>NC_092100.1:22030979-22658895 GCF_045679555.1 Salvelinus alpinus
TCCTGCCGTCAGCAGCCAACAACGAGTTCATCTACCTGATGGGCCTGGAGGAGGTGGTGCAGAACCTGCTGGACACACTGGGACGGGGTGGGTTTATACTTTTATTCAAAAATATTGATTCCTTGCGTCAGCATAAGGTCTTTATGGTGGTAGTAGTAATCTTAGCTAATCTCTTACAGTGAGTTGTTTGTTGGCTGCCATGGATTCTTCTCATTCTAGCACCTTGCGCTATTTGAAAAGTACTGGCCTAAGGTACATAATACTGACATGTCATTTTTCGGTATTTCACTCTCAGGCAAGAAACAGGGTCAATCAGTGGCCCCGGTGACCCCCATCCCTATGGAGCCGCACACCTGCGCCCAGTGCAAGACGGATTTCACGTCGCGCTGGCGCTCGGAGAAGAGCGGCCCTGTCCTGTGCGACCAGTGCATGTCGTCCAACCTGAAGAAGGCCCTGAAGGCGCAGCACACCAACCGTCTGAAGGCGGCCTTCGTCAAGGCCCTGCAGCAGGAGCAGGAGATAGAGCAGCGGATCCTCCAGCAGGCTGCCTCTCCCGTCTCCAAAATGCCCTCTTCTTCCTCAAGGATGAAGAGTGAGCAGCAGCAGCATTTGCTGGTGTCTCAACAGTACAAGCAGGCGAGAGCCCAGCTCCAGCTCCAGCAGCATAGAGGCACGCCTATGGCCCGCCACCACTCCTCCATCAAGCAGGTCAGCAGTGGGACACAACACAAACGCTACACACCAGTGGTGTAAAAATACTTTCAAGTACCACTTAAGTAGTTTTTTGGGGTATCTGTACTTCACTATTTATAACAACTGTTACTTCACTACATTCCTAAAAAAAAGTATGTACATTTTCCCTTCAACCAAAAAGTACTCGTTACATTTTAAATGCTTAGCAGGAAAATAAAATGTCCTAATTCACACACTTATCAAGAGAACATCAGCGGTCATCCCTACTGCCTCTGGTCACTAAACACACATGCTTAATTTGTAATGATGTTTGAGTGTTGAAGTCTACCCCTGGTTATCCGTAAATAAAAAACAAGAAAATGGCACCATCTGGTTTGCCTAATGTAAGAAATTTGAAATGATTATACTTTTACTTTTGATAATTAAGTATATTTAAAACCAAATACTCTCACGACTAACTCATAAGGAAGGGGAAGCTTGTCTGATGTACATTTTTTGATTCCTGGAAGAAGAAAAAAAACTGGCATACTTTTTGAGTCTATGAACACATTGGTTAATTACTAACGTTCCTGTTTTTTCCCTTCTCTCAGAGCTCTGGTCAGATGTCCCGTAGTGTGCAGCAGGTGGTGGGGTCTCGCAGTGTCACTCACTCGTTCTCCACGTCCTCTCAGCAGCTGCAGAACGCTGTGACCGCAGCCTCGCTGGTCAGCAGGCCAGGTAAGCATGCCATGCGCCCGGCGCAGGGGACAAAGGGCAGCAGCAGCAGTAACCCCTCGGCCAACCCCAACGCCTGGAGGAAGCAGACCACCGGGAACTCAGGTAGATGAATCTCTACAGGACAGAGACAAGCCTGTCCTCACCTCCTTTCTCTCTGCATCTGTTCTCCTCTCCATTCTCTCCCTACCTAGTGACCTGAAATGCATCCTGGTGTCACTAAAGGTTGTGGAAGGTTTGTTTTTACTTCAATGTGGTGACAGTCAGTCTGATATGTAGATTCTCTCTCTCTCTCTCTCTCTCTTTCTTTCTTTCTTTCTTTTTGTTAGTTTTATTTTTTTCCCTTGTCTTTCCTATGTTATTATTCCTTGTGTTAGACTCATTGTAGAATTGTTTCATTCGTCGGGGCCTTCTACAGGTTGAGTGGTAGTCAGCCGAGCAGTTAAAAGCCTTAGGCCAGAAACTGAAAGATCTCTAGTTCAAATCCCAGAGCCGATTAGGTGAAGAACCTGTGCCCTTGAGCAAGGCACTTAATCCTAATTGCTTTTGTAAGTTGCTCTGGCTAAGTGACTAAAATGTAATTGTGTCCTTTTATTCTGCTATGGCTGTATAGCTTGCAGACAGGCTAAATGAGGGTACAGGGTCTGGTTGTGTAGCCTGCAGACAGGCTAACTGAGGGTACAGGGTCTGGTTGTGTAGCCTGCAGACAGGCTAACTGATGGTACAGGGTCTGGCTGTGTAGCCTGCAGACAGGCTAACTCATGGTACAGGGTGTTTGAGATGTCTGCTGTTTGGGCCTAATGAACATGTTCCTGTCCTGTATACTCACTGCTGTGGTTGTTGTCTTCCTTCAGGTGTGACCATGGCCTATGTGAATCCCAGCCTGTCTGTCCACAAGACCACCACCTCAGCCAACCTGGAGCGCCAGAGAGAGTATCTTCTGGACATGATTCCCTCCCGCTCCATCTCCCAGACAGCCAACACATGGAAATAACACCACCACTTATTATCAATCTTAATAATAGTCATTCTCATGATTAACCTAATAATGGAATCCTCTTGGGAAAACAACACCAGATGATCTACTCTGGAGTTATGAAATAAAAACAATACCCACCATCTTTCTCTGATGTCCGGAGTCTTCAGTTCCATTGTGGAGTACTGGTGTTACTGGGTGGGTACAGGGCTCTGAGATACGCTACATCCCATGGGTCAAAGGGGTTGCATGGACTTCATCTCTCTCAAACAGTTTTGGTGCCCCTCTGCCCTGTCCTCCATGGTCAGTTCTGATCTTCACACATTTGCACTAAGAGGGGTGGATGTCCCAGGCCAGTAGTATATTTGGCTCTGCAGGTGACAGGACAGTTAACACCCCCGCCCCCCTCCCTTCTACCTAGAAGAGCCAGGACCAGGTCTCTCTGGCCTCTCTGACTGACTGAGACTAGAGGACCATCCATGGAATATGAAAATGGCTTCAGCTTTGCAAAAACAAAATAATAAAAAAGACTTGGGGGAAAAATCTAAACATCTATACATACAGAATGCCTCTCTTTGATCCGACAGTGGTGCAGAACTGAGAAGAAGCCTACAGTGTGTCTGGTTATTTTGTATGGTTGAATGTTAGATTCATTTTTTTTTTTTTCTGTAAATCATATCCTGTGTCGAGAGATTGTACTATTTTGGAACTGGACTCGTGGAGGTCTGTGTTTGAAAGGTAACATTACTGTTGAGGTGGTTTTACATCTGATAGTTTAGTGTAAACATTTTTTAAAGACTTGTTTTCTAAGCTGAAAAAAACATGAAGTAACTGACTTAATACTGTATGTACAAACACAGAACACATTGTGAGAGGACTATTCTTGAAAATAGTTTTGAAAAAATGTTACCTTCCAAAGAAATTGTTGCACCCAAATGGATCCCTTCTTTCTTCTGTTTTAACCCTCAGCGTTAAAATAAAGACAGGATGTGCTTGTTTTCCTGAAATGCAAGAGGGGGGGAAGGGACGTGATCTTATGAAATCATTTTGCTTTTAGTCATCGGTTGTGGTGCATTACTTTTCTTCTAGGCAAATGTCGTCTCTGGGTGTATTTGTAGGGTCATTAGTTAAGATATTGTTTATGCCCTCAGTTCCAATGGATCTCTACTCTAGATTACATGTGTCCAGCGGTTCCTACACGCCCACTCATTGATCTAAAAGGCTGGACAGCTTTCAGAATGTAGTTATGTGAAGCCCTAGCAACATTATACTTTTAGTATTTTCTTTTACAAAGGTGAGTGTATGAGTTGTCACGTCCCTTAATTAGCTAGCTAGCCCATCTGGTGGAAAAGCCAGCGGTATTTTACTTTTATAGGTGGTGCAGTACAGGGTGAGAAGCTGTTGAAAAATGCACCATGCCTACAAAGCTCCCTCTCAGAAGGAATAAGACGTGTCAGTATATGGTTGCGCTTCTGGTTGGTTGGTTGGTTGGGCGCTTCTGTATCAAAACAACATGGTTCAGAACTACACAACAGTTCAGTGGCCTAGTAGAAATTAATCTGAAAGGAAATGATCAAACAACAATGCAGGTTGTGTCTTGTGCAGCCACATTTATTTTTCAATTTTTTTCCTCCTACAAATGCCCATGCTTTCTCCTGATACGTTTTGATAGCAGTGTGTGTGTCCTTAGACAGTACAGTCTTAATTAATTAATACATTTTCATATGAACCCTGTTGTTTTCTGTAACCTTAAGCTATTTGTCTGATCACCTATTATCATTTTGGTACCTTGTTTTTTCATAGCTGCCCCTAGATCAGATTTCAGATGGATTCATTTGCTTGCAGCTCTAATAACACCACATTCTCCATATAGTGAACTACTTAATAAAGAGCTGTGAGTAAAAGTGTTCAACTATATAGGGTGTCATTTGAGATTTGCCTGTTTGTCAATCTCTTGGAGCCCTGCTCTCAGACACATGATGGCTGATGGTGATTGTCCTGGCCAGTGTTCCAGGAGTTATGGCTAGAACGGCTACAGCTTATTTGTCGAATTGGCCAAAAATGACTTCGTAGCAGGTTAGGGGAATGAGGTTAAGGTTAGGAAAAGGATTAGGGTTAACGAAAATACAAAAACTTTCGATGTCAATTTCACATAAGCTGTATCCATCTAGCAATGACCTGTTCCAGCAGCCATTACTGTGCTGTCCTGAATACTGCCTGCTGCAGTTTGACAACCAACACCATTCCGTTTTACCAGGGGTGCTAGTACTGTTTAGACTACGGGATAGCACCTAACCCTGAAAACCTTTCTTTTTTTTGTTTACAAGAAATGCTTCTATTTGTTTTTTATTTTTTTTCTCTGCTCTGTCAAGTAATAATAATAAAACTAATTTTAACCATTTTTATTCTGGGGTTTGTGTATTGTTATAAAGTGTAATATTGACTTGAATGACTTGCTGACTTTTGAAATGTTCACATTTTTTGTATTGGATTGCACCTTGTAGTTTATAACATGATCAGGCTTATTGGCCTGATCTTTCAAATCCATATGTCACAAGGGATTAAGTATTTATTGCACTCAAATGCATCATCAATTGAAGTTGCCCAAGATTGATCAGATGTTTCGGTCTAAAATTCAAACGATGGGCCTATATGGAAAAAGCCGTAACATTAAAATGACAGTTGTGTTCTCTCAACGCTTCTATTTTGGCAATCCACGTAGGTGCAGCAGCACGGCATGAATTAGAATTCAGCAGAATGTCAATTTCCCATCAAAAGAAAGACTGCATAGGCGTGCGTAAAATATGTTAAATGTGTGCGTAAAATCCTCTGGATGCCCTTAGCGCTCAATTCTGTCAACCACCTTCGGCATAAGTACAGCTGAGATGGAGTTTGGTCAGAGGGAAGTGCGTCTTAATTTCCCCACGCTTCTCTTTGACTAGAGATGATTCTCCCTCTGGCCCCTCTTAACTCCAGTGGTTTGGCGAGCACAGCATTGTACTGCGCCAGTTTAGAGCGGTTGCGTCAGTTGTCTCTTCATGCATCGGTCATGCATCACATGCAAGCAGTGTGTCTTTCCCCCTTGATTGCGTTGACGCTCAGGTCACAGGCCGCGCGCTCTCTTCGGTTCAAGAGAAGATACCTGTGTGTGTCTCTGCTTGACATTTTGAAGCTGAGCGTTTTTAAAGTGAGGAAGATTTGTGCGTGGTTGCATATTTAACTGTCAAATCCTTTTGATTTACAGGTGTAAACGAAGCTTCAGATATTGTTACAATAGTATACGACTCATCTGTTTCAACAGGTCAGTTGGTAGGTTCAGTGAAAAATGTTCGCTCCATGTGTTTCATTACGAATGGAAGAGAAAAGTAGACTATGCAAAGTAGCCAGGCCTACAGTACAACACATTATTGAATGTTTGACTTTTTGGTTGTAGCTTTTTTTTGTCTCCCAACAGTCTACTTATAGCTTTATATTGTTCAAAAGACAAAATAACTTCATGAATACATCTGAATAAATTAGCACATGAATAGACCTACAATATGTCCAGCAGCTAATAGCTATCATTAACCTAAATTAACAAATGAAAGTGGTCGGATTTCCAATTAGGGTACACATGATTTAATCATGCACATCCTTGCCTATTGCAACCAAGACTGCTCTGCTACCTGTTGGATTGTCTGGCGGGAAGAAGGGCTGAACTGCAACAGATAGGCAATGAACAGCTGGCATGGCTCTTCCACGGTTACGTCATCCAGGTAGACCAAGGCCTTGCGCTGAGCGCGAGGGAGTTTGCGGACATTGGAATCGTCGTAAGGCATGCACCCAGTGACCATGACATACAGAATCACACCCAGGCTCCAGACGTCATATTTCTTGGGGTCGTATGGAACTCCAAGCAGTACCTCGGGTGCGGCGTAGGTCGCGGAACCACAGTAAGTGCTGCTCAGCTCAGGATAGCCCATGGCAAACCTCCCAAAACCAAAGTCCGTGATCTTGACTTGGTTGTCCCTAGTCAGCAGTACATTCTCACATTTCATGTCTCGGTGGACGATGTTGTGTTGATGGAGATAGTTCACAGCACTGACAATCTGGGAGAACATGGTTTTGGCTTGGACAATGGGGATGGAATTTACCTCTTAGATTTTTTGGAGAAGGTCCGTTGTTGCCGCTTCCATCACGATGTATAGTCGGCCGTTGCAAACCTCGATGAATTCGTGCACATGTGTAACGGATGTGAAAATGGCTATCTAGTTAGCGGTGGTGCGCGCTAATAGCTTTTCAATCGGTGACGTAACTTGCTCTGAGACCTTGAAGTAGTGGTTCCCCTTGCTCTGCAAGGGCCACGGCTTTTGTGGTGTGATGGGTAACGACGCTTCGTGGGTGTCAGTTGTTGTGTGCAGATGGTCCCTGGTTCGCGCCCGGGGCGAGGGGACGGACTAAAGTTATACTGTTACACATGGACAATATTGTCATGTCTCACTTCCCTCAGAAGCGTCAGCTCCCTGGGTAGAAACTTGTGGACCAATTCGTGAGGAGCCTTTTTGCGGCCCACAATTTTTATGGCGACCTCAGAATTGTGTTTCTGGGAGCTTGCCAGTTTGACTTTGGAGTAGCTTCCCTCGCCGATTGTCACCCCCAATTTGTAGCCCATCCCGCGCAGAACTTTTTCCATGCACATGTTCAAAAAGGTATGTTTGACTTTCTGCTCTTCAAAATGTGTCTGGTTGTTGCCCCTTCGAGTCATGAACGCCGGTGGTCGCACGCTCTTCGACCAATTTGAGGAACAGTTAGGTGTCTCAGGTGGCGGTGACAACTGTGAGATAAAAAACATTGGAGACACATATTGATAAGGTCACGGTCGTGTTTGCGCGTGTATTATGACGACATTATGACAACCATAGACATTAAAACTAGCAAAACCTGAGCGTTTATCGTCAGTGGCATGCTGAGGCTTAAATAATCACATATTACTGAATCTGATCAATAATGAATACATTTTTATCTTATTTTGTCTACTTGGCTGTATGAAATGCAACAATCCCTCTAATTGGATTTTGTTAGCTGTAATGTCTTAATATGACCTCAGGGTGGCAGACCGCACCAAGAATCTCCTTGGCCTCATGCATGTGTCTGTCTCTATTAATACACAGGTACAGCTGTTTGGGGGTCCCTTTTTTACAAGGACTTACTCAATAGAAGGGGAAAAAGGAAGGAGTCTAATCTAAATTTCCCCCAAAATTGGTGTCCACTCCAGATGAGTGTCTTCCCATTGTCCTGTCACTCACCACACTATACAAACTGACCAAAAACAACTGGACTTTAAATTGTTCATAAAATGAGCAGGCTGTTGGCTGACTGTTAGATAGAACTTCATAGAGCAGGCCTGCTGGAATGTAGAACAGGCTAGAATGTCGTGAGCAGCACTGACCTTTCCTGAACAATGAGCTATTGTTTGATATCTCGACCAAGTTAGGAGCCACAGCCCTTGGCTTGGTAGCTATTGGCAATGGTTGTTTTTACTGTACTGTATACACTTCTGCTTATGGAGGTTGTGTGTGTGTGTGTTTGCGTCATAGACTTGCATGCATCATTTGTGTGTGTGTGCAGTTGGGGATTTACCGTAGACATGTTTTATTCACTTTCATGCTTCAAACACATATAACCATGATCCCATCTACTTCAAGTTTCAGGCACAGATTAAACCATCAATATATTAAATGCAATACATTCATCTGGTATTTATGGGATTTTGTGAATGTTGTATTATGCTCAATGCCACCAAAGATGTCAAATTCAAATTTGTCTATATACATTTGTATGCATTTCCAGCCTCCCCCTCTATAAGATGACAGGCATTGTTATTGTGTCTGTGTGATTGTAATCTGCAGAGCTTTGAGGCATTCCCCACTCTCCACAGTTTCTCCACAGAGGGTTTGTTGGTTTTGCCACTGAGGGGGGCAGTACTTTCTGTCTGAGCTTCTACGACTCACCGCAGGCTGGGCCAATCAGCTGGCTACGTCCATATCTCCCTGCGTCTTAATTGGCTGTCTCTCTCAGAGAAGGGCTGCTGATACAAACATGAGAGAGAGCGTTCTGAGTGGGAAATAGCAGACAGAGACCAAGAGTGTATTCTGTAAAGCAGTGCAGCTCATTCTACCCTTCTTCTGCGTCTGTACTGAATCCTCCCAGGCTGACAAAAGATGAACCACAGCTCGACTGAACCGGCGGAGACCATCGAGCTACTGCGGTATCTCAGGTAGGCACTTAGCAGAATTAGGGAAACACAGCTATTCCTGCTCTCAATTTACAAAAAATATCCAATGCCGGCTGGCAGTAGCCTACATCTTTTATTATGGATTGTGAACTCTGTTTTACACATCCTGCTTTGTAAATGTGAACTGACCTTTTGATAGCTGATGGCGTATGAGCTTTTATGCATGTTTTTATATTGTAGACATAAAGTTGGGTGTGTGATGTAGGTTTTCATCCAGAGAGGTGGTTCTCTGTGTAGAGACAAGTGTCCAGAGCAGTCCCCCCTGTGGCTGCCGACTGCTTTCATTACTGTACTTTTATGCAGCAGTTAACAAAACCTGTCGCACCAACTCATGTTTCTCTCGCAGCCCTGAGAGAGAGAGAGAGAGAAGCACAGAAAGAGAGACTGTTTGAAAAAGAACAAAGGGGACTCATATCAAGGCGGTTTGAACACAGTTGCAGCCGAGAGTACTTTTCAGTGACAATATATTTGTGTCGTTAGACAATTTGAAGATTATTTCTCTCTGATATGAAAGATAAGATCCTTATGCTTCCAAAACTGTTCCGCAAGTGATGCGTGTTAATGTTCAGACCAAGCACAGAAGACACCTTCGTCCAATGACTCTTATGTGTAATGTACTGGAACTGTCATGATCAAGGGCTAAGGTGATACCTGCTAGGGCTTGATTCTGCTGCCTGCATGTCAGGTACTGATTTGGAGCAGGATGTGAATCACTTGCCGGAGATCCCCTGTCTGTCTAAGACAGAAGACTAAGTTCTAGGCTGATTGTAATACACTGTGTTGATATGAAAGATGATGATGGACTCTATAATGTACATTATTTATAAATGTATGGAGTTTTTTAAATATATATATATATAATATCAAACCATAACTCTGAATACCATTTGCATACATTGATCTAAGAGTATTGCTTTTAGTACTTTGATTAGATATTGGCAGAGACTACAGACAAAACATACATCTGCCCTAGAAAATCTAACTGTTCCTGCTGCGTGTATTCTAGGCAGTTCCAACCTCTCTCCACCTGTCTTCCTTAGCGGGATCAAGATGCCTGAATGAATTATAATTACTGTTCCTGTGATTGAATCAGCTAGTCATGTTTAATTTAGTGTTGGTATGCTAACCATGTCCCTGCTGCCGTCCTAAAGTATAATTTCATCACTTGTAAATCAGGGTTGCATGTTAGCTAATCAGTCCATTACATGGCTCTTGAGTGGTGTAGCGGTCTAAGGCACTGCATCTCAGTGCAAGAGGCGTCACTATAGTACCTGGTTCGAATTCAGGCTGTATCACATCCGGCCGTGATTGGGAGTCCCATAGGACGGCGCACAATTGGCCCAGCGTCGTCGGGGTTTGGCCGGAGTAGGCCGTCATTGTAAATAAGAATTTGTTCTTAACTGACTTGCCTAGTTAAATAAAGGTTAAATAAAGGTTAAATAAAATAAAAAATAACAGCATGACATGGTACCTGGAGGTGGGCACCTCAGAGCAAGTTACACTCATCCACATGTCCACATAGTCCAATACAAAAAAGAAATACATTTCAATATATTTCACTTAAAATGCCTTAAATGTATTCCAGAGATATTACATGTATTCCAGAGATGCATGTACATACATGTGCATCTTTGCTCAAATGCATGTAATGCATGACAATTCCAGAAATGCATGGCTATGACATCTGGTCTACAGGGTGGCCAAGGTATTTCCTAATTCGGCATATGACATAGTTTGCCCCTTCAGAGGATTCTTAAATTAGTCTTTACGTATTGCCCAGTAGCTAGGTTTCCATCCAATTGGCGATTAAATTTGATGCGAATATTCCAAAATCTGCATAAACAAAATAGTCGCATTTTCCCACCAGTGGTGTCTCCACCAAACTGACCTGTGCGTGATGAAGTAGTGCACACAAAATGTAGTTTTTCACTTACGCTTTCATGTACAGAATAAAAATCAAAAATGTTCCATCGCATTTTCAGCTCTACCGATAGTTTTGTCACAAAAACGTTTGTATTAAATAGCAAATGTGCCTACTCTGGTCTTGGTACGTGCGCTCTGGCCAACAGTTTCCAGATACAGTGTGGGTATGCTAGTCTATATGATGAGATTATTATGGATAAGAGCGAGAATTTTATTTGTCAAACATCGATCATCATGTCACAAGAATAAGACCATCGATATTTATTGGAAAGGAGCATCAAGATCATCGTGCACTTTCACCACCCTGTGAAGTTGATCATAATTTATGTCATCTGTAGCCTAATAAACTGCATGGTTTCTCAAATCGTAGTGGGAGGACCACACAACATATAATCGCGTGAGTTTATTTCGATATGATGGTTATTATATCAATATTTGCGCATAAAGCCGTTTCTCGCATAATACATTTTACAGACAAAAAAGATCCCACCATGTCGAACGAACAAATTATGTCGTCATTTATAAAATTGTACCAAAACTTCCCGTTTCTATCACAGCTATCGTGACAGTAAAACATATATAATGGTATGACTTTACTCTCATGAAAACTGTGGATGGAAACATGGTTAGTGGAGATTATTTAAATTGTTATGGTGAGTAAAAAAACATAGTTTTGTTAAACTTCATAAAACAGTTGCCATCTCAAGAGGTTACATAAAAAAAGGACTTTAGGAAGTGCCTGTCTTCAGTTTAATTAAATTATGAAAAAATCTAGTGCCCAAGATGTGAAAGACATGGATCCACTACATGACTAATAATGTATCATGTTTGGAGTAATTTGTGTAGTCATTTAAATGCATTTGAATGCATTGTAGTGCTTTTGGTATGTGTCAAGTACAATAAAAATAAATGTTGACAAAATATGTTGTAGCTGTGTAAGCCTATTAGAGGATCTGGAGGCGTGGCTTGTAGGAGGCCTTGTATACGCTCTCTTTGGGTTAAACACATGCGAGTGTCATGCCAGTTTAATTGTTATGTTGTACACTGTTACTAAAGGTTGCGCTTTTACACGCCATTGTCCATTGTTAAGGCTGTCACCATTTCGCCCACCTACCTAATACCACCCCTTTTTTACCCTGTATTATAAAAGCCCTTTCCATAGAATCTTCCCCCCTTTAGAAATCAAATTGTATTTGTCACATGCGCTGAATACAACAGGTGTAGTAGACCTTACCGTGAAATGCTTACTTACAAGCCCTTAACCAACAATGCCATTTTTAAGAAAACCATCTGAAACTCATAGCTTCCTGCCCTTTATTTCTTTATTCCCAGATTGCTTAATGTTTCCATGTACAGCACCAGTCCAAAGTTTGAACACACCTGCTCATTCATTGTTAATTGTACTATTTTCTACATTGTAGAATAATAGTGAAGACATCAAAACTATGAAATAACACATATGGAATCATGTAGTAACCAAAAAAAAGCGTTAAACAAATCAAAATATATTTTAGATTTTAGATTCTTCAAAGTAGCCACCCTTTGCCTTGATGACATCTTTGCACACTCTTGGTATTCTCTCCACAAGCTTCATCAGGTAGTCACCTGGATTGCATTTAAATTAACAAGTGTGCCTTGTTAGAAGTTAATTTGTGGAATTGATTTTCTTCTTAATGCGTTTGAGCCAATCAGTTGTGTTGTGACAAGGTAGGGTGTATACAGAAGATAGCCCTATTTGGTAAAAGACCAAGTCCATATTATGGCAAGAACAGCTCAAATAAGCAAAGAGAAACGACAGTCCATTACTTTAAGACATGAAGGTCAGTCAATCTGGACATTTTTTCAAGTGCAGTCACAAAAACCATCAAGCGCTATGATGAAACTGGCTCTCGTGAGGACCGCCACAGGAAAGGAAGACCCAGAGTTACCTCTGCTGCAGAGGATAAGTTCATTAGAGTTAACTGCACCTCAGATTGCAGCCCAAATAAATGCTTCACAGAGTTCAAGTAACAGACACATCTCAACATTAACTGTTCAGATGAGACTGTGTGAATCAGGCCATCATGGTTGAATTGCTGCAAAGAAACCACTACTAAAGGACACCAATAATAAGAAGAGTCTTGCTTGGGCCAAGAAACACGAGCAATGGACATTAGACCAGTGGAAATCTGTCCTTTGGTCTGATGAGTCCAAATTTGAGATTTTTGGTTCTAACAGCCGTGTCTTTTCGAGACGCAGAGTAGGTGAACAGAATGATCTCTGCATGTGTCGTTCCCACCGTGAAGCATGGAGGAAGAGGTGTGATGGTTTGGGGGTGCTTTGCTGGTGACACTGTCTGTGATTTATTTAGAATTCAAGGCACACTTAACCAGCATGGCTACAGCAGCATTCTGCAGCAATACTCCATCCCATCTGGTTTGTGCTTAGTGGGACTATCATTTGTTTTTCAACAGGACAAATAGCCAACACACCTCCAGGCTGTGTAAGGGCTATTTGACCAAGAAGTAGAGTGATGGAGTGCTGCATCAGATGACCTGTTGGAAAAACATTCCAGGTGAAGCTGGTTGAGAGAATGCCAAGAGCGTGCAAAGCTGTCAAGGCAAAGGGTGCCTACTTTACACTTATTTGGTGTTACACAAATTATTCCATATGTGTTATTTCATAGTTTTGATGTCTTCGCTATTATTCTACAATGTAGAAAATAGTCAAAATAAAGAAAAACCCTAGGATGAGTAGGTGTGTCCAAACCTTTGGCTGGTACTGTAGGTCTATGTCTGACTGATCGAAAGTAACTTCTCCCACATCAATGACTGTTAGTTAATGCCTTGTTGTATGACTGCCTGAATGTATGTAAATGTTTCTGCCTTGAAAAGTAAAATCAAATAATATAGATTTCATTACGGTATGATTGGTAATTTTTTAAATATTTGCCATACATTTGAATGTAAACACATATTTCTTACAAATACAATCAAAAGTAACATTACCAAATACATTTAAAAAATACACTACCGTTAAAAAGTTTGGGGTCACTTAGAATTGTTCTTGTTTTTGAAAGAAAAGCACATTTTTGATCAAATTGATCAGAAATACAGTGTAGACATTGTTATTGTTGTAAATTACTATTGTAGCTGGAAATGGCTGATTTTTAATGGAATATCTACAAAGGCTTACACCAGTCTCAACATCAGCAATGAAGAGGCGACTCCGGGATGTTGGCCTTCTAGGCAGAGTTGCAAAGAAAAAGCCATTTCTCAGACTGGCCAATAAAAAGAAAAGATTAAGATGGGCAAAAGAACACAGACACTTGACAGAGGAACTCTGCCTAGAAGGCCAGCATCCCGGAGTCACCTCTTCACTGTTGACATTGAGACTGGTGTTTTGCGGGTACTATTTAATGAAGCTGCCAGTTGAGGACTTGTGAGGCGTCTGTTTCTCAAACTAGAGACACTAATGTACTTGTCCTCTTGCTCAGTTGTGCACCGGGGCCTCCCACTCTTTCTATTCTGGTTAGAGCCAGTTTGCGCTTTCTGTGAAGGGAGTAAGTAGTACACAGCGTTGTACGAGATCTTCAGTTTTTTGGCAATTTCTCACATGGAATAGCATTCATTTCTATGAACAAGAATAGACTGACGAGTTTCAGAAGAAAGTCCTTTGTTTCTGGCCATTTTGAACCTGTAATCAAACCCACAAATGCTGATGCTCCAGATACTCAACTAGTCTAAAGAAGGCCAGTTTTATTGCTTCTTTAATCAGGACAACATCATTGCTAACATAAATGCAAAAGGGTTTTCTAATGATCAATTAACCTTTTAAAATGATAAACTTTGGATTAACAACGTGCCATTGGAACACAGGAGTGATGGTTGCTGATAATGGGCCTCTGTAAGCCTATGTAGATATTCCATAAAGAATCAGCCGTTTCCAGCTACAATAGTCATTTACAACATTAACAATGTGTACCCTGTATTTCTGATCAATTTGATGTTATTTTAATGGACAAAAAGTGTGCTTTCAAAAATAAGGACTTTTCTAAGTGACCCCAAACTTTTGAACGGTAGTGTATATTTACAAAATATATCGATAAATACATGTGAAAATATATTTTTACGGTATGATATTTGTGCGTCTAACTTTCTCACTCATTATTCGCAATCCATTCAGGACTGCCCATTACTAATGGTAGCGTTCACATTAATGTAGACCTGTTTAGAAACATATTGTAATCTTATTTACAATAAAAGTGACTCCAAAAGTGACTTCCTGCCGTCAGCAGCCAACAACGAGTTCATCTACCTGATGGGCCTGGAGGAGGTGGTGCAGAACCTGCTGGACACACTGGGACGGGGTGGGTTTATACTTTTATTCAAAAATATTGATTCCTTGCGTCAGCATAAGGTCTTTATGGTGGTAGTAGTAATCTTAGCTAATCTCTTACAGTGAGTTGTTTGTTGGCTGCCATGGATTCTTCTCATTCTAGCACCTTGCGCTATTTGAAAAGTACTGGCCTAAGGTACATAATACTGACATGTCATTTTTCGGTATTTCACTCTCAGGCAAGAAACAGGGTCAATCAGTGGCCCCGGTGACCCCCATCCCTATGGAGCCGCACACCTGCGCCCAGTGCAAGACGGATTTCACGTCGCGCTGGCGCTCGGAGAAGAGCGGCCCTGTCCTGTGCGACCAGTGCATGTCGTCCAACCTGAAGAAGGCCCTGAAGGCGCAGCACACCAACCGTCTGAAGGCGGCCTTCGTCAAGGCCCTGCAGCAGGAGCAGGAGATAGAGCAGCGGATCCTCCAGCAGGCTGCCTCTCCCGTCTCCAAAATGCCCTCTTCTTCCTCAAGGATGAAGAGTGAGCAGCAGCAGCATTTGCTGGTGTCTCAACAGTACAAGCAGGCGAGAGCCCAGCTCCAGCTCCAGCAGCATAGAGGCACGCCTATGGCCCGCCACCACTCCTCCATCAAGCAGGTCAGCAGTGGGACACAACACAAACGCTACACACCAGTGGTGTAAAAATACTTTCAAGTACCACTTAAGTAGTTTTTTGGGGTATCTGTACTTCACTATTTATAACAACTGTTACTTCACTACATTCCTAAAAAAAAGTATGTACATTTTCCCTTCAACCAAAAAGTACTCGTTACATTTTAAATGCTTAGCAGGAAAATAAAATGTCCTAATTCACACACTTATCAAGAGAACATCAGCGGTCATCCCTACTGCCTCTGGTCACTAAACACACATGCTTAATTTGTAATGATGTTTGAGTGTTGAAGTCTACCCCTGGTTATCCGTAAATAAAAAACAAGAAAATGGCACCATCTGGTTTGCCTAATGTAAGAAATTTGAAATGATTATACTTTTACTTTTGATAATTAAGTATATTTAAAACCAAATACTCTCACGACTAACTCATAAGGAAGGGGAAGCTTGTCTGATGTACATTTTTTGATTCCTGGAAGAAGAAAAAAAACTGGCATACTTTTTGAGTCTATGAACACATTGGTTAATTACTAACGTTCCTGTTTTTTCCCTTCTCTCAGAGCTCTGGTCAGATGTCCCGTAGTGTGCAGCAGGTGGTGGGGTCTCGCAGTGTCACTCACTCGTTCTCCACGTCCTCTCAGCAGCTGCAGAACGCTGTGACCGCAGCCTCGCTGGTCAGCAGGCCAGGTAAGCATGCCATGCGCCCGGCGCAGGGGACAAAGGGCAGCAGCAGCAGTAACCCCTCGGCCAACCCCAACGCCTGGAGGAAGCAGACCACCGGGAACTCAGGTAGATGAATCTCTACAGGACAGAGACAAGCCTGTCCTCACCTCCTTTCTCTCTGCATCTGTTCTCCTCTCCATTCTCTCCCTACCTAGTGACCTGAAATGCATCCTGGTGTCACTAAAGGTTGTGGAAGGTTTGTTTTTACTTCAATGTGGTGACAGTCAGTCTGATATGTAGATTCTCTCTCTCTCTCTCTCTCTCTTTCTTTCTTTCTTTCTTTTTGTTAGTTTTATTTTTTTCCCTTGTCTTTCCTATGTTATTATTCCTTGTGTTAGACTCATTGTAGAATTGTTTCATTCGTCGGGGCCTTCTACAGGTTGAGTGGTAGTCAGCCGAGCAGTTAAAAGCCTTAGGCCAGAAACTGAAAGATCTCTAGTTCAAATCCCAGAGCCGATTAGGTGAAGAACCTGTGCCCTTGAGCAAGGCACTTAATCCTAATTGCTTTTGTAAGTTGCTCTGGCTAAGTGACTAAAATGTAATTGTGTCCTTTTATTCTGCTATGGCTGTATAGCTTGCAGACAGGCTAAATGAGGGTACAGGGTCTGGTTGTGTAGCCTGCAGACAGGCTAACTGAGGGTACAGGGTCTGGTTGTGTAGCCTGCAGACAGGCTAACTGATGGTACAGGGTCTGGCTGTGTAGCCTGCAGACAGGCTAACTCATGGTACAGGGTGTTTGAGATGTCTGCTGTTTGGGCCTAATGAACATGTTCCTGTCCTGTATACTCACTGCTGTGGTTGTTGTCTTCCTTCAGGTGTGACCATGGCCTATGTGAATCCCAGCCTGTCTGTCCACAAGACCACCACCTCAGCCAACCTGGAGCGCCAGAGAGAGTATCTTCTGGACATGATTCCCTCCCGCTCCATCTCCCAGACAGCCAACACATGGAAATAACACCACCACTTATTATCAATCTTAATAATAGTCATTCTCATGATTAACCTAATAATGGAATCCTCTTGGGAAAACAACACCAGATGATCTACTCTGGAGTTATGAAATAAAAACAATACCCACCATCTTTCTCTGATGTCCGGAGTCTTCAGTTCCATTGTGGAGTACTGGTGTTACTGGGTGGGTACAGGGCTCTGAGATACGCTACATCCCATGGGTCAAAGGGGTTGCATGGACTTCATCTCTCTCAAACAGTTTTGGTGCCCCTCTGCCCTGTCCTCCATGGTCAGTTCTGATCTTCACACATTTGCACTAAGAGGGGTGGATGTCCCAGGCCAGTAGTATATTTGGCTCTGCAGGTGACAGGACAGTTAACACCCCCGCCCCCCTCCCTTCTACCTAGAAGAGCCAGGACCAGGTCTCTCTGGCCTCTCTGACTGACTGAGACTAGAGGACCATCCATGGAATATGAAAATGGCTTCAGCTTTGCAAAAACAAAATAATAAAAAAGACTTGGGGGAAAAATCTAAACATCTATACATACAGAATGCCTCTCTTTGATCCGACAGTGGTGCAGAACTGAGAAGAAGCCTACAGTGTGTCTGGTTATTTTGTATGGTTGAATGTTAGATTCATTTTTTTTTTTTTTCTGTAAATCATATCCTGTGTCGAGAGATTGTACTATTTTGGAACTGGACTCGTGGAGGTCTGTGTTTGAAAGGTAACATTACTGTTGAGGTGGTTTTACATCTGATAGTTTAGTGTAAACATTTTTTAAAGACTTGTTTTCTAAGCTGAAAAAAACATGAAGTAACTGACTTAATACTGTATGTACAAACACAGAACACATTGTGAGAGGACTATTCTTGAAAATAGTTTTGAAAAAATGTTACCTTCCAAAGAAATTGTTGCACCCAAATGGATCCCTTCTTTCTTCTGTTTTAACCCTCAGCGTTAAAATAAAGACAGGATGTGCTTGTTTTCCTGAAATGCAAGAGGGGGGGAAGGGACGTGATCTTATGAAATCATTTTGCTTTTAGTCATCGGTTGTGGTGCATTACTTTTCTTCTAGGCAAATGTCGTCTCTGGGTGTATTTGTAGGGTCATTAGTTAAGATATTGTTTATGCCCTCAGTTCCAATGGATCTCTACTCTAGATTACATGTGTCCAGCGGTTCCTACACGCCCACTCATTGATCTAAAAGGCTGGACAGCTTTCAGAATGTAGTTATGTGAAGCCCTAGCAACATTATACTTTTAGTATTTTCTTTTACAAAGGTGAGTGTATGAGTTGTCACGTCCCTTAATTAGCTAGCTAGCCCATCTGGTGGAAAAGCCAGCGGTATTTTACTTTTATAGGTGGTGCAGTACAGGGTGAGAAGCTGTTGAAAAATGCACCATGCCTACAAAGCTCCCTCTCAGAAGGAATAAGACGTGTCAGTATATGGTTGCGCTTCTGGTTGGTTGGTTGGTTGGGCGCTTCTGTATCAAAACAACATGGTTCAGAACTACACAACAGTTCAGTGGCCTAGTAGAAATTAATCTGAAAGGAAATGATCAAACAACAATGCAGGTTGTGTCTTGTGCAGCCACATTTATTTTTCAATTTTTTTCCTCCTACAAATGCCCATGCTTTCTCCTGATACGTTTTGATAGCAGTGTGTGTGTCCTTAGACAGTACAGTCTTAATTAATTAATACATTTTCATATGAACCCTGTTGTTTTCTGTAACCTTAAGCTATTTGTCTGATCACCTATTATCATTTTGGTACCTTGTTTTTTCATAGCTGCCCCTAGATCAGATTTCAGATGGATTCATTTGCTTGCAGCTCTAATAACACCACATTCTCCATATAGTGAACTACTTAATAAAGAGCTGTGAGTAAAAGTGTTCAACTATATAGGGTGTCATTTGAGATTTGCCTGTTTGTCAATCTCTTGGAGCCCTGCTCTCAGACACATGATGGCTGATGGTGATTGTCCTGGCCAGTGTTCCAGGAGTTATGGCTAGAACGGCTACAGCTTATTTGTCGAATTGGCCAAAAATGACTTCGTAGCAGGTTAGGGGAATGAGGTTAAGGTTAGGAAAAGGATTAGGGTTAACGAAAATACAAAAACTTTCGATGTCAATTTCACATAAGCTGTATCCATCTAGCAATGACCTGTTCCAGCAGCCATTACTGTGCTGTCCTGAATACTGCCTGCTGCAGTTTGACAACCAACACCATTCCGTTTTACCAGGGGTGCTAGTACTGTTTAGACTACGGGATAGCACCTAACCCTGAAAACCTTTCTTTTTTTTGTTTACAAGAAATGCTTCTATTTGTTTTTTTGTTTTTTTCTCTGCTCTGTCAAGTAATAATAATAAAACTAATTTTAACCATTTTTATTCTGGGGTTTGTGTATTGTTATAAAGTGTAATATTGACTTGAATGACTTGCTGACTTTTGAAATGTTCACATTTTTTGTATTGGATTGCACCTTGTAGTTTATAACATGATCAGGCTTATTGGCCTGATCTTTCAAATCCATATGTCACAAGGGATTAAGTTTTTATTGCACTCAAATGCATCATCAATTGAAGTTGCCCAAGATTGATCAGATGTTTCGGTCTAAAATTCAAACGATGGGCCTATATGGAAAAAGCCGTAACATTAAAATGACAGTTGTGTTCTCTCAACGCTTCTATTTTGGCAATCCACGTAGGTGCAGCAGCACGGCATGAATTAGAATTCAGCAGAATGTCAATTTCCCATCAAAAGAAAGACTGCATAGGCGTGCGTAAAATATGTTAAATGTGTGCGTAAAATCCTCTGGATGCCCTTAGCGCTCAATTCTGTCAACCACCTTCGGCATAAGTACAGCTGAGATGGAGTTTGGTCAGAGGGAAGTGCGTCTTAATTTCCCCACGCTTCTCTTTGACTAGAGATGATTCTCCCTCTGGCCCCTCTTAACTCCAGTGGTTTGGCGAGCACAGCATTGTACTGCGCCAGTTTAGAGCGGTTGCGTCAGTTGTCTCTTCATGCATCGGTCATGCATCACATGCAAGCAGTGTGTCTTTCCCCCTTGATTGCGTTGACGCTCAGGTCACAGGCCGCGCGCTCTCTTCGGTTCAAGAGAAGATACCTGTGTGTGTCTCTGCTTGACATTTTGAAGCTGAGCGTTTTTAAAGTGAGGAAGATTTGTGCGTGGTTGCATATTTAACTGTCAAATCCTTTTGATTTACAGGTGTAAACGAAGCTTCAGATATTGTTACAATAGTATACGACTCATCTGTTTCAACAGGTCAGTTGGTAGGTTCAGTGAAAAATGTTCGCTCCATGTGTTTCATTACGAATGGAAGAGAAAAGTAGACTATGCAAAGTAGCCAGGCCTACAGTACAACACATTATTGAATGTTTGACTTTTTGGTTGTAGCTTTTTTTTGTCTCCCAACAGTCTACTTATAGCTTTATATTGTTCAAAAGACAAAATAACTTCATGAATACATCTGAATAAATTAGCACATGAATAGACCTACAATATGTCCAGCAGCTAATAGCTATCATTAACCTAAATTAACAAATGAAAGTGGTCGGATTTCCAATTAGGGTACACATGATTTAATCATGCACATCCTTGCCTATTGCAACCAAGACTGCTCTGCTACCTGTTGGATTGTCTGGCGGGAAGAAGGGCTGAACTGCAACAGATAGGCAATGAACAGCTGGCATGGCTCTTCCACGGTTACGTCATCCAGGTAGACCAAGGCCTTGCGCTGAGCGCGAGGGAGTTTGCGGACATTGGAATCGTCGTAAGGCATGCACCCAGTGACCATGACATACAGAATCACACCCAGGCTCCAGACGTCATATTTCTTGGGGTCGTATGGAACTCCAAGCAGTACCTCGGGTGCGGCGTAGGTCGCGGAACCACAGTAAGTGCTGCTCAGCTCAGGATAGCCCATGGCAAACCTCCCAAAACCAAAGTCCGTGATCTTGACTTGGTTGTCCCTAGTCAGCAGTACATTCTCACATTTCATGTCTCGGTGGACGATGTTGTGTTGATGGAGATAGTTCACAGCACTGACAATCTGGGAGAACATGGTTTTGGCTTGGACAATGGGGATGGAATTTACCTCTTAGATTTTTTGGAGAAGGTCCGTTGTTGCCGCTTCCATCACGATGTATAGTCGGCCGTTGCAAACCTCGATGAATTCGTGCACATGTGTAACGGATGTGAAAATGGCTATCTAGTTAGCGGTGGTGCGCGCTAATAGCTTTTCAATCGGTGACGTAACTTGCTCTGAGACCTTGAAGTAGTGGTTCCCCTTGCTCTGCAAGGGCCACGGCTTTTGTGGTGTGATGGGTAACGACGCTTCGTGGGTGTCAGTTGTTGTGTGCAGATGGTCCCTGGTTCGCGCCCGGGGCGAGGGGACGGACTAAAGTTATACTGTTACACATGGACAATATTGTCATGTCTCACTTCCCTCAGAAGCGTCAGCTCCCTGGGTAGAAACTTGTGGACCAATTCGTGAGGAGCCTTTTTGCGGCCCACAATTTTTATGGCGACCTCAGAATTGTGTTTCTGGGAGCTTGCCAGTTTGACTTTGGAGTAGCTTCCCTCGCCGATTGTCACCCCCAATTTGTAGCCCATCCCGCGCAGAACTTTTTCCATGCACATGTTCAAAAAGGTATGTTTGACTTTCTGCTCTTCAAAATGTGTCTGGTTGTTGCCCCTTCGAGTCATGAACGCCGGTGGTCGCACGCTCTTCGACCAATTTGAGGAACAGTTAGGTGTCTCAGGTGGCGGTGACAACTGTGAGATAAAAAACATTGGAGACACATATTGATAAGGTCACGGTCGTGTTTGCGCGTGTATTATGACGACATTATGACAACCATAGACATTAAAACTAGCAAAACCTGAGCGTTTATCGTCAGTGGCATGCTGAGGCTTAAATAATCACATATTACTGAATCTGATCAATAATGAATACATTTTTATCTTATTTTGTCTACTTGGCTGTATGAAATGCAACAATCCCTCTAATTGGATTTTGTTAGCTGTAATGTCTTAATATGACCTCAGGGTGGCAGACCGCACCAAGAATCTCCTTGGCCTCATGCATGTGTCTGTCTCTATTAATACACAGGTACAGCTGTTTGGGGGTCCCTTTTTTACAAGGACTTACTCAATAGAAGGGGAAAAAGGAAGGAGTCTAATCTAAATTTCCCCCAAAATTGGTGTCCACTCCAGATGAGTGTCTTCCCATTGTCCTGTCACTCACCACACTATACAAACTGACCAAAAACAACTGGACTTTAAATTGTTCATAAAATGAGCAGGCTGTTGGCTGACTGTTAGATAGAACTTCATAGAGCAGGCCTGCTGGAATGTAGAACAGGCTAGAATGTCGTGAGCAGCACTGACCTTTCCTGAACAATGAGCTATTGTTTGATATCTCGACCAAGTTAGGAGCCACAGCCCTTGGCTTGGTAGCTATTGGCAATGGTTGTTTTTACTGTACTGTATACACTTCTGCTTATGGAGGTTGTGTGTGTGTGTGTTTGCGTCATAGACTTGCATGCATCATTTGTGTGTGTGTGCAGTTGGGGATTTACCGTAGACATGTTTTATTCACTTTCATGCTTCAAACACATATAACCATGATCCCATCTACTTCAAGTTTCAGGCACAGATTAAACCATCAATATATTAAATGCAATACATTCATCTGGTATTTATGGGATTTTGTGAATGTTGTATTATGCTCAATGCCACCAAAGATGTCAAATTCAAATTTGTCTATATACATTTGTATGCATTTCCAGCCTCCCCCTCTATAAGATGACAGGCATTGTTATTGTGTCTGTGTGATTGTAATCTGCAGAGCTTTGAGGCATTCCCCACTCTCCACAGTTTCTCCACAGAGGGTTTGTTGGTTTTGCCACTGAGGGGGGCAGTACTTTCTGTCTGAGCTTCTACGACTCACCGCAGGCTGGGCCAATCAGCTGGCTACGTCCATATCTCCCTGCGTCTTAATTGGCTGTCTCTCTCAGAGAAGGGCTGCTGATACAAACATGAGAGAGAGCGTTCTGAGTGGGAAATAGCAGACAGAGACCAAGAGTGTATTCTGTAAAGCAGTGCAGCTCATTCTACCCTTCTTCTGCGTCTGTACTGAATCCTCCCAGGCTGACAAAAGATGAACCACAGCTCGACTGAACCGGCGGAGACCATCGAGCTACTGCGGTATCTCAGGTAGGCACTTAGCAGAATTAGGGAAACACAGCTATTCCTGCTCTCAATTTACAAAAAATATCCAATGCCGGCTGGCAGTAGCCTACATCTTTTATTATGGATTGTGAACTCTGTTTTACACATCCTGCTTTGTAAATGTGAACTGACCTTTTGATAGCTGATGGCGTATGAGCTTTTATGCATGTTTTTATATTGTAGACATAAAGTTGGGTGTGTGATGTAGGTTTTCATCCAGAGAGGTGGTTCTCTGTGTAGAGACAAGTGTCCAGAGCAGTCCCCCCTGTGGCTGCCGACTGCTTTCATTACTGTACTTTTATGCAGCAGTTAACAAAACCTGTCGCACCAACTCATGTTTCTCTCGCAGCCCTGAGAGAGAGAGAGAGAGAGAAGCACAGAAAGAGAGACTGTTTGAAAAAGAACAAAGGGGACTCATATCAAGGCGGTTTGAACACAGTTGCAGCCGAGAGTACTTTTCAGTGACAATATATTTGTGTCGTTAGACAATTTGAAGATTATTTCTCTCTGATATGAAAGATAAGATCCTTATGCTTCCAAAACTGTTCCGCAAGTGATGCGTGTTAATGTTCAGACCAAGCACAGAAGACACCTTCGTCCAATGACTCTTATGTGTAATGTACTGGAACTGTCATGATCAAGGGCTAAGGTGATACCTGCTAGGGCTTGATTCTGCTGCCTGCATGTCAGGTACTGATTTGGAGCAGGATGTGAATCACTTGCCGGAGATCCCCTGTCTGTCTAAGACAGAAGACTAAGTTCTAGGCTGATTGTAATACACTGTGTTGATATGAAAGATGATGATGGACTCTATAATGTACATTATTTATAAATGTATGGAGTTTTTTAAATATATATATATATAATATCAAACCATAACTCTGAATACCATTTGCATACATTGATCTAAGAGTATTGCTTTTAGTACTTTGATTAGATATTGGCAGAGACTACAGACAAAACATACATCTGCCCTAGAAAATCTAACTGTTCCTGCTGCGTGTATTCTAGGCAGTTCCAACCTCTCTCCACCTGTCTTCCTTAGCGGGATCAAGATGCCTGAATGAATTATAATTACTGTTCCTGTGATTGAATCAGCTAGTCATGTTTAATTTAGTGTTGGTATGCTAACCATGTCCCTGCTGCCGTCCTAAAGTATAATTTCATCACTTGTAAATCAGGGATGCATGTTAGCTAATCAGTCCATTACATGGCTCTTGAGTGGTGTAGCGGTCTAAGGCACTGCATCTCAGTGCAAGAGGCGTCACTATAGTACCTGGTTCGAATTCAGGCTGTATCACATCCGGCCGTGATTGGGAGTCCCATAGGACGGCGCACAATTGGCCCAGCGTCGTCGGGGTTTGGCCGGAGTAGGCCGTCATTGTAAATAAGAATTTGTTCTTAACTGACTTGCCTAGTTAAATAAAGGTTAAATAAAGGTTAAATAAAATAAAAAATAACAGCATGACATGGTACCTGGAGGTGGGCACCTCAGAGCAGGTTACACTCATCCACATGTCCACATAGTCCAATACAAAAAAGAAATACATTTCAATATATTTCACTTAAAATGCCTTAAATGTATTCCAGAGATATTACATGTATTCCAGAGATGCATGTACATACATGTGCATC
The DNA here is from genome assembly GCF_045679555.1 of Salvelinus alpinus. Classification (NCBI taxonomy): domain Eukaryota; kingdom Metazoa; phylum Chordata; class Actinopteri; order Salmoniformes; family Salmonidae; genus Salvelinus; species Salvelinus alpinus. The sequence continues at coordinate 22,056,111 of NC_092100.1, forward strand.
TTTGCTCAAATGCATGTAATGCATGACAATTCCAGAAATGCATGGCTATGACATCTGGTCTACAGGGTGGCCAAGGTATTTCCTAATTCGGCATATGACATAGTTTGCCCCTTCAGAGGATTCTTAAATTAGTCTTTACGTATTGCCCAGTAGCTAGGTTTCCATCCAATTGGCGATTAAATTTGATGCGAATATTCCAAAATCTGCATAAACAAAATAGTCGCATTTTCCCACCAGTGGTGTCTCCACCAAACTGACCTGTGCGTGATGAAGTAGTGCACACAAAATGTAGTTTTTCACTTACGCTTTCATGTACAGAATAAAAATCAAAAATGTTCCATCGCATTTTCAGCTCTACCGATAGTTTTGTCACAAAAACGTTTGTATTAAATAGCAAATGTGCCTACTCTGGTCTTGGTACGTGCGCTCTGGCCAACAGTTTCCAGATACAGTGTGGGTATGCTAGTCTATATGATGAGATTATTATGGATAAGAGCGAGAATTTTATTTGTCAAACATCGATCATCATGTCACAAGAATAAGACCATCGATATTTATTGGAAAGGAGCATCAAGATCATCGTGCACTTTCACCACCCTGTGAAGTTGATCATAATTTATGTCATCTGTAGCCTAATAAACTGCATGGTTTCTCAAATCGTAGTGGGAGGACCACACAACATATAATCGCGTGAGTTTATTTCGATATGATGGTTATTATATCAATATTTGCGCATAAAGCCGTTTCTCGCATAATACATTTTACAGACAAAAAAGATCCCACCATGTCGAACGAACAAATTATGTCGTCATTTATAAAATTGTACCAAAACTTCCCGTTTCTATCACAGCTATCGTGACAGTAAAACATATATAATGGTATGACTTTACTCTCATGAAAACTGTGGATGGAAACATGGTTAGTGGAGATTATTTAAATTGTTATGGTGAGTAAAAAAACATAGTTTTGTTAAACTTCATAAAACAGTTGCCATCTCAAGAGGTTACATAAAAAAAGGACTTTAGGAAGTGCCTGTCTTCAGTTTAATTAAATTATGAAAAAATCTAGTGCCCAAGATGTGAAAGACATCCACTACATGACTAATAATGTATCATGTTTGGAGTAATTTGTGTAGTCATTTAAATGCATTTGAATGCATTGTAGTGCTTTTGGTATGTGTCAAGTACAATAAAAATAAATGTTGACAAAATATGTTGTAGCTGTGTAAGCCTATTAGAGGATCTGGAGGCGTGGCTTGTAGGAGGCCTTGTATACGCTCTCTTTGGGTTAAACACATGCGAGTGTCATGCCAGTTTAATTGTTATGTTGTACACTGTTACTAAAGGTTGCGCTTTTACACGCCATTGTCCATTGTTAAGGCTGTCACCATTTCGCCCACCTACCTAATACCACCCCTTTTTTACCCTGTATTATAAAAGCCCTTTCCATAGAATCTTCCCCCCTTTAGAAATCAAATTGTATTTGTCACATGCGCTGAATACAACAGGTGTAGTAGACCTTACCGTGAAATGCTTACTTACAAGCCCTTAACCAACAATGCCATTTTTAAGAAAACCATCTGAAACTCATAGCTTCCTGCCCTTTATTTCTTTATTCCCAGATTGCTTAATGTTTCCATGTACAGCACCAGTCCAAAGTTTGAACACACCTGCTCATTCATTGTTAATTGTACTATTTTCTACATTGTAGAATAATAGTGAAGACATCAAAACTATGAAATAACACATATGGAATCATGTAGTAACCAAAAAAAAGCGTTAAACAAATCAAAATATATTTTAGATTCTTCAAAGTAGCCACCCTTTGCCTTGATGACATCTTTGCACACTCTTGGTATTCTCTCCACAAGCTTCATCAGGTAGTCACCTGGATTGCATTTAAATTAACAAGTGTGCCTTGTTAGAAGTTAATTTGTGGAATTGATTTTCTTCTTAATGCGTTTGAGCCAATCAGTTGTGTTGTGACAAGGTAGGGTGTATACAGAAGATAGCCCTATTTGGTAAAAGACCAAGTCCATATTATGGCAAGAACAGCTCAAATAAGCAAAGAGAAACGACAGTCCATTACTTTAAGACATGAAGGTCAGTCAATCTGGACATTTTTTCAAGTGCAGTCACAAAAACCATCAAGCGCTATGATGAAACTGGCTCTCGTGAGGACCGCCACAGGAAAGGAAGACCCAGAGTTACCTCTGCTGCAGAGGATAAGTTCATTAGAGTTAACTGCACCTCAGATTGCAGCCCAAATAAATGCTTCACAGAGTTCAAGTAACAGACACATCTCAACATTAACTGTTCAGATGAGACTGTGTGAATCAGGCCATCATGGTTGAATTGCTGCAAAGAAACCACTACTAAAGGACACCAATAATAAGAAGAGTCTTGCTTGGGCCAAGAAACACGAGCAATGGACATTAGACCAGTGGAAATCTGTCCTTTGGTCTGATATATACTCCATCCCATCTGGTTTGTGCTTAGTGGGACTATCATTTGTTTTTCAACAGGACAAATAGCCAACACACCTCCAGGCTGTGTAAGGGCTATTTGACCAAGAAGTAGAGTGATGGAGTGCTGCATCAGATGACCTGTTGGAAAAACATTCCAGGTGAAGCTGGTTGAGAGAATGCCAAGAGCGTGCAAAGCTGTCAAGGCAAAGGGTGCCTACTTTACACTTATTTGGTGTTACACAAATTATTCCATATGTGTTATTTCATAGTTTTGATGTCTTCGCTATTATTCTACAATGTAGAAAATAGTCAAAATAAAGAAAAACCCTAGGATGAGTAGGTGTGTCCAAACCTTTGGCTGGTACTGTAGGTCTATGTCTGACTGATCGAAAGTAACTTCTCCCACATCAATGACTGTTAGTTAATGCCTTGTTGTATGACTGCCTGAATGTATGTAAATGTTTCTGCCTTGAAAAGTAAAATCAAATAATATAGATTTCATTACGGTATGATTGGTAATTTTTTAAATATTTGCCATACATTTGAATGTAAACACATATTTCTTACAAATACAATCAAAAGTAACATTACCAAATACATTTAAAAAATACACTACCGTTAAAAAGTTTGGGGTCACTTAGAATTGTTCTTGTTTTTGAAAGAAAAGCACATTTTTGATCAAATTGATCAGAAATACAGTGTAGACATTGTTATTGTTGTAAATTACTATTGTAGCTGGAAATGGCTGATTTTTAATGGAATATCTACAAAGGCTTACACCAGTCTCAACATCAGCAATGAAGAGGCGACTCCGGGATGTTGGCCTTCTAGGCAGAGTTGCAAAGAAAAAGCCATTTCTCAGACTGGCCAATAAAAAGAAAAGATTAAGATGGGCAAAAGAACACAGACACTTGACAGAGGAACTCTGCCTAGAAGGCCAGCATCCCGGAGTCACCTCTTCACTGTTGACATTGAGACTGGTGTTTTGCGGGTACTATTTAATGAAGCTGCCAGTTGAGGACTTGTGAGGCGTCTGTTTCTCAAACTAGAGACACTAATGTACTTGTCCTCTTGCTCAGTTGTGCACCGGGGCCTCCCACTCTTTCTATTCTGGTTAGAGCCAGTTTGCGCTTTCTGTGAAGGGAGTAAGTAGTACACAGCGTTGTACGAGATCTTCAGTTTTTTGGCAATTTCTCACATGGAATAGCATTCATTTCTATGAACAAGAATAGACTGACGAGTTTCAGAAGAAAGTCCTTTGTTTCTGGCCATTTTGAACCTGTAATCAAACCCACAAATGCTGATGCTCCAGATACTCAACTAGTCTAAAGAAGGCCAGTTTTATTGCTTCTTTAATCAGGACAACATCATTGCTAACATAAATGCAAAAGGGTTTTCTAATGATCAATTAACCTTTTAAAATTATAAACTTTGGATTAACAACGTGCCATTGGAACACAGGAGTGATGGTTGCTGATAATGGGCCTCTGTAAGCCTATGTAGATATTCCATAAAGAATCAGCCGTTTCCAGCTACAATAGTCATTTACAACATTAACAATGTGTACCCTGTATTTCTGATCAATTTGATGTTATTTTAATGGTCAAAAAGTGTGCTTTCAAAAATAAGGACTTTTCTAAGTGACCCCAAACTTTTGAACGGTAGTGTATATTTACAAAATATATCGATAAATACATGTGAAAATATATTTTTACGGTATGATATTTGTGCGTCTAACTTTCTCACTCATTATTCGCAATCCATTCAGGACTGCCCATTACTAATGGTAGCGTTCACATTAATGTAGACCTGTTTAGAAACATATTGTAATCTTATTTACAATAAAAGTGACTCCAAAATGACACAATACATTATTTACCATTCATTTCTATTGTGCATAAAATAATCTAAACACGACCATACCAAACAGCAAATGCATCCAACAAGTTTGTAGAGTCACAAACTTGATGTAATCATTCTGTGATATGAATATGGATCCAAATACTAAACTTTTGATTACTTTAGTAAACATATAAGTGAATTTGTCACAATACTTTTGGTCTACTAAAATGGGGGACTATGTACAAAAAATGCTTTAATTTCTAAATGGTTCACCCGATATGGATGAAAATACCCTCAAATTAATGCTGAAAGTCTGCACGTGAACCTTAAAGTCATTGTACCATTTCAAATCCAAAATGCTGGAATACAGAGCCTATATCACTGTCCCAATAATTACGGAGGGCACTGTATACATACACTGTATACATAAAATACATTATTTGGCCAATTTTTCAATATTTCACATGCGTCCTTAAAAATTTATCTAGAAATACATTTGAAATTTATTTTCCCCTTAAATGGGATGTCCACACAAGAGACGGCTTGTTCCTCTCTCTATAGAGTAGGAGGCTGCCAGGAGAGGTGTTTGAAGGAGCTTCTCCACACACATACAGGCTTGTGCAAACAAACACACATGATGCACGTCAACAAACACAGATGCTTATCTCAGACACACACACCCTGACTGACACACGCTGGCATCTAAACACTATACAGTCAGTGAGGAACATGGTAAATTACATAGTGTTGGATGGAACACAATGGGAAGGTTACAGACTTAATGTCTGGATGCCGGGGAGATTTATTAGCCTCGCGAGCCGACTGATGCCGCAAGCTTATATTTAATGCTGCACACGTAGTGGTGATCAGTCTGGTAATTACAAGTCTAGAGATTTCTGCCTCTACTGTCACTGTCAAATTCACACCCTCTGTCCTGTGTTTATGTCCTGATGTCCTGTCACACTGTCAGCGGCCTTGATAACTATGGCCCATTCATAAGCATTACCCATAGGCATTCTGTATTTGTATTGATTTGTATGTATTAGCCTACTGTGAAAAATACCATGAGTTTGGCCTGGCCCACTGTCACTGCTACTGGCCTGATAGCTCACAGCCTATTTATATGCATTACATACAATGCTGTATTTTTATTCATCTCGTATGCAGTACCATGTAATGAACCAGACTAGTGATTTTGGTTTACATTTTCCTCAAATTCACCAGTGAAGGGTCTTTCAGCGTCAGAATAACATTGTCTCAACATTATCCATGTCTTCTATGCCGGTAAACATACTTGCCACTCTTTCTAACACTGTCTGTTTCTCATTGTAATAAGTCCTGTAGCGCCACTGTACCACTGCCTTCCATACGCGAGCTGAGCCTCATTGACTAGAGAATAACCCTGGAGAGAACATTTAACATTTAACATTTAACATTTAAGTCATTTAGCAGACGCTCTTATCCAGAGCGACTTACAAATTGGTGCATTCACCTTATAAGGCCTCACTGATCTCTCCTGGTTATTTGGGGATAGCTTATAAAGCCTGCGCAGTGTATTGCTGTTAATTAAGTTATAGCCGCATGAAACCATCACGGTAACAGGTAATACTGCTTTTATAGTCTTTACCTCTGGGCTTTAGTTATACTGCAGGGAAACAGCCACTCCCATAACCAGGCTGATCGAAGTGGTTCATTTACCAACCACCAATAACTCCATTCATAATGCATAGGGATTTTATGTAGTGTGTGTAATGTATATTTTACATATGCATACATTTTTTGTGTTGAAGGGGCGATACATCCATGCATATGCTATAATATGTTGTTGTCACAGCAACTGTTTTCGAGGCTGGGAAGGATATGTGATTATAGATGTTGTTTGAGTGGAGTGTTGTCGGTGTTGTATCTGTGAGGAGGTGGGCTGTGGAGGTTTGGGTAGAGGTGAGGAGGTGAGGAGGTGAGCTGTGTGGGGTTGGGTGGAGTTGGGTGTGGGTGGGTGGATGCATAGCTACGGATAGGCCCGCTTCAATTGAATTACAGTATGGGAGTGAAAAAAGGTTTGCAGGCTTAGCAGACCAGCAAGCAGCAAGCAGGCAGGCAGGCAGGGAGGGAGACACTGTGTCTTTGCCCACAACGGTACATCCATGCAGCACAGAGCTAGCTAGCAACTCCCGGTCCCGGGCAGTGTGGAATGAGGGACACAGCTGCTCAACATTTGCTGAGATTGGAGCTTTTGTTCTTATGCATGTCCAAATTCTGGATAGTTCCTGTCTTCTTTAGCTACATAACCCTGCCAAGTCTGGTTTATAGTAGACCCAAGGCCTCAGTCAGCAGGGTGTCCAGGCTTTGTCAACACAGTATAACAAGAGACAGAATGGGGGAGGGCAAGGAAAAACACTCATTCAAAATGCCTAACATTTGTTTTACATCGGGCTGAGCAAAATCTTGTTTATCTGACCTCTAAATGCCTGTGTGTAATCTTTCAGTGGATACACTAAGCTAGCCTGTCAGGACTGGCTGTGTGTGCGTGCGTGATTATACGTGTATGCGTCTGTGTGTATATACAGTGCTTTCGGAAAGTATTCAGACCACTTTTCCACATTTGTTACGTTACAGCCTCATTCTAAAATGGATAAAATGAAAAAAAAAGATTCAGCAATCTACACACAATACCCAATCAAGACAAAGCAAAAACAGGTTTTTAGAACATTTTTGCAAATGTATTAAATAGAAGTATTCAGACTCTTTGCTATGAGACTCGAAATTGAGCTCAGGTGCATCCTGTTTCCATTGATCATCCTTGAGATGTTTCTACAACTTGATTGGAGTCCACATGTGGTAAATTCAATTGATTGGATATGATTTGTAAAGGCACACACCTGTCTATATAACGTCCCACAGTTGACAGTGTACACTACTGTTCAAAAGTTTGGGGTCACTTAGAAATGTCCTTGTTTTTGAAAGAAAAGCGAATTTTTTTGTCCATTAAAATAACATAAAATTGATCAGAAATATAGTGTAGACATTGTTAATGTTGTAAATGACTATTGTAGCTGGAAATGGCAGATTTTTAATGGAATATCTACATAGGCGTACAGAGGCCCATTATCAGCAACCATCACTCCTGTATTCCAATGGCACGTTGTGTTTTTTAAAATATTTTTATTTTAGTAAGGGGTGGATCAGCTTAATATTGCGGAAAGAATGTCGCTTCCATCAATGTAATTGTCTGCATCATTTCCAATCCCCCATATTTTTTGGGTAAATATATATATCCATACACGCATGCATACATATACACATATATACATACACATACCTATATAGACATACATACTTTTTTAAAGAATATACCTTTATTATTATTCCCCGCAAACCCTACCACCGATCCCCCAATTGGAGTAAACTGATAAACACTTCTGCTTTTACCTTCAATTTATACATCTTATACACATTTTACAGACACAGTCTACTTTACAGTAGTTCTCTCTTGTTTGTTCTTAGTCCTTCCTCTATTTCTGATGTTGTCACGTCCTGACCTTAGTTCCGTTTTTGTGTCTCTATTTTAGTTTGGTCAGGGCGTGAGTTAGGGTGGGCAGTCTATGTTATTTTTTCTAGGTTGTTGTTTTTCTATGTGTTTGGCCTGGTGTGGTTCCCAGTCAGAGGCAGCTGTTTATCGTCTCTGATTGGGAGCCATATTTAGGTAGCCTGTTTTCCATTGTGTGTTGTGGGTGATTGTTTCCTGTTTAGTGTTTTGTTGCACCTTTCAGGACTGTTCGTTTGTCGTTTTTGTTGTTTGTCAAGTGTTTTCGTATTTTATTAAAAAAAATATGACCACTTACCACGCTGCACCTTGGTCCTCCTCTCCTTCTCCAGACGACAATTGTTACAGAATCACCCACCAAAAAAGGACCAAGCAGCGTGGTAACCAGGAGCAGAGGGTTCTGGACTCCTGGACTTGGGAGGAAATTTTGGACGACAAAGGACCCTGGGCACAGCCGGGGGAGTATCGCCGTCCGAAAGAGGAGCTGGAGGCAGCTAGAGCGGAGCTGCCCCACTACGAGGAATTGGCGCGAGGTAACGGGCACGAGAGGCAGCCCCAGAGTTTTTTTGGGGGGGCACACGGGTGGATTGGCGGACTCAGGTAGGAGACCTGAGCCAACTCCCCGTGCTTACCATGGCGAGAGAGTGACTGGGCAGGCACCGTGTTATGCGGAGAAGCGCAAGGTGTCCCCAGTGCGCACACATAGCCCGGTGCGCTACATCACAGCTCCTCGAATCGGCCGGGCTAGAGTGGGCATCGAGCCAGGAGGGATGATGCCGGCTCAGCGCATCTGGTCTCCAGTACGTCTCCTCGGCCCGGGGTATACTGCACCAGCCCTACGCACGGTGTCTCCAGTTCGCCAGCACAGCCCAGTGCGGCCTGTTCCACCTCCCCACACTTGCCGGGCTACAGGGGGGATCCAGCCAGGACGAGTGGTGCTATCTCTGCGCTCGAGACCGCCAGTGCGCCTCCACGGTCCAGTGCATCCGGTGCCTCGGCCAAGGACAAGGCCTCCTGCATGTCTCCCCAGCCTGGTGAGTCCTGTGCCTTCTCCCAGAGCCAGGCCTTCTGTGTGTCTCTCCAATCCAGTGATAATCCATGGCAAGAAGCCTCCAGTGATAATCCATGGCACGAAGCCTCCAGTGGTGATCCATGGCAAGAAGTCTCCAGTGATGATCCATGGCACGAAGCCTCCAGTGATAATCCATGGCAAGAAGCCTCCAGTGATAATCCATGGCACGAAGCCTCCAGTGATGATCCATGGCACGAAGCCTCCAGTGATAATCCATGGCAAGAAGCCTCCAGTGATGATCCATGGCACGAAGCCTCCAGTGATGATCCATGGCACGAAGCCTCCAGTGATGATCCATGGCACGAAGCCTCCGGTGATGATCCATGGCACGAAGCCTCCGGTGAGGATCCATGGCATGAGGTCTCCAACGAAGGAATCTAGTCCGGAGCCTCCAGCGACGCCCTCTAGTGCGGAGCCTCTGGCGACGCCCTCTAGTCCGGAGCCTCTGGCGACGCCCTCCTGTCCGGAGCAGCCGGAGTCTCCCGTCTGTCCTGAGCTGCCGTCGTTACAGATGTCCATCCAGTTTGATATCTATTTGTAACTGTGCTATTTCACAAAAGTTCCGAACCTATATACATTTTACAGATCCCGTATGTTTTACATTGTTTATCTTGTTATTAGTCCCACCCTTCAGCTCCATTCAACCCCTCCCATCTATCTCTCAACATCATCCATTTCGGATTTCTATTTGCCATATATTTTTCAACTGTGCTGTGATGCTTCACAAAATAATTGAACCTTCCTATTCTCATAGCTTCTACAGATTGTAAATTAAAAATAAACATTTTTGCTAAAATAATAATTATTATATTATTGATTGATTGACTATGGCTTTTCAAATCACCCAGTATTGCTATCTGCAGCGTTAGTTCTAGGCAAATGTTGCAATTCTTCAGCCATTCCTGGACCTGTGACCAAAAACGAGCTACATATGGACAATACCAAAATACATGATCTAATGACCCTGCCTCCTCACAGCAGAATCTGCAGAGCTGGGAAGATTGTATCCCCCATATATATAACATTCTATTAGTTGCAAGAATTTTGTATAGTAATTTAAATAGAAAAATTCAAAGTTTTGAATCCGGCGTTGTTTTGCGTATCAATTCATAAACCATGTGCCATGGAATGGGTACATTAAATCTCTTCCCAACTATTTAGCAATTTATATGGCACAGCTGTCAGTTTTTTGGTCCTTAAATTAAATTGGTATATGTTTTTATTTATCACACTTCTTTAACCATTTATGTTCTTTAATACAGGGCCGACATACAAGTTCCTTACTTTTTTCCCCTTCTACTTGCCTCTTCCATTTTTGTGGTAATGCTGCAATTAATTGGTTGTAATTTTGGGTAGAGCAGACATTTCCATATGTCTGTGTTAGCTGCATGTGTGACATAACTCCACCAGTCCTATTTATGATATCATTCACAAAAATTATACTTAAAAAAAAAAAAAAATCTTCAATAAATACAGTTTAAAAAAAATCTATTAGTATATTTGAATTTAACCACAATATTTGTTTTACTATTTGTTCCGTCCTTTCAGGTGGATTAAACTGAAATTGCAACCAACTTTCTAAGGCTTGTTTAAAAAATAAAGATATTTGGAGATTATTTCCTTTTCAAACAACCGAAAGTGAGCAGTTGTAATCTGAATAAAGGGAAAAGGCCCTTCTTGAACATAGGATGAGACATTCGTACCAATTTACTAGAGAACCAGTTTGGATTTAAGTATAACTTTTGTATGACTGATGCCTTTAGTGAGAGGTCTAATGCTTTAATATTTAATAATTTCTGCCCTCCGAATTCATATTCGTTATATAAATAGGCCCTTTTAATTTTATCTGGCTTGCTGTTCCAAATAAAATTGAATATTTTTTGTTCATATAATTTAAAAAGCAGGTCACTAGGTGTAGGCAAAACCATAAGCAAATAGGTAAACTGTGATATGACTAAAGAGTTAATCAGGGTGATTTTTCCACAAATAGACAGGTATTTTCCTTTCAATGGTAGCAAAATCTTATCTATTTTTGCTAACTTTCTATAAAAATGTATTGCAGTGAGATCATTTCTTTCTTTTGGGATTTGTATACCGAGTATGTCCATATCTCCGTCAGACCATTTAATTGGTCAACTACATGGTAATGTAAAATGTGAAGTTTTTAGTGATGCAATACGGAATATGGTACATTTATCATAATTTGGTTTTAATCCAGAGAGGATAGCAAAAGTATCTAGATCCGTGGAGAGACTCTAATAGTGGTTTTAAAAGAAAACATGAATCATCAGCGTACAATGACACCTTAGTTTTTAAGCCACGGATTTATAATCCCTTAATATTATTGTTTGATCTAATCTTAACAGCTAACATTTCGATGGCAATAATAAATAGATATGCCGATAGTGTACAACCTTGTTTTACTCCTCTAGATAGTTTTAAACTTTCTGAGATGTAGCCATTATTTACTATTTTACACCTAGGGTTACTATACATAACTTTAACCCATTTTATAAGAGATTCCCCAAAATTGAAATATTCTAGGCATTTATATATAAACTCCAGTTGTACTTTCTCAAAAGCCTTTTCAAAATCAGCTATGAAAACCAGGCCTAGTGTCCCCGATATTTCATAGTATTCTATTGTTTCCAGTACTTGTCTTATATTATCTCCAATGTATCGTCCATGTAAAAAACCTGTCTGATTAGGATGAATAATATCTGACAATAATTTTTTAATTCTATGCGCCAAGCATTTTGCTCGGATTTTTGCAACACCCTTCTGAAGTGTAAGAGGTCTCCAATGTTTTAAATGGACTGGATCTTTATATGTACCACTTGGGTCCTGTTTCAGTAATAATGATATCAGACCTTCTTGTTGCGTGTCTGATAATCTACCATTTATATAGGAGTGGTTAAAACAAGCTAATAATGGTCCTTTGAGTATATCAAAAAAACCTTTGTATACTTCCACTGGTATGCCATCCAGCCCTGGAGTTTTCCCATCCTTAAAGGCCCCAATTGCATCAAGCAGTTCCTCCTCTGTAATTTGGCCTTCACATGAATCTTTCTGTACAGATGTTAATTTTACATTATTATTAGGGAAAAAATCCATACAATTAGTTTCAGTTAGTGGAGATGGAGGAGCCTGAAACGAAAACATATTCTGAAAGTACTTCCTCTTTCAAAATATAATTTGGTGAATCATGCGTGACTCCATCATTTGTAACAAGTTTTAATAAAACAAATTTGGTAGCATTTCTATATTGAAGATTGAAAAAGAATTTGGTGCATTTTTCCCCATATTCCATCCAGTTCGCTTAATTTTTTATAATATATTACACTAGATCTTTCTTGAATAAGTTCCTCCATTTCTTTTTGTTTTTCCTCTAACTTATTCTGTGCCTCTATGGTACCGTTTTTATTGCTATCTAACTGTACTGTTAGTCCTTCAATTTCCTTTGTTAATATGGACTCTTTTGATCTAAATTGCTTTTGTTTTATAGATGAGTACTGAATTGCATGGCCTCTAAAGGCACACTTAAGTGTCCCATACAATACGGGGATCTGCTGTACCTATGTTATGTCTGAAAAAGTCAGTTATAAATTATTCTGTCCTAGTTCTAAACAATTTATCATCTAGTAGGCTTTGATTAAATTTCCAATATCCTCACCCACATGGAAATTCTGTAAGAGTAATATATATGCCAATTATGTTATGATCCGACCGCATTCTGTCCCCTATAAACACTTTTTAAACTTTTGGTGCCAGAGAGAATGGCATAAGAAAGTAGTCAAGACGACTAGCTTGATTATTTAAGTCTCCATATATCCACTAATTCCAATATATCCATGACGTTCATGATTTCCTTAAGTGCCTGAGGGTGATAGTTTGTAGTGTGATTTCCTTTCCGGTCCATAGAGGTATTTAAGACCGTATTAAAATCTCCCACCATAATAATAGAGTCTAGTGTTGCTTGTAGAGTTGATAAATTCTTATATATATTTTCAAAGAAGCTTGGATCATCATTATTCGGACCGTATAGGTTAATAAGCCATATCTGTTTATTGTCCAATAACATATTTAAAATAATCCATCTACCTTGAGGATCTGTTTGGACAATTTGCACATTTGGATCAAAATTATTGTTAATTAAAACCATCACCCCTTTTGAATTTCTTTGCCCATGGGAGAAATATATTTCGCCCCACAGTTCTTTTCCCACAAAACTTCATCTAAAACTGTTGAATGGGTTTCCTGTAAACAATAGATATTATATTCCTTCTCTTTTAGCCAGGTAAATACTGATCGTCTTTTCTTATTATCTGCTAGGCCATTACAATTGTAACTGGCTATACTTATTTCACCACTTACCATAATGAGACACAACTTTCAATTATTTTTATCAAAATATATGTTTGTAAACGTACCATTAAAAAGTTACATGATGATTGAGTGTCTATATAGCTGTACCATGATATTTGCATTTCTACTAAGTAAACCTCCAATTGGTCCCTACTGTTACACCCGCTAAAAGCCCTCCTCATCCCGAGTTGGGTTGTCATCCCAATGCCCGGCAGACCACCCTCGACCCCCTGTATCCCATAGCCCTGAACCGACTGGGATCCATCCTTTGAAAAGAGCACACAGTGCCATTTACCGAATTGAAGTAATCAACTGCCAAATGCATTTCCATCGCCCTCACCTCGATTTGTATTATATATAGCTGTGGATCATCCTCTATTGTCCCTAACATCTTTTACTCCTTCGCAACAGTTGTGGGATACACACATACACCCACACACACTCAACCCTTACCCCCACACAACCATAAGCTCACTTACTCAACAATTGCACCATCCCAGAGCCCAACTCAAGATAGGTCTTGATTTACAAATGCACTTACAGTTGCAGCTGCATGAGAAGGCCTGCAAGACCACACAAAAAATTGGCAAAAATTTAGAGATTTTATTTACCATTGTCACATCCTAGATGATGGAGCTGTACACCTTTTCCCTGAAACACCCACAATACGGTGACCCGTATTGACCATATTCCCAAGCTTCTCCATGCAGTCCGACTTTGATTTTGTGCCACCAGGGTCACAATAATATACCCCGTCTCTGAATGTCCGAGTGTGACCCCCTCCCCATGGGTTACTGCAGCTAGTGTTGCCAGCACTGCCACTGCCTGGGTGGGGGCACCCCACCGGAATCCCCACCGGCTAGGTACAAGGTTGTCAAGGTTCTCATTAGCAGCTTTGAGAATTTCCTTGTGTAGTATGCTCTCCCTTTAGGGGGCTTTGGCTTTGCAGAACCAACCCTGCCAAGCAGGCTCAGAATCTTGAGGGGGCAGTGCTGCTCTTGGTCTCTGACCTAATTTTGGCTGCATAGAGACCGCTTACAGCAGGCACATAAAACAGTTAGGGACTTCTCCTTAGTATCTGGGTCATTCAGGTGGGTGTCTAGGGTATAGGGTCATGGACCGTACCATTAAAATAGGATCATAAATAAATAATTAGATATCATTTATTTTAAAAATGTAGTTCCCCCGTGATAGGACAATAATAAATCAAATGTATCATTTATTTTAAAACTGTTCCACCATGATAGGACAATAAATAAATAAGACGTATAATTCATTATAAAAGTATATCCATCATCTGAACAACATTGAAAGCCCTCTCATACCCCGGCTCACAGCAATACATTGGCTCTGGGATATGCAACCATTTCATTACTCACTCACTCAACTTTCCAAACATAACAAATAAAATAAAAAATAAACACACACCACACCATCCACACATACTGTGCCTTCTGTTTACTTAGTTTTTATCTTCACTATGTTGAATTAGTGCTTGTGTGTTCAATTAGTTATATGTGAAGATATATAGAAAAGCTATATTTTTTATTGTATTGTTACAATCAGTAACCGGGCTAGAATTGTGTTTATTTTCCTCGTCTATGAGAACTTTGTAATTTTTAAAATAACCATGGAGTAGTCTTTGTCTCTGAACAACTGGTTATCAATATATAGTTTATCAACGACAAGAGCTACACGTTTCGCTTTTAATCCATTTTCTTTGAAAATTGGATACAGAACTTTACGCAATTCTGCAATTTCCTTTGGAAACTGATCATTCATGACAATTTTGGTCCCAGCAAGTCTTTTACCCAGGCTTTTAACCATTATTTTATCTTTAAATGAAGCAAATTTGGCAACGATTGGGCGTTCATACCTTTGGCCTCTCTGTCCGAAGCGGTGTACACGTTCAAGTTGGATTTTGTCGATAACTTCGCGTGGTTTCTGAAGCGCTGTAAGGAGGAACTCTCTAACTACAGATTCAGGAACTTCCACTTCTTTCTCCTGGATACCTGTAAGTACCAGATTCTATCTCATGGATCTAGTTTGTATGTCCAGTAAGGCTTCCCTCAGAACGGTGTTCTCCTTTTTAATTTCATTCATATCGGTTTCAATCTTATTGACTGTCCCTTTTAGCTTGTGTGTTTCCTTCTTTAATGTCGTAGCTTTTTCATCACTCATCTCGAGGCTTGCCTTCAACTCTTTTATATCCTTACTAACTAATTCAAGTATACCCAGTTTGTCATTTATTGATTTTAACAGATTGGTTTCGACCTTTACCATTCCCGGTGGTGAAAATATTAAATCGTCTGTGTCTGTAGAAGAGTCACATTTCCGTTTTGAAATCGGTTCCCCTGTCTTACTCTCCGTCATGTTTGGGTGTTGCTTGTTTTCGTAATATTTGTCGATAAATGTCTTAAGATTTGTTTTGTGTTATTATCCAGATTGAAGGTTATCACCCACCAGATTATGTAGTGCTAATATTTTAGTCTAACTTGCCGATATTGAATTTACGTTTTATCTTGAGGTGCTCTACATAACTTCGTTCAGTCCGCCATTACCTTTACGTCCGCCTTTACGTCCCTAGTAGCAATCTTTGCTACTAGGGACGTAGTTGTGTTAGCTAATCCAAGTTTATCATTTTAAAGGCTAATTGATCATTAGAAAACCCTTTTGCATTTATGTTAGCACAGCTGAAAATTGTTGCCCTGATTAAATAAGCAATAAAAATGGCCTTCTTTAGACTAGTTGAGTATCTGGAGCATCAGCATTTGTGGGTTCGATTACAGGCACAAAATGGCCAGAAACAAAGGACTTTCTTCTGAAACTTGTCAGTCTATTCTTGTTCATAGAAATGAAGGCTATTCCATGTGAGAAATTGCCAAGAAACTGAAGATCTCGTACAACGCTGTGTACTACTCCCTTCACATAACAGTGCAAATGAGCTCTAACCAGAATAGAAAACGGGTAAATGGGCAAAACAAAATAATTTACTGCCTTTTGAATGGGGTATGGTAGTAGGTTTGTGTCAAGAACTGCAACGCTGCTGGGTTTTTCACGCTTAACAGTTTCCTGTGTGTATCAATAATGGCCCAACACCCAAAGGACATCCAGCCAACTTGACACAACTGTGGGAACCATTGGAGTCAACATGGGCCAGCATCCCTGTGGAACGTTTTCGACGCCTTGTAGAGTCCATGCCCTGATAAATTGAGGCTGTTCTGAGGGCAAAAGGAGGGGGGGAGTACAATTCAATATTAGGAAGGTGTTCCTGATGTTTTGTACACTCAGTGTATATTGAGCCTATATGAAGTCTTGCTACTGGGGGTCGCGTTAAAGCAGAATTCTGTGTTTTTCATGTGTTTTTCATTTCTCAAGCTGAAAAAGCGTAAGAACTGCTGGGCTACATGATCATTTACCCTGTACATTTGGACAGCGGAGCTGTTGCCTGCTGAGATCCATTATTTGACAATCTGTACTCCTCCATTTGCTTTTGCTTGATGCTGTGTGACAGCTGCTGGGAGCCTGATGAGGTGGGGGGGTATTAAGGTGATGATGAAGGAAGGGGGGGGGGGGCTCACAACCGGCGTCACTGATGAGTAAGATGAACAGTTTCTCTTCTCTTTCAGACCTTTTTAATGAGCATCAGCAGAGACTAAGTCTTAGTAATGTGTGTGTGTGTGTGTGTGTGTGTGTGTGTGTGTGTGTGTGTGTGTGTGTGTGTGTGTGTGTGTGTGTGTGTGTGTGTGTGTGTGTGTGTGTGTGTGTGTGTGTGTGTGTGTGTGTGTGTGTGTGTGTGTAGGGGATGTGGGGGGCAGTTAGAGCTGGAAAGGCGAGGATGGGGAATCAGAGTGGTGTAGGTGATGGAAGAAAACACCTCAACTAGTACCAGCACAGGCTCTCCATGTCCTAGACAATTTAATGTGATTGAGATGCCCTTGAGATAATTTCCTCTGTCCCCGCCATACTCTGTCCATTGTTGTTGCTTCTCCTCTCTCTCCAAATCAGTGTCCTCCTTGTCATTCTACTTTCAGGAGGCCTTACCCCATTTTAAAATGGGAAAGAAAGTACATTATAATGTGCTTAGCCTAGGATTTCACAGAGCTTTTATTTGCATTTGTGTTTATTATGGATCCCCATTAGCTGCTGCCAAGACAGTTATACAGTTTTAAAAACATTACAGTACTTTCACAAAAGATTCACAACTTAAGTGTGTGCCCTCAGGTCCTTACTCTACTACCACATATCTGCAACACAAAATCCATGTGTACATGTGTATAGTGTGTATATTATTGTGTATGTGTATGCATGTGTCTGTGCCTATGTTTGTGTTGTTTCACAGTTCCCGCTATTACATAAAGTGTATTTTTATCTGTTTTTTAAAATCTAATTTTACTGCTTTCATGAGTTACTTGATGTGGAATAGAGTTCCATGTAGTCATGGCTCTATTTAGTACTGTGTGCCTTCCATAGTCTGTTCTGGACTTGGGGACCGGGAAGAGACCTCTGGTGGAATGTCTTGTGCGGTATGCATGGGTTTCCAAGCTGTGAGGCAGTAGTTCAAACAGACAGCTCAGTGCATTCAACATGTCAATACCTCTCACAAATACAAGTAGTGATGAAGTCGATCTCTCATCCAATTTGAGATTTATATGCATATTATTAATGTTAGCTCTCTGTGTACATCCAAGGGCTAACTGTGCTGCCCTGTTCTGAGCCAATTGCAATTTTCCTAAGTTCCTCTTTGTGGCACCTGACCATACGAATTAACAGTAGTCCAGGTGCGACAAAACTAGGGCCTGTACAACCTGCCTTGTTGATAATGCTGTTAAGAAGGCAGGGCAGCGCTTTATTATGGACAGACTTCTCCCCATCTTAGCTACTGTTGTATTAATATGTTTTGACCATGACAGTTTACAATCCAGGGTTACTCCAATTTCCACATTATTAATTACAATATTTAGTTGAGGTTTAGGATTTAGTGAATGATTTGTCCCAAATACAATGCTTTTAGTTTTTGAAATATTTAGGAATAACTTATTCCTTGCCACCCATTCTGAAACTAACTGCAGCTCTTTGTTAAGTGTTGCAGTCATTTCAGTCGCTGTAGTAGCTGATGTGTATAGTGTTGCAGTCATTTCAGTCGCTGTAGTAGCTGACGTGTATAGTGTTGCAGTCATTTCAGTCGCTGTAGTAGCTGACGTGTATAGTCGTCCGCATACATAGACACACTGGCTTTACTCAAAGTCGTTTAATAAATTGTAATTGTACCTGAGTTATGTATGTTAAAGAACACCCTCTGTGTTCTGTTAGACAGGTAACTATTTAGCCACAATATAGCAGGGGATGTAAAGCCTTAATGCATAAATTTTTCCAGCAGCAGACTATGATCGATAATGTCAAAAGCCGCAATGAAGTTAAAACAGCCCCCACAATCTATTTATCATACATTTCTCTCAGTCAATCATCATTAATTTGTGTAAGTGCTGTGCTTGTTGAATGTCCTTCCCTATAAGCGTGCTGAAAGTCTGTTGTCAATTTGTTTACAGTAAAATAGCATTGTATCTTGTAAAACACATTATTTTTCCCAAATTTTACTATGGGTTAATAACAGGCTGATTAGTTGGCTATTTGGGCCAGTAAAGGGGGCTTTACTATTCTTAGGTAGCAGAATGACTTTTGCTTCCCTCCAGGCCTGAGGGCACACACTTTCTATTAGTCTTAAATTGAAGTTGTGGCAATATTGTACGCTATTATCCTTAGTATTTTTTAATCCGAAGTTGTCAGACCCCGGGGCTTGTCATTGTTGATAGACAACAATAATATTTTAATCTCTTCCACAATCACTTTATGGAATTCTAAATGACAATTCTTATCTTTCTTAATTTGGTCAGATATACTTGCATGTGTAGTGTTAGTATTTGTTGCTGTATGTAATTAGTAAAGATGTGATCAATACATGTTGTTGATTTAATTCATGTGCTTTTTCAACTACCCTGATAGGTTGACTGATAACCTGTACCAGGTTGCAGGCACTAGTTACAGTTTCTCTTGAGTAGGCAGCCTGATGAAAGCCAGTCAATATTTAAATCACCCAGAAAATATACCTCTCTGTTGATATCACATACATTATCAAGCATTTCAAGCATGTTTTCCAGATACTGACTGTTAGCACTTGGTGGTCTATAGCAGCTTCCCACCAGATTGGGCTTTAGGTGAGGCAGATGAACCTGTAGCCATATTACTTCAACAGTATTAACATGAGATCCTCTCTAAGATTTACAGGAATAAACGGCCACAACTCCACCTTTGGCATTTCTGTATTTTCCGTAGATGTTATAACCATGTATTGCTACCACTGTATATCATACGCATTATCTAATTGAGTTTCAGATATTGTCAGATTATTGATTTCATGAACATGGTTTCTTATGCTACTTATGTTAGCGTGGGCTATTTTTAGCACTTTACTGGGATGCTTGAATGTTTTTATTGCTTTACTGGGAAGCTTAGCAGAGGTAGACATGCTCATGTTATTATGTTAGTGCAGGTTGAGTTGCATATAGTTGACTTCCTACGAGGGCACACCACCTCAGTGCTAACAGTATCACTCTGGTTCATAGGCACATGATTACTGCATACAATAGCTTTGGGATCAGCAGAGGCATTCAGGGCAGTAAGAGGGACATACATTTGGTTACTTACATTGTGTCGTCCAATGCCCCTGGGATAATGTACATTTGCTGAAGCATTATGACAACTCAGGACACAATGTTAGGGATTAAATGAGCTGGGCTTGGGCCATTGATAAGTCATTGTCTCAACATAGCTTTATAATGCTGTGAAAGGATCCAGGAACCAAAATTATTTGGGTGGATCTCATCCTCCTTATAATACAAGCTTTGTTTCCAGAAGGAATCAACATTTTCAATAATTGTTATACCTACAGAGCTGCAATAGTTTCGTAGCCAGTTATGGAGGGCTAAAAGTCTGAACTGTCCAATGCCACGATTTAGGGAGTGCAGAGGGACAGATATTATGGGGCATTTGTTGGTGTCAAGTAGTGACCCAATCAGTTCTTTAAAATCCATCTTTAGCTGTTCTGAACTGCCCTTCATAATGTCATTGAATCCCACATGAACTATGATAGACTAAATTTCCTGATGCTGGTTTAAAATGTTTGGGAGCAGCATTTCTCACCATTTGAACTGCCCAGTACAATGGCCGGAAAAGGGAATGGCAAAATCCGCCCATTCCCACACCTAACACAATTCGTTGAGTCTTTCACGGGCCCAAGAAAAGCAGGATAGTGTACACCCACTGCTCAAGACGATAGGTCCAGACCTTCCACAGCAGGCAGTGCCCCGTCAGATCTAGAGAGGGGCAAGGAGCCGAACTCGACGACGAAGCCGCTGCTGGAGACAGCGTAGTCGCAGGCACAGGCAATCCCAGAGATGAAGGCGCAGGTAGATCAGTCACCAGTGCAGTGAAGCTATTCCTTATGTCAATCTGCTCCGAACCTCTCGCAGTCACTCCCGTCCGCTTATCAGCATGCCGCTGCCTTCGGTTTCCACAACTTGTGACACAGAACCAGCATTGATTGGAGCGTTCTTCTTGCTGTCCTCCGTCTACTTCACTACAGGGTGGAGGAGGAGAAGCAGATGGAGACGATTTCCTTGACAGGCAAGTTCCAGGTAGCACAGGCCATTCGGATAGGGACAGATGACAAGGCAGGGAAACATCCATCAGTCTAGAGCGGCATCCATCCATAGGAGTTGAGAAAGTTCAAATATTTGTTTTCCCCATTAATTCATGCAGAATTGAGATTTGTTTGTTAAGCATTGCCACCTCATTCCTGTAATCCACCGCTAGCAAACAATTGCCACATTGGAACTCCGGATTGTCAATATTGTCCCAGACAAGAGCGTAATAAACACAGTTTCTACAGCACTGGAAACAAAAGTTAGCTCTTCCAGGCAAAGCGGGCCCATTGCAACCTAGCTAGCTGGCTAGTTGGTAGCAGGTGTTGACACAGGTATCCGAGTTCTTGAGTTCCGAAGTTTTCGGCATCAATTTGGTGTCCCCTGACAGCAGCTGGCAGGGAAACACAAGAAGAACAATGAGGGGCTATACTGATCACAATTTGGAATCCCATTCACTCACACACTGGAAATAAGCACTTTCCTTTAGCTCGTGCTATTGCGAGCTTTGAGATGCCTTCTAACCTAAAATAACCAATTATTTATTCCCGTATGCCCTCACCTCATGTATGCCTATGAGAAGGGATAGTTGAAATAGAATTCTAAATAGGTTCCAAACTTGCAGACCAGATATCATGTTTCGCTGTAGCTACTGAATCAGTTCTTCATTAGCATGAATATGGTATGAGTAGAAGTGTATTAGCAGATGTTTTGGTAACGCCATACGTGCATGGACCCCTACTAACATGATCCACCGTGATAGGTGGGGTTAATGTGACAGGCAGGACCAATGAGAGCATCCTGTCCCTTTGCATCCTGTCCCTTTGATGCCAGTATCTATTCAAACTGCTGTTGTATTTGTGTCTGTCCACATCAACTCCCAGCTAAATCTCTCTATAACACCAGCAGCTCCTGTACCTCTGTCAGCTGTTTCAGGGACAGCTGAATGGGTGAATGATAGATTATTAATATTTACTCAGCTGTCACATGATCTCAGTATATATACACCTGTTCTGAAAGGCCCCAGAGTCTGAAACACCACTAAGCAAGGGGCACCACCAAGCAAGCGGCACTATGAAAACCAAGGAGCTTTCCAAACAGGTCAGGGACAAAGTTGTGGAGAAGTACAGATCAGGGTTGGGTTCTAAAAAAATATCTGAAACTTTGAACATCCCACGGAGCACCATTAAATCCATTATTAAAAAATTGAAAGAATATGGCACCACAACAAACCTGCCAAGAGAGGGCCACCCACCAAAACTCACAGACCAGGCAAGGAGGGCATTAATCAGAGAGGGAACAAAGAGACCAAAGATAACCCTGAAGGAGCTGCAAAGTTCCACAGCGGAGATTGGAGTATCTGTCCATAGGACCACTTTAAGCCACACACTCCACAGAGCTGGGCTTTGCAGAATTGTGGGCAGAGAAAAAGCCATTTCTTAAAGAAAAAAATAAGCAAACATGTTTTGTGTTTGCCAAAAGGCATGTGGGAGACTCCCCAAACATATGGAAGAAGGTACTCTGGTCTGATGAGACTAAAATGTAGCTTTTTGGCCATCAAGGAAAACGCTATGTCTGGCGCAAACCCAACACCTCTCATCACCCCGAGAACAACATCCCCACAGTGAAGCATGGTGGTGGTAGCATCATGCTGTGGGGATGTTTTTCATTGGCAGGGACTGAGAAACTGGTCAGAATTGAAGGAATGATGGATGGTGCTAAATTCAGGGAAATTCTTGAGGGAAACCTTTCTTCCAGAGATTTGAGACTGGGACGGAGGTTCACCTTCCAGCAGGACAATGACCCTAAGCATACTGCTAAAGCAACACTCAAGTGGTTTAAGGGGAAACATTTAAATGTTGTGGAATGGCCTAGCCAAAGCCCAGACATCAATCCAATTGAGAATCTGTGGTATGACTTGAAGATTGCTGTACACCAGTGGAACCCATCCAACTTGAAGGAGCTGCAGCAGTTTTGCCTTGAAGAATGGGCGATAATCCAAGTGGCTAGATGTGCCAAGCTTATAGAGACATACCCCAAGAGACTTGCAGCTGTAATTGCTGCAAAAGGTGGCTCTACAAAGTATTGACCTTGGGGGGGGGGGTGAATAGTTATGCACGCTCAAGTTTTCTGTTTTTTGTCTTATTTCTTGTTTGTTTCGCAATAAAAAATATTTAGCATTTTCAAAGTGTTAGGCATGTTGTGTAAATCAAATTATACAAACCCCCCCAAAATCAATTTTAATTCCAGGTTGTAAAGCAACAAAATTGGGAAAATGCCAAAGTGGGTGAATACTTTCGCAAGCCACTGTACCTAAGAGGGGAATGTATGGTATATTAGGGGCTATGAGCGATAGTGGGCAGGACTGTGTGTGTTTCTGTGTATGTGTTTCTGTGTGTTTGTGTTTCTCTTTCTGTATGTGTGTGTGTGTTTCTGTGTATGTGTTTCTCTCTCCCTCCCTATGTTTTTCTGTGTGGATGGCATAGAGAGGTTTGAAGAAGCAGTAGGTGAACAGTTGGATACCGATTGGGAGCGACCCCCTTCACTTTTATATCTCCATGGCAACAGGAGGCCAAATTCCAGCACGGCAAGTGCAGGAACATTCTTGCTGGCCCAGGGTTATTTTAGGAAGGTCTCTATAAGAGAGGATTATTTTCAGAGACCTCTTTTACTCCATAGTAGATCTGAGTTTAAACCTGTGCCTGAGGGTGGATGTCTGTTCACTTTTAATTAAAACAGGGTTAGTGTCAAGATATCAATATTCATTTCCAACGACCAGTGATCATACCTTATGCAGTAAACCTAAACTCGGCTGAGTTTTCTCCATATATTTCTTAACTATCTAGAGGGAAAAAATACCCTTGACAATTATGTAAGCACAACAGTGGTCACAGCAACTGATTTGTGTCTATGCTCTGCAATTATGGATTTGAAGTGGTGGGAGAAAATCGCTAACTGATTGCTCTAAATTGCTTCTTGCCTGGTCTGTAAATCTCCAGTTGAACTGTGTACACAGCGAAGTCAGTAGGGTTATTGAGCATGTTATCTATTTGTGGATATGGCCCGCCTAGAACAGCACCAATCAATCAGATCCATAGAGCTCACCAGCTTTTAGTCCTAAAAACAGGAAATTAGTTACCTCTGGTTCGTTCAGTCATCCCTAATAGGGTTTTGGCATAAATGCCGAAATTAGGTTAACACAGGCTTAGGTTTTGTTCTATGAGATAATATCAGTCAGTTAACATGACATTTATGAATTCGTAAGCCTTTATGTGCTTTTTAAATTACATAAATGCTTCAAAATTCACAAAAAGTGACGTTAGCTGATGAAGATTATCTCATAGAACAAAGTGTATAAGATATCCTAAGCCTGTGTTTACAACAGATCTTATTTTCGGTGGTTATCCAAAAACCGTCCAAAAACCCCGTTCATTTTCCCATAGGCTTCGACCAACGAGCCATGGCAGAGTTAGTGCCTACAAAAAGACACCATTACTATTGCTCTCTATACTGCACCTTTCCACTGGGAGACCATCCTGAGCTAGCCAGTCACAGGATGATATATAGCATGGTGGTTCTTTCAGGAGCCAATCAGAAAGATGTATGTCCTGATGATTTTGTGCAATAGCCAATCAGAAAGATGTATGGTCTGTTGGTTTTCTACAAGAGCCAACCTGAGGATAATACTGTATATAGTTTGGTGGTTTTCTACATGAGTCAATCAAAGGGAAGATATATAGCATGCTTTTCTACAAGATCACTGTGTGTGTATTGATGGAGGAATGCATGACTGCCTTTGCAGCTCCTGAAGCCCTTGTTGTACAAGGCAACATCAGAAACGTAGTATAACCTCACATTATCCGCTTTGTTGACACCAACCTACCCATGACTAACTAATTTGTACTGGCACGTATTGACTTTGACAAACTGTGTATCTATGTCCTCAAGGCTACATCATCCACTACATTAGTCACAGACATGGGTCAAAACACAGTATCTACATGTATATGGGTCAAAACACAGTATCTACATGTATATGGGTCAAAACACAGTATCTAAATGTATATGGGTCAAAACACAGTATCTACATGTATATGGGTCAACATATACAGCTGCAACAAGATGTTCTCATACTGACAGAATGAGAGCATTGTCCACCAGTTGTCTCATGTTATAATGTCAGAGGATGCTGTCTAGAGCAGGTCATTGACCTCTGCTACTGTGTAGCTGATGACGACTATCACACACACACACACACACACACACACACACACACACACACACACACACACACACACACACACACACACACACACACACACACACACACACACACACACACACACACACACACACACACACACACACACACACACACACACACACACACACACACACATCTCTTCCCAGAGAAATAGGACACATTCAGGAGCTGAGAGAAGCAGGCGTCAGTTAATAAGATATGTCAGATGACTTGTGAGCAGATGCTGCTTTATTATCAGTTATTAACACTTGCCACTCACATATGTTGAATATGACCGAGTCACCATGGAAACCGTGGGTGTGCAACCAATTGGATGGGAAATGGAAAAGTAGGTTGTAAGTGTGATTTGTGCTAAATCTGGAGGGCTTTTTATTGTTTTTTGTCAGAAACACAGTTACCAGTATTCAGTTTGTTTCAGATAAAAGCGAGTATGTTATGTAAGTGCATTGTGGTATTGTGTAATATTCAACTACAATGTCCGAGAAGAGAAGTGACTGTAGGAGGATATCAGTGTGGGTGTTGGGCTGTAGCAGGTGCATGTACGACATTACGACTATGTTTCCTCCTTTCACTTCATCGCTGTATATTTTCTACGCCACTGTGCGCATGAGTGTGTGTGCGTGTGTGTCATTTGTGTGTGTGCACGTGCCTACGTGTGCATGTGTGTGTGTCACAGGAGACAGAGAGGAAGGCTTTCCTCCGTAATAAGGTTCACTGTCTCGCTCTGCTGAGCTTTGATTGTTGCACTGTTTTGTTCCCGCTCAAGGAGTACCGGCTCAGGATTTAGATTATGTAATTTGTTGGACTAACACACAGAATGGAAAGTGCCACTGTCATTTGCATTAGCTGCACATTCCTCTCCTGGTTTCTGCCAGTACATAGATGCATTTGAAGCTTTTCTATTAGGCCCATGTCTTGTTGCATAAGTTTAGTATTTTATGTATCACAACTTTGTTGCCTATCCATAAACAATAATAATAGTGGTGCTATAACAAACCAAGACAATGCAAATGTATGACACCTTTCGTGGAATGCTCAGTGATAGTAGGTAGGAAAGTTCCATTATCAGGTCCTGTGATTCGATCTTGTGAGGGAGGGACAGTTGCTAAGGCCAGTTCCCCCACTGGCTACTTGTGACCAGTCATCCTGATTGTGATGTGGAGAGACTGCCAATGGCTGGACTGTAACGGCTTTCTTCTGTGGACGAAGGATCGGACTAAAGCGCAGCGTGGTTAGTGTTCATCATGTTTAATAACGACAAAACCGTGAACACTACAAAATACAAAATAACAAATGTGGCAAAACCGAAACAGTCCTATCTGGTGCATAGACACAAAGACAGAAGACAACCACCCACAAAACCCCAACACAAAACAGGCTACCTAAATATGGTTCCCAATCAGAGACAATGACTAACACCTGCCTCTGATTGAGAACCATATCAGGCCAAACATAGAAACAGGAAAACTAGACACACAACATAGAATGCCCACTCAGCTCACGTCCTGACCAACACTAAAACAAAGAAAACACAAAAGAACTATGATCAGAACGTGACATGGACAGGGCCGACAGCCTATCAACAGGACTCTCAGCACTGGCCAGCCATAGTCACACCTTTTGGAGGGCAGGGGAGAGAGAGAGAGATGTCTCCTGTCGTACATCAGTCTGTTGTCATCCAGTTGAATGGTGCTCCGGCCTAGAATTTTCAGAAGAGACCAGTGGATGATGTGCTGGGATGCTATGTAGGGATGGGGGGTTTGAAATAATTTCAGTATTTGATTAGTATCATGAATTTTTGTTGGATATCTGGATATTCAAAATACATGTTTATTTTATTTTATATGTATGTTTTTAACCTGAGCACTGCTCCGGTGAGAGAGAGAGGCTGGCGCTGTATTGCTGCAGCTGCGGAGGGGGCGGGATGTGTGAGATGGGAGCGAGCAGACGGAGGGAGAGAGAGAGAGACGCCAAGGCAACTTGGCTACAGCCAAGACTAGCTAACTTGTAGCCGCCACAATGTTTTTATCATCCCATATAACAGTGCCTGTCTTGACTGGAGTAGCCTAGAGAAGGTAGCTAAGCTAGCCAGCTATAGCTAGCTAGGCTTATTGAGGCCACATGCTGCACTGAACTCTCACTCCACTTGCTACACTTTGAGCCGCTTTGATTGGCCAACATAAAAAGCAAGTTACACACGAAGGCTACCGGTCAGCTATTGAAAAGTTTGTTGTTTTATTAAATTAATAATTTGAAATGTCATGGTATATCTTTGTATGTAACAATGTCATGTTGATGTTTTAATTTAATTTAGAATAAGCCTTTTCGCCTCCCGAGTGGCGTAGTGGTCTAAGGCAGTGCATATAATGTTTGAGTCGTCACTACAGACCCGGGTTTGATCCCAGGCTCTGTCTCAGCTGGCCGGGACCAGGAGACCCATGAGGCGGCGTACAATTGGCCCAGCATCGTCCGGGTTAGGGAGGGTTTGGCCGGCCGGGATGTCCTTGTCCCATTGCGCTCTAGCGACTCCTTGTGGTGGGCCGGGCGCATGCACGCTGACTTAGGTTGCCAGTTGGACAGTGTTTCCCCTGACACATTCGTGCGGCTGGCTTCCGGGTTAAGCGAGCAGTGTGTCAAGAAGCAGTGCGGCTTGGCAGGGTCGTGTTTCGTAGGACGCATGACTCTTGACCTTCACCTCCACCTCTCCCGAGTCCGTACGGGAGTTGCAGTGATGGGACAAGACTGTAACTATCAATTGGATATCATGAAATTGAGGTGAAAAAAAAATGGGGGGAAAAAATACACTGCTCAAAAAAATAAAGGGAACACTAAAATAACACATCCTAGATCTGAATGAATGAAATATTCTTATTAAATACTTTTTTCTTTACATAGTTGAATGTGCTGACAACAAAATCACACAAAAATTATCAATGGAAATCAAATTTATCAACCCATGGAGGTCTGGATTTGGAGTCACACTGAAAATTAAAGTGGAAAACCACACTACAGGCTGATCCAACTTAGATCTGAATGAATCCTAGATCTGAATGAATGAAATATTCTTATTAAATACTTTTTTCTTTACATAGTTGAATGTGCTGACAACAAAATCACACAAATTTGATTTCCATTGATAATTTTTATCAACCCATGGAGGTCTGGATTTGGAGTCACACTCAAAATTAAAGTGGAAAACCACACTACAGGCTGATCCAGCTTTGATGTAATGTCCTTAAAACAAGTCAAAATGAGGCTCAGTAGTGTGTGTGGCCTCCACGTGCCTGTATGACCTCCCTACAACGCCTGGGCATGCTCCTGATGAGGTGGCGGATGGTCTCCTGAGGGATCTCCTCCCAGACCTGGACTAAAGCATCCGCCAACTCCTGGACAGTCTGTGGTGCAACGTGGCGTTGGTGGATGGAGCGAGACATGATGTCCCAGATGTGCTCAATTGGATTCAGGTCTGGGGAACGGGCGGGCCAGTCCATAGCATCAATGCCTTCCTCTTGCAGGAACTGCTGACACACTCCAGCCACATGAGGTCTAGCATTGTCTTGCATTAGGAGGAACCCAGGTCCAACCGCACCAGCTTATGGTCTCACAAGGGGTCTGAGGATCTCATCTCGGTACCTAATGGCAGTCAGGCTACCTCTGGCGAGCACATGGAGGGCTGTGCGGCCCCCCCAAAGAAATGCCACCCCACACCATGACTGACCCACCGCCAAACCGGTCATGCTGGAGGATGTTGCAGGCAGCAGAACGTTCTCCACGGCGTCTCCAGACTCTGTCACGTCTGTCACATGTGCTCAGTGTGAACCTGCTTTCATCTGTGAAGAGCACAGGGCGCCAGTGGCGAATTTGCCAATCTTGGTGTTCTCTGGCAAATGCCAAACGTCCTGCACGGTGTTGGGCTGTAAGCACAACCCCCACCTGTGGACGTCGGGCCCTCATACCACCCTCATGGAGTCTGTTTCTGACCGTTTGAGCAGACACATGCACATTTGTGGCCTGCTGGAGGTCATTTTGCAGGGCTCTGGCAGTGCTCCTCCTTGCACAAAGGCGGAGGTAGCGGTCCTGCTGCTGGGTTGTTGCCCTCCTACGGCCTCCTCCACGTCTCCTGATGTACTGGCCTGTCTCCTGGTAGCGCCTCCATGCTCTGGACACTACGCTGACAGACACAGCAAACCTTCTTGCCACAGCTCGCATTGATGTGCCATCCTGGATGAGCTGCACTACCTGAGCCACTTGTGTGGGTTGTAGACTCCGTCTCATGCTACCACTAGAGTGAAAGCACCGCCAGCATTCAAAAGTGACCAAAACATCAGCCAGGAAGCATAGGAACTGAGAAGTGGTCTGTGGTCACCACCTGCGAACCACTCCTTTATTGGGGGTGTCTTGCTAATTGCCTATAATTTCCACCTGTTGTCTATTCCATTTGCACAACAGCATGTGAAATTTATTGTCAATCAGTGTTGGTTCCTAAGTGGACAGTTTGATTTCACAGAAGTGTGATTGACTTGGAGTTACATTGTGTTGTTTAAGTGTTCCCTTTAGTTTTTTGAGCAGTGTACATTTTCAGTGTTAAAATAGGCCTATAAAAAATGAATACTCAATCAAGTATTCGAGTACTAACGTCCGTTTGGATATTGAAATAACCGTGCACATCCCTAGTGCCATGAGACTGCAGTAAATGGCTGGAATGAATATCAACATGACAGTTTGTAGTGTAGCCACGAGCCAAGTCACACTTTTATTAATTGTATTCATTAATTGTATTTAATAATGATCCTCATCTTTCTTGTGCTGACAGCACTGAGCAGGCATGTGCATGATAGAACATCAATGCCAATTCAGAATTTTATTTGAAGGGAATGACACTTTTCATTCACTGTTGGTTGGTTCTCACATATCGTTATATTACTCCAGTCATTCATTTGAAGAATCAACATCTCAGTTTGAGTTGAGAAAGCATAATAAACTATCCTATAGTTTATCTCTGTCATTAGCCAGATGATAACATTGAATCCAAAGAGGGACCAGAGAGGGTTGACTGAGATATCATTCTATTGGTAAGAGTAACCTTTTCATTCTAGTCAGAAGAATGCTGTCAACATTTGCTTTCAAATAC
Source organism: Salvelinus alpinus (assembly GCF_045679555.1). Lineage (NCBI taxonomy): Eukaryota > Metazoa > Chordata > Actinopteri > Salmoniformes > Salmonidae > Salvelinus > Salvelinus alpinus. Next base: position 22,086,496 of record NC_092100.1, read on the forward strand.
TTAAGCACAACATTTTATGTCCCTGTATTTATGTATGTATGCAGTCTCTCTGGTTAAAAGCATCTGCCTACTGCCTAATTATTCAAATATATTGCATGCCCAACAGAGACTCCACAGCTGTTCTAGCATGGTCTGGATTGATATATAAACTGGACTATAGGTGGAAAGCTAATTATAGACGTATGGCTGTACTGTGGCTCAATTGATTAACCATGTCTCTGCTCATCTCTCTGCTCCCAGTGGGACCAGCAAAGACTTACAACAGCCCACAGACACAACCTTCACATAACTCTCTGCATCTCTCTCTTGCTTCACTAGTTAACACAAACACAAAGTCATAAACCTTGCCTATTTCGATTTTAAATCTAACCCTGATGTTAACCTGTACCGCACTGCTAACAAGACAAATACAAATACAAAAACCTTATGACTAACCTTAAATTAAGACCAAAAATGACATTTTTGTTTTCAGCCAATTTGACTTTGTGGCTGTGATATCTAGTGGAGACCCTGGCCTCCTGGTCAATATAAACACACAGAGGGTTGTTTCCTCCATGTTTGCGACACACTATCAGTAACGCTGTTGACAGTAGCTCTGCTTAGCAATTTTATGACATTTAGTCTCCCGTAATTGGTGACATTATTTGTGATATCGCTATTTTATTACAGTCTGACTGATGCTATTGGCCCTATTTGTGTAATAACATCCCACTTGTGATGAACATTAATTAATATTGTATTGTGCTCTCAATGTCAGGTGTCGGTGGATATTACACTGAGGTTGGTTTGATGAATGGAGCGGTGGGTTAATGGGGCTGGCGAGGTGATGTGCTTCAGAAACTAAAAACATTCTAGCACTCCATTACACTCCCAGAATGTACTGAATGACTAAACCAGTGTTTTGACAAGCAATGCCTTCTTGCAGGGTTGAGAGATGAGAAGTACTGGCGTTAGCTCATGTTCTCTTGGCCTGTTGATGATTGGAGGTAATGTGAGTTGGAATTCCTCCATTAATGTCCTCAGTCAGAATGATAGTGTACTGTATTGAATGTCCTGTACTCTTGGCTTGGGGCTGCCCTAGCCCCGCTATGACTCTATATAAAACCAAAGTTTATTGGTCGCGTACACAGATTTTCAGATGTTATCGCAGGTGCAGCAAAATGCTTATGTTTCTAGCTCCAACAGTGCAGTAATATCTAGTAATATAATAACAATGTACACATAATCCAAAAGAGAAAAAAATATCAGAATGAGCAATGTCAGAATATAAGTGTGTGTGTGTATATAAATACAGTTGAAGTCAGAAGTTTACATACACCTTAGCCAAATACATTTAAACTCAGTTTTTCACAATTCCTGACATTTAATCCAAGCAAAAATTTGTCTTGGGTCAGTTAGGATCTGCACTTTATTTTAAGAATGTGAAATGTCAGAATAATAGTAGAGAGAATGATTTATTGCAGCTTTTATTTATTTCTTTCATCACATTCCCAGTGGGTCAGAAGTTTACATACACTCAATTAGTATTTGGTAGCATTGACCTTTAAATTGTTTAACTTGGTTCAAACGTTTTGGGTAGCCTTCCACAAGCTTCCCACAATAAATTGGGTGAATTTTGGCCCATTCCTCCAGACAGAGCTGGTGTAACTGAGTCAGGTTTGTAGGCCTCCTTGCTCACACACGCTTTTTCAGTTCTGCCCACACATTTTCTATGGGATTGAGGTCAGGGCTTTGTGATGGCCACTCCAATACCTTGACTTTGTTGTCCTTAAGCCATTTTGCCACAACTATGGAAGTATGCTCTGTAAATAGCCCACCCAATCTACCTACCTCATCCCCATACTGTTTTTATTTACTTTTCTGCTCTTTTGCACACCAGTATCTCTACTTGCACATCATCATCTGCTAATTTATCACTCCAGTGTTAATCTGCTAAATTGTAATTCTTCGCTACTATGGCCTATTTATTGCCTACCTCCTCATGCCGTTTGCACACACTGTATATAGACTTTCTTTTTTTCTACTGTATCATTGACTTGTTTATTGCGTTATTGGCTTGTTTATTGTTTATTCCATGTTATTCCATGTGTAACTCTGTGTTGTTGTCTGTGTCACACTGCTTTGCTTTATCTTGGCTAGGTCGCAGTTGTAAATGAGAACTTGTTCTCAACTAGCCTACCTGGTTAAATAAAGGTGAAATAAAAAACTAAATGCTTGGGTTCATTGTCCATTTGGAAGACCCCATTTGCGACCAAGCTTTAACTTCCTGACTGATGTCTTGAGATGTTGCTTCAATATATCCACATAATTTTTCTGCCTCATGAGGCCATCTATTTTGTGAAGTGCACCAGTCCCTCCTGCATCAAATCACACCCACAACATGATGCTGCCACCCCCGTGCTTCACGGTTGGGATGGTGTTCTTCGGCTTGCAACCCTCCCCCTTTTTCCTCCAAACATAACGATGGTCATTATGGCCAAACAGTTCTATCAGACCAGAGAACATTTCTCCAAAAAGTACAATCTTTGTCCCCATGTGCAGTTGCAAACCGTAGTCTGGCTTTTTTATGGCTGTTTTGGAGCAGTGTGTACAGCAGTAGTTATATAGGATGAGCCATGACTAGAATACAGTATATACATATAAAGTGAGTAAAACAGTATGTAAACATGATTAAAGTGACCAGTGTTCAATGTCTCTATATACATGGGGCAGCGGTCTCTAAGGTGCAGGGCAGAGTACTGTGCGGTAGCCGGCTAGTGACAGTGGCTAAGGTGTCGGCAGAGTACCGGTCGCTGGCCGGTTTGCGATGGCTGTTCAACAGTCTGATGGCCTGGAGATAGAAGCTGTTTTTCAGTCTCTCGGTCCCGGCTTTGATCACCTGTACTGTCTCCGTCTGGTACATGGTAACAGGGTGAACAGGCCGTGGCTCGGGTGGCTGAAGTCCTTGATGATTTTCTTTGACACCGGGTGCTGTACTGTAGATGTCCAGGCAGTGTGCCCCAGGTGATGCATTGGGCTGACCGCAACTACGCTCTGGAGAGCCATGCGGTTGCGGGCGGTGCAGTTGCCGTACCAGGCGGGGATGCAGCCTGACAATGCTCTCGATGGTATATCTGTAGAAGTTTGTGAGGGTCTTAATGCCTAATAATACAGCAGGCTACAGCCATATCAGATCTTAGGGCCTTGGGCCTGTGACTGCTCTATGTATCCTCCACATCACTGATCCATAGAGCCTCTCCCTCCACACAGTCCTCCCGGCCTGAGTGAGGGCCAGTGGAGCTGGGCCAGAGTGGATGTGAGGGTGGCATTGTGGTGAAATGGTGGTGATTGTGTTGGATGGGAGCAGATGTAACTCTCTGGGACTCTGATGATAGATCAGGCCATGTGAGGAAATAGTTCCAGCCCCCAGGCTCATTATGCCGCCCCTCATCTCTCCTGCACCCCCCCCCCCCCTCCTACGGCGACTGATGTACACATTCTTGTACCGCCTGTCCTTCCCTGCTGCTTCCTCTCTTAATCATCAGAGGTGTGCCAACAGAGGTAGACCCCCACCTCTCACTCCCCCTCTACCACCCCTTCAGGCTCCCCAAGTACCCCTGCTGGTGACATTCTGTGTATAATGTATCCAAATGGCAAGTGTGCATACATTATAAGCGAGGACCACAGGTTAAGTAGAAGCTTTAGTATGTTAGGAGACTCACACTTTGTAAAGATTAGCGGGTCCCTGAGGTTAAGGTTAGCCGTACAAACAAGCTCTCAGCATTCTCTCTTGCCCTCTTATAAACATTGAAGGGAACAGAGGAGGCTTTAACAAGGTCTGTAATTGATCTTTAACAGGGCTTTTAACTGGGCTGTTTTTGAAGCATAATTCGATTATTTCAAGGTTATCTGCCTGGAAGTTAATTGTAATTAGCTCGTTGTTGCCAAGTATCGACTTCATTGGCTGTTGTGTGGGCAGTGGGCTGGCAGGTTGCTTGCCCTGCTGTCACACCCACCATCACTACCACCTCTCTCCCTATTATCAATGTAACGTCACACATCCCCTCTTGGAGCAGTGAAGATCTATGGTCTTCTTCCCATTGCTCATTGGAGACAGCTCAGATACAAGGCATCTTTGGGGCAGTATACTGTAGTTTTCCTCCCCACAAGCTTTGTTCTCTCTGTGGCTTGACTGGCTTCTCACCACCTACATCCACATGCCACATGCTAGCACACTGTAAATCCCAATGTTCTGTCATTACTCAAAACTTTTGTGGAAATCCGTTGAACAACCGTATCAGAGTAGTTACTTGAAGTGATTGTACACCCCGAGGAAGTCAAGAAAGGTTTTAAGTACATTGAACTTTAAGATCATTGTTAAATGCTAAACTTATCAGTGGCTTAAACTCTAACAGATGTATTAAGAAACTGTTAATGTTAGGTTGATTGGACTACTTACATTTTGTAACTCAAAATTTTTTTGTTACATAAAATTATCATAATATTTTCAAGCTGTTGCTACTTAAAAAATGTTTTTATCCCAACTACAAAGAAAATACAACTTCATAGCGGTTCTACAAACAAACAAACAACAATTAAAATATCATAACAGGGAATTCAGTAGAGACCATTACTGCTCCCATCTGTCTCTTGTACTTCTGTAAGCCTTTTTAGTAAAAATGTGTTTCTTGAACTCAAAACCAATCAAATGTTGTGAAAACTTAAAAATATTAGTATTTAATTGTCCTGACTGCTTTTGAGTTAGAACTGCTGAATAAACAATACATGTTTTAGTTATATCAACAGTTTATAATAAAGTTGTTTAAACTTGCTGTGATAAAGTTGTGCTTACTTAAAAATGAATAATTTGTTATCATAACTTAACTTCTCTAGAGTAGGGGGCAGCATTTTCACGTTTGGATGAAAAACATACCCAAATTCAACTGCCAGTTACTCATCGCCAGGAGATAAGATATGCATATTATTAGTAGATTTGGATAGAAAACACTCTGAAGTTTCTAAAACTGTTTGAATCATGTCTGTGAGTATAACAGAACTTATTTAGCAGGCGAAACCCCGAGGACAAACCATTCAGAATTTTTTTTTTGAGGTCGCTGTGTTTTCAATGAGGTTTCATTGGGAAACCAGATTTCTAAGCAACTTGCTTGCAGTTCCTACGGCTTCCACTGGATGTCAACAGTCGTGAGAAATAGGTTGAGGTTATTCCTTTGTGTAATGAAGAAATACGGCCATCTTGAAGTCGAGGCACTCCTGGTGTCCTAGACATGCGTTTCAATCAAACAGAAGGCATGCTACATATCGTTTTAATCCTGTATTGAACACATATCACCCCGTCTTCAATTTTATCGATTATTAACGTTAAAAAACACCTAAAGTTGTATTACATAAGTAGTTTGACATTTTTTGGCAAAGTTTACAGGTAATCTTTGATATATTTTGTCATCATGTTTGAGCAAGTTGGAACCAGTGTTTTTCTGGATCAAACGAGCCAAATAAATGGACATTTTGGACATATATCGACGGAATTAATCGAACAAAAGGACCATTTGTGATGTTTATGGGACATATTGGAGTGCCAACAACAGAAGCTCGTCAAAGGTAAGGCATGAATTATATTTTTATTCTGCGTTTTGTGTCGCTCCTGCAGGGTTGAAATGTTTTCTCTCTTTTGTTTACAATGGTGCTATGCTCAGATAATAGCATCGTATGCTTTCGCTGAAAAGTCTATTTGAATTCTGACATGTTGGCTGGATTCACAACCAGTGTAGCTTTAGTTTGATATCTTTCATGTGTGATTTAATGAAAGTTTGATTTTATAGTAAATTTTCATAGTCATTCATTTTAATGTGGCGCTATGCATTTTCTCAGGCTTTTTGCCAAGTGATACAGTAGTGTCTTGCCTAAACTCAGATTTTTGGATATAAATATGAACTTTACCGAACATAAAATACATGTATTGTGTAACATGAAGTCCTATGAGTGTCATCTGATGAAGATTATCAAAGGTTAGTGATACATTTTATCTCTATTTCTGCTTTTTGTTAATGCTCTTTTTCTGTGACTTGGCTCATACCTTACATAATCGTTTGGTGTGCTTTCGTCGTAAAACCTTTTTGAAATCGGACACTTTGGCTGGATTTACAACAAGTGTAGCTTTAAAATGGTGTAAAATACTTGTATGTTTGAGGAATTTAAATTTTAAATTTAATTTTTTTTTGTTTTGAATTTTGCGCCCTGCAGTATCACAGGCTGTTGATGAGGTGGGACACTAACGTCCCACATACCTTAGAGAGGTTTTAACAGTTGATTTGACTTCTCGCTTAGTTTTGAGTCTGTAGCACATAAACATTTTAAGTAATAAAGACTTTTAATTGACTTTGAGTTCAACTTACTAGAAGTATTTGAGGTAAAAATGCCTTAGGGCTTACAATGCAGCTGTCAAAGGTTGCGGCGCCTTTCCAGGGTAGACACTTGGGTCCATGCCCTCTGTCATGAGCCCTTCCCACTGCTCCACTCATTAATTATACACAGGCCAGGCAGAGGTGGAGGCAACCCTGCACCTGGTGTGTGTGTGTGTTAGGAAGAGTGTGGCAGGTGTATGTGTTGGGAGGGGTGTCAGGATTGTGGATGTTTGTGTATGTATCTGTGCCAGCATAGTCCCATCCATCTCCTTTGGTGTAGCATGCCTCCAGGATGCCCCAACCAAGGCAAAGTGAACCTCATGAAAGATGAGGTGATGATGAAAGATTAGATGAGATGAAAGATGAAAGATTAGATTATCCCAAAGTGAGAAAAACAGTGTTTGTTTGTTTGTTTATGGGTTTTCAGTCCACTGCCCAAGACCTTCTTCAGCAGCACTGTGTCCAATCTACTCTCCTGGACCAAACCCAGGAATTTCTCATGTTGCCCTTTATGGGCGATTGGACTGCAGAACAGAACAGAGCCATAAAGAAGGCCAGTGATGAGAGAAATCCATTTCATACAGAGGAAGCAACTCTCAATTAGCCTCTCTTCTCCCACAGGCCCATTGATATTGTTCTGCAGAGAGGTGATTCGAAGTTGCTGAAATAATCAAAATGCAGACATTTACCCTCAGAGTTTCTGAACCTTCTTTTGAATCTGGGAGTTTCTTGATGAAGAATAAGCAATTTGGACCAAGTATACGTCTCACCTCTTTCAACACCTTTCTCTTTGTTGTCGTTCTGCTGGGGGATTTTTGAAGTGTCTGAATGAAAGGAATGTTCTGTGTGAATGACGTTGTCATAAAGTCTATGATACTAGTGGCTTTGTTACATTGAATTTGCCTTTCATGTTATGATTGCATTTGAAATGAGCATGGGATAATGTGACAGTGCTTTCTCTGAGAATGACACCTTTAGCGGTCCGATGCAGACATTTATTTCTCGATATCAAATCATTTCTGGGTAACAATGAAGTACCTTACTGTGATGGCTTTAAATTAAAATGGTTAAAAACATATATTCTTAGCAAAGAGCAATTTCTAAAGCAAGAATTTTGCTAGGACTGTCTGGGGGTGGTCTGAGTGGGGAGGGGAAACTGAAACCTACTTGAGAGGCTTGGAACTGTCTTTCTTATTGGTCTATTAACTATATCATTTACCAGGCAGGCCAAAACTCCATCCCACCAAAACAGACTGAAATTTCAGGTGGTATTTTCGAACAGCTCTTGCACTAAAAGGGCATTATCATAATTTTCACAATTACACAGTATTATTCTGACCTCGTCGTGTGGAAATATATATAAAACAAAAGAAAATCACATTTTTGACTGCACTGGAACTTAAACTTCATGATTTGAAAAAGTGTTTTGATTCACACATTCACACAAAACCAGTCACATGATGTTTAAAATAAACATAACCAACCCAAAAGATTTGTTTGAATGGAATACATGGGCAAGCATGAGCCAACATTGACAGACAGTTTTGGTTTGAAAAAATGTGTCAATATGTCGTCACACACGGACCTACTGGAGAGAGACACTGTAGGACTCCCAATGAGCACATTAACCTGCTTCTCTAGAACAAACTGGCAGGGGACATGAGAATGTCACAGTAGAGTGAGAGAGACAGAGAGGGAGGAAAAGAGAAAAAAAATGATGCACCTCCATGATATAAAATAAATAAACCCAAGTAGACCAAAACAATTCAGGTACTGTATGTCTCTAGCACAATGGCTTTCTCTATTACCCTATTCAACAAACCCACTGTTAAATATGCTTGAAGTGATATTCCACATCACTTCACTTCTAGTAATCTTAGTGTTCAAGAACCACCTTAAAACAAAACAAAAAATACACAATTTAGTTCTAAACAAATCAACCAGGAGGTATAATAAATCCAGGCAGGTCACCTGTGATACAAGTCCGTATCTGACGTCCATCCATGTCTGAGGATGTCGGGAGATGACGTGGAACCGGCCACTAGGGGCACAGTGAGCGCTGTTAGCTTCAAGTAGGTTTCGATTTTGCTGGGCAGTGTGGACAGGATGGTGGATGGGTGTAAGCATCTGCCTGTGATTCCAAAGGTTGCATGTTAGAATCCATTGATAAGTTGTTTTTGATATTTTTGTTTTAAGTCAATCACAAACCTTAACCCTGACCTTAAACATTCAGAGTTAATTAACCTTAAGAATTCTGAGTTAATGACTAAACTTAACCCTAACCTTAAATTCAAAGTTAATGCCTAAACTTAACCATAAACACTTTGAAATTTGACATCTGGAACAACTTCGAAATTTGACGTTTGAGAAACATAGATGAACGTCTAATTCTGACATGAGACTGTGAGAGCTTGTAGAAAAACTATGTCAACCATTGGATATCAGGAATTGTGTTTACTTACTTCCAAATAGTTAATCTATTTGAGACATTCAAATTATAAAGGCTGTATAAATGCTGTAGATTAATGATACCTTATCTATTTCATATACAACTAACTGGTATGCCAAGAAACACATCTTGGGTTTGCAAATACCTTGAATAATTTTTACAAAAATGCAAATGTAGTCAACTTTCACACTTGTTGTGTGACTGTATATTTTAAACATTAGTTTCAAATTACTATTTTTATTTCACCTTTATTTAACCAGGTAGGCTAGTTGAGAACAAGTTCTCATTTACAACTGCGACCTGGCCAAGATAAAGCAAAGCAGTTCGACACATACAACAACACAGAGTTACACATGGAATAAACAAACATACAGTCAATAATACAGTAGGGGGAAAAAGTATGTATATATACAGTGTGTGTAAATGAGGTAAGATAAGGGAGGTAAGGCAATAAATAGGCCATGGTGGGGAAGTAATTACAATATAGCAATTAAACACTGGAATGGTAGATGTGCAGAAGATGAATGTGCAAGTAGAGATACTGGGGTGCAAGATAAATAAATACAGTATGGGGATGAGGTAGTTGGATGGGCTATTTATAGATGTGCTATGTGCAGTGATCTGTGAGCTGCTCTAACAGCTGGTGCTTAAATCTAGTGAGGGAGATATGTGTCTCCAGCTTCAGTGATTTTTGCAGTTCGTTCCACTCATTGGCAGCAGAGAACTGGAAGGAAAGGCGGCCAAAGGAGGAATTGGCTTTGGGGGTGACCAGTGAGATATACCTGCTGGAGCAGCAGGTATTTACCTAGCAAAGACTTGTAGATGACCTGGAGCCAGTGGGTTTGGCGACGAGTATGAAGCGAGAGCCAGCCAACGAGAGCATACAGGTCGCAGTGATGGGTAGTATATGGGGCTTTGGTGACAAAACGGATGGCACTGTGATAGACTGCATCCAATTTGTTGAGTAGAGTGTTGGAGGCTATTTTGTAAATGACATCGCCGAAGTCGAGGATCGGTAGGATGGTCAGTTTTACGAGGGTATGTTTTGGCAGCATGAGTGAAGGATGCTTTGTTTCAAAATAGGAAGCCAATTCTAGATTTAATTTTGGATTGGAGATGCTTAATATGAGTCTGGAAGGAGAGTTCACAGTCTAACCAGACACCTAGGTATTTGTAGTTGTCCACATATTCTAAGTCATAACCGTACAGAGTAGTGATGATGGACGGGCGAGCAGGTGCGGGCAGCGATCAGTTGAAGAGCATGCATTTAGTTTTACTTGCATTTAAGAGCAGTTGGAGGCCACGGAAGGAACGTTGTATGGCTTTGAAGCTCGTATGGAGGTTAGTTAACACAGTGTCCAAAGAAGGGGCAGAAGTATACAGAATGGTGTCGTCTGCATAGAGGTGGATCAGAGAATCACCAGCAGCAAGAGTGACATCATTGATGTAATAATGTACTAAGGAATACATTATTAAAACTATCGATTTGTACCACACAATCATAGAGTCGAAAGCTCTATGTATTTAAATGACTTTACAAGCCTTGGCTTGGCTCCAGAATTGTTTACCTTCTAACAGCGGTATTCCAACATTTCACAAAAGTATACTCTGAAAAGAGTCATTTTCTTAGGTCAGTTAGGATCACCACTATATTTAAGAATGTGAAATGTCAGAATAATAGTAGAGAGAATGATTTATTTCAGCTTTTATCTCTTTCATCACATTCCCAGTGGGTCAGAAGTTTACATACACTAAGTTAGTATTTGGTAGCATTGCCTTTAAATTATGTAACTTGGGTCAAACGTTTCAGGTAGCCTTCCACAAGCTTCCCACAATAAGTTGGGTGAATTTTGGCCCATTCCTCCTGACTGACCTGGTGTAACTGAGTCAGGTTTGTAGGCCTCCTTGCTCACACATGCTTTTTCAGTTCTGCCCACACATTTTCTACAGGATTGAGGTCAGGGCTTTGTAATGGCCACTCCAATACCTTGACTTTGTTGTCCTTAAGCCATTTTGCCACAACTTTGGAAGTATGCTTGGGTTCATTGTCCATTTGGAAGACCCATTTACGACCAAGCATTAACTTCCTGACTGATGTCTTGAGATGTTGCTTCAATATATCCACATAGTTTTCCCGCCTCATGATGCCATCTATTTTGTGAAGTGCACCAGTCCCTCCTGCAGCAAATCGCCCCCACAACATGATGCTGCCACCCCCGTGCTTCACGGTTGGGATGGCATATAGCATCATGCTGCCTCCCCCTTTTTCCTCCAAACATAACAATGGTCATTATGGCCAAACAGTTATATTTTTGTTTCATCGGACCATAGGACATTTCTCCAAAAAGTACGATCTTTGTCTCCATGTGCAGTTGCAAACCGTAGTCTGGCTTTTTTATGGCGGTTTTGGAGCAGTGGCTTCTTCCTTGCTGAGCGGCCTTTCAGGTTATGTCGACTCATTTTACTGTGGATATAGATACTTTTGTACCTGTTTCCTCCAGCATCTTCACAAGGTCCTTTGCTGATGTTCTGGGATTGATTTGCACTTTTCACCAAAGTACGTTCATCTCTAGGAGACAGAATGCATCTCCTTCCTGAGCGGTATGACGACTGCGTGGTCCCATGGTGTTTATACTTGCGTACTAATGTTTGTACATTTGAACGTGGTACCTTTAGGTGTTTGGAAATTGCTCCCAAGGGTGAACCAGACTTGTGGAGGTCTACAATTGTTTTTCTGAAGTCTTAGCTGATTTCTTTTGATTTTCCCGTGATGTCAAGCAAAGAGGCACTGAGTTTGAAGGTAGGCCTTGAAATACATCCACAGGTACACCTCCAATTGACTCAAATGACGTCAGTTAGCCTATCAGAAGCTTCTAAAGCCATGACATAATTTCTGGAATTTTCCAAGCTGTTTAAAGGCACAGTCAACTTAGTGTATGTAAACTTCTGACCCACTGGAATTGTGATACAGTGAAATAATCTGTCTGTAAACAATTGTTGGAAAAATTACTTTTGTCATGCACAAAGTAGATGTCCTAACTGACTTTCCAAAACTATAGTTTGTTAACAAGAAATTTGTGGAGTGGTTGAAAGATGAGTTTTAATGACTTCAACCTAAGTGTACCATACCGTCAACACTCCAGCCAAAAGTTCTGAGGTTAGTAATTACTAACTAAACTCCCAAAGTTTATTTCCAAAACGGTATCTGATAGACAAAGATTCTTTATAAGTGATTTGTTTTTTTAATAAACAGTGTGACTCCCAACAAGTGTGTGGCTCCCAAGTGTGTGGCTCCCAAGTGTGTGGCTCCCAAGTGTGTGGCTCCTTGGGAGCCCAAGTGTGGCTCCCAACAAAAAGGTTTTAATAATAATATAACAAACAACTTTTTTTCACGGGGATGCCACAACTCCCTTTTACTTTCTCCTTATCGGAAGGCATATAAGGTCCTCTCCAAATACTACCGCTGCACCATCGAGGGCGTCCTGACCAGTTGCCTCATGGCCTGGTATGGGAAATGCTCCGTACACGACCAAAAGGTCTTCTAGTGGGTGCTGAAGACAGTCCAGTACATCACTGAGGCCGTGTTCCCACCGATCAAGGACATCTACTTGAAACGGTGACAGAGGAAGGCCTGCAGCATCATCAAGGACCCCACACACCTCAGCCACAAACTGTACACTCCCTTACCGTCGGGCATACGGTTTTGGAGCATGAAGTCTGATAGAAACTGTTTCTGAGCCTGTTGGTATCTACAAGCCATCAGACGGACTGACCACCTGCATTGACTCTCCGCACCTTAACACACATGCACTGTTACACACTCCCTCTCTCTCACACACACACACACACAGTATTTTACAACTAACCTTATGGGGACACACAATTCAGTCCCATTCAACATCCTATTTTCCCTAACCCTAACCCGTACCCTTACCATAACCCTAACCTTAACCAGAAAACCTAACCTTAACCCTAACCCTAAAACTAACCCTAGCTCCTAACCTTAACATGAATTCTAACCTTAACCCCCTAGAAATAACATTTTACCTTGTCGGGACCAACAAAATGTTCACAGTTGGTCAACTGTTTTTGTTAACTATTCTTGTGCGGACTTCTGGTCACCACAAATATAGTTACACACACATCACAACTGCTGTACCATTTACAGTACTATTGCTGCACAATTTAAACACTTGTCCCCCAATCCCTCCTTCCCTGATACATGTGTAAATATTGGACTATAAATTGAGCATTCCTGTGTTCTATTTATGATATATTTATTCTATTCTACTGAGCCATATGCTTAATGTTCGGATTCTTATATTTTATTATTTCTAATTGTTGCATTGTGGAGAAGGTACCTGCAAGTAAGCATTTTGTTGGACGTTGTATACCATCTGTTTCCTGTACATATGATTAATAAAACGTGAAACAGTTGATGTATTTTAGTCTTACTCTAGTTTTACTCTATAAAATCTGTCAATGTGCCCTAAAGCAATTTGCTCCAAGTGCGCTGTACTACTATGGCTGACAATGTAAAATAACACATTTCACTGCACCTATCTGGTGTATGTGGTTATAAAACATTTGTTTATTGTCAATCTCCCTTTATTTAATTATATTTTTTATATACACTACCGTTCAAAAGTTTGGGGTCACCTAGAAATGTCCTTGTTTTTGAAAGAAAAGCACATACACATGCCAGCATCTCGGAGTCGCCTCTTCACTGTTGACGTTGAGACTGGTGTTTTGCGGGTACTATTTAATGAACCTGCCAGTTGAGGACTTGTGAGGCGTCTGTTTCTCAAACTAGACACTCTAAAGTACTTGTCCGCTCAGTTGTGCACCTGGGCCTCCCACTCCTCTTTCTATTCTGGTTAGAGACAGTTTGCGCTGTTCTGTGAAGGGAGTAGTACAGTGTTGTACGAGATCTTCAGTTTCTTGGCAATTACACGCATAGAATAGCCATCATTTCTCAGAACAAGAATAGACTGATGAGTTTCAGGAGAAAGTTATTTGTTTCTGGCCATTTTGAGCCTGTAATTGAACCCACAAATGCTGATGCTCCAGTTTTATTGCTTCTTTAATCAGAACAACAGTTTTCAGCTGTGGTAACATAATTTCAAAAGGGTTTTCTAATGAACAAATAAGCCATTTAAAATGATTAACTTGGATTAGCTAACACAACGTGCCATTGAAACACAGGTTGCTGATAATGGGCCTCTGTAACGGCTGTCGTAGTCGTTCTCCTCCTCAGACGAGGAGGAGCATGGATCAGACCAAGATGCGGATTGGTAAGTATTCATATTTTAATGGGAAAACAACAAACACTACAAAATACAACAACCAACAAACGTGACTAACCTGAAACAGTCCTGTGTGGCCCAAACACTGACACAGGAACAAACACCCACAAAACACAGGTGAAACCCAGGCTGCCTAAGTATGATTCTCAATCAGGGACAACGATTGACAGCTGTCTCTGATTGAGAATCATACCAGGCCGAACACAAAATCCCAACATAGAAAATCAAACCTAGACCAACCCACCCAACTCACACCCTGACCAACTAAAACAAATACAAAACAAAGGAAAACAGGTCAGGAACGTGACAGCCTCTGTACGCCTATGTAGATATTTCATAAAAAAATCAGCCATTTCCGGGTACAATAGTCATTTACAACATTAACAATGTCTACACTGTATTTCTGATCAATTTGATGTTATTTTAATGGACAAAATGTTTTGCTTTTCGTTCAAAAACAATGACATTTCTAAGTGACCACAAACTTTTGAACGGTAGTGTGTGTAATGGACCCAAATGATCAAATAGATCAGCCATATACCAATGTTCACATCATTTGAACTACTCCTTACAGCTTTTGACAACCGGACGTGCTTTCACAACCACAACCGCCTCCGCCCGCTAGCCTAAAGCAAGCGATCACTTAAGAATGGTCTGATCATAGTCATACAATTTGTCAGACAACTCGAGCTACTGTACACATAAAAACAAACGAGTGTTGCGATATGTCAGAGAATCTTCCCATCATTCACACGGCTGCATTCTTACCCAATGGTTGAAAAAGTACTCAATTGTCATACTTGAGTAAAAGTAAAGATACCTGAATAGAAAATGAAAAAGTAAAGTGAATGTCACCCAGTAAAATATTACTTGAATAAAAGTCTAAAAGTATTTGGTTTTTAAAATACTTAAGTATATTTTAGCAACTACATTTACTTTTGATACTTAAGTATCAAAAGTAAAAGTGTGAATAATTTAAAATTCCTTATATTAAGCAAAGCAGACGGCACTATTTTCTTGTTTTTTAATTTATTTACAGAGCCAGGGACACACTCCAACACTTAGACATAATTTAAAAACAAAAAATATGTGTTTAGTGAGTCTGCCAGATCAGAGGCAGTAGGGATGACCAGGGATGTTCTGTCTTGCTAAGCATTCAAATTGTAACGAGTACATTTGGGTGTCAGGGAAAATGTATGGAGTAAAAGTAAGTCATTTTCTTTAGGAATGTAGTGAAGTAAAAGTAAATGTAGTCAAAAATATACATAGTACAGTAAAGTACAGATACCCAAAAACACTACTTAAGTAGTACTTTAAAATATTTTTACTTAAGTACTTTACGCCACTGTTCTTAGCCTTATCTTTCTTATTTTAACTTTGTTCTACCATGCCAAAAGATCCATCTAATAGGGGAGAGTGAGAGACAATTCACCAATATAGAACCATAGTTACAGACTAACCAAATGTGACACAGGGCACAAATGGGGACAACATGAACCAACGAACACAGAACACAGGCTCTACCCACCAGAGGTTATTCCTGACTTGTTCAGAATCAATCTGAACAAGTTTATTTCACCCTGCAACACACAAAACACACAGTAACACTGTATATTTTGCTATAGCAGTATCGAAAGGAGACCGGGGGTTGCTAATCCCTGGTCCCGGAGAGATCTCACAATTGTGTGGTCAGTAAAACAGATTGGTTACTTTTTCACAAGGCCATCACCACAAAGGCGGATGCCACTCGAGTTTGCAAGATGTAGTTTTGCTCATCCAATGTACAAACTAGACACACAGCAGACTTGTCTTGCACTCGAGGAACAAGTTTTTCCACTCTGTTGACCCCGTACCTACTAACCACGCTACGGAAAGGCCAGTGGTGTCTGATACCAGTATCACCTTTAACCAAGTAGTTGACTACAACAAAATAAAGATAATCTATTGATAGTACAACAAGGCTCCCACTGGGCAAAAACTGGTTCAATCAACATTGTTTCCACGTCATTTCGACCTCCAAAATCTATGTGATGACGTTGACTCAATGTGGGAAAATAATTGGATTTACAAAAAGTCATCAACTGAAGGGAATTTATTATTTTTTTCACCCAACTTTTAACTTAAATCCAATGAATTGGTGATTTTTTGTTGTTGTTGATTTCATGATAAATTAACTTCTTATGGCTGCAGGGGCAGTATTGAGTAGCTTGGATGAAAGGTGCCCAGAGGTGCCCATAGTAAACTGCCTGCTCCTCAGTCCCAGTTGCTAATATATGCATATTATTATTAGTATTGGATAGAAAACACTCTGAAGTTTCTAAAACTGTTTGAATGATGTCTGTGAGTATAACAGAACTCATATGGAAGGCCAAAACCTGAGAAAAAATCAAAACAGGAAGTGGAAATTCTGAGGCTGGTAGATTTTCAACCAAGCTCCCATTGAAATTACAGCGAGATATGGATGAGTTTTCACTTCCTACGGCTTCCACTAGATGTCAACAGTCTGTAGAACTGTCTGATGACTCTACTGTGAAGGGGGGCCGGATGAGAGGAGAATTAGTCAGGTCTGCCATGAGGTGACCATTCTTTGACCATGCGCGTTCACATGAGAGGGAGCTCCGTTCCATCGCTCATCTGAAGTCAATGTAATTCTCCGGTTGGAACGTTATTCAAGATTTATGTTAAAAACATTCTAAAGATTGATTCAATACATCGTTTGACATGTTTCTACGGACTGTTACAGAACTTTTGGACATTTTGTCAGGTTTTAGTGAACGCGCTTCCCTGACGTTGGATTTGTATACCAAACACGCAACAAAAATAGCTATTTGGACATAAATGATGGACATTACCGAAAAAAAACGAACATTTCTTGTGGAAGTGGGAGTCCTGGGAGTGCATTCCAACGAAGATCAGCAAAGGTAAGTGAAGATTTATAATGCTTTTTATGAGTTTTGTTGACTGCACAATTTGGGCAGGTAACTGTATGGCTTGCTTTTGTGGCTGAATGCTGTTTTCAGATTATTGAATATTGTGTTTTGCCATAAAGCTTTTTGAAATCTGACACAGCGGTTGCATTAAGAACAAGTGTATCTTTAATTCTATGTAAAACATGTATCTTTCATCAAAGTTTATGATGAGTATTTATGTTATTTGACGTGGCTCTCTGCAATTTCTCCGGATATTTTGGAGGCATTTCTGAACATGGCGCCAATGTAAACTGAGGTTTTTGGATATAAATATGAACTTTATCGAACACAACATATATGTATTGTGTAACATGAAGTCCTATGAGTGTCATCTGATGAAGATCATCAAAGGTTAGTGATTAATTTTATCTCTATTTCTGCTTTTTGTGACTCCTGTCTTTGGCTGGGAAAATGACTGTGTTTTTCTGTGATTTTGCGGTGACCTAACATAATTGTTTGTGGTGCTTTCGCTGTAAAGCCTATTTGAAATCGGACACTTTGGTGGGATTAACAACAAGATTACCTTTAGAATGGTATAAGATACATGTATGTTTGAGGAATTTTAATTATGAGATTTCTGTTGTTTGAATTTGGCGCCCTGCACTTTCACTGGCTGTTGTCATATCATCCCGTTAACGGGATTGCAGCCATAAGAAGTTGTAGGTGACAACTCAACCAAATGTAAATCAAAACTAGATGTTGAACTGCAATGTGTGCCCAGTGGGCTCATATACCGAATTCCAGTGGTTTGTTTTAATACCAAGGAAACAAACCTGAAACAAGGCTGAAACATTGAGTATTCCATCCTCATAGCCATCTGTAACAGTCATTTTCAGGTAAACAAAAAGGAGAGGAGTTGTTGATTAACATCCATCAAAATAATTTTGCTTTAATTACAAGTTGCAACAGAGAAAATGTCTAACGGGCGTTCTCTGAGAAGGCCCTTTTATATTAATCACACTGCACCAAATGTTCTGTAAACACCAGCCTAAAAAGTTTGTAGGAAGTCACAACATCAGCAGCTACAGAATCACACAGTGTCACAGATACATTATCAGTGTGTCCTTGCCCCAGTCTGGTGTAAAACTTTAACCATAACATTCAACACTGGCAGACATTTAATAGTGGCAGTTAAAAGGTCAAAGGTAGAAACACCAGTACTTAGTTACAACAGATAATTACAGACTAACAAGTGACATGGTTAACTGGAGACAGAGAAAGAGAGAAAAAGAGAGAGCGTGATAAATGGAGAAAGGGAGAAAAAAATGCAGTGATAAGGATAAAGGGAGAGAGGGAGAAAGAGAGAGCGAGGGAGAGAGGGAGAGGGATGGAAAAAGAGATCGCTCTATGCCTTATGGTATCACAACAAACCAAGCCCTCAGGCTTACAGACTCAGAACAACACACGCCTAGTTTACTAATGTTTTTGTTTGTCAATGTAGAGAAGCCAGTCTTACCTAATCTAGCAACATCCTTGCATGTCATGTAATCCTCTTCACTCTTATTGCCATGGTTTTGCTTGACAAATATCCTCCCTCTAGGTTACCCACCACCATTAGGTCTGTCAGTGCACTGCTAACCTTATACTGCTGTTTTCTAAATCTCTAGAGAAGAATCAAGTACAAAATGGAGGGTCCACTGTTACTGTAGCTCCGTAGGCTTAACTGATGCCCTGACTCTGATGTATTTCATAGGGCAGGTAGGTGAGAACATCTCGTCCTTGGTGTCTCTGTGTGTCTCTATGTGTATGAGAACACTGGTCAGTGGCGTAAGACAGGAAGCTGAGATGGTAGGACGCCACCGGGGAGATGTCAGAGAGGTCAAGTGAAAAGATGGTATTCACTGGACAATCAGCTAGTGCTGCCTGCCCATCCCACAACAGAAGAGAGCAACAGTGAACTGCTTGTTGTTTACTGCTGAGAAGCAACCTCCAGGGTCAAAACACTATGTTGTCCAACCTAAGCAGTGAGAGAAAAGAAGTGAGGTGATGTGACGGGGTTTATTAAGTTGCAGTTTGAAAGCACAGCTCAATAGATGGAAAGTTGACTACAGTGTAAGGACACTGAACAGAAATATAAACGCAACATGTAAAGTGTTGATCCCATGTTTCATGAGCTGAAATAAGAGATCCCATAAATGTTCCATACGCACAAAAAACGTATTTCTCTCAAATGATGTGCACAAATTAGTTTCCATCCCTGTTAGTGAGCATTTCTCCTTTGCCAAGATAATCCATCCACCTGACAGGTGTGGCATATCAAGAAGCTGATTAAACAGCATGATCATTACACAGGTGCATGTTCTGCTGGGGACAATAAAAGGACAATCTAAAATATGCATTTTTGTCACACAACACAATGTCACAGATGCCTCAAGTTCTGAGGGGCATGCAATTCGAATGTTGACTGCAGGAATGTCCACCAGAGCTGTTGCCAGACAATTAAATATTCTGAAACAAAGCTGAAAATGTGGCAGTTCTTCCATGGCCTGCATACTCACCAGACATGTCACCCATTGAGTATGTTTGGGAAGCTCTGGATCGACGTGTACGACAGCATGTTCCAGTTTCTGACAATATTCAGCAACTTTGCACACCCATTGAAGAGGAGTGGGACAACATTCCACAGGCCACAATCAACAACCTGATTAACTCTATGCGAAGGAGATGTCGCAGTGCATGAGGCAAATAGTGGTCCCACCAGATACTAACTGGGTTTCTGATCCACACCCCTACTTTTTTTTTTACAGATGCATATCTGTATTCCCAGTCATGTGAAATCCATAGATTAGGGCCAAATGAATTTATTTCAATTGACTGATTTCCTTATATGAACTTTAACTCAGTAAAATCTTTGGAATTGTTGCATGTTGCGTTTTATATTTTTGTTCAGTATCTACATAAACACATTCAAATAATATACAAAAACTGAATTTACCAATCATAATTTAAGTCACCCAGGATAAAAACTTCTGATTTAGCAAAAGAAGACAACAAACTAAACTCAGCTAAAAAAGAAACGTCCCTTTTTCAGGACACTGTGTTTCAAAGATAATTCGTAAAAATCCGAATAACTTCACAGATCTTCATTGTAAAGGGTTTAAACACTGTTTCCCATGCTTGTTCAATGAACCATAAACAATTAATGAACATGCACCTGTGGAACGGTTGTTAAGACACTTACAGCTTACAGACAGTAGGAAATTAAGGTCACAGTCATGAAAACATAGAACACTAAAGAGGCCTTTCTACTGGCTCTGAAAACACCAAAAGAAAGATGCCCAGGGTCCCTGCTCATCTGCGTGAACATGCCTCAGGCATGCTGCAAGGAGGCATGAGGACTGCAGATGTGGCCAGAACAATACATTGCAATGTCTGTACTGTGAGACGCCTAAGACAGCGCTACAGGGAGACAGGACAGACAGCTGATCATCCTCGCAGTTGCAGACCACAGGTAACAACACCTGCACAGGATCGGTACATCCGAACCACACCTGCTGGACAGGTACAGAATGGTAACAACTGCCCAAGTTACACCAGGAACACACAATCCCTCCATCAGTGCTCAGACTGTCCGCAATAGGCTGAGAGAGGCTGGACTGAGGGCTTGTAGGTCTGTTGTAAGGCAGGTCCTCACCAGACATCACCGGCAACAACGTCACAGGACCTGTACTCTGGAGTGGGATCGATTTGGAGGTGGAGGGTCCGTCATGGTCTGTGGTGGTGTGTCACAGCATCATCGGACTGAGCTTGTTGTTATTGCAGGCAATCTCAACGCTGTGCGTTACAGGGAAGACATCCTCCTCCCTCATGTGGTACCCTTCCTGCAGGCTCATCCTGACATGACCCTCCAGCATGACAATGCCACCAGCCATCCTGCTTGTTCTGTGCGTGATTTCCTGCAAGACAGGAACATCAGTGTTCTGCCATTGCCAGCGAAGAGCCCGGATCTCAATCCCATTGAACACGTCTGGGACCTGTTGGATCGGAGGGTGAGGGCTAGGGCCATTCCCCCCAGAAATGTCTGGGAACTTGCAGGTGCAAGTTGGTGGTGGAAGAGTGGGGTAACATCTCACAGCAAGAACTGGCAAATCTGGTGCAGTCCATGAGGAGGAGATGC
Source organism: Salvelinus alpinus (assembly GCF_045679555.1). Taxonomy (NCBI): domain Eukaryota; kingdom Metazoa; phylum Chordata; class Actinopteri; order Salmoniformes; family Salmonidae; genus Salvelinus; species Salvelinus alpinus. Next base: position 22,107,738 of record NC_092100.1, read on the forward strand.
ACTGCAGTACTTAATGCAGCTGGTGGCCACACCAGATACTGGCTGTTACTTTTGATTTTGACCCCCCCTTTGTTCAGGGACACATTATTCCATTTCTGTTAGTCACATGTCTGTGGAACTTGTTCAGTTTATGTCTCAGTTGATTCTTGTTATGTTCATACACATATTTACACATGTTAAGTTTGCTGAAAATAAACACAGTTGACAGTGAGAGGACGTTTATTTTTTTGCTGAGTTTAGTTAACTCCGATGGGGTATTCAAGTTTATGGAATTCCCATTTGAACTAAAAGCACTGGGTGAGCAGACTACATTGGGCTACTCTTTTGATCTAACAATAGCAGATCTAAGAATGGAGTTCAAACGAATGGGTACAAGATTACAACTGACAACACCCCTGGTAGTATAGACAACAGTACGACGATAACACTTTGAGAGGATGGGATGTATTACTTGAACGGGGCTTGGTCTGTCTCTGAGTCAATATCTTAATCAATATCTTTATCAATACCCAGCCTTGAAATATGAGTAGAGTCCAGGCTCCTAGATGGTTTGGGTGGAGTCCATCATCTCTGTAGAGCATTTTTTGTTTCCAAAAGGTGTCAGTTGTCAAAAGTTATGCCAACAGAGTGGCAGTAGTCTTTAAGCCAGATATGACGTGCTAAGAGCCTGCTGAACCTTTCACAGCCGCGACCCAGCGACTTCACAGGACCAGAGGTAATTGGATGCTTTTCAGAGCCTTTTAGGGTGTTGATCAGCTCAGTAAAATCCTGTTTCATTATCTCTGTTTAATTAGTCCAGACCCCCTAAGCTGGACCATCAGGAAACAGGGTAAAGGATGAAGGAGCAGGAATCTCTGGAAGCAGGTGGGCGAAACGGTTGCTCAGCAGGATGGGATGCAGGATCGATAACCGAAGCATCTGCCAGCTCCTTTATCCTCCAAGGGGGGCGGGGAGGGGGGTTGGGATGGGATGGGTGGCTGGGGTAGGATGGTAAGTCAGTTGAAATGGTAGGGGACATGTGACTTCATTAGGGATCTGCAGGGCGGAGGGGGGGGGGGGGGAGATAAGAAAGAATGAAATATGTGAGTCAGCCACAGCAGAGAAAGAAAGAGAATTGGCAGCGAGAGGGACAGAAAGTGAGAAACTCACACAGGCACGTAACCAGACCCAGAATGTATTTTCATGAAAACAGGACAGTTGATGCATTGTTGTTATATTTCAGGTTGGGCAATCGTATAGAAGTGGAGAATGGCCATCAGTCTGGGCTGTATTCAGGCCAATAGCATTCTAAATTGATTTAGTGATCCTTTCACTGGTATCTGCAGCATGTTTTAAGGTCACTGAAACCCAATGGGATGTGACAGAACTTGGTCTTTAATGTATCTTTTGATTCCCAGTGCCCAGTGGCTGACGAATGGTCTTACTGCTGATTCGTATAGGATTTTGTAATGGTAGCCAGAAGTTAGCGCTAGCAGCACCCGCCAAAATGATTACTCTCTTCCGTCCAGGACCTCTATAAAGACTAAAGCCAGCCAAGACATAGACTGTTCTCTCTGCTACCGCATGTAAAGCAGTGCCAGTGCACCAAGTCTGGAACCAACAAGACTATGAACAGCTCATACCCCCAGGCCATATGACTGCTAAATAGCTAATCAAATGGCTACCCGGACTACCTGCATTGACCATTTTTTGCACTAACTCTATGCACCACACACTGGACTCTACCTACACGCTCACACTGACATTCCAACACACACACACACACACACACACACACACACACACACACACACACACACACACACACACACACACACACACATTGTCCATACCATAAATACATTGTCCATACCATACATACATTGTCCATACATACATTGTCCATACCATAAATACATTGTCCATACCATACATACATTGTCCATAAATGTCCATACAATACGTCCATCCACCCCCAGGATTCATTATAGCCCTGAAATGAATTGAATTATGACCTTTGTGAGTGGCACTGTGACTATAGTTTCTGATACCCCAGTGCACTGTTCATGGGTGAGATGTGTGACGAATGATTTCTAACATTAGAATCAACAGGAGGAGATTGAAGGTATAACACAGGCAGGATCTGACCATAATGTGACCAGGCTGAGGCAAGGTAAGCCCAGTCTTCTCTGTGCCAGCTGAGGGTGTGGGTGAGGCTGTGGGTGAGGCTATGGGTGAGGCTGTGGCTGTGGTTGAGGTTGAGCCACAAGTACCCACGGCTGTTCCTGCACCTTCTCCAGCTTTGCTGATGGCCAACAGCCAAATGCGCCGCAGATCTCATCTCCTTTTGCCCATTAGATACACACAAACACATGCATAAACACGCACACGCAAGTACATGCACACACACACACACACACACACACACACACACACACACACACACACACACACACACACACACACACACACACACACACACACACACACACACACACACACACACACACACACACACACACACACATACTCTCTATCACTCGCTTTCTCTCTCTCTATTTTTCCTTGCTTTTAGTCCTCGCACCACTAAATCACGATGTTCCCCTCAGGCTAAGGCCCGACTGGGACAGTGATGGATGATTTTACTAATCTCTGTTCTCTCTCTCTCTGTTCTGCTCTCTGCTATTGTTAGCCAAGCCTGGCCTCTTTTTCCTCTCTCTTCCTGTCCCCTCAGATGGGAGGCTTCCTGTAACTACACTTGTCTTGAGTGATGAGGAGAATGTACTTCGGTACTTTGTGTTTTTTGTGTGTCCTTAGGTGATCTTTCGTCTTTGTGCCCACACACATACGCACCTGTGCACGCACGCACACACACACACAGGCACACACACGCACGTGTGAAAACACACAGACCTGTGCACAGACACACACACGCACCTGTGCACACAGCGGGATAAACAGTCAAACATCAGGTGATCTGAAGTAGTGGCAGCAGGAAGAGGCATTAGTAATGATTAGTAATGATTTGTAAGCCAGGAATTTATTGAGTGCTCAGCAGGGAAACATCTCCACAGCTCTTTTCCTCAAACTCTCTATGTGCTGTATAATTCAAATATTCTATTTCCCTGGCCACCATGACCCAACTTATGACCAAACTGTTTTTGCTCTAGCACCACTGAAGCTCACAATGACATTAAATGTGATTATGTTAATGCTAATGTAAATAAAGGGGAAGATTTTTCACTCTTTGCTTTCATAATGAGATGCATTACCTTGGTTAAGTTTCTCAGGCCTTTGCTGAATGTATTCAGTGGCTCCACAACCTCCGTGTTAGAAGTATAACACAGGAGACAGGAATGAGCTGGTGTCAATGAGTCATCTCCCACATGCTCCTCTCTCTCTCTCTCTCTCTCTCATATATATATATGCAGTATACATACAGTGCATTTGGAAAGTTTTCAGACCCCTTGACTTTTTCAAAATGTTGTTACTTTACAGCCTTATTGTAAAATCGATTAAATTATTTATTTTTCATCATCAATCTATACGCAATACCCCATAATGACAAAGCAAAAACAGGTTTATAAAAAAAAAAAAATGGAAATATCATATTTACATAAGTATACAGACCCTTTACTCAGCACTTTGTTGAAGCACCTTCATCAGCGATAACAGCCTGGAGTCTTCTTGGGTATGACGTGTTGTGGAATATTCGAATCAAGTGAGAGACTTTTGTAATTTCTTCAAACAATCATCTTTATTCAATATCGATTAATTATTGCAATAATGAAACTGTCGACCCCACTCTCTTGAGTGTGTTGCAGAGAGCTTAACTGATAATGGAAAAAACAAATCTTATATAGGGAACCTACAAATGCTGATCGGGGGGCATCATAAGCCACCTTGGGTTCATCTCCTGGTTATCTGCACAGGATGTTGTTTTATCCCCAACCTGGCTTAGTTTCCCAGATGCCAGGATGAAGATGAGACAATGAGGGATTATTCTAACTTTTCCAGGCTATCTCTATCTCGGGTCACACACACCACATCTTGTCTATGGAATGCCGGCTGTAGGTTTTTATCAGTAAGTCATGAATCAATTGTCAGCTCAAGCTCCAGAGGCCCAACTCAGTCCCATAGACACAGATGAGAGAGTACTCATCAAAGCAATTCGATGCATAAACAGTATTATAACATGATTTTGTAATTTTTCTCTCACAGACGCTACAAGCTTGGCACACCTGTATTTGGGGAGTTTCTCACATGCTTCTCTGCAGATCCTCTCAAGCTCTTTCAGGTTGGATTGGGAGCGTCGCTGCACAGCTATTTTCAGGTCTCTCCAGAGATGTTTGATCGGATTCAAGTCCGGGCTCTGGCTGGGCCACACAAGGTCATTCAGAGACTTGTCCCGAAGCCACACCTGTGTTGTCTTGGCTGTGTTGTCCTGTTGAAAGAGGAACCTTCGCCCCAGTCAGCGGTCCTGAGCACTCTGGAGCGAGTTTTCACCAAGGATCTCTCTGTACTTTGCTCCGTTTATCTTTGTCTCGATCCTGATTAGTCTCCCAGTCCCTGCCGCTGAAAAACATCCCATAGGGATGGTGCCACCACCATGCTTCACCGTCGGGATGCTGCCACATTTCCTCCAGATCTGATGCATGGCATTCAGGCCAAAGAGTTCAATCTTCATTTCATCAGACCAGAGAATCTTGTTTCTAATGGTCTGAGTCCTTTAGGGCTGACATGATGTCTTAAAGTAATGATGGACTATCGTTTATCTTTGCTTATTTGAGCTGTTCTTACCATAATATGGACTTGGTCTTTTACCAAATAGGGCTATCTTCTGTATACCACCACTACCTTGTCCCAACACAACTGATTGGCTCAAACGCATTAAGGAAAGAAATTCCACAAATTTACTTTTAACAAGACACCTGTAAATTCAAATGCATTCAAGATGACTACCTCATGAAGCTGGTTGAGAGAATGCCAAGAGTGTGCAAAGCTGTCATCAAGGCAAAAGTTGGCTACTTTGAAGAATCTCAAATATATTTTGATTTGTTTAACACTTTTTTGGTTACTACATGATTCCATATGTATTATTTCATAGTTTTGACGTCTTCATTATTATTCTACAATGTAGAAAATAGTAAACATACAAAAAAAACTTGAATGAGTAGGTGTGTCCAAACTTTTGACTGGTACTGTATATATCTATATGAATCTATTTCTCTCTGTCTGGGTCTTTCTTTCTGCTCTTGTCGGGCCCTCTTTTGTTATTCTGCATCAGGGAGACTGGCTGGGACTTCATCATAGCAGAAGAGAGAGTGAGATAGAACAGAGAGAGAAAGTGTGTGAGAGGGAGAAAGAAAATAGAGAAAGAACAGAGAGAGGGGGTTACCGGAAAAAGACACATACTGTGTCCACCACACACTCTTCCATTTTAACTTGTTTCTCTTTTACCTCATGTGATGTGGCTCTTCTGTGTTGTGTTTGGTCAGATCAGAACAGAAAAGAGGGCAGAGGAGGAACAGAGAGGAGGAACAGAGAGGAGAAAAGAAAGGAGGACAGAGGAGGACAGAGGACAGAAAGAAGAACTGACAGGAGAACAGAGAGGAGGACAGAAAGAAGCAGAGACGAGAACAGAGACGAGGACAAACAGGAGGGACACCCAGTCTACAAGACAGTTATTTAAGCATCAGCAGAGAGGAGCCTGGGTAATTACTGTGAAGTGAGTGAAAAGACAGAGTTACCAGATTATTTTAGGAGCTGTTTAGTTCATGTAGATCCTGGATGGGAGAAGGAGAGGAGGTCATTGGAGAGGAGGAGAGGAGGGCATAGGAGAGGAAGGCATGCGAGAGGAGGGCATGGAAGAGGAGGAGAAGAGGGCATGCGAGAGGAGGGCATGGGAGGGGACTAGAGGAGGAGAGGAGGGCATGGAAGAGGAGGAGAGGAAGGCATGCGAGAGGAGGGCATGGGAGGGGAGTAGAGGAGGAGAGGAGGGCATGGAAGAGGAGGGCATGCGAGAGGAGGGCATGGGAGAGGAGTAGAGGAGGAGAGGAGGGCATGCAAGAGGAGGAGAGGAGGGCATGCGAGAGGAGGGCATGTGAGAGGAGGAGAGGAGGGCATGCAAGAGGAGGGCATGTGAGAGGAGGAGAGGAGGGCATGCAAGAGGAGGAGAGGAGGGCATGCGAGAGGAGGGCATGTGAGAGGAGTAGAGGAGGAGAGGAGGGCATGCAAGAGGAGGAGAGGAGGGCATGCGAGAGGAGGGCATGTGAGAGGAGGAGAGGAGGAGAGGAGGGCATGCAAGAGGAGGAGAGGAGGGCATGCGAGAGGAGGGCATGTGAGAGGAGGAGGAGGAGAGGAGGGCATGCAAGAGGAGGAGAGGAGGGCATGCGAGAGGAGGGCATGTGAGAGGAGGACAGGAGGACATGGGAGAGGAGGGCATGCAAGAGAAGGAGAGGAGGGCATGCGAGAGGAGGGCATGCAAGAGGAGGAGAGGAGGGCATGCGAGAGGAGGGCATGTGAGAGGAGGAGAGGAGGGCATGCAAGAGGAGGGCATGTGAGAGGAGGAGAGGAGGGCATGTGAGAGGAGTAGAGGGGGAGAGGAGGAGAGGAGGGCATGCAAGAGGAGGGCATGTGAGAGGAGGAGAGGAGGAGAGGAGGGCATGCGAGAGGAGCGCATGTGAGAGGAGTAGAGGAGGAGAGGAGGGCATGCAAGAGGAGGAGAGGAGGGCATGCGAGAGGAGGGCATGTGAGAGGAGGAGAGGAGGGCATGCGAGAGGAGGAGAGGAGGGCATGCAAGAGGAGGGCATGTGAGAGGAGGAGAGGAGGAGAGGAGGGCATGCGAGAGGAGGGCATGCGAGAGGAGGAGAGTAGGAGGGCATGCGAGAGGAGGAGAGGAGGGCATGCGAGAAGAGGGCATGGGAGAGGAGGAGAGGAGGGCATGGGAGAGGAGTAGAGGAGGGCATGCGAGAAGAGGGCATGGGAGAGGAGGAGAGGAGGGCATGGGAGAGGAGGAGAGGAGGGCATGCGAGAAGAGGGCATGGGAGAGGAGGGCATGGGAGAGGAGGAGAGGAGGGCATGCGAGAGGAGAAGAGTAGGAGGGCATGCGAGAAGAGGGCATGGGAGAGGAGGAGAGGAGGGCATGGGAGAGGAGGTGAGGAGGGCATGCGAGAGGAGAAGAGTAGGAGGGCATGCGAGAAGAGGGCATGGGAGAGGAGGAGAGGAGGGCATGCAAGAGGAGGAGAGGAGGGCATGCAAGAGGAGGAGAGGAGGGCATGCGAGAAGAGGGCATGGGAGAGGAGGAGAGGAGGGCATGCAAGAGGAGGAGAGGAGGGCATGCGAGAGGAGAAGAGTAGGAGGGCATGCGAGAAGAGGGCATGTGAGAGGAGGAGAGGAGGGCATGCGAGAGGAGGAGAGGAGGGCATGCAAGAGGAGAAGAGTAGGAGGGCATGGGAGAGGAGGAGAGGAGGGCATGGGAGAGGAGGGCATGTGAGAGGAGGAGAGGAGGGCATGGGAGAGGAGGAGAGGAGGGCATGGGAGAGGAGGAGAGGAACAGCCTTAATACTATTATTCTGTTATTTAAAAAAGTGTAAGCTTTCTGCTCCTGCACACATTTCACTGTAACTTTGTCTTAATGAACAGATCCTGGAGAGAGGGGGTTACCGTAAATTGAGATGGATTGACACACATGCAATTAACAGGCTGCAATTTATATGAATCACTTCATCATCCCAGACCTAATCAGTCTCCTGAGAGTGTACTGTTAGTACAGCGTTAGTACAGCGTTACTGCAGGCACTCTGTGTTTTTCATTAGTTTTGTCAGACAGCTCTGTTGACTCTCTCCCATAAACATGAGTTCATTAGTCATTGGAAAGTGTTGTGATGTTGAGTCATGTGGTCGCCACAGCCTTAGTCGTGAATGTTTTTTGTGTAGGCTCTACTGTATGTTTTGGTGTGACGTGGTGGAGAAGTGTTTTGCGAGCAGCCATCTGCTCATGTGAGTAAGTGTGTGTTTGAAAAGGTATGTGCATGTACGTGCAGTGCTCACATGCGTGTGCATGTATCCCCCTCTGTTTGTGTGTGTGTCTGCTACCCTTCAGGGACAACTAGGCTGTGGAGGTAAACAGGCTCATTAACAGGCATGTGATCACAGCTGAGCACCCTGGGCCACAGCCTGAGTGGTGAGGAGCAATGACACACCATGGCCACCACACACATGGAGATTAATGGAGACTCCAGGGGAGGGAGGGATGCAACACTGGGTCTCTCCAGCTTGTTACTGTCTCTGCTGCTGCTGTTCCAGCCACTCAAGCGTATGTGCAACACCCCCTCCCCTCCTCCTCTGCTCTTCAGAGCACCTTCACTGACATATGGTCCCCCTTGGTGCACCTAAGTTGGATCCATCTCTCCCTTTCCCTCGAGGGCTTTTATGTGCTTGAGTGAAGGACTACGGTACTGTGTGTTATCTATTCGCTGGGGACTTGGGAGGAACATGAACAAGGATTTCTGTTTCATTGACCCAGCCAAAGATATACACTGCTCAAAAAAATAAAGGGAACACTTAAACAACACAATGTAACTCCAAGTCAATCACACTTCTGTGAAATCAAACTGTCCACTTAGGAAGCAACACTGATTGACAATAAATTTCACATGCTGTTGTGCAAATGGAATAGACAACAGGTGGAAATTATAGGCAATTAGCAAGACACCCCCAATAAAGGAGTGGTTCTGCAGGTGGTGACCAGAGACCACTTCTCGGTTCCTATGCGTCCTGGCTGATGTTTTGGTCACTTTTGAATGCTGGCGGTGCTTTCACTCTAGTGGTAGCATGAGACGGAGTCTACAACCCACACAAGTGGCTCAGGTAGTGCAGCTCATCCAGGATGGCACATCAATGCGAGCTGTGGCAAGAAGGTTTGCTGTGTCTGTCAGCGTAGTGTCCAGAGCATGGAGGCGCTACCAGGAGACAGGCCAGTACATCAGGAGACGTGGAGGAGGCCGTAGGAGGGCAACAACCCAGCAGCAGGACCGCTACCTCTGCCTTTGTGCAAGGAGGAGCAGGAGGAGCATTGCCAGAGCCCTGCAAAATGACCTTCAGCAGGCCACAAATGTGCATGTGTCTGCTCTAACGGGCAGAAACAGACTCCATGAGGGTGGTATGAGGGCCCGACGTCCACAGGTGGGGGTTGTGCTTACAGCCCAACACCGTGCAGGACGTTTGGCATTTGCCAGAGAACACCAAGATTGGCAAATTCGCCACTGGCGCCCTGTGCTCTTCACAGATGAAAGCAGGTTCACACTGAGCACATGTGACAGACGTGACAGAGTCTGGAGACGCCGTGGAGAACGTTCTGCTGCCTGCAACATCCTCCAGCATGACCGGTTTGGCGGTGGGTCAGTCATGGTGTGGGGTGGCATTTCTTTGGAAGCCGCACAGCCCTCCATGTGCTCGCCAGAGGTAGCCTGACTGCCATTAGGTACCGAGATGAGATCCTCAGACCCCTTGTGAGACCATATGCTGGTGCGGTTGGCCCTGGGTTCCTCCTAATGCAAGACAATGCTAGACCTCATGTGGCTGGAGTGTGTCAGCAGTTCCTGCAAGAGGAAGGCATTGATGCTATGGACTGGCCCGCCCGTTCCCCAGACCTGAATCCAATTGAGCACATCTGGGACATCATGTCTCGCTCCATCCACCAACGCCACGTTGCACCACAGACTGTCCAGGAGTTGGCAGATGCTTTAGTCCAGGTCTGGGAGCAGATCCCTCAGGAGACCATCCGCCACCTCATCAGGAGCATGCCCAGGCATTGTAGGGAGGTCATACAGGCACGTGGAGGCCACACACACTACTGAGCCTCATTTTGACTTGTTTTAAGGACATTACATCAAAGTTGGATCAGCCTGTAGTGTGGTTTTCCACTTTAATTTTGAGTGTGACTCCAAATCCAGACCTCCATGGGTTGATAAAAATTATCAATGGAAATCAAATTTGTGTGATTTTGTTGTCAGCACGTTCAACTATGTAAAGAAAAAAGTATTTAATAAGAATATTTCATTCATTCAGATCTAGGATGTGTTATTTTAGTGTTCCCTTTATTTTTTTGAGCAGTGTATAATAAGTTATATTGAATTATGTGGATCCAGCAGGCTCCATATGGGTGCCATTTGGCCTGGTCTAGAAGACAGTGGAGTAGGATGATGTTTTCCAGACAGACGCAGTTCCAAGGTCAGTTTTATGTTCCCCCCCCCACCGTACTGGTTAAGGTTAGGGTTGTGGAGGGTTAGCTGATACTAAATCTGTGCTTACTGGCAACATCTAGCCAAGGTGACAAGGGTTAGCTTTACATTTTATGTAGGCCTACTGGCAGTGACCAAGGATGAATTGTAGGCTACATTGCTTACTGTAAAAGTACCATCGTCCTATTATGAGAGCAGCCTTCCAACCTAATAAACTAATATGATCTTTGTAAAGACCATCATGTCACAGTGAGCCAGGAAGTCTGCCCCAGGCTAGCCCTGGGTGACGGGTGTGATGCTCCGTTGGCTGATCTAAATGCCAAAAGCCCCGTTGGACGCGGTAGGTTTTAACACAGTGATCTTAGAGCCAAAAGAGAAGAGAACACTGGGCCAATGCTGGGGCAACCTTTAGCATTCAACTAGTCACAGTGAAATGAAGATGATGTTTATTGGTTTAAGCGAGATGTGAATGTAGGGTTGTTGCCTGTGATGCCAGGGCATTAAGTTGTACTGTTTTTAAGTGGTTTCAACATGTGACTTTCATCTGCATGAGACCTTGAAATATGGTTAGAGTGTTTCATCATAAGATATCTGAATTAGGTTTTACATCAGGGACAACCTTCTTAGTCCTTGTTGAGCTTCCTGAAGTTGTTACATGCTTTAGATGTCAGTGGCTCTTTTAGCTTCGCTGTATGCTCCATTTTCCTCTGTAGTCACAAGTGGAGGATGATTAAGTCCAGAGGCATCATGCCCGTATGGGGCACAGGGGCATGTGCCCCCTCAGATTTGTCCTGTTTTTATTTATATATTTTTTACATTTAAATAATAATGCTTAGTTTCTCTGTAATTCTACTAACCACTAAGCAATTTTCTGAAGTTGGTTTTAGCTATGCCAGATAGGTTCCCAATCTCATGACCTGATAACCAAGAAGCCATTTCAGGCTGTCAATCATGTTAGAGCAGCTAGCTGGTAGACTTTAGAAAAACAAGCAATGTACTAAATAAGACTCACATTCCTTTCAATCAATTATCCAGATTTTAGCAGAGATGCAGAGAAGAATATTTAGTTTCTTTAAAAAAGAACCACCAATCAGGAGGACAGCTTAAGAGGTATGCTTAGATACTGTATGCAGAAAAATAGACATGTTTTTTTTTACATCAAATTAAGCATAATGATTATGGCTCTAGATTGCGGGAAAATACAGTTTCAGGTGTTTGAAAAATGCAAAATTCTACAACTGTGTGTGCATCAAATCAAATGTTATTTGTCACATGCGCTGAATACAACAGGTGTAGTAGACCTTGCAGTGAAATGCTTACTTACAAGCCTTTAACCAACAATGCAGTTTTAAGAAAAGTAAAATACATTTTAAAAAGTAAGAAATAAGAGTTACAAATAATTAAAGAGCAGCAGTAAAATAACAAAAGCGAGGCTATAAAGAGGAGGTACCGGTACAGAGTCAATGTGCGGGGGCACCGGTTAGTCCAGGTAACTGAGATAATATGTACATAGAGTTATTAAAGTGACTATGCATAGATAACAATAGAGAGTAGCAGCAGCGTAAAAGAGGGGGGCAATGCAAATAGTCTGGGTAGCCATTTCATTAGATGTTCAGGAGTCTTATGGCTTGGGGGTAGAAGCTGTTTCGAAGCCTCTTGGACCTAGACTTGGCGCTCCGGTACCGCACGAGCCTGTGTGCATGTGTGTGTGAGCAGAGCATCAGCTGACAAATACATTCTGCTGTAAACAAAAATACTCCTGCTGGAACCACAAATGTCCCCTTTGAGGAAAGGGGGAATCTAGTCAGTTGTACAACTGAATGCATTCAATTGAAATGTGTCTTCCGCATTTAAAAAGAGCCCCTCAGAATCAGAGAGGTGCGGGGGGCTGCCTTAATCCACATCTTCACACACACACACACACACACACACACACACACACACACACACACACACACACACACACACACACACACACACACACACACACACACACACACACACACACACACACACACACACACACACACACACACAGAGGGATCGACCCTGCTGCTTCTGTATTGATCTTGAAGGAAGTTCTCTATTTCTCACCTTCTCTTCCCCTCTCTCTCTTCCTCTCTCGCGTTTTCTGTTTCTGCTTATGGGCAAACTAAATTAATCTATGCTGTCTTGATAACACAGGAAAATACTATCCAAAAACATCTGGGAACATTTTGAGCAAATAGGACATCCACAATTACTGACTGCAATACAGTGTTGTTGTGAGAACGTTGTGACTCCATTGATCAATTCACACTCTATCAAAAGATGTTTGATTATTATAACTTACAAACATGTCAATGTAGATATACACTGAGTATACAAAAAATTAAGAACACCTGCTCTTTAAAAAAAATATGTTTTACCTTTCTTTTACTAGGCAAGTCAGTTAAGAACAAATACCTATTTTCAATGACGGCCTAGGAACAATGGGTAAACTGCCTTGTTCAGGGGCAGAACAACAGATTTGTACCCTGTCAGCTCAGGGATTCGATCTAGCAACCTTTCGGTTACTAGTCCAACGCTCTAACCACTAGGCTACCTGCCGCCCCATGATATACACTGAGTATACAAAATATTAAGAACACCTGGTCTTTCCATGATATACACCATGACAGACATACATACACTTCAGTTAGTGTAGATGAAGGGGAGGAGACATGTTAAATAATATTTTTTAAGCCTTGAGACATGGATTGTGTATGTGCGCCATTTAGAGGGTGAATGTGTAAGAAAAAAGATGTAAGTGCCTTTGAACGGGTTATGGTAGCAGGTGCCAGGTGCACCGGTTTGTGTCAAGAACTGCAACGCTGCTGGGTTTTTTCAAGCTCATGTTTCTTGTGTGTATCAATAATGGTCCACCACCCAAAGGACATCCAGCCAACTTGACACAACTGTGGGAAGCATTGGAGTCAACATGGGCCAGCATCCCTGTGGAAATCTTTCGACAACTTGTGGAGTCCATGCCCCGACAAATTGAGGGGGGGTGCAACTCATTATTAGGAAAGTGTTCCTAATGTTTGGTATACTCAGTGTATGTTGTCATACTATATGCTTTGATTATAATATTCTCCATCGTATTCAGAGAAAGTCTTGATGTAGTACTCCATCTCTCCACCAGGTGTCTCTAGTGTAATATGGAATAGTGTACTTTCTCTGTGTTTCCACAGCTGCTCCCTCTCTGGTTAAATGAGCCCACATGGCAGAATTATGACATCAGTTCAGGCCTGGGCCTGTTTCAACTGTCAGCCTTACCTGTATACCTGTTTCAGAGCCATATAAATACCTACTTCATAAACTTCAACTTGGTAGTGTCATTAAACTCAAAGGAAATACCTCAGGCATCAGACAATCCCCAACCAAGCATTTCATCTAACACGCAACACAGCAACATAGGTTTTTGAGGTTTAGATCTAGTTTGCTGAGAGATGCATAAACAGTGCTACCGTACACAATATGTAATTGAATTGTGATTGATTGAATCTGATTGATGATGCTAATGCTATTGCTCTGTGTTGTGTTTCCCTACAGTAAAGTGGAGACAGCAGCCATTGAGACAGAGCTGCTGAGGGACTACAGGTTTGGCCAGCAGCAGCTGATAGAGATCTGGGGGCATGCCTGTGCCATCGCCATCACCAAGGTACTTTATGTACCACCCGTATCCCCCCACTCCTCTTTCCTTCCCCTCTCCAAGAACCACCTTTTTCGGGCTACTCATTAATCTATCTATCTATCCATCAATCAATCAAATGTATTTATAAATCCCTTTTTACATCAGCAGATGTCACAATGTGCATATACAGAAACCCAGCCTAAAACCCCAAACAGCAAGCAATGCAGATGTAGAGGCACGGTGGCTAGGAAAAACTCCCTAGGAAGAAACCTAGAGAGAAACCAGGCTCTGAGGGGTGGCCAGTCCTCTTCTGGCTGTGCCATCCATCCATCCATCCATCCATCTCTCCAATTATCAGTCTCTGATGCTGTTCCACCTAATAGTATTTCAAAACCATGCAACTTTCTAAGAGCTCGCGACATATGAACTGTGAATAGAGATTTAGAGAACACACAGTTCTGTTCTGTTCTCTGTGTTTTTGGAAAAATAAGTTTACTTACAGTTGTGGAAGAACTGTCCCTCTCATCAGTACTGTGTCTCTGATCCATAAACCCTGAGGCACATCAGAGCCTCTGTTCCTCTGTTCACTACTGGGCCTGATGAGAGACTGATCTGCTCCCCTGCTGGGAGCCAGTCTGCCAAGTCCATATGCCCCTTACATCAGACCCCTACATGTGTGTGTGTGTGTGTGTGTGTGTGTGTGTGTGTGTGTGTGTGTGTGTGTGTGTGTGTGTGTGTGTGTGTGTGTGTGTGTGTGTGTGTGTGTGTGTGTGTGTGTGTGTGTGTGTGTGTGTTTGTGTTTGTATATTTGTGTAATATGTGGTGAGCGTTCTGTAAGTTGGTTCTCCCAGTCAGACTGCCTGTGGTCAGCAGCAGCAGTGTACGGAGTGTGGAGCTGTCAGGAACACACTTCGTGTCAGGACACTTTGACCAGACGGTTGGTTGGTTTAACCCTGCAGTCGTATCCTCCACAGGAACCCGGTGTGGTGTGATTAATGTTCCTTGAGCTTTCAGACGTAAGACACTCTCCTATCAGAGAAAAAGAGAGAGAGACCAAGAAAGAGTGAGAGCTCCCCTCAGAGCGTCTGATTACCTCAACCACATCCACCTACCATCATTATCACCAAAAGATAATGGTCCATGGCTAGAGCAGACGCAGCCGCAGCACACACACCGTAGCTAGACAAACAGCGTCTGGCTCGGCCTGGGGCTACTGCACCCACACGCATGACATCAAAGTGCAGTAGTAAGGCTTTGTGATTTCACTACAGTGGTTGCGTTTGCCAGATAACATGAACTCCTCACAGAGTAATCCACCCCATATACGTCCAAAGACCTCAACCCCCCTGGCATCAACCACACGGGCCCATAAAGGGTCCATCTCAGCGGTGTTCCTCTGTGATCTGCGTGCGTGAGTGCAGCGCCTGCGTTCAGCCTAGGGGTAGGGATAGCAAGCCAAGGCCTTTCAGCACCTGGGGATACAAAGAATGTTCCGGTTCCACGGAGCAGTAAACGCTGGAGTCTGCTGTCCCTGTGTCCCTGTTCTGTCTACTCAGGATGTGTTGAATATGTCAACGTGTCCATTGAAAAACACATTGATTATCCCGCTCAGCTTTCATCAGGAGTGTGTGGCTGTATGTTTAAGTTTGGGTGATTCCTTATGAAACTAGAACAAAAGAGACCATGATATTTTCGATTTTCACAAAATGTAATCCATAAAAGGGTCCTTTGGAGGAAAGATTGTTGATACATATTTGACATTTGTATCTTAAGGCATCATTGAGAAATAATCAATTGAAGTTGGAATATTTGTGCCATTTTGGCCTTACCCAGGCACCATAATCTTTCATCTGTAGATGCTACAAAGCAAAATGTGTCACATGAAGCTTTACCACCTGCTATGTAATATGAATAGTATTTAGATTTATGAATATTTAAAATAATGAAAAATTATATTGTGAAAATACTAAATATCATGTTTTTTTTGTTTTTTGTATTTGTGGCTCTATGTGTGGTGGGACACGTGGGTGTGGGTGCATGTGTGTGTGGTGGGACACGTGGGTGTGGGTGTGTGTGGTGGGACACGTGGGTGTGGGTGCATGTGTGTGTGGTGGGTGTGGGTGTGTGTGGTGGGACACGTGGGTGTGGGTGCATGTGTGTGTGGTGGGACACGTGGGTGTGGGTGCATGTGTGTGTGGTGGGACACGTGGGTGTGGGTGTGTGTGGTGGGACACGTGGGTGTGGGTGCATGTGTGTGTGGTGGGACACGTGGGTGTGGGTGCATGTGTGTGTGGTGGGACACGTGGGTGTGGGTGTGTGTGGTGGGACACGTGGGTGTGGGTGCATGTGTGTGTGGTGGGACACGTGGGTGTGGGTGTGTGTGGTGGGACACGTGTGTGTGGTGGGACACGTGGGTGTGGGTGCATGTGTGTGTGGTGGGACACGTGGGTGCATGTGTGTGTGGTTTGTCTGTGTATGTGTGTCAGATGGAAGAGAGCAGAGGCCCTATAGTGCAGGGATGGGCAACTTTGATGGGGGTGGGGGCCACAAATATAATAACTAATTTCATGCAATTCTACTCATTTTGCCATGGGCAGAGATTTAGTTTTTGCAGTTTTACAGCTAATTTCCTGAAATTATGCACATTTTGCCATAGGGTGGAGGCAGTTTTTAATATGATAAACGGATGATCAATGGGCCCCACCCCGGTCGGTAATTCGGCCATGCTTGCTACAATTTTAGATAGTTAGCTGGCCGCTAGACTTACCAATTAAAAACAACTATTCCCAGTGTCGTTACTGTTAATGAGAATATGTTCTCAGTCGACTTACCTGGTAAAATAAGTGTACAAAGAAAAAGTAGGCTTAGCCTCTGGGACCTTATTAGAGTCAATATAGCCATTGCTCGTGCGTGTGTGTGTGTGTGTGTGTGTGTGTGTGTGTGTGTGTGTGTGTGTGTGTGTGTGTGTGTGTGTGTGTGTGTGTGTGTGTGTGTGTGTGTGTGTGTGTGTGTGTGTTATGTTCTCAGTCGACTGGATGTGAATTCTAGATATCCACTATAACGACCTTCTCTTTAGTCTTTAATCATTTTGTTAGCGCTAATGGCCCAATCCTAAAGCAAGTTGAGATAAGATAGAAAATATAAGATGATACAGTTAGGATGCTGCTGTAAAAGGCACTCAGGTTTTCCACTGCATTCACAGTATGTGGATATTGAATGTCACTCCTATCAAAGATGGCTGGTCCTTATTGGGCTGCTGTGCTAATTAGCGTTAGCATTTGCCACAGGGGAGCAAGTCAGAGAGGGTGTCATCACATCAGCGCAGCGAGAGACACACTACTACACCCTTAATGACACCAGGAAGTCGTTTCATCTGTTTCAGCCACTTAGGAAAAATGTTCTTACCTATCTCTTTCCTCTCTCGCTACGCTCGGAAGGTAGCTTCTGCTGCCGTCATTATCCTTCCACCTCACAGACTCGATGCCGCCATTACCATCCTTCTTTCATCTCATTTAGAGTGTATCTACTCCGAGACAGAACATTTATGTTACAGATAATGGCTGCTGTCTCTATTCTCCCGGCATCATTACTGTAATTAATGCTTTCATGTCTGTATTAATCAGATACTGCAATTAGAGTACGGCTCCATTTGTTGCACTGTAATGTACCACTCCATTTAGAGTCCCGGTTTTAGCGGCCATATTGAAATTGGTCCGGTATATGAAATACCTAGGGTTAGGCTACATATTTGGTGTGGTAAAGCTGTTGGAAAGTAAGGTAAGACACCTTTAGCTGTGATGTCGCTACTGATTCACTCCCCTACTGATCCTATTTAGGTGTGAGGAGGAAGATTGGACCACTTAAGTTAACACGCCAATTCCAGCAGGATATAGTGACGGATACCTCTGCTGCTTCTCTTAAGGACGTGCGAGGGGATTTACTGGGGTATGTGCTGTGCCCCTGTAAAACAGAGAGGGGGAGATCCCAGTGGCCCGGTGGGAAAACTCATGGCTCAGGCCTGATGGAAAGTAGTGTGTTATTTAAAGGGAGCATCCTGTGGTGTCCGGCTCTGGTATTTTTTCCACTCCTGTCTGGGTTTAATGAGTTTGGGGCTTTCTGTCTTTAAAAAAAAACCTGGGTGCCATTTCCCCTGGCCATGGCATTGCGTCCCTGGCACGCGAAGGAGAGAGTTTGACAGTGATGGAGGGTCAGCCTCACGGGTTGGATGACCTCTCTATCTCTCTCTCCCTCCAGGCCTTTCCTCTGACCTCCCTGGGTAAGAAGCAGCCAACAGTGTTGGTGGTCTGTGGTCCTGACCAGAACGGCTCCATCGGCCTAGTGTGTGCCCGCCACCTGCGCATATTTGTAAGTATACCACAGAAGACTGCACCAGCCATGCACCCACCAGCCATCTCACACACATGGCCATGTGGACAATATCAGACTATAGTTAGTAATGAATTAAATGGTTCAGTGAGTTTATTTCAGTATAAAGTAAAAGGGTTTAGGAGATTTTCATTACAACTCCTATAAGTAGACCTTGATTAATGATTAATTGATCCATTATGGGATTGAAAATGTCGATGACATCACTTCATTGTTACCCTCATTAAAATACTGTCTGGTTGGCCTCCCGGGTGGCGCAGTGGTCTAGGGCACTGCATCGCAGCGCTAGCTGCGCCACCAGAGTCTCTGGGTTCACGCCCAGGCTCTGTCGCAGCAGGCCGCCACCGGGAGGTCCGTGGGGCGACGCACAATTGGCCTAGCGTCGTCCGGGTTAGGGAGGGTTTGGCCGGTAGGGATATCCTTGTCTCATCGCGCTCCAGCGACTCCTGTGGCGGGCCGGGTGCAGTGCGCGCTAACCGAGGGGGCCAGGTGCACGTGTTTCCTCCGACACATTGGTGCGGCTGGCTTCCGAGTTGGAGGCGCGCTGTGGTTGGGTTGTGCTTCGGAGGACGCATGGCTTTTGACCTTCGTCTCTCCCGAGCCCGTACGGGAGTTGTAGCGATGAGACAAGATAGTAATTACTAGCGATTGGATACCACGAAAATTGGGGAGAAAAGGGGGTCAAAAAAATAAAAAAATACTGTCTAGTTGGCAGTGGTAGCATACCATGATATCATGTTGGTGATGTCATGACTTTAGTCACATTAGTTTGCATGACTGTGGATATGCTGTTCTGTAGTGTGAAGACATTTATTGCAATATTACAGACGATAACAGTACATGAACTAAAAACATAATTTGAATAAGGATTTACACGTTTTGATATAGTGCGGCAAGTCTACTTTCTTTATTCTATGTGGTCGAAAACCATAAATGCGTTATTGTTTTCCTGCCTTAGAACGGACTGTATCTATATAACTTCACCATATGTGTCTGAGATGGCAAATTTATGGAGCATCGATATCTCTAATTAAAACCATGTTGACAGCAGCTGTTAAAGTTGTAAGATGACTGTCTGTGAAGCTCTCAGGGCAGTGACTGGGCCTGGGGTCAACACAGATATATTTTACACCAGGATTCCAGGAATGAATAAAGCACTTACACATAACTTTGATCCAAATAAACAAATCAAATCAAATGGTATTGGTCACATACACATATTTAGAAGATGTTATTGCTGGTGTAGCGGAATGCTTGTGTTCCTAGCTTCAACAGTGCAGTAGTATCTAACAATTCACAACAATATACACACATCTAAAAGTAAAAGAATGGAATTCAGAAATATATACATTTTAGGACGAGCAACGTCTGAGTGGCATTGCCTAAAATACAGTCCTGGGCTAGCCATCTGTGTTCACCGAGCTAGCATGTGTCTCAGTATGTTTGGCATGCATCCGTGGTTCTTTCCACTGCTAAATAATTGACCAAAATAGCCAAAATATTGCATATGGAAAAGACAAACAGTCCCCAAGTCAAAGCTCATCTTTGTCAGATTCTGTCTGAGTATGATTATGTCTGTGACCGTTAGTCCAGCCTGTTGTTCAGGCAAGGGAGGATGCACATGATGTTCTACAGTTCTTTCGGAACATAATGCGGTTCTTTCGTGTTTCTTTTGAACATAAACACCTTGGCCTCGACGTCTGAAAGAGTCAAGGTGTTCATCACGACTTATGAGTCTCAGAGATTCCATAATGTCCTTTGAATGTTGCCTTTGTGTCACGGTTTAAACAAACCACTGTGAATCTCAACGGACTGTGACCACAGGAAAGACGCTCCTTCAAGGCCTACTCAGAATGCTCATCCATCAGGGAGAGGAAGTTCAACGGTGGGAAGGCTTAACATCAACAGGAAAAGGCGTGTGACCTGTCTGTAACCTGTTGATATACCTCTTAGTTCACGCTTGTTGATGCTAGAGAGCGTCCTGATGGTGCCTCCGTCCCCAAGGTATGTCTGTCTCTTGTTGACATTGTTAACAAGAGACAGACATACCTTGGGGTATGTCTGTCAGGGCACCAAGGGGTCACTGAGGGGTCGCAGCCACCCTAGAGGGTCGTCTCTCTCTTGGTTCTTTAGCGGCAGTTATGAAAGATGACGTCAGTTGCCTGTTCTTTAGCCCCTGTGGTTGAAGCCTGATTGGTTTAATGTCTCCCAGGAGCGAGTTGGAGCATGTAGACTGACGTCTGGGCTAACAGACCACTTCTCCCTCTGACTGACCAGGGCCAGTTAGTCAGAGATGGAGGGACCTGAACCTCTCACTGCCTGGTTTACATACCCAGCATGACCAGCAGCACACTGAGGCCCTTTCACATACACTATTTAAAAAGATACCGTTGAAGTCGGATGTTTACATACACTTAGGTTGGAGTCATTAAAACTTGTTTTTCTACCACTCCAAAAATGTCTAGTTAACAAACTATAGATTTTGCAAGTCGGTTAGGACATCTACTTTGTGCATGACAAAAGTAATTTTTCCAACAATTGTTTACAGACAGATTATTTCACTTTTTTTTTTTTGTCCGTTATTTCACCAGGTAAATTGACTGAGAACACGTTACAATAAGTGCCATGGGATCTTTAATGACCTCAGAGAGTCAGGATACCCGTTTAACGTCCCATCCGAAAGACTGCACCCTACACAGGGCAGTGTCCCCAATCACAATCGCTTAGCTTCAGAAGCAAACCAGCAGTGGTATGCAGGGTGGTATGCTGCTGGCTAATCACTTATAATTCACTGCATCACAATTCCAGTGGGTCAGAAGTTTACATACATTAAGTTGGCTATGCCTTTAAACAGCTTGAAAGATTCCAGAAAATTATGTCATGGCTTTAGAAACTTCTGATAGGCGAATTGATATCATTTGAGTCAATTGGAGGTGTACCTGTTGATGTATTTTAAGGCCTACCTTCAAACTCAGTGCCTCTTTGCTTGACATCATGGGAAAATCAAAAGAAATCAGCCAAGATCTCAGAAAATAAATTGTAGACCTCCACAAGTCTAGTTCATCCTTGGGATGGGGATGCTTTGCTGCAGGAGGGACTGGTGCACTTCACAAAATAGATGGCCTCATGAGGAAGGAAAATGATGTGGATATATTGAAGCAACATCTCAAGACATCAGTCAGGAAGTTAAAGTTTGGTCGCAAATGGGTCTTCCAAATGGACAATGACCCCAAGCATACTTCCAAAGTTGTGGCAAAATGGCTTAAAAGTTAAGGTATTGGAGTGGTCATCACAAAGCCCTGACCTCAATCCTATAGAAAACGTGTGGGCAGAACTGAAAAAGCGTGTGCGAGCAAGGAGGCCTACAAACCTGATTCAGTTACACCAGCTCTGTCAGGAGGAATGGGTCACAATTCACCCAACTTATTGTGGGAAGCTTGTGGAAGGCTACCCGAAACGTTTGACTCAAGTTAAACAATTTAAAGACAATGCTACCAATACTAATTGAGTGTATGTAAACTTCTGACCCACTGGGAATGTGATGAAATAAATCAAATCTGAAATAAATCATTCTCTCTACTATTATTCTGACATTTCACATTCTTAAAATAAAGTGGTGATCCTAACTGACCTAAAACAGGGATTTTTTACTTGGATTAAATGTCAGAAATTTTGAAAAACTGAGTTTAAATGTATTTGGCTAAGGTGTATGTAAACTTCCGACTTCAACGCAGACGACACCATTCTGTACACTTCTGGCCCTTCTTTGGACACTGTGTTAACAACCCTCCAGACGAGCTTCAATGCCATACAACTCTCCTTCCGTGGCCTCCAACTGCTCTTAAATACAAGCAAAACTAAATGCATGCTCTTCAACCGATCGCTGCCTGCACCTGCCCGCCCATCCAGCATCACTACTCTGGACAGTTCTGACTTAGAATATGTGGACAACTACAAATACCTAGGTGTCTGGTTAGACTGTAAACTCTCCTTCCAGACTCACATCAAACATCTTCAGTCCAAAGTTAAATCTAGAATTGGCTTCCTATTTCGCAACAAAGCATCCTTCACTCATGCTGCCAAACATACCCTCGTAAAACTGACCATCCTACCGATCCTCGACTTCGGCGATGTAATTTACAAAATACCCTCCAATACCCTACTCAATAAATTGGATGCAGTCTATCACAGTGCCATCCGTTTTGTCACCAAAGCCACACATACTACCCACCACTGCGACCTGTACGCTCTCTTTGGCTGGCTTTCGCTTCATGCTCGTTGCCAAACCCACTGGCTCCAGGTCATCTACAAGACCCTGCTAGGTAAAGTCCCCTCTTATCTCAGCTTGCTGGTCACCATAGCAGCACCCACCTGTAGCACGCGCTCCAGCAGGTATATCTCTCTGGTCTTCCCCAAAGCCAATTCCTCCTTTGGCCGCCTCTCCTTCCAGTTCTCTGCCTGGAACGAACTACAAAAATCTCTGAAACTGGAAACACTTATCTCCCTCACTAGCTTTAAGCACCAGCTGTCAGAGCAGCTCACAGATTACTGCACCTGTACATAGCCCATCTATAATTTAGCCCAAACAACTACCTCTTCCCCTACTGTATTTATTTATTTTGCTCCTTTGCACCCCATTATTTCTATTTCTACTTTGCACATTCTTCCACTGCAAATCTACCATTCCAGTGTTTTACTTGCTATATTGTATTTACCTCGTCACCATGGCCTTTTTTTGCCTTTACCTCCCTTATCTCACCTCATTTGCTCACATTGTATATAGATTTATTTTTCTACTGTATTATTGACTGTATATTTGTTTTACTCCATGTGTAACTCTGTGTTGTTGTATGTGTCGAACTGCTTTGCTCTATCTTGGCCAGGTCGCAATTGTAAATGAGAACTTGTTCTCAGCTTGCCTACCTGGTTAAATAAAGGTAAAATAAGATCAAATTCTTATTTGCAATGATGCCCTACCAAAAGACAAAAGGCCTCCTGCGGGGACGGGGACGAGGACGGGGACGGGGGTTAAAAATATAGGAAAAAACACACATCACGACAAGAGAGACACCACAACACTACATAAAGAGAGACACCACAACACGACATAAAGAGAGACACCACAACACTACATAAAGAGAGACACCACAACACTACATAAATAGAGACACCGCAACACTACATAAAGAGAGACACCACGACACTACATAAATAGAGACACCACAACACTACATAAAGAGAGACACCGCAACACTACATAAAGAGAGACACCGCAACACTACATAAAGAGAGACCACGCAACACAACATAAAGAGAGACAACACAACACTACATAAAGAGAGACACCGCAACACTACATAAAGAGAGACACCGCAACACTACATAAAGAGAGACACCACAACACTACATAAAGAGAGACACCGCAACACTACATAAAGAGAGACAACGCAACACTACATAAAGAGAGACACCACAACACTACATAAAGAGAGACACTCTCACATTACATAAAGAGAGACACCACAACACTACATAAAGAGAGACACCCTGCATCACTACATAAAGAGAGACAACGCAACACTACATAAAGAGAGACACCGCACCACTACATAAAGAGAGACACTCTCACACTACATAAAGAGAGACACCGCACCACTACATAAAGAGAGACACCGCAACACTACATAAAGAGAGACACCGCACCACTACATAAAGAGAGACACTCTCACACTACATAAAGAGAGACACCACAACACTACATAAAGAGAGACACTCTCACACTACATAAAGAGAGACACCACGACACTACATAAAGAGAGACACCACGACACTACATAAAGAGAGACACCACAACACTACATAAAGAGAGACACCGCACCACTACATAAAGAGAGACACTCTCACACTACATAAAGAGAGACACCACGACACTACATAAAGAGAGACACCACGACACTACATAAAGAGAGACACCACGACACTACATAAAGAGAGACACCACAACACTACATAAAGAGAGACACCGCACCACTACATAAAGAGAGACACTCTCACACTACATAAAGAGAGACACCACGACACTACATAAAGAGAGACAACGCAACACTACATAAAGAGAGACACCGCACCACTACATAAAGAGAGACACCGCACCACTACATAAAGAGAGACACCACAACACTACATAAAGAGAGACACCGCAACACTACATAAAGAGAGACACCACAACACTACATAAAGAGAGACACCACAACACTACATAAAGAGAGACAACGCAACACTACATAAAGAGAGACACCGCAACACTACATAAAGAGAGACACCGCAACACTACATAAAGAGAGACACCACAACACTACATAAAGAGAGACAACGCAACACTACATAAAGAGAGACAACGCAACACTACATAAAGAGAGACAACGCAACACTACATAAAGAGAGACACCGCAACACTACATAAAGAGAGACACCGCAACACTACATAAAGAGAGACACCGCAACACTACATAAAGAGAGACACCGCAACACTACATAAAGAGAGACACCGCAACACTACATAAAGAGAGACACCACAACACTACATAAAGAGAGACACCGCAACACTACATAAAGAGAGACACCGCAACACTACATAAAGAGAGACACCGCAACACTACATAAAGAGAGACACCGCAACACTACATAAAGAGAGACACCACAACACTACATAAAGAGAGACACCACAACACTACATAAAGAGAGACACTGCAACACTACATAAAGAGAGACAACGCAACACTACATAAAGAGAGACACCACAACACTACATAAAGAGAGACTTAAGACAACAACATAGCATGGCAGCAACACATGACAACACAGCATGGCAGCAACACCACATGACAACAACATGGTAGCAACACAACATCGCAGCAGCACAACTTGGTAGCAGCACAGAACATGGTACACACATTATTGGGTACAGACAACAGCACAAAGGCAAGAAGGTAGAGACAACAATACATCACGTGAAGCAGCCACTACTGTCAGTAAGAGTGTCCATGATTGAGTCTTTGAATGAAGAGATGGAGATAAAACTGTCCAGTTTGAGTGTTTGTTGCAGCTAGCTGAAAAGACGAGCGACCCAGGGATGTGTGTGCTTTGGGGACCTTTAACAGAATGTGACTGGCAGAATGGGAGTTGTATGTAGAGGGTGAGGGCTGCAGTAGGTATCTCAGATAGGGGGGGAGTGAGGCCTAAGAGGGTTTTATAAATAAGCATCAATCAACCAGTGGGTCTTGTTACAGGTTTTCAGAGATGACCAGTTTACAGAGGAGTATAGAGTGCAGTGATGTGTCCTATAAGGAGCATTGCTGGCAAATCTGATGACCAAATGGTAAAGAACATCTAGCCACTCGAGAGCACCCTTACCTGCCAATCTATAAATGATGTCTCCGTAATCTAGCATGGGTAGGATGGTCATCTGAATCAGGGTTAGTTTAGCAGCTGGGGTGAAAGAGGAGCAATTACGATAGAGGAAACAAAGTCTAGATTTAACCTTTGCCTGCAGCTTTGATATGTGCTGAGAGAAGGAAAGTGTACCGTCTAGCCATACTCCCAAGTACTTGTATGAGGTACTTGTATGAGGTACTTATCACTGTGATTGAGGCCCATTAGCGGCTGGGATCACGGCTGGTCATCGTTTAATATCACAAGTCACAGGTGTCTAGCTTTCCACTCTCCCTAAACGTCTATCATTAATCATTAAAGGTGTAATTTAGTCATCCCAGATTCCAGAGGGCTAGTAGGCTTACAGCGCTGTGCTAATCAGAGGGTTTTTCTTTATTTTGTAACAATGTTCTACATTGTAGAATAACCGTGAAGACATAAAAAATATGAAATAACACATATGGAATCATGTAGTAACCAAATAAGTGTCAAACAAATCAAAATATATTTGAGATTCTTCAAAGCAGCCACCCTTTCCCTTGATAACAGCTTTGCACACTCTTGGCATTCTCTCAACCAGCTTAATCAGGTATGCAATTAAATTAACAGGTGTGCCTTTTTAAAAGTTAATTTGTGGAATTTCTTTCCTTCTTAATGAGTTTGAGGCAATCAGTTGTGTTGTGACAAGTTAGGGGGGGTATAAAGAAGATAGCCCTATTTGGTAAAAGACCAAGTCCATATTATGGCAAGAATAGAGGCTTCTAAACAGCTTCTATGCATAGTCACTTTAATAACTCTACCTACATGTACATATTACCTCAACTAACCGGTGCCCCGCACATTGACTCTGTACCTGTATATAGTCTCGCTAATGTTATTTTACTGCTGCTCTTTAATCATTGTTATTTTTATTTCTTATTCTTATTTTTTATTTTTTAACTGCATTGTTGGTTAGGGGCTCGTAAGTAAGCATTTCACTGTAAGGTCTACACCTGTTGTATTCGGCGCATGTGACAAATAAAATAATGAAAGAGAAACAACAGTCCATCATTATGTTAAGACATGAAGGTCAGTCAATCCGGACAACTTCAAGAACTTTGAAAGTTTCTCCAAGTGCAGTCACAAAAACCATCAAGTGCTATGATGAAACTGGCTCTCATGAGGACCGCCACAGTAATGGAAGACCCAAAGTTACCTCTACTGCAGAGGATAAGTTCATTAGAGTTACCAGTTTCAGAAATTGCAGCCCAAATAAATGCTTCACAGAGTTCAAGTAACAGACACATCTCAACATCAACTGTTCAGAGGAGACTGTGTGAATCAGGCCTTCATGGTCGAATTACTGCAAAGAAACCACTACTAAAGGACACCAATAAGAAGAAGGGACTTGCTTGGGCCAAGAAACACAAGCAATGGACATTAGACCAGTGGAAATTTGTCCTTTGGCCTGGAGTCCAAATTTGAGGTTTTTGGTTCCAACCGCCATGACTTTGTGAGACACGGTGTGGGGGAACGGATGATCTTCGCATGTGTATTTGTGCACACTTAACCAGCATGGCTACAACAGCATTCTGCAGTGATACGCCATCCAATCTGGTTTGGGCTTAGTGGGACTATCATTTGTTTTTCAACAGGACAATGACCCAACACACCTCCAGGTTGTGTAAGGGATATTTTACCAAGAAGGAGAGTGATGCCTCTGATGCCTCATCAGATGACCTGGCCTCCACAATCACCCGACCTCAAACCAATTGAGATGGTTTGGGATGAGTTGGACCGCAGAGTGAAGGAAAAGCAGCCAACAAGTGCTCAGCATATGTGGGAACTCCTTCAAGACTGTTTGAAAAGCATTCCAGACGAAGCTGGTTGAGAGAATGCCAAGAGTGTGCAAAGCTGTCATTAAGGCAAAGGGTGGCTATTTGAAGAATCTCGAATATAAAATATATTTTGATTTGTTTAACCTCACTAGGGTATGTGGGACGGTAGCGTCCCACCTTGTCAGCAGCCAGTGAAACTGCAGGGCGCAGTTTTGATTTGTTTAACACTTTTTTGGTTAATACATGATGCCATGTGTGTTATTTCATAGTTTTATGAATGTGTTTCATAGTCTTCAGTATTATTCTACAATGTAGAAAATAGCAAAAATAAAGAAAAACCCTTGAATGAGTAGGTGTGTCCAAACTTTTGACCGGTAGTAGTATTTTCTCTCTCTCTCTCACAGGAGTATGAGCCAACCATCTACTATCCCAAACGCACCCCCCACACCATTCAACAGGACTTCACAGTTCAGTGTGAAAAGATGGACATCCCATTCCTCTCCTATCTCCCAACAGAGGTGAGCAACATAAAAAAGGATCATACGACATTAAATGTTAATGTCAAGTTTAATTCAAGTATTCATTTGTGTCTTATACATTTTATAGACACAAATTAATCCTTAAATTAAACTTGACATCTGCTAGCGTAACTGACTTATGAAAGTGCACCTTGCTGGAGCTGTGAGAACAATGTAAAGCTCTTGTCTAGATGCTGACCAGAGTTTGAGTTGTGGTTGTGTTATGGTTGTGTGTTCAGGTGCAGTTGATCAACGATGCCTATAACCTGGTGATCGATGCCATCCTGGGGCCAGAGACTGACCACACAGACGTGAAGGAGCCCTACGCTGGCATCCTAGTCACTCTGAAGCAGGTCAAGATCCCCATCGTAAGTGTGGACATACCCTCAGGTAAGGCTGAAAGCTATGCTGCACATTCAACATGTACCAGTGTTGCACAAATGTACAGAAATTTGCCCAAAACAGGATTTTAGCTCTGAGCTAAACACGAGTAAGCCATACAAAATAAAAGCCTGTACATGCTCCACCACAGGTGGCACCTTGATTGGAGAGGACGGGCTCATAGTAATGTCTGAAACGAAGTCAATGGAATGGTATCGAACTCATCAAACACATGGTTTCCATGTGTTTGATACCATTCCATTTACTCCATTCCAGATATTTTTATGAACCATTCTCCCCTCAGCAGTCTCCTGTGTGCTCCACAATTCACCGGGCCATATTTGCAGCTGTGATAGCCTTTGTCAGGTCAACCTCAAGTCATCCTCAACACTACCGAGCTGTAGAGACCAACCTGGATGGACTGAGATAGTAAAGCATATAGCTAAGTGTAGTATATATATTTGGCCATTATATCACACCCTCTCCCCATTTAACTTGTTCTGGAATGCTGCTACCTGGCAGGTTTCTCATCTGTAAGATATGAAATGCCGATTAAAGTTGAAAGGAGAAGATCAAGTGAGATACTCACGCTCTCCATGATGTTATGTCACGTGACATAGCTAGTAGATGTCAGCAGGTTAGTTGTCCCATCAATGGAGATGGAATTCAAATGGTGATCATCATTTCCCTGTTTATTAAAGGTTGGGATGTGGACCAGGTGACCTCAGATGGGATCAACCCAGACGTCCTGATCTCGCTTATGGCACCAAAGAGATGTGCCACCAGTTTCACAGGGAAGCACTACTTGGCGGGACGCTTCCTGCCTTATGACATCCAGAAGAAATACGATCTGAACCTGCCAGAATATCCAGGCATAGACTGTGTTATAGAATTGTAAAATCTTCTGTACACCCTCACCAGTCCTCATTTTGGATAAATATGGATAATATATTCACGTTTTGTATTTTATAGATTGTTACTGTGCTTTATCGTTCATGTGCTATCTCTCCAATGGGTGTAGACTAGAGCAGGTTTAGCCCCCAGAATTCACTCTGTTTGCTCAAATACAATAGAAAAATGGTATTTAGAATCTGTGGGAGGTCTGAGTTGTATGTCTGTTTTGGAAATGGTTTGAGGAGTTTCCATGTGAGTTTTCATGTGAGTTACCAAGTGAGTTACCAAGTGAGTTGCGTCATTCTCATTTTTGTGATTGCTTCTTTGCAAAGTTCTGAGATTATCTTTCTCCTTCAGCAAAAAAACGATGAATGTTGTGCGGAAGAGGTGTTTTGTACCTTCGAGTTAACTGCTATTTTTTATGTATTATTATGTTTTGAGTTCTGTTTTTCTTATTGAAGAATGCTTGGATTTTGGGTCAAACTACTTTCTAGCAGCTGCATATTATTATTATTTTTTTTTTTTAAATAATTGTCTACACTGCTGCATTTCCTTAGTCCAAGTAACACCTGTTCGTTGATTTGCAGTTAACTCTTTGTCCAATAAAATATCTCATTTAACAATTGTTTTGATTCCGATGTGATTCGATGTAAGAAAGTAGGACATATGAAAGCTGACAAGATTAAAGGTAATCATGACAGTACATCTTCCACAGGAGTTACAACTTTGTAGAGTCTAAACTGTGTTGGTGGATAAAACTGCCATTATGCTTCATAACATCAGAGATCACACAGTAGGCTATGCAAATCCATGCCAAGCCTCAGACATTGTTAGAAGAGATCAGGCAGGAGATCAGATGGATGATATTACATGCTGAATGATTTCCTCAATAATTCTCTCTAAATCCAGAGTCGATGGAGTGGAGTCAGAACTTATGAACTAATCACACTGCAGACACATCAATTCTGCATTTGAGAGGAAATGTTTTCATATTTGGGATGCTACAGTAAAACAAGCTGTCTCTGGTTTATTGATTACAACTGAATTAAAATATATACGCTGATTGTACAAAACACCTTCCTAATATTGAGTTGCACCCACCCCCTGCCCCGTCCTCAGAACAGCCTCAATTTTTCAGGGCATGGATTCTACAAGGTTTCTAAAGTGTTTCACAGGGATGCTGGCCCATGTTGACTCCAATGCTTCCCACAGTTGTGTCAAATTGTCTGGATGTCTTTTGGGTGGTGGACCATTCTTGATACACACAGGAAACTGTTGAGCATGAAAAACCCAGCAGCGTTGCAGTTCTTGACACACTCAAACCGGTGCGCCTGGCATCTACTAACATAACCCGTCCAAAGGCACTTAAATCTTTTGTCTTGCCCATTCACCCTCTGAATGGCACACATACACAATCCATGTTTCAATTGTATCAAGGCTTAAAAATGATTATTTAACCAGTCTCCTCCCCTTCATCTACACTGATTGAAGTGGATTTAACAAGTGACATCAATAAGGGATCATCTCTTTCACCTGGATTCACCTGGTCAGTCTATGCCATGGATAGAGCAGGTGTTCTTAATGTTTTGTACACTCAGTGTAGAATCAATGTTGCAAACAAGTGTAGTGCAAGCTGGGTAGTTAGTTGATGACGAGTGTCTCTCATCATTTTGACCTGACTCTGAACATGTTTATAATAGGCCTGTGAATGGATGTAAGTAGGGTACAGGACGATTTATGTACTCGCTAATGTATTTATGCCAAAGCCTGCACTGTCCTCTAAGTGTTAGTACTGTGCGCATGAATTCATAGTGTATTTATACCAAAGCCTGCACTGTCCTCTAAGTGTTAGCACTGTGCACATGAATTCATAGTGTATTTATACCAAACCCTACACTGTCCTCTAAGTGTTAGCACTGTGTGCAAGAAGTCATATTGTATTTATACCAAACCCTGCGCTGTCCTCTAAGTGTTAGCACTGTGTGCAAGAAGTCATATTGTATTTATACCAAACCCTGCGCTGTCCTCTAAGTGTTAGCACTGTGTGCAAGAAGTCATATTGTATTTATACCAAACCCTGCACTGTCCTCTAAGGGCTAGCACTGTGCACAGGAAGTCAGAGTGTCGAAATGTTAATCCCATAACATACAACGGCGTTAAACCTGTTAAGCGCAAAGAGCCAACCCACAGGGCACACACTGGTTGAATCAATGTTGTTTCCATGTCATTTCAATGGCCAACGTGGAATAGACGTTGAATTGAGGCTTTTGGAATACATCTGAACATTTAATGCTCATATTTTTCATTCTGTTCCTTTGCATTTTCTGAGAGGCTCTTTCTCATATATTTAAGTGAGAATGTATTTTTCTAATGTTTAATTGATGGTATTCAAAGTCTTCAAAGTTCAAAGTCTTTAGAGGGTGGAAGAGAATTAACAGATAATAACCGATACTAATATCATATTGAGGAGACCAGAGGAGGCCGGTGGGAGAAGCTATAGGTTTTCATACTTATGTTTGAGGTGTTCTATACCGTTCCATTTATTCCATTCCAGCCATTACAATGAGCCGATCCTTCTGTAGCTCATCCCACCAGCCTCCTCTGGAAGAGACATGTTCTATTACAGTTGATTGGTAGGCTGTTATGGATTTCAGTGATTTAGAACTAAGGGTAGAACATCTAAGTAAGAGGGCAGACTAGTGCATATTTTTTTCACAGATCTGCATGGAATTATCCCATCTGCCTGAGGGAATTTTACGGAATAACTCCTAAACATCATTACAATTGCTGATGATGTATTTGCAACTAGTCAGTGCATTCTATCTCACAAGCATGGCTCTGTGTGTTTTGAAGTGAGTGTTTGTTGAATGGCATGACTTATGATGCCACTTCCCTCTTTGGCAGAGAAGCATCGGGCAATCAGCAGTTGTTAAAGTTACAAAATCTAACCAGAAGTTGACCATCTGGCATTGTCATGCTGTCTGCGAGTACACACATGATGTGAAGCTCTACTCTAGTGCCACGTTCAAGACAACTCGGAACCTCCGAGTTAAAATAAGCATACTTTTTTTGCGTAGCGCTGCCTATTGGTTGATTCTGACAATTTCCAAGTGGTAAACTCGGAGCTCATCTTTCTTTCAAAGTCAGAAATTTCTGATTTCCAAAGTTCCGAGTTGTCTTGAAAGCACCATGCTGGCTTCACATGCTCGTCAGAAATGGGAAACTAGGAAGCGGGAAGTCATAAGTCTGACATGATTGTGAAGTGCTTTAGAAGTCGGAACAATTCTGCAACCAATAAGATTTTAGCTAGCTTGATAAGCTATCTAACGTTGATAATAAATAATAATAATAAAGTTAGCTAGCATAGACAATATGGTCAACTAGCTACATTCTCCATATTGCTAAGGTTGTACTTGAAAAGGTTAAAGGTTAGTGGTGAAACGTCGCAACTTGGCAACAGAATTTTCTTGGAACTAGGAATTTCTGATAACTCAGATAGCACGTGAACTTGGCAATAGTCATGGACTCCGACAGGGAGAGAACAAACCTTTTTATACTGAACAAAAATATAAATGCAATATGTAAAGAGTTGGTCCCATGTTTCAAAAGCTGAAATCATAGATCCCAGAAATTTTCGATACACACAAAAAGCTTATTTATCTCAAATTTTGTGCACAACGTGAGAATTTCTCCTTTGCCAAGATAATCCATCGACCTGACAGGTGTGGCATATCAAGAAGCTGATTTACCAGCATGCTCATTACACAGGTGAACCTTGTGCTATGGACAATAAAAGGTCACTCTTTTGAGGGAGCATGTTGCCAGCATGTTACCAGAGAATTTCCAGCAACTTGAATGCTCATTTATCTTCCATAAGCTGCCTCCAACATTGTTTTTGAGAATTTAGCAGGACTTCCAACCGGCTTCACAACCACAGACCACATGTAACAACACCAGCCCAGGACCTCCACAACCGGCTTCTTCACCAGCGGGATCATGAGACCAGCCACCCGGACAGCTGATGAAACTATTGGTTTGCAGAACCGAAGAAGCTCATCTGTGTGCTTGTCGTCCTCACCAGGGTCTTGACCTAACTGCAGTTTTGTGTCGTAAACGACATCAGTGGACAAATGCCTACCTTCAATGGCCACTGGCACGCTGGAGAATGAATTCTGGTTTCAACTCTACTGGGCAGATAGCGGTTGGCTTATTTCAACGTTGTGAACAGAGTGCCCCATGGTGACAGTGGGGTTATGGTATGGGCACACATAAGCTACGGACAACAAACACAATCGCATTTTATCGATGGCAATCTGAATCCACAGAGAGATCGTGATGAGATCCTGAGACCCATTGTCAAATCAAATCAAATTTTATTGGTCACATACACACGGTTAGCAGATATTAATGCGGGTGTAGTGAAATGCTTGTGCTTCTAGTTCTGACAGTGCAGTAATATCTAACAAGTAATCTAACAATTCCACAACAACTACCTAATACACACAAGTCTAAAGGGATGGAATAAGAATATGTTCATATAAATATATGGATGACTGAGCGGCATAGGCAAGATGCAATAGATTGTATAAAATGCAATATATACATATGAGATGAGTATGTAAGCATTATTAAAGTGACTAGCAGCCTCTTTGTGTTAGTGATGGCTGTTTAATAAGGATCGGACCCTTTTTTTCAAATTTTCGCTTAAAATGACATACCCAAATCTAACTGCCTGTAGCTCAGGACCTGAAGCAAGGATATGCATATTCTTGATACCATTTGAAAGGAAACACTTTGAAGTTTGTGGAAATGTGAAATTAATGTAGGAGAATATAACACATTAGATGTGGTTAAAAACCCATGCCTTTTTTTGTGCCATTTTTGAAATGCAAGAGAAAGGCCACAATGTATTATTCCAGCCCAGGCGCAATTTAGATTTTGGTCACTAGATGGCAGCAGTGTATGTGCAAAGTTTTAGACTGATCCAATGAACCATTGTGTTTCTGTTTTCTATCAAGACTGCCCAAATGTGCCTAATTGGTTTATTAAAAACGTTTCATGTTCATAACTGTGCACTCTCCTCAAACAATAGCATGGTATTCTTTCACTGTATTAGCTACTGTAAATTGGACAGTTAGATTAGTTAGATTAACAAGAATTTAAGCTTTCTGTCTATCAGATATGTCTTTGTCCTGGGAAATGTTCTTGTTACTTACAACCTCATGCTAATCGCATTAGCCTACGTTAGTTCAACCATCCCGAGGGGGACCCACCAACCCTGTAGAGGTTAACAGTCTGATGCCCTTGAGATAGAAGCTGTTTTTCAGTCTCTCAGTCCCAGCTTTGATGCACCTGTACTGACCTCGCCTTCTGGATGGTAGCGGGGTGAACAGGCAGTGGCTCGGGTGGTTGTTGTCCTTGATGATCTTCTTGTCATGCCATTCATCCACCGCCATCACCTCATGTTTCAGCAGGATAATGCATGACCCCCAAGGATCTGTACACAATTCCTGGAAGCTGAAAATGTCCCAGTTCATCCATGGCCTGCATACTCACCAGACATGTCACCCGTTGGGCATGTTTGGGATGCTCTGAATCGACGTGTACGACAGCGTGTTCAAGTTCCCGCCAATATTCAGCAACTTCGCACAGCCATTGAATAGGAGTGGGACAACATTCCACAGGCCACAATCAACAGTCAAATCTATGCGAAGGAGATGTGTCACGCTGCATGAGGCAAATGGTCACACCAGACAGTAACTGGTTTTCTGATCCACGCCCCTACTTTTTTAAAAGGTGTCTGCGACCAATAGATGCATCTGTATTCCCAGTCATGTGAAATCCATAGATTAGGGCCTAATGGATTTATTTCAATTGACTGATTTCCTTATATGAACTGTAACTCAGTAAAATCTTTTAAATTGTTGCATGTTGTGTTTATATTTTTGTTCAGTGTAGTTCCTTTGATGAATTGTATGACAAAAACATGTTTTGCATGGCAAAGTATATATTTTTGGTTAAGGCCAATTTGAATGCCATTGTTACGCAATTGACAGGCTTGTTTCATCAATTACACTACACTGAGGTTGAGCATACTGTAGAAAAGCTGTCCGTTTTTACGAGTTCTGGATACAAACATAATCATAATATCTTAGCGTGATGCATTCTGTGTACTCTGGTGGATACAACATTCAGTAACAGCCCAAAAACGTATTACAATCCAGACAGAACCGATGAAATCTTACTCTGTGGAAAGTAAAAAAATACCCTTTTATTTGAGGTAATATTCCACCCCGCTCTCTCCTGCATTTTTTGGGGAGTGTTATGGAAGACACAGATGTGAGAGAGCACTGGCCAATGGTGAGCAGAGGGGGGCTGGATTAGACTGCACTCTGGGTGTCCCTTCTTTTAAGACTCCTGTTCCCCGTCTAACTTACAATCCTCATATGGCTGGGTTTAGGGACAGCAGCAGGTTTCCAACCACCATCATTCACACCTGAGAGCACTCAGACTCTGTAGCCTGCCATTTTGAAGAACAGCACAATTTCTTCTTGACTTGATAATATAATACACGCAGAGAGAGAGAAGGAAAGCATCCAAGTTTGTAATTGTGGGACACCATGTGGGACGTTACAAAAGTGTCACTACTCCTGTCTTTCCTGGTGGCAGTGGCAGCGGCTCAAGGTATGTCAAGTTAATGTCCTCCTCAAAATGTGATGTTAGTTCAGATTCATTATTGATATGCAAATAATTATATCACTCTGCCTTTTTACATATCCCACAAAAAGTAATTGAAATTGTTTGTGTACTTATCAGCAGAACTCATTTTCCAGGACATTTTAGAATAGGTTCTTCGTTTTGTATCATTGCCGTTGTCTTGCATGCCATTTAACTGTAGCTGTGGTAAGCAACGTCATTACTCAAATGAGAACTTCATAATAGCCAATTCAACCCTGAAGCCTGAACAGCTTCATCATTCTGACACATGCTGTCAATGATCCACTGCTTGTATGTAGTAGCTCATTCTTATGGCATAAAAGTATACATTGAGTGGACAAAACATTAGGAACACCCGCTCTTTCCATGACAGACTGACCAGGTGAGTCCTGATGAAAGCTATTATTCCTTATTGATATCACTTGTTAAATCCACTTCAATCAGTGTAGATGAAGGGGAGGAGACAGGTTAAAGATGGATTTTTAAGCCTTGAGACAATTGAGAAATGGATTGTGTATTTGTGCCATTCAGCGGATTTACAAATACATATAACACATTGAAGGTCAGTGTAGCACTCTCTCCCTGTGAGATTGTGTGTGTGTTTGCAGTGAAGGCACTAAATGGATTAAGGCTGGCCCACACCACCATTCCCCCTTTTCCTGCAGTCACCTGACTGAGAGAGAAATAAGGAGGACACGAGGGCACAAACTGAACTCACACAGCCTCAATTATCAGCCAGTAGATATGCAAATTACTTCCATCCCATCACCCTCCTCCCGTGGCTAATTAAAAAATAAATATGCTTACATCTTTACGTGCTGCTGCTTTAAGCTTTTCCCGCACCAAAGGTCTGACTGGCACTCAATTAAAAAGCTTATAGAAAGTGGAGCATAAACACTGAGTGTACAAAACATTAAGAACACCTGCTCTTTCCATGACATAGACTGACCAAGGGAATTTAGATGAAAGCTATGATCTCTTATTGATGTCACTTGATAAATCCACTTCAGTGTAGATGAAGGGCAGGAGACAGGTTAAAGAAGGATATTGAGCCTTGAGACAATTGAGACACATTGTGTAAGTGTGCCATTCAGAGGGTGAATGGGCAAGACAAAAGATTTAAGTGCCTTTGAACGGGGTTTGGTAGTAAGTGCCAGGTACACCAGTTTGAGTGTGTCAAGAACTGCAACGCTGCTGGGTTTTTCACGCTCAACAGTTTCCCGTGTGTATCAAGAATGGTCCACCACCCAAAGGACATCCAGCCAACTTGACACAACTGTGGGAAGCATTGGAGTTAACATGGGCCAGCATCCCTGTGGAACACTTTTGACACCTTGTAGAATCTATGCCCCGATGAATTGAGGATGTTATGAGGGCAAAAGGGGGTGAAACTCAAAATCAGGAAGGTGTTCCTAATGTTTTGTAAACTCTGTATATAAGGAAAATAGCGACAGGTCTAGCCCTTCAATTTGAACATTTTCAGATGTTTTTATTAGTTACGATTACTATTTTAGAATTTGAATTTGTTACATTTCATTTTGTTTTGAGTTTTGTGCACATGTACTTTAAGAAATAGTGTCTTGGCACCAAACGGTGTATGGCACGAAATTTAAAATAAACCAATCAAATCAATCATTAGAAATACGTGCACACATCTCTGTCTTCCTGAACCTAAACTTTGCAAGCTGAGAAAGTAGCCTATCCCAGTGGATGTCAGTGTTGGACCAGTAGTGGTTCTTTAGTTGTGAATGGTGAGATCATACTGTAGCACCACAGGGGGGCTGTCTGTCTCTGCAGGGAT
This sequence comes from Salvelinus alpinus, assembly GCF_045679555.1. NCBI lineage: Eukaryota > Metazoa > Chordata > Actinopteri > Salmoniformes > Salmonidae > Salvelinus > Salvelinus alpinus. The sequence continues at coordinate 22,145,560 of NC_092100.1, forward strand.
ATCCCACCACTGGAAGTGTTAATCATGTTGTGTGAAGTCACCAGCACTCTCATTTTACTAACATGCTGTCATGTTAATGAGAAGCAGATGGATGTTAGGGGTAACACATGTTTCTCTGCGGGTGATTATATAATCTCTTTGTAGGGATCAGGGCCCCTCAATTTGAGGGGTGTGTGAAAGTGGCAGTAGACTAGTTATTATACAGTAAGTGTGTTATAATGGATGGATAGCCTTGGGATTCTTTAAGAATTCAGTGCAAGTACTGGATAGTTTTGCCTGTTCAGGAAAATTATCACACTGACTAGGTGTTTGATAGAATGGATAGTGATGTATTCACTCGCCAACACATTGTGGCAGACATGGGTAGTATTTGTCCCCATCTCACCTCGATACATTACCCGACGGCTGGAGCACTCACCAAGTCAGCACTCACCAATAAAACAAGTAAACACAAATCCTCTATCCCACTTTCTCACATAACTGACAGGTGAAATGACTCTCTCTGGTTTCCCCTCTCCCTGTCTCACTCTTTCCTTTTACTTTTCATTTCCCTCCTGCTCCTTCTCTATCACTTTCCCCCCATCATTATCTCCATCCCTCTCAGGGTTCAGAGATGTATGATGTGTTTTCCATATTTGAAGAGATAGCTTCTGCTCCTGGATGCTATACCGAAATGGGACACTGTGACTGACTATCAGTCAAGCTAAACTAAGTCCCAGGTCTTAGTGGAGTGTTTTAAAGAGCCAGATGCCACATAGGCTGCCCGTAATGAACTGTAATCTCCCATACCAGTCTCGGGATAGATAGAGGTGGAGGTGGGCCAACTGGGACCATGAAGAAGCAGTCTCAGAGCTCCAAAGTCAATGTGCTAATCGGCTGTGCTAATCGGCTGTGCTAATCGGCTTCATTCAGAGGGACTAGCTCATTCTCCAGATGCTGGCCACAGACTAACTGGAGAGCAGTGGTCCAGCTAAACCACAATCACCACACCAGGATGTGTAGCCCATTGACTTAAATGAGAATGGGAGAGAGAAGAAAGGGATCAAAGTCCCTTGTATTCCCAGCAATCACCACGTGAAGGCCCAAATGATATGACTCCAGTTTCTCTCTGGCTCACTACCGTTTGAAGATGCGGTGCCTGCGTTTGAGGATGAAAGTGCACAAACATTACTTTGAAGCATAGGACTAGGCTAATGCTCAAGAAGCAGTTGTTTCTAGAGCTCGTGTATACCCATTGCAGAAACCCAGGTGAGCACTTGCAGTGGACTTAATGGGGAAATACCATTGAGGCCAATTGTTTTTTTTATAGCCTGAATACGGAAATGCAGTGTGGTAGAAAAAAATCACATTAAGAACACAAAGCCGCTGTGTTCTTTTTTTAAATCCCCCTAAATCTTGTGGTGGATTTGCATCATTAGTTCATGTCAGGGGCAAAACTGTATAATGAGGCACATATGCCTTTGACCAAGAATCAGTCATTGGCTCCCCAACCAGCCCTGAAGCCAAGATTGATGGAGGGAGAAAACAGAGAGAGAGAGACCATCTGATTCTTCTACCACAGCACACCTCAGCCAGATAATAGGCTAACTAAACAAAGCAACTTCCACATGTCTGCAAGGCCATGGCATAAAAACTCACATGCATACGTACACACAGGCACACTTTCTGGGCAATCATTTAATGTCCATTGGTTTGACACAAATCCTTGTCTAAATAAAATGCTTCTGATTTTGAACAAATATCTCCTTACTGCCTAAATCTTAATAAGGCCAGGTGACGGATGTTTCCAGTGCTCTAACACTGCACACACCTGTTATTACACTTAAGTGTGGGGCTGTGGCATGGCAAAGTTGCATCAACACTGTGTGGAGAGACGCTCAACATTCAGCCCAGTGCTCAGCCCCGTGAGCCACTCATCCAAGCTGTTACATAACACAGAAAAGTGTTTTTACATTTTCTTCTTGTAAGGCTCTGGAATATTTTAAACAATCTCCAGACCTGCTGAAAGGCCTGTGTCTCTGCCCAGACAGATCTGGGTTGGAAATCTGTCTAATCTGACTACTGAAGTCCTTTCTCTGGGTAACTTCAAAACTTATTTTTTCATTTTCTGCAACTTTTTATTAGCATCTGGCAGCTGCCGAGTGTGCATGCAGCTCTGTCTCGGAAAACACCCGGCTGAGAAGGCAACAGGAGAGGAGAATGGCATTTAGAAGGGCCTGCAGTATTAATAGATGTTTTTGTCCTTGTGTACCCTGTAACTAAAGCCCAGCACCACTTTATAGTGGCAAGATCCCCAGAATAAGTACCAGAGTCCAGAATGGCCAAAGCAGTGCAAGGGCAGAAGCAGGAAGAGGGGAGCTTGAGACAATACTGGATCTGACGTAGAAATTCTAACACCCAGTTGAGAGTTCGCCTCCATCACTAATATAACATTGCATGGTATTCAGCTTTATTATGAGAAGCTAGCCTGTATGTCTATATTAAGAGAAGCTAGCCTGTGTGTCTATATTAAGAGAAGCTAACCTGTGTGTCTATTTTGAGAAAAGCTAGCCTGTGTGTCTATATTAAGGGGGAGAAAGAGGGTCTGCTAATAGGCACAGAAACATACTTGGAACCATTGCTAATGTATTGGTTCCATTACATGGGACTATACTTTGACCTCTTTCAGTATCTTGTTCCTGGGTTGGTGTTTTACGAGGGTGGTGGCGAGGTAGGAGAGAGGCCTCTATTAGGGAAAGTTAAACAGGAGTAAGGACCTCAAACAAAGGAGGAAATCCGGTTAAGTTTAAGTGTGTTTCCTCTGACATAACAGTGTGTTTCAACATGTTTTGGATGAGGTAACGCCACTGACGTACCATTAGCATGAAACAGCACATATAAAATCACTGGCTTTTTAAATTCACATATAAAGTGTTAACAAGCCACTCAAAGGAACGTTAAATAGTCAAAGTCAACTACTGGAGCCGAGGCCACTCAGGCCAGTGCACTTAAACAACTGCCATAGCTGAAGTTGCAAGGCTGACGTGTTTATATTATATTAAATATGGATTCCGACATAAAAAGCTTTAATGCCATTATGCACCTCATAAAATTACTCTTGTAATCTTTTAATGGTTTAGGCTTCAATATCAAACATCTTGAAGTGATAAGTGTAAGCAATGTGCCCCTGTTGGAGTATCCAAGGCTGGTAATAGTGCAGTTCTCTGTCCAGTAGATTGTTAATATGACAACGTCACTTGGAAGTGTGTCCAAGCCCGCATAGGCACACCAGCAGTGCAGAGGTTGTGCGGAGAGACATTTGTTTCTATTTAGCCAGTCATTCTATCATGTCAATCAAATATTAAAACCCCTGTCTATGATCTACAGTATCAAGCCAGATATGAAAAGCCCACCTTGCATTGAAAGATAGCCCCTTGCTTTACTGTTAAACACACAGCTGCAGTATGTAGGCCTACAAAGCAGAGGGCAGCGGTCAGTCTGGTTTAAGCAGACTGCAAAGGCTGACCTGGAACTTACGTAATACCACTTGTAAGAGAAGCCATTCACTGGGTTGAAGACCATACTAGGAAAAAATGCTCCAAAGCCATAAAATTGGAAGAGAATCGTGTTGGCGTAACAAAAAAAGACCCACAGTCAGCAATAAATAGCAGAGGGACTGAAGCTTGCCTCTGCTTTGGGTCTTTGTGACTGTGTCCATAAACTCAGCGGTGGACCTCCTAAAGTGGTAAGCGCTCTCACAGACAGCCAGTCAGTCAGGCAGGCCGCGAGACAGTCCGTGGTGGGAATGGCTTTCTTTGGCCACGATGGCTTCAGGCAGGCGGTTGGGAACCGAAAGAAAGGACACACGTCTCCACTGTCAGCCCTTTGATGCCTGACGCTGACACATATGTGGGATGTGAATGTAAGTGTGTGTAATATCAAAGGGGACAACTGGCTGCGTTGCTGCATGGGCCATTCCAGCATAATGACAAGATCAGATGAAGATACAGAGGAAAGTCAGAGAAGGGAAGAGAAGGCAGATGTAGAGATGACTGATGGATCAAGGCCAAACCGTATCTGAGACTGGGATGAGGTGGAAAAGAGGGAAAAGTAAGGCATATTGGCAGCATATGCTGTACAAGTCACTACTAACGGATGGCTTACGTGAGCTGATTCCTCTCAGCTGTGTGTGTCTCAATGGGTCTCCTCAGCATCCTGGCTTTATTGATGGAGACGTGTTCATTTAAGGGGGGACGTTTGGGCTGTGGAGGGACCCAACAGCTAGGACTTGTTTCAAAGAGGGCAGCCAGAAAACTAGCTCGAAGACACACACAGTTTCAGACACACTATCACGCCACTAGACATAGACAAGGTTTCCCTCAGAGAGTGGAGGAATGTAACCTCTGGTACGTGGCTCATTGAGAAACCATGAGGAATCATCTCTGCTTGTCCTTCCTACTTTCCCTCTCTCCATCACTCTCCCTCTCTTTCTCCCTCCAGTCCATCTCCCTTTATAGAGGCTCCAGCTCATTCATCGGCTTCTGATTAGAGAGAGCGAGAGAACGAGAGAGAGAGCGAGAGAGAGAGAGAGAGAGAGAGAGAGAGAGAGAGAGATTTTCCATATGGCCCCAGGTCCTTAATGAGACTGGACAGTGTTTCGTTGAGAAAAAACTGAACGTGCTTGGACTGTGGTGTAGTCTTCTGACTAGTGTGTGACTGCGTGTGTGTGATATCAGGTGTTCTCACACACATCTGGATGGAGCTCTTCCAGACTGATTGCTGGCACCTAGCTAGCTCACGGGGGCGGTAAAAGAGAACCAGGCTTGTCTTTGTATTCTGGTGGCACCCAGACAAAGCCGGGGGATCTGGAAACACAGACACCCCAGCGTCAGTGCACCAAGATCAGGTGTCCCACCCCAATACTTCTCCCTGGCCTTCAACCACAGCCCACGGAGTGAGACGTAGACATTCTTCTCACATTCACAGACACTCAGACAAATTGATGAGAACATGCCGAGGACGAACTCCTCAGACAAGTAGGTCCGCAGACTCGAAAACCGGCTTCCATAAATCTGGTTCTCCCCATTGTAAAACTTGGTGGATCCATTGAGCAGAGCTCCTGAGGTCACTGTTACAGTGTTACAGTGTGGTAGTGGTGCAGCGGTGCAGGTTAGGTTGGGCCCTGCTGGTCATGGTGTTAGGTTGTATTCATGGTGTGGTTCTCCTCATCCAGGGCCCTTCAGGAACAGCTCTCTGCTCAGGAAGTGGAGTCAGACAGACAGGAGCAGGAAGCTGGCCTACAACATGCTTACTGAGCCACAGCAGACCACAGGTGAGTGAGTAAGCTCACTCCTAATACCACCTGGTTGACCTATACAACCTGAGGAGGGAAAACTCACTCAACAATGTTGTCACGTCCTGACCTTAGTTCCGTTTTTGTGTCTCTATTTTAGTTTGGTCAGGGCGTGAGTTAGGGTGGGCAGTCTATGTTATTTTTTCTATGTTGTTGTTTTTCTATGTGTTTGGCCTGGTGTGGTTCCCAATCAGAGGCAGCTGTTTATCGTTGTCTCTGATTGGGAGCCATATTTAGGTAGCCTGTTTTCCATTGTGTGTTGTGGGTGATTGTTTCCTGTATTAGTTTCACATTTCAGGACTGTTTCGGTTTTCGTTATCGTTCACTTTGTTATTTTTGTATTTTGTCGTGTTCAGTTTTATTAAACTATCATGGACACTTACCACGCTGCGTATTGGTCCGATCCTTCATACTCCTCATCTGAAGAGGAGGAAAATTGTTAAAATGTGTCTTCTGCCTCAGACAGAGGGGTTTCCTTCCTTTGATGTACTGAAACTCACAGGCTTTACACACCCATGGCAAGTGCAGAAAATCGATTTTTACAGTTTCATTACATACTAGTAACATTTATACATACAAGCTATCAAATTTAGGGGTCAAGTCCATTTCCAGTCCAAGGCCAATCTTGAGACTCTATGAGCCCCACCCCCTTCTCTAATTCATCAACTATACCCTGTTTCTAATGTGTAATCAATGTTCAGTTCCCACTCAGCACTCACATTCCATTATGCTTACATTCAGTCTCGCTCCTTTGAATGAGCAGTCTGGTGGAATGAGACAATGGTGTTAACCTGCCAGGATCATATCAGAGCAAACAATAGCATGGAGTCTACTTTATATTCACATGAGTGTAGTTTAATTTAAGCAACTATTCATTAAATCCAGTCCAAATTAATATGTAAGCCAACACATACATTATCCAGATACAGGAAATTAAAACTAAATACCTAATGTCACCACAGGGTTGAAAACCACTGGCTTTTAAATGAACAGAGAGACTAGAGAGAGAGGTCACTATGTCTGTTGAGAATGTCTACCGACGATAGCACACAGCACGGTGAGCACACATCCTGACAACGTCCACCAATAGATCACTTCACTTCTCTCTCGATGCCTCCCAAGGGACTCGTTCCAATGATGAAATCTATTATTCAGAGATCCATGGTATGTTGCTAATGCAATGCAGCGAGGCTGTTTCTTCACATCTTTGGAAAATCTCAGAGTTGAACATGTGGCAGACAAAAGCTAGACGACATGACACTTTCCCTCCTCATCTGCCTTCTGAGTTGGCTTGGAAAGAGTTTGGTCAACGCAGGCTCCCCTGGGCGTCTCTACTCAGCAGACAATGACAGTAGCAGACTATTCTCTTAAACTGTGCAACCTTGCGAGTGGCGCAGTGGTCTAAGGCACTGCGATGCAGTGCTAGCTGTGCAACTAGAGATTCTGGGTTCGAGTCCAGGCTCTGTCGCAGCCAGCCGCGACCAGAAGACCCATGGGGCGGCGCACAATTGGCCCAGCGTCGTCTGGGTTAAGGGAGGGTTTGGCCGGCAGGGATGTCCTTGTCCCTTTGTCGCACTAACGAATCCTGTGGTGGTCCGGGCGCAGTGCATGCTTTACACAGTCGCCAGGTGTACAGTGTTTCCTCCGACACATTGGTGCGGCTGGCTTCTGGGTTAAGTGGGCATTGTGTTAAGAAGCAGTGCGGCTTGGTTGGCTTGTGTTTCGGAGGACGCACGGCTCTCAACCTTCGCCTCTCCCGAGTCTGTACGGGAGTTGCAGCGATGAGACAAGACTGTAACTACCAATTGTATACCATGAAATTGGGGAGAAAAAGGAGTAAATAAAAACTAACTGTGCAACCTTACCCCCTAGTTGTGATTTGTATCTCCTTGTCTATGTCTCCCTTCTCCCAATCTGCATGTATGGCAGGCGTGACTGAATGGACGTCCTGGTTCAACATCGACCATCCAGGGGGGAATGGAGACTACGAGCGGTTAGAGGCCATCCAGTTCTACTATAGGGAGAGGGTGTGTGCCCGGCCGGTGGCCATGGAGGCCCGCACCACGGACTGGGTGGCAGCAGCAGAGACTGGGGAGGTGACTCATTCCAGCCTGGAGAAGGGCTTCTGGTGCATCAACAAGGAGCAGGCCTACGGACGCATCTGCTCCAACTACTACGTCCGCTTCCAGTGCCCACCAGGTACCCACAGACCACCATGCACCATGCCCCATTCACATAGGTTATAAAGTAGATGTGCTATAATAGCTTTGTGTTCAGGATTCTGAACCCATACTGTGCTTAGGGGATAATGGAATTTTGTGAGGGGATTAGCCAACTATCCATGTCACCCCTAGTTACTGTGCTGTATACTGAGCCGAAACAGAACCTCAGTGGAGGTAAAGCCACTTAAGCCATGCATCTGCTGCTCTGTTATGGCCACTAATGATCTGTTTTTTCTTTCCCCCCCCTTTTCCCCCCTTTTTTTTGGGGGGGGGGGTGGATCAGCTTAATATTGCAGAAAGATTGTTGATTCCATCAATGTAATTGTCTGCATCATTTCCAATCCCCCATATATTTTGGGGGTAAATATATATACTGTATATCCATATACATACACGTACATACCCATACATATGCATAAATAAACATTCATACATATATACAGTTGAAGTCGGAAGTTTACATACACTTAGGATGGAGTCATTAAAACCCGTTTTTCAATCACTCCACAAATGTGTTGTTAACAAACTATAGTTTTGGCAAGTCGATTAGGACATCTACTTTGTGCATGACACAAGTAATTTATCCAACAATTGTTTACAGACAGATTATTTCACTTATAATTCACTGTATCACAATTCCAGTGGGTCAGAAGTTTACATACACTAAGTTGACTGTGCCTTTAAACAGCACGGGAAAATCAAAAGAAATCAGCCAAGACCTCAGAAGAACAATTGTAGACCTCCACAACTCTGGTTCATCCTTGGGAGCAATTTCCAAATGCCTGAAGGTACCACATTCATCTGTACAAACAATAGATACGCAAGCATAAACACCATGGGACCACGCAGCTGTCATACCACTCAGGAAGCAGACGCGTTCTGTCTCCTAGAGATGAACGTACTTTGGTGTGAAAAGTGCAAATCAATCCAAGAACAACAGCAAAGGACCTTGTGAAGATGTTGGAGGAAACAGGTACAAAAGTATATATATCCACAGTAAAACGAGTCCTATATCAACATAACCTGAAAGGCCGCTCAGCAAAGAAGAAGCCACTGCTCCAAAACCACCATAAAAAAGCCAGACTACGGTTTGTAACTGCACATGGAGACTTTTTGGAGAAATGTCCTCTGGTCTGATGAAACAAAAATAGAACTGTTTGGCCATAATGACCATCGTTATGTTTGGAGGAAAAAGGGGGAGGCTTGCAAGCCGAAGAACACCATCCCAGCAGTGAAGCACGGGGGTGGTAGCATAATGTTGTGGGGGTGCTTTGCTGCAGGAGGGACTGGTGCACTTCACAAAATAGATGGCATCATGAGGAGGTAAATTATGTGGATATATTGAAGCAACATCTCAAGACATCAATCAGGAAGTTAAAGCTTGGTATATGTTGGTAAATGGCTCTTCCAAATGGATAATGACCCCAAGCATACTTCCAAAGTTGTGGCAAAATGGCTTAAGGACAACAAAGTCAAGGTATTGGAGTGGCCATCACAAAGCCCTGACCTCAATCCAATAGAACATTTGTGGGCAGAACTGAAAAAGCATGTGCGAGCAAGGAGGCCTACAAACCTGACTCAGTTACACCAGCTCTGTCAGGAGGAATGGGTCAAAATTCACCCAACTTATTGTGGGAAGCTTATGGAAGGTTACCCGAAACGTTTGACCCAGGTTCAACAATTTAAAGGTTAAAGGCAATGCTACCAAATACTAATTGAGTGTATGTAAACTTCTGACCCACTGGGAATGTGATGAAAGAAATAAAACCTGAAATAAATAATTCTCTCTACTATTATTCTGACATTTCACATTCTTAAAATAAAGTGGGGATCCTAACTGACCTAAGACAGGGAATTTTTACTAGGATTAAATGATAGGAATTGTGAAAAACTGAGTTTAAATGTATTTGGCTAAGGTGTATGTAAACTTACAACTTTAACTGTACATACATATACATATAGATATACATACTTTTTAAAATTTAAATATAGCTTTATTATTCCCCGCAAACCCTACCAACCTTCCCCCAATTGGAGTAAACTAATAAATAATAACACTTAGGTTTCTACCTTCAGTTTTTACATATTATACACATTTTACATACAGACACAATCTATTTTACAATAGTTATATTTTCTTTGTTTTTATGTCCTTCCTCTATTTCTGATGTCCATCCAGTTTGATTTCTATTCGTAACTGTGCTATTTCACAGAATTTCTGAACCTATATACATTTTACAGACCCCATATGTTTTACATTGGTTATCTTATTAGTCCCACCCTTCAGCGCCATTCAACCCCTCCCATCTATCTCTTAACACCATCCATTTTGGATTTCTATTTGCCATATATTTTCCAACTGTGCTGTGATGTTTCACACAAGTACTGAACCTTTCTATTCTCATAGCTTCTACAGATCGAAAATTAAAGATACATTTTTGTTGCTAAAATAATAATAATTGTATTGTTTGCTTGCCTCTTCCATTTTTGTGGTAATGCTGCAATTAGTTGGTTGTAATTTTGGGTAGAGCAGACATTTCCATATGTCTGTGTTAGCTGCATGTCCTATTTATGATATCATTCAAAAAAATTATACCTTTTTTAAACATTTCATCGAAAAATCAATTTTTTTAATCAATTAGTATTTTTGAGTTTAACCACAATATTTGTTGTATTATTTGTTCTGCCTTTTCAGGTGGATTATTCAGAAATTGCAACCAACTTTCTAAGGCTTTTTTTTTTTAACGATATTTTGGAGATTATTTCCTTTTCAAACAACCGAAAGTGAGCAGGTGTAATCTGAATAAAGGTGAAAAGGCCATTCTTGAACATGGGGTCAATTTACTAGAGAACCAGTTTGGATTTAAGTATAACTTTTGTATGACTGATGCCTTTAGTGAGAGGTCTAATGCCTTAATATTTCATCATTTCTGCCCTCCGAATTCGTTGTACAAATAGGCCCTTTTAATTTTGTCTGGCTTGCCATTCCAAATAAAATTGAATATTTTTTGTTCATATAATTTAAAAAGCAGGTCACTAGGAGTAGGCAAAAGAGACTAAAGAGTTAATCAGGGTGATTTTTCCACAAATAGACAGGTATTTTCCTTTCCATGGTAGCAAGATCTCATCTATTTTTGCTAACTTTCTATAAAAATGTATTGAAGTGAGATCATTTCTTTCTTTTGGGATTTGTATACAGAGTCTGTCCACATCGCCCCACTAATGATCTGTTTATCTTTTTTCAACTGTAAAAGTCCTGGACTTATTTTTTCAAACTACAGGCTACGTTACTTACATAAAGATGCCGTATCTTAATTTGAGACAGTTTGCTACAGCTAGAAAATAATCCTGCAGCAACAAGAAAGGTGAATTATGATGTGGATTATAATTAATGTAAATTTTTTGTTAGGGCAAATCAAATCAAGTGACATTTTAAAGTGGAAATTACAAACTTTAGAAGCCTTTTTAAACCTTGAGTACACTACAAGTTTGCATTTCCAAAAGAGTGATCAAATTAAGATCCTACATCTGTAATTCTCAGTCCAGGACTGGAATTTTAGGTCTGTGACCATTCTACCAATTCTATTTCTATGTGGATTCCATACTCACCCTTGTCACAATGTCTTGTCTTGTGTGTCCAGTTCAGGCCTACTGGATGGACTGGTCTGCCTGGGGCCCCTGCTCTGCTACAGCCTGTAATGACGTGGGCATTCAGGTCCGTCAGAGGAAGTGTATGAGCATCCAGCCCATGCCCTTGCTACTGGTTCCGCCATGCCAGGGGCCCCAGACAGAGAGGAGGGAGTGTGCCACCCTGCCATGTGAAGGTATCCTCACAACCTACACATAGACCTACAGTGTACATACCATGACAATATTTAACATCAAGCCTAACATAATAATTATAATTTTACGTAATTCATTCACTACCAAGAGACTGACCAGCTGATCGGGGTCATTATTGACATGAAGATAATCCCAACAGATCTGAGATGGAGCTGCAGTATGCGGCTGTTAATAAATACAGTGACTACGGCCACAGTAGAGCCAATGCTGAACCACTCTTAGAAAAAAGGGTTCAGCTGTCCCCATAGGATAACCATTTTTGGTTCCAAGTAGAACCCTTGTGGGTTCAATGTAGAACCCTCTGTGGAAAGGGTTCTACATGGAACCAAAAATAGTTATTCAAATGGTTCTCCTATAGGGACAGCCGAATAACGCTATTACATTCTAGATAACACCTTTTTTCTAAGAATGTACATAAAACCATCTTCTCCACATGCCACAGTTTTGCTAACTTCTCCCTAACATGGGCTTCTAACAATTATCTGTCACCATCGTCAACACACCTTCAATGTTCATAAAGCTCCAGGGACTTTGATCAGGAGGAGGCTGTCACTGTGCACTTCCCTCTCTAATGATCATCAGTGGCAGCACTGTCTCTGCTATCTCCCAGAAAGAGGAGGAAACTACCTGATATGTAACAATTCTGTTACGGCACACTTTCATCAGGTGACCAGTAGCCTGGCAAAAGTCCTGTGATAATATGTTTTACAATGCATCTTTCCTTTCACCTTTCTTTGAAGCTACAGTTAGATTATATGGATCATTCATGTTTATGTCCCATGTCTCTGTTGTTTGACTAGCCAAGTGGACTCAGTGGGGTATGTGGGGAGCATGCTCAGTGACCTGCGGCAAGGGTCGCAGGATCAGAAGGAGGACCTGTGTGAGAACCTCTATAACAGTGCAGTGTGTTGGTCGAGCAGCTGAAATCCAGAAATGTGGGAAAAATCCATGCCCACGTAAGTCGTAAATCTAAAGAAACATACACAATATGGCTGTAAAATCTGAATAATCATTCTAATCATGTGTAATAGTATGCCTAATGTATTGTGTGTGGGTGTTATTGTGTATGTCTGTGTGTGTGTATCTGCAGCCAAATGTAAGCGTGAGTGTCCCGATGGCCGTCCCAGTGAGGACTGTAGCCGCTGTGTGTGTGTGGGCCACATGCTCCAAGGAGAGGTACTCAGTATGACCGGTGTCCCCGTGATAGGGGCCAGGATAGCGCTGGCCAGCAGACCCAAGATCATCCGTACCCGCACTGACGCCAAAGGCCTCTTCAGGCTCCCAGGGGTCTGCTCCAGCTCCCCCAGCCAGCTCTACATCAGGAAGGAGAAGTTTGCCCCGGCCACTGCATCCACCTCCAGCAACAGCAGTGGGTCATCCTGGGTACGGGCAGTTCTAAAGTACGCAGGTGAGTTATACTAAGTTAGTAATATCAACAAATATCCCAATGATGAAGTATGTTCTCTATGTACTTAGTACTGCTTTGAGCCAGGCAGTCTGTCATTATAACCATCCATCTACTGTAGCCAGACTAGGGTAAGGACATTTAAAACTACAATACGGACCACTGGAGGAAAGTCTGAAGTAGTTGAGTCCTTTACATGCACATATACATGGAAACTAAATCAAAATAAATGCAGTCACAGGGGAAGTATTTCACCATAATCCCACACCAATCATTGTTCATAAGTACGGAGACCAAGAAGAGTTTAAACTGTAGGCCTGATTACGTTTTATTTAGATCAGGATGCCTTTGTGGTACCATTCACAACAGTCCCAGAGCCAGGTTTTCAAGGATTTGTTTCCTACTGCTTTGCAGAGAAGCCATACATTGTAAAGCACCCAGAGGACAAAGTGCGCTATGAGGGACAGCGTGTGATGTTATGCTGCAAGGCAGCAGGGGCGCCCATGCCAGACAAGTACTACTGGTATGATCATGCATTCCTTTGTTCATTTGCCAGAAAAAAATCTTTCAAAAGTTTTTGGGGAACATGACTAGATAACACATTATATTAAACAACTTACAAACATTACATTTTCAGTATAGGTTTTTAACGGTATGTTCTTCTCTCCAGGTATCACAATAGGACCCTATTGGACCGGAACGTGTTCAAATATGAAGAGGATCTGGTGCTGAGAGACCTGAAGCCTGAGCAGACAGGACATTACTACTGTAAAGCCAGCAGCCAAACAGGAAGCATCAAGTCCTCACAGGCATTCCTCAGCGTTATCGGTACGTATAGACCCTATCCATCAAATCCTGTACCGTACCTGTAGGAATGGACAGTATGGAAAGACACTGCAGAAAACTGAATGAGAGTGAGGAAAAAACCCTGCAGAAAATCTACTGTATCTGTAACATCGAAAAAATACACCCAAGTAAAATAAGATCATAAAATATCAAGGCCTCCAGAATCTGGCAGTACCTGGAGCAGTAAGGTTTAATTATGTTTGCATTGGTATAAAGCAGCCTTTTCTAAACAGAGATTATTTACATTATTTATAATAGACAGTAAAAAACAAAATCCCACTTCTCCAGAACTCCCCTTATTGAAGTGAAATCCAAGATTGTCAATAAATCCTGTTAGTCAAACAAGTATGCGTTTCTGCATCCGTGCGGGGTAGATACACATTGTGCGTATTCCCCAGTTGCTTGTTAGCCACGATATAGATTGACAAAAAGGGTCTGCGGGGGAGTGTGCTAAAGCATTCAGCTACGGGCTTCTACAGGAGGATATGTTCTGGCTCTGAGTCACAGCAGCCTGAGAGATTTGCCCCTGTGAATAGAACAACAACACCTGGAACACCAAGGCTCTGAGTGAAGAATGATTAACCTGCTTCATGCTACCAGCCCATTGTGGTTCTCATCACTAGGGAACATTAGGCTACACTCCAGTTGGTTAATAAAACATTCCATCCATATTTAAAGACAGGACTACCGTTTTCTTTTTGTTTCTATTAGTTATTTAATTCGTTTTTTTTTTATGCAGAGGGGCCAGGAAATGACATATTGGGTAATACAGTTGAAGTCGGAAGTTTACATACACCTTAGACAAATACATTTAAACTCAGTTTCACAATTTCTGACATTTAATCCTAGTAAAAATTTCCTGTTTTAGGTCAGTTAGGATCACCACTTCATTTTAAGAATGTGACATGTCAGAATAATAGTAGGGAGAATTATTTATTTCAGCTTTAATTTCTTTCATCACATTCCCAGTGGGTCAGAAGTTTACATACACTCAATTAGTATTTGGTAGCATTGCCTTTAAATTGTTGAACCTGGGTCAAACGTTTTGGGTAGCCTTCCACAAGCTTCCCACAATAAGTTGGGTGAATTTTGACCCATTCCTCCTGACAGAGCTGGTGTAACTGAGTCAGGTTTGTAGGCCTCCTTGCTCGCTTTTTAAGTTCTGCCCACACATTTTCTATAGGATTGAGGTCAGGGCTTTGTGATGGCCACTCCAATACCTTGACTTTGTTGTCCTTAAGCCATTTTGCCACAACTTTGGAAGTATGCTTGGGGTCATTGTCCATTTGGAAGGCCCATTTGCAATCAAGCTTTAACTTCCTGACTGATGTCTTGAGATGTTGCTTCAATATATCCACATAATTTTCCTACCTCATTACGCCACCTATTTTGTGAAGTGCACCAGTCCCTCCTGCAGCAAAGCACCCCCACAACATGATGATGCCACCCCCATGCTTCACGGTTGGGATGATGTTCTTCGGCTTGCAAGCCTCCCCCTTTTTCCTCCAAACATAACGATTATCATTATGGCCAAACAGTTCTATTTTTGTTTCATCAGACCAGAGGACATTTCTCCAAAATGTACGATCGTTGTCCCAATGTGCAGTTGCAAACCGTAGACTGGCTTTTTAATGGCGGTTTTGGAGTAGTGGCTTCTTCCTTGCTGAGCGGCCTTTCAGGTTATGTCGATACAGGACTTGTTTTACTGTGGATATATATACTTTGTACCTGTTTCCTCCAGCATCTTCACAAGGTCCTTTGCTGTTGTTCTGGGATTGATTTGCACTTTTCGCACCAAAGTACGTTAATCTCTAGGAGACAGAACACGTCTCCTTCCTGAGTGGTATGATGGCTGCGTGGTCCCATGGTGTTTATACTTGTGTATCTATTGTTTGTACAGATGAACGTGGTACCTTCAGGCATTTGGAAATTGCTCCCAAGGATGAAACAGACTTGTGGAGGTCTACAATTTATTTTCTGAGGTCTTGGCTGATTTCTTTTGATTTTCCCATGATGTCAAGCAAAGAAGCACTGAGTTTGAAGGTAGGCCTTGAAATAAATCCACAGGTACACCTCCAATTGACTAAAAGTATGTCAATTAGCCTATCAGAAGCTTCTAAAGCCATTACATTATTTTCTGGAATTTTCCAAGCTGTTTAAATGCACAGTCAACTTAGTGTATGTACACTTCTGACCCACTGGAATTGTGATACAGTGAATTATAAGTGAAATAATCTGTCTGTAAACAATTGTTGGATAAATTAGTTGTGTCATGCACAAAGTAGATGTCCTAACCGACTTGCCAAAACTATAGTTTGTTAACAAGAAATTTGTGGAGTGGTTGAAAAACGATTTTTAATAACTCCAACCTAAGTGTATGTAAACTTCTGACTTCAACTGTATATATCAGGCTAGGCGTCCCGCTAGCGGGACAACTTCTGGTGAAACTGGAGGGTGCGCAATTCAAATAAATAGTCATAAAAATGATGGACATTAAACATGTAGGTACATACAATCGGTTTTATCGGTTGAAAGCTTAAATTCTTGTTAATCTAACTGCACTGGGCGATTTACAGTAGCCATTACATCGAAAGCATGCCATGCGATTGTTTGAGGACGCCGCCCCACATCAAAATATTTTTCCACCGGCCGACAGGTTTCATAAATTCACAAATAGTGATTAAATATTCACTTACTTTTTGAAAATCATCCTATGATTTGTCATCCAAAGGGTCCCAGCTATAACATGTAGTGTCGTTTTGTTAGATAAAATCCTTCTTTATATCCCAAAAAGTCTGTTTAGTTGGCGCCATCGATTTGAGTAATCCACTCGTTCAACATGCAGAGAAAGGAATCCCAAAACTTGTTAACTCCGTATGGCTGCATCCCGCTACCGGGATCGATATGACAGCAGCCAGTGAACGTGCAGGGCGCCATTTTCAAAACATAAAAAATCTCAGAATTAAAATTCCTCAAACATACATGTATCTCATACCATTTTAAAGCTATTCTTGTTGTTAATCCCACCACAGTGTCCGATTTCAAATATGCTTTACAGCAAAAGCACCACAAACGATTATGTTAGGTCACCACATATAGCCACAGAAAAACACAGCCATTTTTTTTTCCTTTGAAAGAGAGGAGTTTCAAAAGCACAAATAGAGATAAAATTAATCACTAACCTTTGATGATCTTCATCAGATGACACTAATAGGACTTCATGTTACATGTTTTGTTTGATAAAGTTCATATTTATCAAAATATGAGTTTACATTGGCGCGTTACATTCACTAGTTCCAAAAACATCCAGTGATTTTGCATAGCCACATCATTCAACAGAAATACTCATCATAAATGTAGATGATAATACAAGTTATACACATGGAATTATAGATATACCTCTCCTTAATGCAACCGCTGTGTCTGATTTCAAAAAAACTTTACGGAATAAGCCAGCCATGCAATAATCTGAGACGGCGCTCAGAAAAATGTGTCACAATTAGCCGCCATGTTAACGTCAACATAAACAAGAAATGACATGATAAATATTCCCTTACCTTTGATGATCTACATCAGAAAGCACTCCAGGAATCCCAGGTCCACAATAAATGTTTGTTTTGTTCGATAATGTCCGTTATTTATGTCCAAATACCTTCTTTTGTTAGCGCGTTTGGTATACATATCCAAACGCTCATTCTGGTCAGCGTTACATCTGACAAAAACTTCAAAAAGTTATATTACAGGTCGAAGAAACATTTCAAACTAAGTACAGAATCAATCATTAGGATATTTTTAACATATAGCTTCAATAAAGTTACAACCGGAGTATTCCTTCTTGTCTTCGTGAGAAATGGAACGCAAGTGGGTACCATGAGGAATAAGCGTGATCAGAAAATGGCTGACTGCCAGACACCTGAAAGATTCTGCTATCATTCACTCCCACAACATCATAGAAGTCTCATTATAATTTATATTGATGGTTGACATCTAGTGGAAACCCTAGGCAGTGCAACATCATTAATATCTCAAGGGGATTTCATTGGGGACTCTGGTGAATACATACAAAGCTCAGATTTCTCACTTCCTGTTTTGATTTCTCCTCAGGATATTTCTTGCCATATGAGTTCTGTTATACTCACAGACATCATTCAAACAGTTTTAGAAACTTTAGAGTGTTTTCTATCTAATACTAATAATACTATGCATATATTAGCAACTGAGACTGAGGAGCAGGCTGTTTACTTTGGGCAACTTATTCATCCAAGCTACTCAATACTGCCCCCCAGCCATTAAAACAAGTAAAAATATGTTTCTATTGACTCCTCAGATACCCTAACATGTAATCAAACTATAATATTTCATACGGAAAGAAGTATGTTCAATAGGAAAACAATATTAGCAGGTGCATCTTGTCTTCCTCGTGCGCCCAAACACGAATTTCCAATAGTTTGTCCCAGTACTAAAACTCATTATTCTTACTCGTTTTGGAAGAAACAAGCCTGAAACCTTGAACATATAGTGTTGACACCCTGTGGAAGCCATAGGAATTGCATACTGGTAGCTAGATTTTGTTATTTCCCTCTACTTTCCATTGTAAGAGCATGTGCTCTGAAAGAAAATAATTCTGTTTGGTTTTTCTTTGGATTTTCTCCAACCATGTCTATTGTGTTAAAGTCTCCTACATTATTTTAACATTTCTACAAACTTCAAAGTGTTTTCTTTCCAATGGTACCAAGTATATGCATATCCTGGCTTCAGGGCCTGAGCAACAGGCAGTTTACTTTGGCCACGTCAGTCAGGGGGAAATTGAGAAAAAATGACCCTAGCCTGAAGAAATTCAGGCTGTTCCATCTGTCTGCAACAATCTTTTTCTTTAGAGGATAGGGAGTCTAAGAGGAACATTGGAGCGTAACCTCAGCTATGATATCATGAACATGATTCCTTTTGCAAGTCAATATTAGGAAGGGAGTTCCCGAATGTTTGGTATTCTCAGTGTATTCAGTGGCAAGAACAAGTATGTGAACCCATTGGAAATACCTGGATTTCTGCATAAATTGCTCATACAATTTGATCTGATCTTCATCTAGGTCACAACAATAGACAAACACAGTCTGCTTAAACTAATAACACACAAACAATTATACGTTTTCATGTCTTTATTGAACACACTGTGTAAACATTCACAAGTATGTGAACCCTTGGATTTAATAACTGGTTGACCGTCCTTTGGCAGCAATAACCTCAACCAAACATTTTCTGTAATTGCGGATCAGACCTGCACAACGGTCAGGAGGAATTTTGGACCATTCCTCTTTACAAAACTGTTTCAGTTAAGCAATATTCTTGGGATGTCTGGTGAGAACTACTCTCTTGAGGTCATGCCACAGCATCTCAATCGGGCTGAGGTAAAGACACTGACTGGGCCACTCCAGAAGGTGTATTTTCTTCTCTTGAAGCCATTCTGTTGTTGATTTACTTCTGTGTTTTGGGTCATTGTCCTGTTGCATCACGCAACTTCTGTTGAGATTCAATTGGCAGATAGATAGCCTAACATTCTCCTGCAAAATGTCTTGATGAACTTGGAAATTCATTTTTACGTCGATGTTATTAAGCTGTCCATGCCCTGAGGCAGCAAAGCAGCCCCAAAGATGATGCTCCATCCACCGTACTTTACAGTTGGGATGAGGTTTTGATGTTCGTGTGCTGTGCCTTTTTTTCATCCACACATGGTGTGTGTTCCTTCCAAACAACTCAACTGTAGTTTCATCTGTCCACAGAATATTTTGCCAGTAGCGCCAGGGAACATCCAGGTGCACTTTTGCAAACTTCAGACGTGCAGCAATGTTTTTTTTGGACAGCAGTGCCTTCTTCCGTGGTATCGTAGAATCGTCAACAGAGATGTTAGCATGTTCCAGAGATTTCTGTAAGTCTTGAGCTGACACTCTAGGATTCTTCTTAACCTCATTGAGCATTCTGCGCTTTGCTCTTGCAGTCATCTTAGAAGGACGGCCACTCCCAGGGAGAGTAGCAACAGAGCTGAACTTTCTCCATTTATAGACAATTTGTCTTACCATAGACTGATGAACATCAAGGCTTTTGGAGATACTTTTGTAACCCATTCCAGCTTTTTGCAAGTCAACAATGTTTTATCTTAGGTCTTCTGCGATCTCTTTTGTTTGCAGCATGGTTCACATCAGGCAATGCTTCTTGTGAATAGCAAACTCAAATTTTGTGAGTGTTTTTTTTATAGGGCAAGGCAGCTCTAACCAACATCTCCAATCTCGTCTCATTGATTGGACTCCAGGTTAGCTGACTGCAATTCGCTTTTGGAGAATTCATTAGCCTAGGAATTCACATACTTTCCCCAACCTACACTATGAATGTTTAAATTATGTATTCAATATAGACAAGAAAAATACAATAATGTGTGTGTTATTAGTTTAAGCACACTATGTTTGTCTATTGTTGTGACTTAGATGAAGATCAGATCAAATATGATGATCAATTTATGCAGAAATCCAGGTAATTCCAAAGGGTTCACATACTTTTTGTTGCCACTGTGTGTGCATTATATGCATTATGCATGTGTGTGTTTACATCCATAAAACATGAGTATAATCTCATTGCTAACTCTATGCACTGTGTATTCCACAGCTAAAGGCACGCCGGCATGCAACCCCACACCTATGAACCACCTCATTAGGCTGCCCATGGACTGTGTTCAGCCTGGGACTGACTCTAAGCTCTACAACGCTGGCCGCTGCACCCACAACAAGTGTGTAGGCTCCCTGGACTTCGACCTGCGCTGCAGGGATGGAGGTGGCTACTGCTGCGGGGTCCAAACGATGGAGAGCCGGGTGATCAACTGTGGGAGCTACAGCCTACCCATCAAAGCTGTGACTGAGTGTGGCTGTCTGAAGTGTGTGGTGCCCAAGGTGCTTGTGCGTGGCAGGGTGGTCACAGTTGACAACAATGAACCACTGCGTTTCGGGCACATGTACGTTGGCAAGGAAAGAGTGGGCACCACAGGGTACAAAGGAGGTTTCACGCTCAATATAACCCCAGACACAGAGAGGCTAGTGGTCAACTTTGTGGATCCCACAGAAAAATTCATTGACACTCCTAAGGTGTTTATCTTTGACAAGAGAGGGGGCTCTGTTTACCATGACGTGAAGGTGATGAGAAAGCAGGAACCTATTGATATCAATGCTGGAGAGACAAATACCATTGACTTAGGAGATATCAAAGGAGAGGACCCCATTGGACAGATTGTCATACCTCCAAATTCTTTCCACAAAAACAATGGGGAGGTGTACGAAGGTACGGTGAAAGCCAGTGTCACCTTCATTGACCCCAGGAACATCACCACAGCTGCTGCAGCGCCTGGTGATCTCAACTTTGTGGACGATGAGGGTGACATGCTTCCACTGAGGACATATGGGATGTTTTCCGTTGACTTCAGAGATGAGATGAACCAGGAAGTCCTAGGGGCTGGAGCGGTACAAGTACTCCTAGACACACAGCACGTCAAAATGCACGAACACATTCCCAAAATGAAACTGTGGTCCCTCAACCCAGACACAGGTGTCTGGGAGGAGGAGAGTGACTTTCACTACACTCAGACCACATCGAGTGGTAATGGACGGCGCAAGCGAGAGGAGCGCACTTTCCTCATAGGTAATATGGAAATCAGGGAGCGCCGACTTTTCAACCTGGATGTGCCTGAGAACCGCCGCTGCTACGTCAAAGTGAGGGCGTACATGAGTGACAAATTTCTGGCCACTGAGCAGTTGGAAGGTGTGGTCATCAGCCTGATAAACCTGGAGCCCAAGCCTGGCTTCTCCTCTAACCCCAGAGCATGGGGTCGCTTTGACAGTGTGATAACTGGACACAACGGCGCCTGCCTGCCAGCCTTCTGTGATGCTCAGGTGCCTGATGCTTACACAGCTTACGTCACAGGCATTATGGGTGGTGAAGAACTGGAAGCAGCTCCCTCAACCCCCAAGATGAACCCAAACATCATTGGAGTGTCTCAGCCATATTTAGACAAGATAGACTACCAGCGTTCAGACCACAATGATCCAGCTCTTAAGAAAACAGCCTTCAGAATCCACTTGGCAAAACCCAACCCCAATAATTTGGAAGAGACCAACGGGCCAATATACCCCTATCAGAGTTTAATATCCTGTGAAAATGCTGAAGTCAATGCCAACCATTTCCGATTCTTCAGAGTGGAAAAGGACAAATACGAATATAACGTTGTGCCCTTTCAAGAGAACGACTTAACATCGTGGACAGGTGACTACCTCTCTTGGTGGCCCAACCCTCAAGAGTTCAGGGCTTGCTTCATCAAGGTCAAGATCCAGGGGCAAAGGGAGGTTATGATAAGGTCACAGAACCATGGAGGCACCCATCCTGAGACTGCAGGCCAGCTGTACGGCATCAGAGACATCCGCAGTACCCGCGACATGCACGTGGCCAACATCTCAGCAGCTTGCCTTGAGTTCAAGTGCAGTGGTATGCTCTTCGACCAAGCCGCAGTCGATAGGTCCCTCATATCAGTCCTCCCACAGGGCAACTGTCGGAGAGTGGGCATCAACAGCCTCTTAAAGGAGTACCTGACCAAGCACCCCCCTACCTCACCGAACAACGAGTCCCATGCCTTCAACATGCTGGCCCCCGTCGACCCCTTGGGGCACAACTATGGCATCTACACAGTCACGGACCAGAACCCAAGGGTGGCAAAAGAGATCGCCATTGGACGCTGTTTTGACGGTACCTCTGACGGCTTCTCCAGAGAGATGAAGTCAGACACTGGGGTTGCTCTGACCTTCAGCTGCCCAGAGAGGACTTTAACCAGGGAGAGTCTCTTCCAACGCCTCCAGACAAACCCCAGCCAGACCCTGTCTCAGATGGCAAGGGACATGAGGGAGGCGCAGGGGCTGCAGGTCCGAGGAAGGTCCTCCCGGGTAGTGACCTACCCCTCTGAATCCACGAGCCGCAGATCCAGCTCCTCTAGCAGGAGGAGATCTACGATGCGGACACAGGACCGGCAGTAGATCTGCCGTTAAGTGAGTTACAAGTTTTCGTTGTGCCACAGAGTGTAAACAAAAGTAGTATTTTTAGTGTGCGTAAAGTTTTCCACGTTCTGTACTTGAATCCTAATAACTTTAATTTATTCCTAGGTCTTTGGGTTAGAAATGAAGATGACTTACTCTCACAAACAAAAGAAGGAAATGTCAAGTTGTGTCAGCCTGGTGATGTTGGATGTGAACTTTCTCTGAACACAGTACGGTAATCTATTGAAACAGTAACCACTCCAGCAAAACCACACAGGAGAGAGAAATTAAGACTTTTTTTCTCTGAAACTTACTGGAAGGGTTTGGCAATACATATCAGTATTAATTGTATTCCTTGAGAAGAAATACATTTCTTTAGCTTTCATCAGTCCAGTAAAGCAAAGGATATTTATTTAATTGGCATTAATAGGATTTTAAGACGGAAACCAATTTCCGAGAAATATTTGGATTAATCGCGTTCCACATTAACCATCGTTAACCAACCCTCTTTTCTGATATCTCTGATCGCTTGAGTTATAACCAACTGCAACTGTAAACGCCAGTCAAAATGATAAACACTTCATAATCAGTCAACGCTTTCCAAGATCAAAGGAACATGAGGTCCTAGTGATCTAGTTTGTTTGTAACAGACAGTGGGCCCCTTTTCTAGAAACCAGGAAGTATTTTCTGACAAAAATAGGCATTATTTAAGAAGATGCAATGGGGTGCAAGGAGTTATCGAGTTTGTGGAACAGAGGACGCTTCTTAGTGCGCTTGTTTCTTGCGTTTTTCTCTCCAAATAAGTATGTCACATTTCCAACTGAGATCCAGACCTTTACTCTAACCTGAATACAACATACAACATGCACCAGGCCCCAGCCAACACAAGCGTCCCTTATCAAAACGCATCTCAGCAAGTTGACTGAACAGAGCCTGCGGTAGGGGACCTGGGAGAGAGAGGAGATTGTGGGGGATGACACAATTCCCTTCAGTCCTCAGTTCCCACAAAGTCCCCAAGTACTCATCCAACACACCTCTCTGTCTGTTCTTCAACATCCCCCCAACATTACTGTCAGGAATGTAAAAAAACTAAAACAAATCAACATCAAAGAAGAAACCCTATTTATACATTGCAGATAATTAGCTAGGTTAGTTCCAAGACTAAATTGACTGTATTGTTGTTAAATGTGGGAGTGTCTGTCTTTGTCTCATCAAGTGCAATAGCTATGTTCTATTTTGACCTGAGAGCCCTTGCAAATCATCACGTGACAAGCCAATTATATACTGCACCAGGTACTGCTGGTAAATAGGGTAAATCCTTCAGTAAGTTTGGCTGTGGTATACCGAGTGTATTTGTAAGGGAGCTTGTACAGGATTCAATTGCTTTTTGAATTACAGTGTATAACAATCATTTAAATGTTAGGTAATCATTTTACACTGTCAGTACCACATATATTTCTGATATTTCTGCAATCTGCTCCCATTATAATGTTTTCATATCTTGCTGCATGACGCATTAACTTTTAGCAAGAAGTGTACAATCATATTTTCAGTTTAGAGAACACAGTCCCTTTCCAGAGGGACACATTTATCTCAATGGTACTATTTCCCCATAGCTACTAAACAACAACTTATTAATATAGTTAACTTGCAGACAGACCTCTGATTATTACAGGACCAATTCCACCAATTTGTTTCCCAATGGGAAAATAGGCTCTGGGCGAATGAAGTTTTATTTAAACAGTCCTTCAGAAGAACCAATTATGAGCATGCCGTCTTTCTACCCCTCACTGAGTACGAGTTGTAGAGGTTCTCCAGTGCTTGGGCATTAGAGTGGCAAGTGGAAAGACATTCAGAAAGGACCATTTAATTGGATTCAGTAATGGTAGGAAAGTTCCCCATTGATAGTAGGTCCAAACTTGTTTATCTATGTAGTGGGTGGCTGTGGGTCCCTTCAGACTGCTGGAGAGCGCCTAGAGCTGAACTAATCCAAACCCAAATGAGTGCCTGTAGAACACGGAGGAAGCAAACATGGCTGGCTCGTAGTTATCAGCCCAGCTGTTAATTAGGAAATACATTACAGATACTCTTGAGGGCACTTTGAAGAGATTAACCTGTCTAGCCCCGGGCTAGCGGAACCCCACCCACATTCCACTGAAAAGGCAGCGCGCGCGAAATTCAAAAATATATTTTTTTAATATTTTACTTTCACACATTAACAAGTCCAATACAGCAAATGAAAGATAAACATCTTGTGAATCCAGCCAACATGTCCGATTTTTTAAATGTTTTACAGCCAAATACACCAAATACAAAAAAGCACAGACATTTCTTTCACAGCACAGGTAGCTTGCACAAAACCCCCAAATAGAGATAGAATTAATCACTAACCTTTGAAATTCTTCATCAGATGAGTCATATAACATCATGTTACACAATACATTTATGTTTTGTTCGATAATGTGCATATATATATATAAAAAAAATCTCAGTTTACATTGGCGCGTTACATGCAGTAATGTTTTGATTCCAAAACATCTGGTGATTTTGCAGAAATACTCATAATAAACATTGATAAAAGATGCAAGTGTTATTCACATAATTAAAGATAAACTTATCCTCTATGCAACCGCTGTGTCAGATTTCAAAATAAACTTTACGGAAAAATATTAATCTGAGAACGGCGTTTTAGAGCACAATCCAGCCAAAGAAATAATCGCCATTTTGGTGTCAACAAAAGCTACAAAAACACTATAAATATGCACTTACCTTCGAATAACTTCATCAGAAGGCACTCCCAGGATTCCCAGATCGACAATAAATGACTGAAAAGTTCCATAAAGCCCATCATTTAGCCACTTGTTGTTAGCATGTTCATCCCAGGAATCCATTTCATGACGCACGAACAATCCATCCAGACAAAAACTCAAAAAGTTCCGTTATAGGTCGTAGAAACAGGTCAAATGATGTTTGCAATCCATATTTAGTATGTGTTTTACATTAATCATCAATCATCAATCAATCATCAATCCAACCGGAGAATTTCATTGTCTGAAGAAAGAGCATTGGAATGAGAGCTCTCTCTCTCCCTCGCGCGCAAATCCTGACTGAGAATTCTGAAGACCACTCACTAGAACAGCTCCTATGAGCCCCTCCTTTATAGTAGAATAATAAGACTAACATCTAAAGACGACGACATCTAGTGGAAGCCCTAGGCAGTGTTTGTTCGGTCATATCTAGACGGGGTACCATTTGACACTGTTTTGAAAATCGACTTCTCATTTCCTGTTTTGACCTCTTCTCCGGTTTTTGTCTGCCAAATGAGTTCTGTTATACTTACAGAAATAATTCAAACAGTTTTAGAAACTTCAGAGTGTTTTCTATACAATAGTTTTAATAATATGCATGTATTACCTTCTGGGACAGAGTAGGAGGAAATTTCGTTTGGGCACGCAATTTGTTCAAAGTGGAAACACTGCCCTCTATCCCTATGAAGTTTTAACCGAGACTGTCACAAACAACCAAACAAGTTGATTTCCACGCAGCATGTGGATATCATTTAGGCACAAGAGAGGTCTGTGGTCGAGTACGTTCAACATTTAAACGACCATACCTTTAAATTGGCTCAATTTTCGAGGTGTTTTCTTAAATGTCAGTCAGCAAAACCTCAGGGAACTAAGTAAATTGAAACCATTGCAGTTTATTGTACAGTTTATTGTACAAAAAAAATTGTTTAGATTTTGCACTCAACCTGAAGCTAGCAACAGCCCAAAAGATATCTTATAAAATAGATACTCAAGATCAAATAGATTAAACAAGTATATTGTACAGTGTACAGCCCTCTAGTCATCATCAATGACCTCTACCATCATGGGCATGTTAAACCCTCTTAGAATGGACAGTCCAGCAGTTCATTAAAATAAACCAATCAGCTTATTTGGAGCAGATTTTTGCATCCAGGCTATGAGTAAGATGATGGTAATTGGGTCCACGTGTGGAGAAGATAACTCTCATTAACCACAGTAGGGTGTGAGGTGAGAGAGAGGGGCCACAGCAACAACTGTTCAACAACTGGAGGACTTGCAACACCAAAGAGGAGTCACTTGTGGGAGAAGGGTGAGATTATCTTGTGATGGAATTTAATAATTAGAGAGAGCTGTTGTAGAGAAAAAGGGGGGAAAAGTGGTCTTTGGCCTCACTGTCCATCACTTATCTGAAGCTGAAGTCGTCACTTATGGAAGTAGGCTATTTAAAGTAAACGTGCACTGATAAGTTGACTGGTAGATGTTTCATGAAGAGGCTTTGGGGGAGGTTGAGAGACAGAGTAAGTCTAATTGCCAATGTTACATAACACATTGTGTGAGAAAAATAGTAAGGACTATCCGAACAGTCTCTGATCAGTTTCCAGTTTCCTGATTCATTAGCTTTAAGAGGAGAGAGGAATGGAAGAGAGTTTCCCATTCAAATGTAGAAACATGCCGATTTTGTGGGAAGAAAACGTCAAACAGAAAACAGAGTGCAAAGATTGCCTTATAATACAGAAGAAATAGTCAAATGACATGATCCCCTCGATTCCAGACAGTTTCAGGTTCTAAAAATTCCCAGACAGGTTTATGCTTCACATTTCACATAATAAGTGATAAATGACAATTTAAAAAAAAATCACTTCGTTTTCGCTACTTCTCCATGGTAATTCAGTAGTCTCGTATTCCCACTTGTCCTGTAGAATGTTGAGGTACTAGGGCTTGTAGACTGACTGACACTATACAGCCCTGCCTTGGCTTCAGGTTGATTTCTGAGTGTGCCTGTGCCACCAGCATGATGCATGCATCTGTCCTCTCCTGTACAGTCTGGCTGCTCTCAGGGAGACTGTAACTTATTCAGGAATATCCTCTGGCGAAGCGAGCGTTGGATCTTTCCATATTGTCTGACCTATAAAGAGAGACTTGTATGGTTGCCACTGTGCTCTGGAAGATGTCTTGGGCCCCCTTAACTGCATTATATAAATACATTTCTGAGAATTCTCTGTTTAATCATTACGTGACATGTACTGCATGGCGTTGCCCATTTCTTTTTCTTTTTCATGTGTAAATTGTGTATTGTATGGAATTTACTAAATGTATAAGGAATTGTAAATAAACCTTTGCTGTAAAATTTTCCGGTGATATTATGTCCTGATTTGATACATGTCATATGTATGTATTCAATGATAGTTCTGGAATAGTTCATAAATATACAAATGTGAGTTTCAAAAACGTCATTGGCAAAAAGGGCATATTCCATTGACGTGAGGTATCGTGAGAATGATATTGAGAAAAAAAAACACAAGATTAAGGGATAACTGGGTTTGCATAATTCATAACATCAACATCAATGACACAAAACACAACAGTCATAACAATGAATATCAAATGGTACGAGAAACCACAGAAGTAGCTTGGTGTCCGGCATCTACAGTTACAAAAAACACCAAATGACAAAAATAGAGCTTTGCATATGAATGTTGGTGCCAGTGTAGAAGAAGAAGAAGATGTAGTGAATGTTGTTGCCAGTGTAGAAGAAGAAGATGTAGTGACTGTTGTTGTAGAAGAAGTGTCACGCCCTGATCTGGTTCACCTGTCTTGGTGATGGTCTCCACCCACCTCCAGGTGTCTCCTGTTTTCCCCATTAGTCCCCAGTGTATTTATCCCTGTATTTCCTGTCTCTCTGTACCAGTTTGTCTTGTTTTGCCAAGTCAACCAACGTTTCTCCTAGCGCCGATTTTTCCCAGTCTCTGTTTTTGCCTGTCCTGATGCCGAATCCGCCTGCCTGACCACTCTGCCTGTTCTGACCTCGAGCCTGCCTATCCCCTTGTTCTGTTTGGACTCTGACCTGGTTTAGGAACTCTCGCCTGTCCCCCGACCTGCCTTTTGCCTACCCCTTTTGGTGTAATAAATATCGGAGCTCAACCATCTGCCTCCTGTGTCTGCATTTGGGTCTCGCCTTGTGCCCTTATAGTACGAACTGGCCATGACAGAACCAGCAGACTGAGACCAGCTCCATCACGCTGTCTCCCTACAGGGAGCCACCATTGGGAGGCATGAGGAGCTACTGCTGTACCTTCCAGGGCTTCGTTCCCTGACAGAACGCCACGACCAAGGGTTCAAGGCTATAATGGAGCAAATCAGTGAGTTAGCTCATAGGCAGCTCGCCACCTCTGAGACCTCCCAACCACCCAGTGACCTTTCTACTACTAGTGGATTTGTTCAACCTACCCTGGCTCCTCGAGAACCCTGCTTACCTCCGGAGTGTTATGCAGGCGATCCTGGTACCTGCCGGGCGTTCCTTTCCCAGAACTCCAGCCTTCTTCGTTCCCGTTGGACCGATCAAAGATAGTCTTTAATCACACTAATGTCCGGAAGGACGCTCTCCTGGGCAGCGACTGTGTGGGAGCAGCAATCTGCTGTGTGCCATAGCCTGGAGGAATTCATGTCAGAAGTGAGGAAGGTTTTTGATTCTCCGGTGCCCGGGAGGGAGGCAGCTCAAACTACTGCATGTTCATCAGAACTCCCGTAGTGTGGCAGACTACGCATTAGATTTTCGTCACATTGGCCGCCGATAGTTCCTGGAATCCAGAGGCTCTGTATGACACCTTTCTCCACGGACTGTCAGAGGGGTTAAAGGATGAGCTCGCAGCTCTGGAAATACCACTGGACCTCGATTCCCTCATTGCCCTGGCGATTAGGATTGATGAGCGCCTACGAGAACGCCGGTGTGAGAGGTCGGGTCTCGGGAACACTCGTTCGTCTGCTGATGCTGGCACCCGTCCGAAGGAATCCGTAAATCCCCAAAGTTGGTATTTCCGAGGAGAGCCGAAAACACCCGAGGTTCCCAGAGAATCATCAGCGATGGGTGAATTGGATACTCCTGAGCCCATGCAACTGGGAAGAGCTAGGTTATCAGTTGGGGAACGCTCACGTAGGCAAAATTCTAACTGTTGTCTGTACTGTGGAGGGGCGGGACAATATATAGCCACTTGCCCAGTTAAGAAACCCTTTTTACTAACTTCCATCACCCGTCCACCTTTTTTTTGTGATTCTGCTGTGGGGAGACCAGTCTAAGTCTCTCAGGGTGCTCATTGACTCTGGGGCTGATGAAAGTTTTATGGATGCTACCATGGTTTCTGATTTAGGTATTTCCACTCAACTTCTCCCTGTCCCCATGGATGCAAGGGCACTGGACGGCAACTCTATTGGAAGAGTCACCCATAGCATTTTGCCCGTTCATATACGGGTATCAGGAAACCACAGTGAGACCATACAGTTCCTCCCTTTTTCTTATCTTTTTTAAAATCTCCAGTTCCTTCCTTTTTCTTATCTCCCCATGTTCCTGTGGTTTTGGGATTTTCTTGGCTCCAGAAACAGAATCCTGTTATTGACTGCACCACGAGGTCCATCCTGGGTTGGAGCCAGTTTTGTCATTCTCATTGCCTAAAAGCGGCACAGCCTTCCTTGAGATGTCCCCCTCAGGACGCAAGCAAAGCCACGGATGTCTCTGCCATCCCCACTGAGTACCATGACCTTCTGGAGGTCTTCAGTAAGGCACGGGCTACTTCTCTTCCCCCGCACTGTCCTTATGATTGTGCCGTTGATCTCCTCCACCGGAACCACACCACCGCGTGGTCGGCTATATTCTCTATCCGGCCCGGAGACCAAGGCCATGGAGGAGTACATTGAGGATTCTCTGGCTACTGAAGGCATCTGTCCATCTGCATCTCCTGCCGACACGGAGTTTTTCTTTGTGGAGAAGAAGAACAAGACCCTGCGTCCGTGCATTGACTACCGGGGTCTGAATGATATAACGATCAATAATTGTTACCCCCTACCACTCCTCGGCCTTCTAACCTCTCCATGGGGCCATCATTTTTTTTTCTCAAACTGGACCTTCAGAATGCCTACCACCTGGTTCGGATACGCGAAGGAGATGAGTGGAAGACAGCCTTTAGCACAGCCAGCGGACATGAGTACCAGGAAATGCCGTATGGACTCTCCAACCAGGCTCTGGTAAACGATGTGCTCCGGGACATGCTAAACCGTTTCGTGTTTGTCTACCTTGACGACATCCTGTTTCCCCCCCCCCCGTCTGCCCAAGAACACATTCTTCATGTCAGACAAGTCCTTCAGCGCCTCCTGGAGAACCAATTGTTCGTGAAAGCCGAGAAGTGTGAGTTCCACCGCTCTACAATCTCCTTTCTGGGATATGTCATCGCTGATGGAAATGTCCAAATGGATCCTGAAAAAGTGAAATCAGTGGTAGTGGCCTCAATCTACATTCAGGGTGCAGTTACAAGGTTTCCTGGGGTTCCATTTAATTCGGGGCTACAGCACCCTGGCGGCCCCCCCTCTCTGCACTCACCTTTCCCAAGGTATCGTTCACATGGTCTCCAGTAGAGGTCGACCGATTATGATTTTTCAACGCCGATACCGATACCGATTATTGGAGGACCAAAAAAAGACGATACCGATTATTCGGGCGATTTAAAAAATATATTTTTTATTAATGACAATTACAACAATACTGAATGAACACTTATTTTAACTTAATATAATACATAAATAAAATCAATTTAGCCTCAAATAAATAATGAAACATGTTCAATTTGGTTTAAATAATGCAAAAACAAAGTGTTGGAGAAGAAAGTAAAAAAGCTAACGTTTAAGTTCCTTGCTCAGAACATGAGAACATATGAAAGCTGGTGGTTCCTTTTAACATGAGTCTTCAATATTCCCAGGAAAGAAGTTTTAGGCTGTAGTTATTATAGGAATTATAGTACTATTTCTCTCTATACCTGTCACGCCATGACCTTAGTATTCTATGTTTTCTGTATTATTTTGGTCAGGTCAGGGTGTGACGAGGGTGGATATGATTGTTTTGTGGGTTTTTGTATGTCTAGGTGTGTGTGTGTAGTCTTGGCATATGTAGGTCTATGGTGGCCTAGATTGGTTCCCAATCAGAGGCAGCTGTTTATCGTTGTCTCTGATTGGGGATCCTATTTAGGTTGCCATTTTCCAGTTTGGTTTGTGGGTTATTGTCTATGTGATGTTGCATGTCTGCACTTGTGTCATTTAGCGTTCACGTTCGTTTTGTTATTTTGTATAGTTTGTTCAGTCTTCTGCGTTATTAAAAAGAAGATGTATTATCATCATCACGCTGCGCCTTGGTCTCCTCACTACGACGATCGTGACAGAATAACCCACCATAACAGGACCAAGCAGCGTGAAAAGGAGGAAAAGCGCTTAATGGGGAAATGGACCTGGGAGGAGATATTAGATGGAGCAGGACCCTGGACACAGCCAGGGGAGTATTACCGTCCTAAGGAGGAGTTAGAGGCAGCGAAAGCGGAACGGCGATACTACGAGGAAAAATACCGGAGAATAGAGGAACGGCAACAATATGTAGGTACACGGTTAGCACGGAAGCCCGAGAGGCAGCCCCAAGATTTTTTTGGGGGGGCACACGAGGAGATTGGCTGAGTCAGGTAGGAGACCTGAGCCAACTCCTCGTGCTTACCGTGGGGGGCGTGTAACTGGTCAGGCACCGCGTTATGCAGAGATGCGCACGGTGTCTACAGATCGCATTCTTAGCCCAGTGCGCTCTATTCCAGCTCCTCGCATTTGCCGGGCTAGAATGGGCATCCAGCCAGGACATATTGAGCCAGCTCTATGTTCTGGATCTCCAATGCGTCTCCATGGACCAGTGTATCCTGTTCCTCCACCCCGCACTCGCCCTGAAGTGCGTGTCCTCAGCCCGGTACCACCAGTTCCGGCACCACGCACCAGGCCTCCAGTGCGCCTCCAGAGTCCAGTACGTCCTGTTCCTCCTCCCCGCACTCGCCCTGAGGTGCGTGTCCTCAGCCCGGTACCACCAGTTCCGGCACCACGCACCAGGCCTCCAGTGCGCCTCCAGAGTCCAGTACGTCCTGTTCCTCCTCCCCGCACTCGCCCTGAGGTGCGTGTCCCCAGCCCGGTACCACCAGTTCCGGCACCACACACCACGCCTCCAGTGCGCCTCCAGGGTCCAGTACGCCCTATTCCTGATCCTCGCACTCGCCCCGAGGTGCGTGTTCCCAGCCCGGTACCTCCAGTGATGATCCATGGCACGAAGCCTCCAGTGATGATCCACGGCACGAAGCCTCCTGTGATGATCCATGGCACGAAGCCTCCAGTGATGATCCATGGCACGAAGCCTCCAGTGATGATCCATGGCACGAAGCCTCCGGTGATGATCCATGGCAAGAAGCCTCCAGTGATGATCCATGGCATGAAGCCTCCAGTGATGATCAATGGCACGAAGCCTCCAGTGAGGAGTCATGGCACGAAGCCTCCAACAAAGGCTGCCAGTCCGGAGCCTCCAGCGATGCCCTCCAGTACGGAGCCTCCAGCGACGCCCTCCAGACCGGAGCCTCCAACGCCACCCTCCAGTCCGGAGCCTCCAGAGACGTTCTCCAGTCCGGAGCCTCCAGAGACGTTCTCCAGTCCGGAGCCTCCAGCGACGCCCTCCAGTACGGATCCTCCAGTACGGATCCTCCAGCGTCGCCCATCAGTCCGGATCCTCCAGCGTCGCCCATCAGTCCGGAGCCTCCAGCGACGCCCTTCAGTCCGGAGCCTCCAGCGACGCCCTCCAGTACGGAGCCTCCAGTATCGCCCGTCAGTCCGGAACCTCCAGCGACGCCCTTCAGTCCGGAGCCTCCAGCGACGCCCTCGTGTCCGGAGCTGCCAGAGTCGCCCTCCTGTCCGGAGCTGCCAGAGTCGCCCTCCTGTCCGGAGCTGCCAGAGTCGCCCTCCTGTCCGGAGCTGCCAGAGTCGCCCTCCTGTCCGGAGCTGCCAGAGTCGCCCTCCTGTCCGGAGCTGCCAGAGTCGCCCTCCTGTCCGGAGCTGCCAGCGACGGTCCCCAGCCCGGGGTCTCCAGCGACGGTCCCCAGTCCAGAACATCCGGCGATGATCCATGCAGCGAGGGTCCCCAGCCCGGGGCCTACGGCGAGGATCCGCAGTCCAGAGCCTCCGGCGATGATCCATGGGTCAGTGCTACAATTGAGGACTAAGTGTAAAGAAGGGGGGCGGCGTCCAGATCCAGAGCCGCCACCGAGGGTAAATGCCCACCCGGACTCTCCCCTATAAGTTCAGGTTTGCGGTCGGGAGTACTGTCACGCCCTGACCTTAGTATTCTATGTTTTCTGTATTATTTTGGTCAGGTCAGGGTGTGACGAGGGTGGATATGATTGTTTTTGTATTGTCTAGGTGTGTGTGTGTAGTCTAGGCATATGTAGGTCTATGGTGGCCTAGATTGGTTCCCAATCAGAGGCAGCTGTTTATCGTTGTTTCTGATTGGGGATCCTATTTAGGTTGCCATTTCCAGTTTGGTTTGTGGGTTATTGTCTATGTGATGTTGCATGTCTGCACTTGTGTCATTTAGCGTTCACGTTAATTTTGTTATTTTGTATAGTTTGTTCAGTCTTCTTCGTTATTAAAAAAAAAGATGTATTATCATCACGCTGCGCCTTGGTCTCCTCACTACGACGATCGTGACAATACCATTTGTATTTCATATACCTTTGACTATTGGATGTTCTTATATGCACTTTAGTATTGCCAGTGTAACAGCATAGCTTCCGTCCCTCTGCTCGCCCCTACCTGGGCTCGAACCAGGAACACATCGACAACAGCCACCCTCGAAGCATCGTTACCCATCGCTCCACAAAAGCCGCGGCCCTTGCAGAGCAAGGGGAACAACTACTCCAAGTCTCAGAGCGAGTGACATCACCGATTGAAACGCTATTAGCGCGCACCCCGCTAACTAGCTAGCCATTTCACATTGGTTACACCAGCCTAATCTCGGGAGTTGATAGGCTTGAAGTCATAAACAGCTCAATGCTTGAAGCATTGCGAAGAGCTGCTGGCAAAACGCACAAAAGTGCTGTTTGAATGAATGCTTACGAGCCTGCTGGTGCCTACCATCGCTCAGTCAGACTGCTCTATCAAATCAGACTTAATTATAACATAATAACACACAGAAATACGAGCCTTTGGTCATTAATATGGTCGAATCCAGAAACTATAATTTCGAAAACAAAACGTTTATTCTTTCAGTGAAATACGGAACCGTTCCGTATTTTTTCTAACGGGTGGCATCCATAAGTCTAAATATTCCTTTTACATTGCACAACCTTCAATGTTATGTCATAATTACGTAAAATTCTGGCAAATTAGTTCGCAACGAGCCAGGCGGCCCAAACTGTTGCATATACCCTGACTCTGCGTGCAATGAACGCAAGAGAAGTGACACAATTTCACCTGGTTAATATTGCCTGCTAACCTGGATTTCTTTAAGCTAAATATGCAGGTTTAAAAATATATACTTCTGTGTATTGATTCATTGATGTTTATGGTTAGGTACAGTCGTGCAACGATTGTGCTTTTTTCGCAAATGTGCTTTTGTTAAATCATCCCCCGTTTGGTGAAGTTGGTTGTCTTTGTTAGGAAGAAATAGTCTTCACACAGTTCCAACGAGCCAGGCGGCCCAAACTGCTGCATATACCCTGACTCTGTTGCAAGAGAAGTGACACAATTACCCTAGTTAAAAGTAATTCATGTTAGCAGGCAATATTAACTAAATATGCAGGTTTAAAAATATATACTTGTGTATTGATTTTAAGAAAGGCATTGATGTTTATGGTTAGGTACACGTTGGAGCAACGACAGTCCTTTTTCGCGAATGCGCACCGCATCGATTATAAGCAACGCAGGACACGCTAGATTTACATTTACATTTAAGTCATTTAGCAGACGCTCTTATCCAGAGCGACTTACAAATTGGATAAACTAGTAATATCATCAACCATGTGTAGTTAGTGATTATGATTGATTGATTGTTTTTTATAAGATACGTTTAATGCTAGCTAGCAACTTACCTTTGCTTCTTACTGCATTCGCGTAACAGGGAGGCTCCTCGTGGAGTGCAATGTAAGGCAGGTGGTTAGAGCGTTGGACTAGTTAACCGTAAGGTTGCAAGATTGAATCCCCGAGCTGACAAGGTAAAAATCTGTCGTTCTGCCCCTGAACAAGGCAGTTAACCCACCGTTCCTAGGCCGTCATTGAAAATAAGAATGTGTTCTTAACTGACTTGCCTAGTTAAATAAAGGTGTAAAAAAATATATATGCCAAATCGGTGTCCAAAAATACAGATTTCCGATTGTTATGAAAACTTGAAATCGGCCCTAATTAATCGGCCATTCCGATTAATCGGTCAACCTCTAGTCTCCAGTGGTCGACAGAGCCTTCGTTGACCTGAAGCATCGGTTCACCACAGCACCTATCCTCGTCCATCCGGATCTGTCCCGTCAATATGTGGTAGAGGTTGATTCTTCTGATGTTGGAGTGGGGGCCATCCTGTCCCAGGACCAGACGCTCCATCCCTGTGCCTTCCTGTCTCAATCCTGCAGAGAGGAACTACGACGTAGGCAACCGAGAACTTTCCACTCGGGACCTGCCCTTTCGGGTGGAGTCCCGCAAACTGTCTCCCGTTTCCTTAGGTCCTTAGTTCCACTGCTGTCCGTCTTGTGTTACCCCGTACCCTCTGTATTCACCCGACTTTCCATGTGTCTATGTTGTAGAAGATGATGCATAAAAAGTAGTAGCTACAGTAACACATTTCTCTTGACTGAATAGCACATTTCAGGTCCTGAGTCGCTGACGCCAGTTACCAGTCTTTCCTTTAACATTGCATTAGTAAGGCAAGAACCTGTCTGTTTAAAAAAAAAAAAAAAAAAAAAAAAACTTTATTTAACAACGTAGGCTAGTTGAGAACAAGTTCTCATTTACAACTGCGACCTGGCCAAGATAAAGCATAGCAGTGTGAACAGACAACAACACAGAGTTACACATGGAGTAAACAATAAACAAGTCAATAATACAGTAGGGGAAAAAATTAGTCTATATACATTGTGTGCAAAAGGCATGAGGAGGTAGGCAATAAATAGGCCATAGGAGCGAATAATTACAATTTAGCAGATTAACAGTGGAGTGATAAATCATCAGATGATCATGTGTAAGTAGAGATACTGGTGTGCAAAAGAGCAGTAAGGGGATGAGGTAGGTAAATTGGGTGGGCTGTTTACAGATGGACTATGTACAGCTGCAGCGATCGGTTAGCTGCTCAGATAGCAGATGTTTAAAGTTGGTGAGGGAAATAAAAGTCTCCAACTTCAGCGATTTTTGCAATTCGTTCCAGTCACAGGCAGCAGAGAACTGGAAGGAAAGGCGGCCAAATGAGGTGTTGGCTTTGGGATGATCAGTGAGATATACCTGCTGGAGAGCGTGCTACGGGCGGGTGTTGTTATCGTGACCAGTGAACTGAGATAAGGCGGAGCTTTACCTAGCATGGACTTATAGATGACCTGGAGCCAGTGGGTCTGGCGACGAATATGTAGCGAGGGCCAGCCGACTAGAACATACAGGTCGCAGTGGTGGGTGGTATAAGGTGTTTTAGTAACAAAACGGATGGCACTATGATAAACTGCATCTAGTTTGCTGAGTAGAGTATTGGAAGCTATTTTGTAGATGACATCGCTGAAGTCGAGGATCGGTAGGATAGTCAGTTTTACAAGGGTAAGTTTGGCGGCGTGAGTGAAGGAGGCTTTTTTGCGAAATAGAAAGCCGATTCTTGATTTGATTTTGGATTGGAGATGTTTAATATGAGTCTGGAAGGAAAGTTTACAGTCTAGCCAGACACCTAGGTATTTATAGATGTCCACATATTCTAGGTCGGAACCGTCCATGGTGGTGATGCTAGTCGAGCGGGCGGGTGCAGGCAGCGAACGATTGAAAAGCATGCATTTGGTTTTACTAGCGTTTAAGAGCAGTTGGAGGCCACGGAAGGAGTGTTGTATGGCATTGAAGCTCGTTTGGAGGTTAGATAGCACAGTGTCCAAGGAAGGGCCAGAAGTATACAGAATGGTGTCGTCTGCGTAGAGGTGGATCAGGGAATCGCCCGCAGCAAGAGCAACATCATTGATATATACAGAGAAAAGAGTCGGCCCGAGAATTGAACCCTGTGGTACCCCCATAGAGACTGCCAGAGGACCGGACAACATGCCCTCCGATTTGACAAACTGAACTCTGTCTGCAAAGTAGTTGGTGAACCAGGCAAGGCAGTCATCAGAAAAACCGAGGCTACTGAGTCTGCCGATAAGAATATGGTCATTGACAGAGTCGAAAGCCTTGGCCAGGTCGATGAAGACGGCTGCACAGTACTGTCTTTTATCGATGGCGGTTATGATATCGTTTAGTACCTTGAGCGTGGCTGAGGTGCACCCGTGACTGGCTCGGAAACCGTATTGCACAGCGGAGTTCGAGATGGTCAGTGATCTGTTTATTAACTTGACTTTCGAAGACCTTAGATAGGCAGGGCAGGATGGATATAGGTCTGTAACAGTTTGGGTCCAGGGTGTCTCCCCCTTTGAAGAGGGGGATGACCGCGGCAGCTTTCCAATCCTTGGGGATCTCAGACGATATGAAAGAGAGGTTGAACAGGCTGGTAATAGGTGTTGCGACAATGGCGGCGGATAGTTTCAGAAATAGAGGGTCTAGACTGTCAAGCCCAGTGCATCTGTGCATCGGTCAAAGGGGAAATGCTGACAAGGCTTTAATAAATATGTATTACAGGACCATAACCAATATTTACAATACCCTTCATGTGGGGTCTTTTGGATCTCAGCTACAGTGGCTAATGTCTGGTCGATTATCAGGATCACCAGGGGACCTTCAACCTCTTCTCTATTTCACTATCAGTGGATGGCTACCATCCCAGTGTCTCTGGAAAAAAAGTCCCCCCAAAAAACATGATGTCATATCCCTTCCCTTCAGACGATCCTCTTGATAATGATCCTGAGTATAACATTGCCAGTGGAAAAAGGTCTGTGATGATCATAGATAAGGCTAGGAATGTCTCAGATGGCTTGAGTTTGTAGAATAAATCTTAAAAATACCCAGGATTGCTACAGGGGGTTCCATATGCATTTCCCTACAAGTTTTAGGCAGCAGTTAAGCTCTTCTGGCCCAATTGAAGGGTTGTAATAAGAGAGGGCTTGTGCGCTTCACATACACGCTGCCATCCTCCAGTTTGACTTCATACACTTGATGCTAAAACAGACAAAAACGCAAAACAAAGGATACGTGACAGCTGTAAAAATAGAAAAGAAACACAACAACTTGACG
This sequence comes from Salvelinus alpinus, assembly GCF_045679555.1. Taxonomy (NCBI): domain Eukaryota; kingdom Metazoa; phylum Chordata; class Actinopteri; order Salmoniformes; family Salmonidae; genus Salvelinus; species Salvelinus alpinus. The sequence goes on from NC_092100.1 coordinate 22,184,517, forward strand.
CTTAACTTTGCCATGAGCAGAGAGCTCACTCTGGGCAGAACGTGTCAGAACACTCAATGCTAGGGATGGGAATTGCCATGGACCTCACGATATGATATTATCACCATACCTAGGTCCTGATATGTTATGTATTGCGATTCTCACAATTGTACATGTATTGCGGTTCGATGTTCTAAACATATTGCTCACCATATGTCTGCTGCAGAGGTACAAGGGAGAGCCATGGAAATAAAAGACCTGAAAACATGTTGGCTCCCTATTTAAAAAGAAGGAGAACAAGTTATGAAGGAAAAATACTGGAGTTTGGGTGCAGATACAACAAATTAGCGATATGATATATCATCAAAAATAATATTCCAGTATGTAATGGTATCAATTTTTTCCCACGTCACTACTCAATACTACAGTCACAGTTGCTAGTGTAGCCTCTGCCTATTTTGTGTTTGCACACACTTCACTGATTAAGAATACACATTTCAAAATGTTGAGAACGTCAACACAAGGACATACCAACACAGAGCTACTGGCGTTTCAAAAGGCAACAGACAAGCAGTCAGACCACCACTTCCAAGTAAACCCCAAACACCTCATCTGACAGCTATGTTAACCTTGGACATAAGATCATTACCCCATGGGACTATTTGTGTGAGATGTTAACAAAATAATTTGCAGGCAACTCAAACCTTGTTTTTGCTCATTGCTTATATTTCCAGTAATCCATTGACATGAAGGGAAGTTGATGGAAAAAGTGACGTGTATAAGGTCATGCACCCTCTTGGAACATTGCAGATCCTTCCTTCCCTCTCTTCTTGAATTAATCACTGACCAGGATCGGTGACCATGAAAGGCTCTTTGTCACTGCTTCCTCCTGTCCAATCAGAGCAACTGGATTTCAAGGAAGAAGGGTGATGTAGGGAAGGGATACCATTGTTGTCAGGCATCACATGCCATATAATAGGCTAAGCTTTTAGGCTGCAAATCTTGGCCAAGGCTTAGAGAGGGGTGCATTGCAACTGCAGGGAAGTTTGTTACATTTTGAGTTTACTGCATAACATTCAGGGTTTGTGTGGAGGAAGTGTAGGTTGGTTTATTGGCTGGTCTACATATTGGTCACATATACAATACCTTAAAAAACGAGGGAGGGGAGTGGATCAGGGGAGTGGATCAGAAAACCAGTCAGTATCTGGTGTGACCACCATTTGCCTCATGCAGTGTTGATCAGGCTGTTGATTGTGACCTGTGGAATGTTGTCCCACTCCTCTTCAATGGCTGTGCGAAGTTGCTGGATAGTGGCGGGAACTGGAACGCGCTGTCGTACACGTTGATCCAGAGCATCCCAAACATGCTCAATGGGTGACATGTCTGGAGAGTATGCAGACAATGGAAGAACTGGGACAACTTCAGCTTCCAGGAATTGTGTACAGATCCTTACAACATGGGGCCATGCATTATTATGCTGAAACATGACGTGATGGCAGTGGATGAATGGCATGACAATGAGCCTCAGGATCTTGTCATGGTATCTCTGTGCATTCAAATTGCCATTGATAAAACACAATTGTGTTCATTGTCTGAAGCTTACGCATGCCCATACCATAACCCCACCGCCACCATGTGGCTCAAAATGGTGACATCAGCAAACCTCTCGCCCACACGAGGCCATGCAGGTTGTCTGCGGTTGAGATGCCGGTTGGACGTACTGCTAAAGTCTCTAGAACTACAGTAGAAGCGGTTTATGGTAGAGAAAGTAACATAATATTCTCTGACAACAGCTCTGGTGGACATTCCTGCAGTCAGCATGCCAATTGCACACTCCCTCAAAACTTGAGACATCTGTGGCATTTTCTTGTGTGACGAAGCTGCACATTTTAGAGTGGCCTCCTATTGTCCCCAGCACAAGGTGCACCTGTGTAATGATCATGCTGTTTAATCACCTTCTTGATAACCCACACCTGTCAGGTGGATGGATTATCTTGGCAAAGGAGAAATGCTCACTAACAGGGATTTAAATTCATTTTTGCATAGCATTTTTGAGAAATAAGCTTTCTGTGCATATGGAAAACTTCTGGGATCTTTTATTTCAGCTCATGAAACATGGGACCAACACTTTACATATTGCATTTATATTTTTGTTTAGTGTAGTTCAAATTCACCAATATATCTGGCCACTGAATACAAAACAGCTGAAGGATTAGCTTTCTAGGGGTAGAGACACCGCATTGGAAGTACATTTGCACATTTATATAGTGAGCAAATAGTTCAAAACAATTTTCTCAATTATCAATTCTAGCGCTCATTATTCTCTTTGGATTTCAGACTTTCCATAATTTGATAGAAGCCAGACTGCCTCTGTCAGGTATTTGGCAAGGGGACATCCTCAGGTTGACTTTTCCATGCTGTGGACTGTTAACATTTATTAAACAGAAAATGTTTAATTACAGCTACTTTGTTTCTACCCTTCATGATGAATTACTTAGTTATTATTAGACTATAACTATGATGTCATTAGGTCATGTATAATTTCCTGCATGGCCCAATTTAAGATATAATCCATGTTATTGAAATATGCTATTAAAAAAGAGCCTGCTGGATGCTTAACTTTGGTGTGGCTTTATGGACTGAATAGAGATGTGATTATGATGTTATTGAAACGTTTGGAAGATGTCACTTCATAAAGGCCAAAGTTGTTATATTTTATATTATATCGTAAACAGGTCTACTCCAGATGACAGTTCATATGAAGTGTCAAGTATGGAGAAAGTCAGTCATAATCAAAAAATCGAAAGATCCAAAACCATTAAACGTTATGTTTCCTTATGGTACCGAGAGACATTTTAACATTTTCTTATGCAAATAACAATTATTTTGTGTGTTTTCCAAAATGTACATATGCTACTTCTCATGATCTGTGTTTCTTCAGCTTCTATAAACTCTGTTTCCATCTCTATTATGGTAATAGCCCTAATGCTGGCAGTAGATAAGTGACGTGACTAACTGTTTAGTAGCACAACCCAAAACAGAGGCTCCTTGTTCTGATCTCTTCGCTATGAATAAACCAGTCACCATATCCCAGAGCATTCTGTGCGGTAATAAACTGTACCGCTGCCTGGTGCCCACAATGATAGTCATTTTCCCACTTCAGGAGTTTGAAGATGCTAAAAGGTGTTGGTTCGATTTATGGAGTACAAATAAAAGTATGGAAGAGCATTAGACAGTAGGGTTTTTTATTTGCCCACCAGCCTGCCGACGCACGACCTACGTGACTACACAGCAGGCTGGTGTTAGCAAATCTATGAGATGGCCAGAGAAACTTTATGTCGGCACTGGATGTTGCCTCAATCCATGGAAGGAAAGGAAGTATCCACTTTTCTCCTTCTTAAGATGATATACTATGAAAGGAAATGGTGTCAGGATACACTCATAGTAACTCATAGTACTCATAAACAATGAATAATGAATATCTATTTTGGAGACAAAATAATTGTCTTAGAGACTGATTAGGAAGACGCACCGGTCAAATTTGGTTTACTTGTGTTATTGCATGTGTTGTTAGATTTAGAGTACCTTTAGAAAGTACCCTGTAACGATCGTCTGTGGTGGTAGAAGGATCGGACCAAAGCGCAGCGTGGTAAGAGTTCATGTCTTTTTAATGAACAACACAGAACACTGGAACAAAACAATAAACGAAGTGAACGAACGAAACAGTACCGTGTGGCGAACAAACACTGACACGGAAACAAACACCCACAAACCAAAAGACAAAACAGGCTACCTAAATATGGTTTCCAATCAGAGACAATGACAAACACCTGCCTCTGATTGAGAACCATATCAGGCCAAACGACAAACCCAACATAGAAACACAAAACATAGATAACCCACCCAACTCACGCCCTGACCACACTAAAACAAAGAAAATACAAAAGAACTATGGTCAGAACGTGACAGTACCCCCCCCCCCCCCCCCCCAAGGTGCGGACTCCGGCCGCAAAACCTGAACCTATAGGGGAGGGTCTGGGTGGGCATCTGTCCGCGGTGGCGGCTCTGGCGCTGGACGTGGACCCCACTCCACCATTGTCTTTGTCCGCTTTCTTAGCGTCCTTTGAGCGGCAACCCTCGCCGCCGACCTTGGCCTGGGAACCCTAATAAAGGGCCCCACCGGACTGAGGAGCGCCTCTGGACTGAGGGGCGCCTCTGGACTGAGGGGCGCCTCTGGACTGAGGAAACTCCTCCAGACTGAGGGACAGCTCCGGACTGAGGGGCAGCTCAGGACTGAGGGGCAGCTCATGACTGAGAGGTAACTCATGACTGAGAGGTAGCTCATGACTGAGAGGTAGCTCAGGACTGAGGGGCAGCTCCGGACTGAGGGGCAGCTCCGGACTGAAAGGCAGCTCCGGACTGAAGGGCAGCTCCGGACTGAAGGGCATCTCCGGACTGAAGGGCAGCTCCGGACTGAAGGGCAGCTCCAGACTGAAAGGCAGCTCCTGACTGGCGGGCGGCTCTGGCAGCTCCTGACTGGCGGGTGGCTCTGGCAGCTCCTGACTGGTGGGCGGCTCTGGCAGCTCCTGACTGGCGGGCGGCTCTGGCAGCACCTGGCTGGCGGGCGGCTCTGACGGCTCTGGACAGACGGGCAGCTCAGGCGGCGCTGGACAGACGGGCAGCTCAGGCGGCGCTGGACAGACGGGCAGCTCAGGCGGCGCTGGACAGACGGGCAGCTCAGGCGGCGCTGGGCAGACGGGCAGCTCTGGCCTGCTGAGGCGCACAGTAGGCCTAGTGCGTGGTGCCGGAACAGGTGGTACCGGGCAGGGAACACGCACCTCAGGGCGAGTGCGGGGAGCAGGAACAGGGCATACTGGACCCGGGAGGCGCACAGTAGGCCTGGTGCGTGGTGCCGGAACTGGTGGTACCGGGCTGGGGACACGCACCTCTGGGCGAGTGCGGGGAGGAGGAACAGGACCCACAGGGCTCTGGAGACGCACAGGAAGCCTGGTGCGTGGTGTTGGCACTGGTGGTACTGGGCAGGTGCGAGGGGCTGCCACAGGCGGACTGGTGAGTGGAGAAGGCACCGGATAGACCGGACCGTGGAGGCGCACTACAGGTGTCGAGCACCGAGCCTGCCCAACCCTACCTGGCTGAATACTCCCAGTGCGGCTTATTCCACCTCGCCGCACTCGCCGGGCTATGTACACGTATGGGAGACACCATACGTAGGGCTGGTGCCATGTACCCCGGCCCAAGGAGATGCACTGGTGACCAGATGCGTAGAGCCGGTTTCATGGCACCTGGCTCGATGCCCACCCTAGCCCGGCCGATACGAGGTGCTGGAATGTACCGCACCGGGCTATGCACACGCACCGGGGACACCGTGCGCATCTCTGCATAACACGGTGCCTGCCCGGTCGCTCTCTCTCCACGGTAAGCACGGGGAGTTGGCTCAGGTCTCCTACCTGGCTTAACACCACTCCCCGTGTTTCCCCCCAATAAATATTTGGGGCTGCCTCTCTGGCTACCAGCCGCGCTGTCGTGCAGCGTCCTCATACCACCGCCTCTCCGCTTTTGCTGCCTCCAGCTCAGCTTTGGGGCGGCGATACTCACCAGCCTGTGCCCAGGGTCCTTTACCGTCCAGAATTTCCTCCCATGTCCAGGAGTCCTGTGTACTTTGCCGCTGCTGCTGCTGTCCTTTACCACGCTGCTTGGTCCGGTTTTGGTGGGTGGTTCTGTAACGATCGTCTGTGGTGGTAGAAGGATCGGACCAAAGCGCAGCGTGGTAAGTGTTCATGTCTTTTTAATAAACAACACAGAACACTGGAACAAAACAATAAACGAAGTGAACGAACGAAACAGTACCGTGTGGCGAACAAACACTGACACCGGAAACAAACACCCACAAACCAAAAGACAAAACAGGCTACCTAAATATGGTTCCCAATCAGAGACAATGACAAACACCTGTCTCTGATTGAGAACCATATCAGGCCAAACGACAAACCCAACATAGAAACACAAAACATAGATAACCCACCCAACTCACGCCCTGACCACACTAAATCAAGTGGTATGGTCAGAACGTGACAATACCACTTGATTTATAGAACATTTTGTTGCGTTACAGCCTGAATTCAAAACAAATTAAACAGATTTTTGTTCTCATCCATCTACACACAATACACCATAATGACAAAGAGAAAACATGTTTTTAGAAATGTTTGCAAATTTATTGAATATGAAATACAGAAATATCTCATTAACATAAATAATCACACCCCTGAGTCAATACATGTTAGAATCACATTTGACAGGGATTACAGTTGTGAGTCTTTCTGGGTAAATCTTTAAGAGCTTTGCACACCTGGATTGTACAATATTTGCACATTATTATTTAAAATAATGCCCTCTAGGGTTTTGCCTGTGCTTAGCTTTATTCCATTTATTTTTATCCTAAAAAGCTCCCTAGTCCTTTTCGATGACAAGCATACCCATAACATGATGCAGCCACCATGCTTGAAAATATGAAGAGTGGTACTCAGGGATGTGTTGTGTTGGATTTTCCCCAAACATAACACTTTGTATTCAGGACATAAAGTTCATTTCATTGCCACATTTTTTGCAGTTTTACTTTAGTGCCTTATTGCATGTTTTGGAATATTTTTATTCTGTGCAGGCTTGCTTCTTTTCACTCTGTCATTTAGGTTAGTATTGTGGAGTAACTACAATGTTGTTGATCCATCCTCAGTTTTCCCCCATCACAGCCATTAAACTCTGCAACTGTTTTAAAGTCACCATTGGCGTTATGATGAAATCCCTGAGCGGTTTCTTTCCTCTCCGGCAACTGATTTAAGAAGGACGACTGTATCTTTGTAGTGACTGGGTGCATTGATACACCATCCAAAGTGTAATTAATAACTTCACCATGCTCAAAGGGATATTCAATGTCAGATTTTTTTTTTACCCATCAACCAATAGGTGCCCTTCTTTGCGAGACTTTGGAAAACTTCCCTGGTCATTGTGGTTGAATCTGTGTTCGAAATTCAATGCTCGACTGAGGGACCTTACAGATAATTGTATGTGTGGGGTACATCATTTTAAACACTATTGTTGCACACAGAGTATTTCCATGCAACTTACTTGTTATTAAGCACATTTTTACTCCTGGATTTATTTAGGCTTGCCACAACAAAGGGGTTGAATACTTAATGACTCAAGACATTTCAGCTTTGAATTTTTTTATTCATTTGTTAACATTTCTAAAAACATAATTCCCTTTTGACATTATGGGGTATTGTGTGTAGGCCAGTGACAAAAACATCTAAATGTAATCCATTTTAAATTCAGGCTGTAACACAACAGATTGTAGAAAAGGTCAAGGGGTGTGAATACTTTCTGAAGGCACTCTATATTCACTTTCATGCAACACGGCCTGACTATTAGGCTGTAGACAGGAATTTCACAACTTTGTACAAAAGTTGTTTAATTGGTTCTAACTAAGCATTCTGTGTAACAAGGTGGGGTTATGAATTCATCAGTCATAGAGCACTCTTCAAATACATTCCTCTGGTTCCCAGTCACCCACAATAGCCTACACTGTTGTGAAGTGCGTGAGGTGGCTTTGGTCCAAAACACTGTCTTGGCAACATGTCCGTCCTCATAGCCTATAAAGTGGAAAAATGTAAAGGTCAAGACTGCTGTTGAGCCAGAACTACTTAGGCTACACATTTTCTATTCATAAATAAAGACGAAATATGCATTTTGGAAAATGGAAACAGCACTCCGTAAGGCAACAATAAAAGTAAATATACTGTAGCTGCAAGCAAGTGTAAATTACATCACTCTACTTGCTTAGCGAGTATCACTTCCTCCTGATACCTGGCGCGCACTTGAGACCTCTGCCTTGCTAGTACACATGACCGCCCTCCTAAAGCGGCTTACCAGTCGGGCGCCACCAGAAAAGATAGCTATTCTCTGGCGTAAGTGGGGACACCAGGCTGAGGAGTACGTTTTACACATCCCCATGAGCTACAGAATCAACAGCCACCGGGGTCCAAATTGTCTATAAATTAACTTGGTTTCTACAAGCAAACAACTTTTTCTGCCACTGGTCAGTGTAACTTTGTTTTCAAAAGGCTAAATTTGACCAAGAGAAATCCCTTCTCAGACAAGATATTTGCCAGCTAGCGAGGCCCAAACTCATCCATCATTAGCCTCCTCTTGTTCCCAAAACACTGTCCTCATTCCAGCAACCACCCTCAAGAGTCTCTTAACACATTGGCCAACCTTGGAGAGGGGGATAGGTTTCCAGCTAATATGGTTTTCATTATGTGAAAGCACCAGCTAAAGGTTAATAACAGTACCTGCTCACAGTAAATAGCATGCCTCATTCTCATCGCTTGCAATTATCCAGCTATTTTTCAGTTTTCAACAGGTGAGATGAATTAGAGACAAAGTCACTCGTGGTACAAGTAATAAGATTGTTTGGTAAGTTATGTGCAATTTCCTTTGGCCTGATCATTATGGAGGTATGTATCCATCCTTCTTTATCGCTTGTATGTTCAGCCAGACAAGACCCTGACACACAGATGTAGGATCTTAATTTGATCACTCTTTTATTGGTGAGAATTTTATTGCTGAGAAAATGACAACTTGTAGTGTATTTGAGTTTGAAAAAGTATTCTAAGGTTTGTAATTTCAGACTTGATTTGCCCTAACAAAAAATGTATCAACCCCTAAAAAATGTCCATTCATAATCCACATAATAATTCACAATTCCTTTTGTTGCAGGATTATTATTCTGCTGTAGCAAACTGGCTCAAATTAAGATCCTACATCTGCAGTGGGAATTTAACAGGAAATGAAACCCACCGGTAAACTCTCCTGTAGCGAGTTCCTCTGGAAACAATAGTGTGTCCTCAGAGAGCACATTGATTAGGGTTCACTTACGGACCAGTTGTGTCTTTTCGGGTTTTTGTCGAACTGTAAAGGAGATTAAAGCAAGGCCTGTCAACCTGATACTCTACCTTCTGTATTCAATATCCAAAACTATAATAAAAAGGACACACTCCTTCACAAGGCAATCGCGGAGTCATCTGCATTCAGAAATGAAATACACAGAGGAAAGTTTTGAGAGCATGAAAAATGACTTTTGTTTGGCTTTGCTCCTCATGCACACTGGGTAACAGAGTTATGTGAGCGCATAGGCCATATCACTGTGTTGAAGTTGCTGAAATACAACAGTGAATGTATACAGATATAGGACTTTAATTTGATCACCCTGTTGCAGGATAACTTTCCTGCAAAGCGTATTGTAGTTTTTTTCGACTTGATTTTCTCTTATGAAAAATGTATCTATCCCTCCAAAAATGTCCATTAATTATAATCCATATAATAATTAATATTTCCTGTTGCTGCAGGATTATTTTCCTGCTGTTGTAAACTGGCTCAAATTAAGATCCTATACCTGTACTCCCATCTCCTCCGTCTAACTTCTTGGCCTGTCAACACTCCTCTCTCCAAACTCACATTGACTTTTTGTTGTAATCTACATGTTCTCTATTGACCATGGATTTCTATGTATGTTGTGATGTTACACAGCTGTCATTGTGATGTTACACAGCTGTCATTGCCCGCCTGCCAACAGCTTAGATAGATTGTGAAAGAATGAGAGTAGAGGAATAATCCTCACCTGATGTAGGAGTGTGGCTCCAGTCTAGATCAAATCATAGTGACATGTAGGCACATACATTAGGTTCTGTGTAAAAAAGGACAAGTTGAATGCAAAACAAATAACATTTTGGGGGTGGGCAGGTAGCCTAGTGGTTAGAGTGTTGGGCCAGTAACTGAAAGGATGCTAGATCGAATCACCGAGCTGACAAGGAAAAAATCTGTTGTTCTGCCCCTGAACAATGCAGTTAACCTACTGTTCCTAGGCTGTCCTTGTAAATTAGAATTTGTTCTTAACTGACTTGCCTAGTTAAATAAATAAAATTAAAATAAATCAGATTGAAGATACCATCTCCGTTCCAGATTATTTTGCTTATGAGTAAGGCTATGACTAGGGCCAAGTGTTTTTCACTGTCAGGTCTTATTTCCAGGAAAAACTCCAACTCATGGGGGATCAGATCAGAACAGAGCTAGGGTATTGCAGTGGGTGTAAAGATTGCATCATTCCTAAAGCAGAGTCTGACCCCTGTCCTCTCCTCTGCTGCAGGTCTGCAGGAGCGATCAGACTCCAATGTATTCCTGTCTCTATGTCTCTTCACTCATGATCATATCCAGACACAATGTGCCTTGTTCTCCAAGTGGCTGTCTGCAGAGCCCAGAAAAACAGAGGGGAGGGAAGTGAGGAGTGAAGGAGGAGGAGGAGGAGAAGGAGGAGGGGAGTAGTCACCATGTGAAACCACAGAGGGAGACCCAAGGTGGCCAGGTTGGTCTGTGTTGATGCTGTCATGGTGTGGCATATGAGTTGGGTTGGTCCATTATTGATGATGGAGTATGCATTGTATGATTTCTTAGAATGATTGATTGATCATTGGCCTGTTAATGCCATTCTGGCCTGCCATATAGGATCTCTCTGAGGAAAAAGCATAGTGCTACTGCCTGTGTTACTGATGATTTTATAATTATAATGGATTGGTTTTACAGTATACTGTCTAGACACTTTTCCAGGTGCACCCGAGCCATGGCCTATTCACCCCGCTACCCTCTAGAAGGCGGATACAGTACAGGTGCATCAAAGCTGGGACCGAGAGACTGAAAAACAGCTTCTATCTCCAGGCCATCAGACTGTTAAATAGTCACTACTATCCGGTCTCCGCCCAGTACCCTGCCCTGAACATTAGTCACTGTTACTAGTGGACTACCACCCGGAACTCAACCCTGTACCTTAGAGACTGCTGCCCTAAGATCGTAGTCATTAAACACTGGTCACTTTAATAATGTTTACATACTCTTTTACCTACTTCATATGTACTGTATATACTGTATTCTAGTCATCCTATATAACTGCTTTACACACCTTTTCTATTCATATACTGTCCATGTCTATGCAAACCATTATGTAAATATACAGTATATTTATATTCCAGACATTTCTCCTTCTGATATTTATGAATTCCTTTCTTTTTATTTTGGGTATTTGTGTGTATTGTATTGTTAGGTATCACTGCACTGTTGCAGCTAGAGAAACAAGCATTTCACAGCACCTGCCATAACATCTGCAAAATATAACTTTTTATATTTTGATGTTTATATTTTGATGATTTTGATGTATCTGATGCTGTCTGGACAAAAAGAGTATGGCAGGTCATACTCTCTTTGGCCAGACAGCAGCAGATGCATGGGCTACATATTAAGACAAAGGGACGCTGCTGCGCTTGCTTGGATGCTTTCTCCGGTGAGAGAGTTTCAGCTACTCTTCGAATGCTGGAATCATTTTGGATGAATGTGCAAAGGTAACCTACTTTTTAAAGTGATTTTTAAGTGACAATTTTTAAGATTTTTAAGTGACAATCAGATGAAAATATGATGACTGGTTCTATTCTTAGTACATTAAAAGGTACTAAATTGTTTACAGTTAAATTATGTCTTTACTATAAAACCCCAATAAAAAAGATGCCTGGGTCCTCCAAATCACTAAGTCTGCCCCTGTCTGACACTGAACATGGTCATATTGTGGTATAGTCGGCAGTAGTGAGGAAGAATCCACTAGAGGGGAGGAGGAAGGGGGAGGGACAGGGTCCTCGGCAGCTGGGACTGTCAGCTGACCCTGGGCGCAGGCAGCAGACTCGAACCGTCTTAACACCCCTCCACGGGCCACTTTGCATTCCATTGCTTCCCATTTTATACAGGGCTTTGTGCAACGGCTACCTCACTGCCAAGTCTCTCCAACCGCTGCCTTCAAATTCCTCCGAAGAAGATGGATGGCACGGGTTCTATTCTATCTCATTTTATGGACTTTCCAGACACTTTGCTCAATGAGGAGAAGTGACAGTGGTACTTCACAAGTTTCATGTTTTTGTGAGTTTGGAAAAAATACATGTTTGAGTCATGTCTGCCAAGTCTGGCTGAGGGATGAGTAAGTTCACTACTGCATTTCTATGCATTTTTTAATACACTTTTAACATGAAACGATTAGACAATTCCCCTGGGGAAACTTTTTTGGGGGAAGAATTTTGTTTTGTGACACCGGATGCTGTAGATGTCCTCGAGGGTAGGCAGTGTGCTCCCGGTGATGGATTGGGCTAACCACCGTCTAGAGAGCCCTGTGGTTACGGAGGGTGCAATTGCCATACCAGGCGGTGATACAGACCGACAGGATGCTCTCAATGGTGCAGCTATAGAAGTTTGTGAGGGTCTTAGGGGGCAAGTCAATTTTCTTCAGCCTCCTGAGTTTGAAGAGGCGCTTTTGCACCTTCTTCAGCACACCATCTGTGTGGATGGACCATTTCAGGTTGTCAGTGAAGTGCACGCCGACAAACCGCTCCACTGAGGCCCTGTCGATGTGGATGGGGGCGTGCTCTCTCTGCTGTCTCCTGATCAGCTCCTTCTTTTTGTTGACGTTGAGGGAGAGGTTATTTTCCTGGCACACACCCTGTAGTCTGTTTCGACGTTCTGGGGACGCGGCTTGAGATGCTGTCTGGGCTTTCAGCCTTGCAAAGGTTAACAAGTTTAAATGTCTTACTCACACTGGCCACAGAGAGCGAGAACTCACAGTCCTCATGCGTCGGCGACACTATGTTTTCCTCGAAGTGGGCGAAGGCGTTTAGCTTTTCCGGGAGCAAGGTATCGGTTTCCACGACGTGGCTGGTTTTCCCTTTATAATCCATGAATGTCTGGAGTCACTGCCACACACGTCTTGTGTCTTGGCCATCGAATTGCGACTCCACTTTGTCTCTGTACAGAAGTTTTGCTTGTTTGATTGCCTTACAGAGAGCATAGCTGGACTGTTTATACTCGTCCATGTTTCCAGTCACCTTGCCATGGTTAAATGCAGTGGTTCAGTTTGAGAGAATGCTGCCATCTATCCATGGTTTTTGGTTTGGATAAGTTGCAATCGTCACAGTGGGAACAATATCCTCTTCCTGATGAACTCAGTCACAGAGTCACTGTATTTGTCAATGCTATTCTTCGAGACAACCTGGAACATTTCCCTGTCCTTGTGGTCAAACAATCTTGGTCAGACCAGCGTTGAACAGTCCTTACCACTGGTACTTCCTGATTAAGTTTCTTCCTATAGGAGGGGAGGAGTAGATTGGAGGTGTGATATGACATGCATAAAGGAGGGTCGGGGAGGGTCTTGTAGCCATCCCAGAAGAGGGAGTAGCAATGGTCAAGGCTTCTCTATTAGTGAGCAGCGCAGGAGATGTGTTGATAAAACTTCTGTAGTGTTTTCTTCAGATTTGCTTTATTAAACCTTTGGCACGTACCAACAAACCAGTGTGATCATTCTACAGTGGTTCCTGCAGCATACGCTCAAACTGGCAGTTATGTAAAGTACTTAAGTCAAAATACTTTAAAGTACTACTTAAGTCATTTTTTGCTGTATCTGTACTTTACTATTTATATTTTTGACAACTTTTACTTCACTACATTCCTCAAGAAAATGTTGTACTTTTTACTCCATACATTTTCCCTGACAACCCAAAGTACTTGTTACATTTTGAATGCTTAGCAGGACAGCAAAATTGTTAAATTCACGCACTTATCAAGAGAAAATCCCTGGTCATCCCTACTGCTATGGTCTGGCGGACTCACTAAACACAAATGCATCTTTTGTAAATAATATCTGACTGTTGGAATGTGCCCCTGGCTATTGTTAAGGCTGTGAAGGTTCAACTGAGATAGGAACAATACCACACCTGAACTTGGTTAAAATAATTGTTTCATTCAATAGTTAATAAATGGCAAATGCAATTTCCGTATATACGGGTTCACTGCACCACCCCGCAGGGTGGAACAAGGAACTGACTTGTTCCTGACAAAGATATTATAATATACTCATGACAGAGATAGTTCCCGCTTCCGAGCCGGCCTGTCAGAGTAGAGACTGGGCGTGGTTTAGACTCACCCAGCCTATCGTTGGTGTTGGCGCTTAAGCTAGTCCTAGCCCCTTAGCGCATGTGATGTCCCGACGCTGTTGCTGTGTAGATTACGCTCCCTCACCCCAAAGACTGAGGTCAGACAGCTCTGCAATATTGTCTGAGCTATTTGCACCTGTATACAAAGCCCACTGTTCTCGCTCAAGGCTAACCACAGCTTCCCAGCACACTTATCTGGGGCTAACTGTTACTTCCAGCACACACACACACAGACACCCAGGCTCCCAGGCCAACAGTTGCTAATATTCAATCACATGTGTTATAGTATTGGGTTATAGTGCATAATTCAGAACATCACAGATGATCTTCGTGTGTATAGTTTACCTATTATTGTCTATTATACACCATAGTCAGCAGTCTCCTGATTCACCCCCCTCCCTCTACACCCCTCCTGTGCCTCTCTGCCCTTCTTAACACACACACATTTCACACTGCTGTTCATATCTTATGCCCTTGTACATTGTTGCATACAAAACACATTCTTTGGGTTGCACCCTAACAGTCAGGCTTCTGAGAATATTGTACAATGCAGGTTCACATGAGTCATAAATTCAAACTTTAATGCATAATATATTTTCTTGTTTATAGTTAGTTAAGCAAGCATGCTAAAAACCTTAAAGAACCCCACACTATCCGTAAATTTTATAAACAAAAAATGGTGCCGTCTGCTTTCCTTAATATAAGGAATTTGAAATGATTTATACTTTTACTTCTACTTTGATACTTAAGTATATTTTAGTAATTACATTTACTTTTGATACTTACATACTTTTACTTCTACTTTTGATACTTAAGTATATTTTAGTAATTACATTTACTTTAGATACTTACGTACAGTACAGTACCAGTCAAAAGTTTGGACACACCTATTCACAGCCTGGAAGTGTGTTTTGTGTGGGACTGCCCACCGTGAAGCATGGAGGAGGAGGTGTGATGGTGTGGGTGTGATTTGCTGGTGACACAGTTGTTGATTTATTTAGAATTCAAGGCAAACTTAACCAGCATGGCTACCACAGCATTCTGCAGTGATACACCATCCCATCTGGTTTGCGTTTAGTGGGACTATAATTTGTTTTTCAACAGGACAATGACCCAACACACACCTCCAGGCTGTGTTAGGGCTATTTGACCAAGGAGAGTGATGGAGTGCTGCATCAGATGACCTGGCCTCCACAATCACCCGACCTCAACCCAATTGAGATGATTTAGGATGAGTTGGACCGCAGTGAAGGAAAAGCAGCCAACAAGTGCTCAGCATATGTGGAACTCCTTCAAGACTGTTGGACAATAATTCCTCATGAAGTTGGTTGAGAGAATGCCAAGATTGTGCAAAGCTGTCATCAAGGTAAAGGGTGACAACTTTGAAGAATCTCAAATATAAAATATATTTTGATTTGTTTAACACTTTTTTGGTTACTACATGATTCCATATGTGTTATTTCATAGTTGTGATAATAGTCTCCACTATTATTCTTTAATGTAGAAAATAGTCAAAATAAAGAAAAACCCTTGAATGAGTGGGTGTGTCCAAACTTTTGACTGGTACTGTATATTTAAAACCAAAACTTTTATACTTTTACTCAAGAAGCATTTTACTGGTTGACTTTCACTTTTACTTGAGTAACTTTCTATTAAGGTATCTATACTTTTACTCAAGTGTGACAATTGGGTACTTTTTACACCATGTGCATCCATTGTGATTAGGACCCTTATTTTGAACGTCCAGTTTCAATTGATGCAACAGTCAGCGTTTCAGCTGGCCACGCTGTTTTTTCAGAAACATTTTGCACAAACACAGTCCTTACAAAGTTATGTCCTGAATATGACCAGTTTTTTGGGGGGATGCAATTATGAAATACAGGAAATAAATTACTGATCTATTATGAATTATTATTAGGCTGGATTAATACAATTTGTCAACAATGTGGCCTCCTTAACCTGAGCACAGTGGCCAGGAAAACCCCCCCTCCCTCCCTCCCTCCCCATTTCCTTTGCAACTTTGAAGCTTCCCGCAGATTTTGCTGCTTCTTAATCAACCTGCTGAAGCAAGACAGAATGAAAGTAATGATCTGAGCAGCTCACGATAGCTGGTTGTTTGTCAGGGGGGTGGCCTCGAGCGGAGCATTACTAGTATTATTATTTTAAATTATTCCCAGCTCACGCGGTCCCTTGATGATGTAAGGCCTGATGCAATTGCCTCTTCTGCCTAATGGTATGTCCACCACTGGTGTCAGACCTCCACAGCCCAGGGGATCCCAAAACACCTCATGTCCAGTCTCTGCATCCGGCTGGCTGCTCCCACCTCTGGCTCCAGCACACAGTCAACCCAAATGAACAGCAGGTTGTCTCTCTGTGCGGATAATGCATTACACTAAGATGTAATGATGTGGTTTACATTAAATTCCAATTGGAGTGCATTAAAACCCCCAACATTTACTTTAGTCTTCAATTGAATCAGACAGGCTCCACCGGGTCCATTTCTCTCCTGCCAGAGGCACACGTCAAAACAAGTCTGTCTTCGGGTATCAGAACACATACAGTGGGGAGAACGAGTATTTGATACACTGCCGATTTTGCAGGTTTTCCTACTTATAAAGCATGTAGAGGTCTGTAATTTTTATCATCAGTACACTTCAACTGTGAGAGACGGAATCCAAAACAAAAATCCAGAAAATCACATTGTATGATTTTTAAGTAATTAATTTGCATTTTATTGCATGACATAAGTATTTGATACATCAGAAAAGCAGAACTTAATATTTGGTACAGAAACCTTTGTTTGCAATTACAGAGATCATACGTTTCATGTAGTTCTTGACCAGGTTTGCACACACTGCAGCAGGGATTTTGGCCCACTCCTCCATACAGACCTTCTCCAGATCCTTCAGGTTTCGGGGCTGTCGCTGGGCAATACGGACTTTCAGCTCCCTCCAAAGATTTTCTATTGGGTTCAGGTCTGGAGACTGGCTAGGCCACTCCAGGACCTTGAGATGCTTCTTACGGAGCCACTCCTTAGTTGCCCTGGCTGTGTGTTTCGGGTCGTTGTCATGCTGGAAGACCCAGCCACGACCCATCTTCAATGCTCTTACTGAGGGAAGGAGGTTGTTGGCCAAGATCTCGCGATACATGGCCCCATCCATCCTCCCCTCAATACGGTGCAGTCGTCCTGTCCCCTTTGCAGAAAAGTATCCCCAAAGAATGATGTTTCCACCTCCATGCTTCACGGTTGGGATGGTGTTCTTGGGGTTGTACTCATCCTTCTTCTTCCTCCAAACACGGCGAGTGGAGTTTAGACCAAAAAGCTCTATTTTTGTCTCATCAGACCACATGACCTTCTCCCATTCCTCCTCTGGATCATCCAGATGGTCATTGGCAAACTTCAGATGGGCCTGGACATGCGCTGGCTTGAGCAGGGGGACCTTGCGTGCGCTGCAGGATTTTAATCCATGACGGCGTAGTGTGTTACTAATGGTTTTCTTTGAGACTGTGGTCCCAGCTCTCTTCAGGTCATTGACCAGGTCCTGCCGTGTAGTTCTGGGCTGATCCCTCACCTTCCTCATGATCATTGATGCCCCACGAGGTGAGATCTTGCATGGATCCCCAGACCGAGGGTGATTGACAGTCATCTTGAACTTCTTCCATTTTCTAATAATTGCGCCAACAGTTGTTGCCTTTTCACCAAGCTGCTTGCCTATTGTCCTGTAGCCCATCCCAGCTTTGTGCAGGTCTACAATTGTATCCCTGATGTCCTTACACAGCTCTCTGGTCTTGGCCATTGTGGAGAGGTTGGAGTCTGTTTGATTGAGTGTGTGGACAGGTGTCTTTTATACAGGTAACGAGTTCAAACAGGTGCAGTTAATACAGGTAATGAGTGGAGAACAGGAGGGCTTCTTAAAGAAAAACTAACAGGCCTGTGAGAGCCGGAATTCTTACTGGTTGGTAGGTGATCAAATACTTATGTCATGCAATAAAATGCAAATTAATTACTTACAAATCATACAATGTGATTTTCTGGATTTTTGTTTTAGATTCCGTCTCTCACAGTTGGAGTGTACCTATGATAAAAAATGCCAGACCTCTACATGCTTTGCAAGTAGGAAAACCTGCAAAATTGGCAGTGTATCAAATACTTGTTCTCCCCACTGTATGTAGGGTCCATCAATTTTGCGGAGGCAAGCTTACATGAGGTTTTTCCCCAAGTTAATTTCAAAGCTGCGTGCCATCATACTGTACCTCTAGACTAGTAGCAAGAACAATACGTTCAGGCTAAGTTACATTACAGCATCAGCTAGTCTCACATACCCATCAGGGTGGAACATGGTGAGGAACAGAGCTCCGTCAAGGTCCAGGAGAGTATACTGTATCACCCATAAAGATCATTGGTGGGAGCAGCCTTATTTCTCTATTCATACATTGCCCCCCATGCAGTTGTATTGTGTCAGACTGGGAATGAGAGTGTGTGTGGTAAACATCTAATAGGGTTTATGATTGTTACTCTCTCCATATGGGTAAGTGAGCATTGCTTATGACTAAAGGACCCAGATAATGAAAAAGAGAGAGAATGAAATAGAAACTGAAATGCAGCATGTGGACTGCAATCTCAGAAAGGGCACAGGGGAGTGCAAGTATTAATCAAAGCAACAATATTTATCTCTGATGCCAGTTTCTCTATTTTTCGCTTTTTGTTTTTGGTTTCCCTGCTGAAAAAAACAGCAAAGACCAGCATTAATTTGCTGGTCAGTGCTGGTCTGATGCTGGTCAAACTTGTCTGACCAGCATGGTCTAGCAAGTTATGCTGGCATACTAACTTTTGTTGTGCTTTATGCTGGCGACCAGCCATTGCTGTGTTTTTGACACTTGTGACCAGCATGAGCTAAAGCAAAACCAGCATGAAGTCACATTATGCTGGCATGTAAAGTGATGTTTAAATCCTCTTTTCAATCAGCCTCATTTTCTTTAAAACAGCAACATTTTCTCTCAGCCTCACGTCAAAATGTGTTGAACAGTATGAGATTAGCTATACCTTACTCAGACCTATACCTTGCAAGCTATACCTTGCCTGAGCAAGGTATGTGGGGGCCCCGCAAAACTGCGGTACGCCACTTGTCAATCAATGTACATGCAAAAACACAGATATTGAAAGAAACAATTCTAAAATTCAAATCGCAATAGAGCATTCTGGGAAATATGATAATGATCGGCATAGTTTTGCAGGGTCATTACTTGGGAGTCAACCTCACTTGGGATTTGAACTCACAACCCCCCCCCCCCCCCCCCCGCCCATTCATATTGCAATATACAGCCTTCCCTAAAAGGGGTATCAGCCTACTCAGTGACACTCACAGAGCACAACTGTGAAGAGTTTTCACAAATATCAAATATTAGCATCCTAGCACCTATTGCAAGACTTTGATACCGGCGTGAAATGAGCCACATTAAGCTCACCAGTCAACCTACAATGTAAAGAACATTCATATTGCAATGTACAACCTTACCTATGGATATTGGGTCCACAGATTATAATTCTGAAGAGTTTACACAAATATTAGCATTGCAGCTAATATTCATGGACCCAACCATAGGGAAGGCTGTACATTGCAATATGAATGTCAACACGCACAATAGGCTGTATAGTGAGGGGATTTCACACAGCTAAAATTCCCTTATGAGCTACAACGCTCATATTTGTGTACACTCTTCAGAATTGTAATCTGTGGGTGTCACTGATTAGGCTGATACCCCAATTCATGGAGCCAAGATCCATAGGTAAGCCTGTACATTGCAATATGAATGTTCAGCACAGTAGGTTGACTGGTGAGCTTAATGTGGCTCATTTCACACCGGTTTCAAAGTCCCGCAATAAGTGCTACAACGCTAATATTTGTGTAAACTCTTCAGAATTGTAATCTGTGAATGTTACAGAGTAGGCGGATACACAATTTCATTGACCCAAGATACATAGGAAAGGTGATACAGTACATATAAGTATTCCCAGTGCTTTACTTGGACTAAAATAGGTGCTGGTACTCATTTTGGGTGCCGGTACTGTTTTAATTTTAGGTGCAGGAGCTCCACAATACTTTTGAGCTAATATTCTATAAGAGGAACAGGAGCTCAAGCAGTATAACGTTTCAGGTGCAGGTATCCAGCTCCGGTGAGCTCCTGCCCAAGACAAGCATTAAAAGGGAAAGGGGACTACCTAATCAGTTGTACAACTGAATGCCTTCAACTGAAATGTGTCTTCCGCATTTAACCCAACCCCTCTAGTATGCCCTTAATGCAATTTTAAAGTCTAATACATCCACAGTGCGACACCAACAGTTTTTTTGTGTCATATTAACTATTAATTGTCTTTTGTTGAATTGATATAAAAACATTATGACCTTGTTAGCATTATTTAGTCTAAATATTGTGACGACCCTCTCACTCTGTCTGCCGAATTCTTTCTCTTTGCTCTTTTCCTTAATAGGATGTCGATGGGCGGAGCCGGGAGAGTCGTCAGCGAAATGGGACACACCTGGGCTCGGGTGTGTCCCAGGATAAATGCACCTCTTCCGCATTCATTGAGGAGACTCTCTCCATGCAGACACACTGTTAGAGTTTGGTTGTGGCATTTTTGTGGCCATTTTGTTTGTTTGTTTGCTTTGGCACCTTTCAACGCCCCACATTATCACATTTATGCATGCAAACACTCACTTACACTACTGATTACTGACTACACACACCATTGTTAATTGTATTTAGTTTACTTTATTTAATAAATATATTTTGTTATTCCTTGTCTCCATGTTGTCTCCCTTTTGTTATGAACATCAAGCCAGTTCGTGACAATATGGCATTATTCCAATATGTGTATCAATTTGAATCACTTTCCATGGGGCACTTTCATTTTGAAGGCAAAACGCAAATTCCCCTTGAGGCTAATCCTTATTGTGGCTAGCTTCACCCAGATCTATGCTTAGCTGGTCATGTATTTTACTGTTAGCTGTAGTACGGCTAGTGAGGGTCATTGTGGTCGATTGTGTAGCATTGGGTAACATTTATGTTTACACTACTATAGTGGTGTCACGTTCTGACCTTATTTCTCTTGTATTTTCTTTGTTTTAGTATGGTCAGGGTGTGAGTTGGGTGGGTTATCTATGTTTTGTGTTTCTATGTTGGGTTTTTCGTTTGGCCTGATATGGTTCTCAATCAGAGGCAGGTGTTAGTCATTGTCTCTGATTGGGAACCATATTTAGGTAGCCTGTTTTCTGTTGTGTTTTGTGGGTGGTTGTCTTCCGTGTTTGTGTGGTCCACACGGAACTGTTTTGGTGTTCTTATTCACTTTGTTATTTTTGTATTGTTGTCGTGTTCAGCATTATTAAATATAATGGACACTTACCACGCTGCGCATTGGTCCGACCTTTCTTACTCCTCGTTAGATGAGGAGGACGAATTCCGTTACAAGTGGGTAATCTGTTGAAATGTGTTGGACAAACATACATACAATTGGTTATACATGTATATGGTTATAAATGCTAGATGGCATGTCTTTTGCACTATTTGTAAGTGAAAAGCATTTATTTTGGTATAGATACTAATTCATTGTTAAAGAGACATAGGATATGAAAGTATGTGAATATTTTTTTTGATGTAGATATTTTTATTTTGATGACAACTGAGAATTGATCATTTTCTACAAAGCAACTGTAATAAACCAGATAATTGACCCTTGACACTTTGGAACAAATCTGTGTATTATGTTCTATTCTATTGTTTCTCCTATTTTACAGGAAACATGTTATTTGTTTTCCTGGTCACAAGCATTAAAAAAAAAATATTACAGGAAATTAGCTTTAAAACTGCAAAGTTCTCAGCCTCATGGCAAAATGTGTATAATTGCAGGAAACAGCACATTTTTCTCTCTGCCCCATAACATGTTGTTATGATAATGTTATCTGGCTTAGGGGTGGCTGACGCTACCACACATTCATGGACATTACCCTGCACATATTGTGTAAACCTGTGCTGAATTTATTGCTTTTATCTTTTTGAATAATTCATTGTTTATATTTTACTGATGATTTGAACCCATGCTCAGATGAAATCTCTCTCCTGGATGAAACAATTTATCAGTCACTCTCCCCCATCCTCACCTACAGGCACTCCTGGCTGGCTGAGTTAGTGCTGTATAGCCTATTTGAGCCAATGCAAACAACACTATTTAGGATATCTAGTTTATTCTGTATGCTGTCTCACGTTTGAAAGAAATCCTGTTTATCAGCCTCATTTTCTTTAAAACAGCAACATTTTCTCTCAGCCTCATGTCAAAAAGCAATCGTGACCCTGTTTATAGTATCTGTAGGCTAGACAATGTTAATAGACATGAACAGAATTGTTTGTATTTCCCCTTTCATGCGACACAAACACATTTTTCTAAAGTAATCAAATCAGTTAGTTGGAGTTATTTCACCTGTTACTGAAATAGTTGTTCCAGTTTAGATGGTTTAGGTGGTCTCATTTATTCATCTTTCTAACCCTAACAGTCATTCTGAATGCAGATTGTGGGTGAATACAAGTTCACATTTTTGATATCCCCAGTCGGCTGGATTCCAATAGGAATTAGACATCACTTTGCAAGTCAGCATAATGTGACTTTATGCTGGTTTTGCGGGTGACCAGCATATGTTGTTGACCAGCTTGTGTGTCCAAAACACAACAATGGCTGGTCTCATAGCGAAAACACAATGAAGTCTGGGGCCTGTTGCACAAAACTAGGATAAGGGATTAAGCCAGGATATCTTGGTGATCCTGGCTCAATTGATCCGTAATCCGGTTGCACTAAAGATGGATAGGGGGCAGGAGGATATGTTATGGTATAAATTACCATGGAGATTTATTCTGTGGAGCTAGCCTGCTCCAGACCAGGCTAAATTCCAGGATCTATTTAATCTCATCCCTAATGTCAGTCAGCAGTCACCACAAATGGAAACCAATAGTTATTTCACTGCTCACTATACATTGTTATCACATATAACTAGACCCACTGTTATTATTTAAACGTTTGTGATCATTAATTTCAATGATTTTGGATAAAAAATGATTTTTAGATGATGTTGCTATCATTAGATAATTTACAGTTTCCCATAGACTATAAGGCTATATATAAAATGATAGAATATTAGGGCCACAGAGGGGAAAAAAACACAAGTCATAATATTGTAACCAGTTGTTTTAAAGGAGGACAGTTGTTAAAATGACAGATGTGGGGCATTTCGTGAAATTGTACTTCAGTATGGTTTCATAAACAAAGACATGCTGATGTGCCAGAATATTAAGTATCACATTGTCATAAGTATCAAAACTGTAAAAACAATATGTAGCTTTTCTGCAGAAAGAACCAGCCTCATAAATTTATGACTTTATCCTTTTTCTTCAGTGTGGCCCTAGTACTCTGTCATATAAACAAATACACATTCCATATGAATATAAAAACACAATGTGTAACATTATGTTCCTTTATTGAATAAGGACAAAACAAAGCAGGTAAACCATCAGCTCCTTTCGAAACTGAAGTCACAGTGACTCTACAAGATGGAAAGCACAGAATCCAAGCATATTATACAAAATGATACATACACATTCAAAGGTCTGTATATAACACACCCTGCATGTCTGCACACTAAAATAAATGCAGGACAAATCCATACACATCAACTGAACAGACAAATGAATGGATGCAGTAGCCTCCCTGCAGCCTTGTATTACACACAGTATACCGCACAAACATCATAAGAGGCCAAATTCGTCAAAAAACGAACCCAAAAAAACCCAAATTCCTCTGCCACCGCAGGACATATTTAACCAAAATTGAAAGCACACATACTAACTAAAATAATTCAACACATATTGGTCCCTCAGCAGCCGACCACTGTCGTCATCAGGGAAGATTGCCGGATTGTCCCAGTCCATGGCTGGTGGCACTCTGGGGGCCCTCTCCTTCCTCAGGCAGGCCACATTGTGGAGGACAGCACAAGCCACAGTAATATCACATGCCCTAACAGGGCTGACCCTTAATTTGTGAAGGCAGTGAAAGCGTGCCTTCAGGAGGCCAAAGGTCATTTCAACTCTGGCCCTGGTCCTGGCATGGGCATGGTTGTAGGCCTGCTGTGCTTCCTGGGGGTCTGTGAAAGGTGTCAGGAGAAAAGGCTGGCAGCCATACCCCCTGTCTCCCAGCAACACACCAGAGAATTCACCTGTCAACACAAAATCTCATCATTACTACCTCATAAACACAGTGATATTCTTGACACAGCCATGATGGTTATAAATAGGGGTTGTGTGGCTTACCTTGTGATAGGCACTGATAGATTTCAGAGGCCCGAAAGATTCTGGAGTCATGGACTGAGCCAGGCCATTTTGCCACAACATTGCTGATCACACAGTCAGCATTGCAGACCATCTGAAATCATAAGATGAGGAATATTACACCAATCAATGCACATCACTGGCAATGCAGAGTGTTCGTCAATGGACAATATCAAAAAGTTATGTTCACCTGAACATTAATGCTGTGAAAGGATTTCCTATTCACAAAATCGGCCTCATGGGCACCTGAAGGGGCTTTTATCCTTATGTGTGTGCAGTCCACTGCACCAATGACATTGGGGAAACCTGTCACACAAAGTAATGAGTATCCTACTATGTGTTAACAGTTGTCCTGTAATTTGTAGATCCTCTTACCTGCAATCCTATAGAACTCCTCTTTGATGTCACAGAGTCTTCTGTGGCCAGGGAAGGAGATGAAGACATCTGCTAATGCTTTGATAGCCAGACACACACTCCTTATTGTGCGGCAAATTGTGGCCTTGTTCAGCTGTTCTGCATCCCCCACTGAGTACAGGAAGGCTCCACTAGCAAAAAAGCGCAAGGCCACACAAACCATTTGCTCCACACTCAGTGCATGGCTCCGTGCAGTGCGGTGCTTAATCCTGGGACGCAGTAGTCTGCATAGATACCTGATGCCATCTGCAGAAAACCTGTATCTTTCATATAGATGGTCATCAGGGAAGGCCAGTGGGTCCAACCGGTCCCTGAAGACCCTTTCTCGCCTGAAGGCTCTCCTCAGCACAAGTGCTTCTTCATCCACCACATCTCGCACGAATGGGCATGCCATTGTCAGAGCAGAAAGGAACACACAATTTTGGGCCTTCATATAGGCTAGTGGCCACACCTGGTGCTGGGGGGGTGGGCAAAAGAGGGCGATGCCTTATAACGATGACTTGGTTGTACTGATTGCTGGGAAAATAAAAAAAACCTTAGAAAGATGCCACCGTCCTGTGTGCTCACAATAAGAGCTCATATGTCATGGCTCACTTGACTTTACGAGAATATACCTAATTTTTATTTTGAGCTGTGTCATCTTCTTGGAGCTGGGGGAGGAAAGAAAAATAATGATTAATACATTTGTGTTACAGTTAGCATACAGTGTACATTGAAGGCATATCTCACCTCCCTCTCAAGTTTTTTTATTTCAAGGTCCAGTTTCCTAATTGTCCTCTTTTTTATTTCGGACTCCAGTGCAAGATTTTCCATCTTTTTCTTCTTGTACTGAATGTCTATGTCTGCCAGTTCTATTTGGCGCCGGAGGTGGTTGCCATACAACTTTCTGATAGCTTGTGAGCTCTGTGAACACAATACAATTAGCGCAGCTGGAATTTGGCAGGATGTGGTGTCCTTTTATTAATACGCACTATGTTGCCAGGCTGGTTTTCCCACTGTATAGCATCTGGGTCCTGTAAAAGAAATTAGATTTTTTGATTTTGATGAGGACTCCTCACCATTGTAGAGTAAATAGTACTTTCACAGTCTTAACATGATACCTCATGCCTTCTGGAATCCAGAGAGATGGTCTCCTCCTCATCATCGTCTCCATCATGTGCTGTTGCTGCTGCACTGGGGCCTTCACCCTATCACATTTAATCGGATTCATATTGAAGCTAGTAGACAAGACATGCCAGGCCTACAGTATGCCTTTGATGGAGTACTCACTGGATCAGCATCGTCTGGTGCTTGTGCTGGTGGCTCTAACAGGAACACAGTGCTGCCAGACACTGCAAGGCAATAGGTAAACCAAAGTCAGACAGTCCAAATTGATTCAATATGAATGTGGTTGTATCCCATGTAGAGATGGAAGGACATACCTTGAATGAAGCGGGTGGCATCTTGGGAGGAACCTATGCTCGTCTCTTTCCCCCCAGGGATCCCCTCTAAGACGGGCCTGCCTTTATTTAGCTCCAAGGCCATGTCCTCTGCTGGGGTAAGGTCAGCCTTTGGTGACCCACCACCCGTGCCTTGTCTGTGGGTATTCTTTTTCACTGCTAAAACAGTACAGACAATGTGTGAGCAGGCACCTTCTGGGTACAATATATGCTTGTGCTTTGTTAAATATTAGTCAGGGACCATACCATTCTGCAGAATGTTCTTGTATTTGATTTTGACCTGCTGCTGTTTAATCTACACACACACACACACACACACACACACACACACACACACACACACACACACACACACACACACACACACACACACACACACACACACACACATTTAATGGAGTCACACTGCAAAAAATTACTTGGTATTTTTGTCTTGTTTTCAGTAAAAATATCAAAAAATTTATCATAGCTTTATACAGTGTGATGGAGTTACTTTACACAATTTCACTCATATCTGCAGTGCATTTCAATTAAAAATTTAACCGTTTCATAATTACAGTACAACTGCATTTTTGGAGATGTGAATTAAATATTTGAATTGTAATTGTGATGTTTCAGCGGAGCGGTGAGTGTGTAATTGTGCACTACTTACGCATTCAGGCGGTCTGCAATACTTTGCCACGCTTTTTCTCTTTGCTTTATCACTGTGGCGGTGTTGCCTTTCTTCTTAATTATATCTTTTACCTCCTCGTATGCCTCCATGAGGATTTGTGCTTCCGACGGGGAAAAGTACGCGGCTCTAGTTGCCATGGTAAATCAGTTAATCTGTGATCTGTGGCGGGGTCTATTTGAGTGAGCCGTGAGCGCGCACCTATCCAGGATTGGTTTCACCTGGCTTAATGAATCCGTGTCTGCTCATCCTGGCTTGGTCTTTGTGCAACCAATTAAGCCTGGACGCACATGTTTTGGCTTCATTGAGCTCAGCTGAGTCATTTATCCCGGATGTCTTAATTCTACTTTTGTGCAACAGGCCCCTGGTCTCATAGTGAAAACACAACAAAGGCTGGTCTCATAGTGAAAACACAACGAAGGCTGGTCTCATAGTGAAAACACAACAAAGGCTGGTCTCATAGCGAAAACACAACAAAGGCTGGTCTCATAGCGAAAACACAACAAAGGCTGGTCTCATAGCGAAAACACAACAAAGGCTGGTCTCATAGCGAAAACACAACAAAGGCTGGTCTCATAGTGAAAACACAACAAAGGCTGGTCTCATAGTGAAAACACAACAAAGGCTGGTCTCATAGTGAAAACACAACAAAGGCTGGTCTCATAGTGAAAACACAACGAAGGCTGGTCTCATAGTGAAAGCACAACGAAGGCTGGTCTTCAGCGAAAACACGTTTATGCAGTTTTTTTCAGAAGGATTGTGCTTGTGACCTGGTCTGTCTGTGCTTTTGACCCAAGGCCTTTAGAAGGCACTAAGTCAAGCTGATTTGAAAATATTTTTGTTCTCTTCCTATGAAATTCAGATGACGTTTCTGAGCATGTCTAGATTATGATCTACAGGGTCATCAGTATGTCAAACGACAAGTCAGCAGCATCCTGGTTAGATACAGATGACTTACGGATATGGAACATAATGGTGCTTCTGTGCATCAGAACCACACAGCAAACATGTTCTCACCTCGTTAAAAGGACAACATTTATGCGTCTTAAAACGGTCACTGTCAACAAATAATTTATTATCACTATCCTAAGCCTCGCCAACACAGCCAGCCACAGGTATTCATGGTGCATGGACACTTCAAAACCTCCATTAAAGAGTGCTAGCACCTGTTGAAAATAGTTTAGCTCACAGGACTAGGGTGGTTGAGAAGTCTGCACATTGTCCCAGAGAATCTCTACCTCGATCCGACAGTCTTCTGAGAGAGCCGGAGTTGGACCGTCTCTGTGGAGTCAGTTGATGAAGTGCTGAGTGTCTTTCCAGCCGGAGGCCTTCATAGTCATGCATCTCTGCTAGCTCCGCTGAGAGGCCCGGGCCTGCCAGCATACTGCAGTCTTCAGGCCCAGGGAAGAAAGGGACACCTTCCTGTTCTGAAGTTCTCATGACTCTCCTCAGTTTTTCATCTATTTCTGTTTCTGATGGCTCAGGTCAAACCATAGATAATTGTTGCAGCTGCTCTGGCACATTGAGATGACCTCTTTAAAAAAAAAAATCGCTCTTCCTTCTCATTCTTCTTTCTGTTGGAAGGGTGGAAGAGAACAAAGGCCAAAGACAGAAATCACTTTTGCAAAAGACAATATTTCAATTTATTTTATTTTATCCTCTCCAATGATAACCATATTTGTCTTGAGATTTAATGTTGCTTTGATTTGGGCTTGGTGAGTAAGTATGCACTTTAATAGTATTGTTTTAAAGATATACTGTATCCTTTTGTATTATGTACCCAACAGTTACAATTGTTGAAGAATAAATGGCCATTACACAAAAACTCCCCTATAAAAGCTAAAGCAAATATATCAAAATTAACTTCTTCCATCCCCATTCAGATGGAGCCAGTATAAATGTAACATGGTTGCATCACTGCCATGCCTTCAGAAGACAGCGGGGAGCTTAGAAATGCATCTTTATAGTCTAGAGGAGTGCTATTTAGAGGAGGACTATTTTTCTATTAGTTGATAAGTCACCTGGCTGCTGAGGGGCTTGATTATTACAGATGATGATCACTAGACAGGAAATTATCAGAGAGGCACCCAAGACCCCTACGGTGCATCCCTCAAGCCTCTCACTAAATATGACATTCTTATTACTGTCATAGAGACAGCTGTTTATTTCTACGCTCTCATCCCGGAGACATATCACAGGCCTACCTGGCCTGCATAGCCACCCTTACCGTTGCTCACAACAACCATTCCATCATTCTGTCTGGGAGCTGTCTTCGTCAGCATCAGCGGTGTGACATTACCGAGCGGAAGCCTTCCATTTCATTGCTGCCATGTCCCAAGCACACTCTCACCGGATCCCATTGCTCAACTCCTGACAGCTTTCCCATCAGAGAGCCCTTTTCCATATACAAGTCTAATGTACGTGCAGTTACACCACCAGCCCTCTCTCTCTCTTGTCCACCCCTTCCTCTCTCCCTCTATCCTTCCACCCAATCCAATCTTCAGAGCCAGTGCCAGCTATTTCACTAATGTTTCCCACATTACCAGCGACCTGTTATATCAAAAACTCCTTGTCCGTCCACAATAGGAATATCATATTAGTGTTGTTACTAAATGCCAGCGGTCAGAGGCATGAATCATTCAGGCACAACAGAGTATTGTTCCCAAACAATAACACCAATAAAACGGGCAAGAATGATACATTTCTTCTCCAGATCTCACAGAACTATGTGAACAGTTATTATGGGTTTGGGGTTCAGTGGAAGCAACAAAGTCATGAATAAGAATCCCATTGAAGTTGAATCCGAGGGCACTTATACACGGTGACAGACAGTTGCACCAGAAGCTAGCCACCACAACATTACCCAATCCCTACACTTCCACAAACAGCACCTGACCTCAGTTCCATTTCCTCACATCAAAATACTACCCTCGCTACAAAGTTGGAGTGCATTTCGAGGATGTACCGTACTATCAGTAACACTCAGCCTGTATGGAGTAGCAGTTTATGTGAGGAAATGGCTTCTACAAAGGGGCATGTTGGAAGGAAAAGAGCTCTGGACACCTTTAGAGTTGTTGTTTTTTACACATCCACCAGTCTCAAGAAAAAGCAACTGCTATCATTAGACTGTCTGTCTGGTCTTTCATAGCCATTTACTCTGTTCTGCCCCTCTTGGGCCTCTCAGAGCAACCCTAACCCAAACCAGTCAATGCACCTTTCACTGAAACCCTTAAATCAACCGCTGGAGCGCTGATTTCAGTAGAAATGGCTTTCATAACAGGGTGTCCAAAGAAACGACTGTCCTCAGCGTGAAGGATGAGACGCCATTCTCCTGCTGAATGGAGGACCAGGCTAGTTACGTGACGACCAGCATGTCCCTACGATGGGGACAGACAAACAGACAACATGCAGGAGAACTCTGGACCAGACAGATGACCAGGCCCTGATCACCAGGATTTGCTGCGGGTCCAGAAGGCCATGCCTTGACGTCAGCGCTCACAGATGGATTCGCCATTTTAACTTAGACCACCACTCCTCTCCTCACGTTAGAGGGCCTTCTGTAACAACGGAGATTGAGACAGTAATCTGTGTCCTCATTTAAGCCGGAAGAGTGCTAGAGCACATTGGCCTCTCCATTTGTCATGGTGCCCGAAAGAGAAACAAAACATAAACCATCTCGCAGAAAGGGATAAATACTGTCAACGTAAAACAAAAAATCTTACCTGCTCTTTAGCACTTCCTCCTCTATTTGAAAGTGGTCCCAAACAGCCTGGTTTCATAGACTAGACGTACCATAGTAAATGCCTCCCAGTATATTACACTTTACATACATCACAGAAGACTGAAATATAACAAAACCGTTTAACATGGAAACACACGATTTTTGTAGTCTTTATTAACTATGAAATTCTGAAAAATATGAATAACAATCCATCCAAGAGGGCACTTTTGGTCATTGACTGCAGGAAAGGGCTAAGGCAAAAACTAAAGTATGGAGGGTGGGTGGGTGTATAACGCAAACGTCTAGCAACCCAAAGGTTGTGTGGCTCTCATCATAGACAACTTGAGCATTTTAGCTAATTAACAACTTTGCAACTACTTACTACTTTTTAGCTACTTTGCAACTACTGAACATGTATTTCCCTAACATTAATAACCCTTTAAAGTAACTCCTAACCTTAACCCCTAGCTATCTGTAGCCTTAGCCATCTAGCTACCTAGCTAAGATTAGCCACAACAAATTGCAATTCGTAACATTACATTTTACTTTATTTATTTTTGTCATTTAGCAGACACTCTTGTCCAGCGACTTACAGGAGCAATTATGGTTAGGTGCCTTGCTCAGATTTTTTCACCATGTCGGCTCGGGGATTCAAACCAGCAACCTTTGGCACAACCGCTAGTCTATGTTTTGCAAATTCGGAACACATTGTACGAATTGCAATTCGTAACATATCACAGAGCAAGGTCAACTAACAGCAGGTGTGATAGTGAAATATAGAGGTCATTATGCAAAGTATGGGGAAGCTGTTTATATCATTCAATTCACTTCCAAAAACAGGGGAGGAGGATAAAAACAAGCACAGTAATAAAGGAGAATTGCTCAGTGAGTACAATAACTATTAGAAAACACATTTTGACTGATGAGTTGTAAACTCAGGAGACCAGACAGTACTACAAAAAGCAAGCAATACAGTGCATATTACAGTGTTATTATTAAGGTTAACATTCTTAATCAAATAGTGGAACCCATATGTGGGATGAGAGTTTAGGCATGGGGAGGGGGTGAGGCGCACAGTATTCCCTCTAGCCCCGTCTCGTAGCCCTCCTTCCATAGCTCTGTTCTCATGGAATCTTCAGCTGAAATCCGCAGCCCTATAATGATCAACATAGACTGTCTACTCTGCTGCCTCTACCCCCCAAACTCCTCCACCCCCTAACAAGACCCTTCTAAAGATACTCTTTGTACTGTCCCCCTCATTCCTTCCCTCTTCCATTCTCTGTCTATCCGCTCTATTCCCAAATATCTGCCTCTCTTTTCAG
Source organism: Salvelinus alpinus (assembly GCF_045679555.1). Classification (NCBI taxonomy): domain Eukaryota; kingdom Metazoa; phylum Chordata; class Actinopteri; order Salmoniformes; family Salmonidae; genus Salvelinus; species Salvelinus alpinus. The sequence goes on from NC_092100.1 coordinate 22,216,520, forward strand.
TCACAGCCAAATACCCAGAATACCATTGTGTGCTGCCTGTGTGGAGACAGCCTCCCTCGGGCAGTAGCACTCAATTCAAGGTTCAGACGGCCGGTAAGGTGAACTCAAGGGCTCTACTGAGAAACCTTTCGATACCCAATCACAGTCAAAATATCTATATTTCATTGCATGCAGTTTTCACACATTTGAAATGCAGATGTTATATCTCCACTTAATTTCAAAACTAAAGATAAACATTGAAGTGGAAAAAAGCCATATTGCACAATCGTGTCAAGAAACCTTGAGTGTGGCGTGTGCCTACAGACAAATAACAATATCTCTGTAGAAAATGAAAATATAAGCACTCAACATAGATCAAGGGGGCGCCACACATGTTGCCTGTCAAATAAGGCCATGTAGACAGAGTGGGGTCTTTTAGGCTAGTGACAAGGCCCCAGAAATGTTGACATACACCTACCCGAGGTATAAGAAAACTCTCCCATATATGAAATGGATGGTTGTGTAAAAATATTTTACTGCAAAGTTGTTAAAAAGTGATAGATATTGTGACACATCCCCTTAACTCAAACAGTGCAGAATAACTCATGGCTGGAAGGGGACAATTCCTATGACGTGAAGGTCCACAAACGTGTACATATACAGGTGATTAAACCACAATTTAATGGTAATGTGGCATCCATAATGGATTTGGAGTGAAATCTAAGGGGCCCCCTAACGTAATTGCAAGAGTAGGGGCTAAACATATGACTGAAATCCATGACTGGAAAAACAGTTTTTAGTGTCTGAGCCCACTTGCCTTAGAGCCAATTACAAAAGCCACAACATCAAAAAACATGTGAAACTGTATGCATTTTTTTTTATTCAGGCAGGACCATACAGCACTGAATGAGAACAAATTTGACTTGGAAAGTTTATTGAACAGCTACCAAAAAGTGAAGTTCATCACTTTACATTACATGGGCTTGCTCCTACCTATCTTTCCGGAAGGCTCTGGAGCAACTAACCGCCCTTGCTGTCTCTGCCTGGCCGGTTCCCCTCTCTCCACTGGGATTCTCTGCCTCTAACCCTATTACAGGGGCTGAGTCACTGGTGCTCTTTCATGCCGTCCCTATGAGGGGTGCGTCACTTGAGTGGGTTGAGTCACTGACGTGATCTTCCTGTCTGGGTTGGCGCCCCCCCTTGGGTTGTGCCGTGGCGGAGATCTTTGTGGGCTATACTCGGCCTTGTCTCGGGATGGTAAGTTGGTGGTTGAAGATATCCCTTTATATCCTTCCTGTTTGGCCCTGTCCGGGGGTATCATCGGATGGGGCCACAGTGTCTCCTGACCCCTCCTGTCTCAGCCTCCAGTATTTATGCTGCAGTAGTTTATGTGTCGGGGAGCTAGGGTCAGTTTGTTATATCTGGAGTACTTCTCCTGTCTTATCCGGTGTCCTGTGTGAATTTAAGTATGCTCTCTCTAATTCTCTCTTTCTCTCTTTCTTTCTCTCTCGGAGGACCTGAGCCCTAGGACCATGCCTCAGGACTACCTGGCATGATGACTCCTTGCTGTCCCCAGTCCACCTGGCCGTGCTGCTGCTCCAGTTTCAACTGTTCTGCCTGCGGCTATGGAACCCTGACCTGTTCACCGGACGTACTACCTGTCCCAGACCTGCTGTTTTCAACTCCCTAGAGACAGCAGGAGCGGTAGAGATACTCTTCATGATTGGCTATGAAAAGCCAACTGACATTTACTCCTGAGGTGCTGACTTGCTGCACCCTCGACAACTACTGTGATTATTATTATTTGACCATGCTGGTCATTTATGAACATTTGAACATCTTGGCCATGTTCTGTTATAATCTCCACCCGGCACAGCCAGAAGAGGACTGGCCACCCCTCATAGCCTGGTTCCTCTCTAGGTTTCTTCCTAGGTTTTGGCCTTTCTAGGGAGTTTTTCCTAGCCACCGTGCTTCTACACCTGCATTGCTTGCTGTTTGGGGTTTTAGGCTGGGTTTCTGTACAGCACTTTGAGATATCAGCTGATGTAAGAAGGGCTATATAAATACATTTGATTTGATTTGATATCTTTGTGTTTACAGTTATATATACAGTTATATATATATATATATATTTCTAAGATGCATTAAGATATCCTAATGTTGTTTGTTTGTGTATGTAGGGACAACTGACTACTTGTATTCCACATTTTAGCATTATCAGAGCTTGCAAATTTGGCTTACATGAGCTTAGGTGGCCCACCCCTCCTCCAGCCAGGCATTATTCTGCACTTTATGAGTTAAGGAGGTGTGTTACATGCTGACCAGACCGGACATGTCACTTGCGCGAGCGTCGCAAAATAAATTTTGAAATCCATGTTATTCAATTATTGCACCCACACTGCTCGCGCGCACCAACAAGCGTCTGCGATGCCAAGGGCTAAAATAGAACTCCTTTCTATTTTTGAAGCAGATCGCGCTGGAAGTCCTGCCTCTCCCATCTCCTCATTGGTTTATAAAAGCAGGTACCCACGTGCCATCTCCTCATTTGTTATACCCACGTGGGTGATTGAAAGACGAACTGTTTTGCCGGTTGTCGTGGTAATACTATGAAAGTGTAGATGCGATCACCATATAAGTTCAAAGATGAAAAAGCCTGGAAGGAGGAGAGATGACTAGAAACGATTCGGTTGGCCGTTTTATGTGTGGATTAATTGTCGGAGTAGAGGACCTTGTGCATTTAAGGTAAAATAACTCAATGTTTATATCCCAGGACAAATTAGCTAGCAACAGCAAGCTAGCTAAATAGGACAAATTAGCTAGCAAGTGCAAGCTAACTAGCTAAATTGCCATACATGTTTAATGCTTTTCAACCTGTCCCCAAATGAATGTCATTGGTTCAGAGTTTGTTTTGATATTTTAACCTGCGTGTCATGATCGCGTTTGGTGTAGGGGGACACAATAAATGTATGCACGATAGCGCACAATGGCGCATGCGCGCAGCCGGTTTGGGTTCCATGTTACAATATCTATCAATTTAACCACTTTGGCAGTAAAATATTTTTATACGACCATCCAGGATTGGGCACTAGCCCATTTCTGATTGGCTATATCGCTAGGATGTGGCAACCAAACAACCCAGATGGAAAATGTGGAGATTCACTCCCATATAATCCAATTTGGTTTTCAGAGAAATGTCAGCAGAGATCTAACATGTTCTGGCTGTTAAGCCTGCAACACATCCGCGTAAGAGCCGGAGAGGCTGCTTGATTGTCTGTCACTCCACGTGACAGTGCGAATGGGAGTGGTCGGTCTCCTGTCTCCATGATGGCTCCTTCATTTCGACTGCCCAGCAGCAAGAATAACCAAGAGTTACATTTCTATTCGCTCAAACCACAGTAATGAATCCTCCACTAAACAAGTTCCATGGTGAAAACCTATGACCCAATACAATATTTGTCCAAAACTGGACTAGGCTAGCTAGTTACATCTGGATGTTCGATTATTCCCCTGGTCTCAACTGAGAAATGTCTAAATATAGGTATTGCCTTTCGGTGCTTATTAATTACAAACGACCCCTACAAAATGAATAATATATTGGAGTCTCAGGTCCCCACTTACAGTGAAAACCTATACAATTCTGTTTCAATGATTTGTTTTTCTTATCCACACTGTTTGGCAGCCACGTTAGCCTTTCAGGGCCCTTGTCTGTGATCAGCAACGCTGGATACGTCTACATACAGAGGTATCTACTGTTGGTCTATATCCCATGGTAGTTTTCCTGGGGCTCTGTGTTCCTCAGACAGCTCTGACTTTAAAGAGGATTCTATTTCGGGCTAAGCATGTATTTCTGTCTGAAGAATGGGTGGAGGAGTGAAAAGGGGGCCTGAGCCCCTCCAACACAACCATTATCATGCAGTTGCATGATTCATCCGATCGCGTTAAACCAAAACAGATTTGGCAGCTAAGAGCCTTCATCTGGTCTACGTGGTTGTGTCTGACGCAACAGCCCTCACCGTTTTTAGGTTTACTAGAACACTATCTAATCTAGAGTGAGGTGAAAACATTGCTCTAGACTTGTTTACTATGCTTAATCAGTGGCAAGTTTTTTTCTTTCATGTTCTGTCCTGAGGAGCCACAGATACAATCTTGAGTGTACAATGCTTTTAATTTGGCATCCTGCCACTGATCTCGCACGATGTGACTGACTGAGTCCTAATGGGTCTGTCAAAGTTAGAGGAGCTTTATTGGCAGAAATGCTCCCATCCCCTATTATTCTGATGTACATCTGATACCTTGGAATATGTACACCATACGTTTTGCAGATCACAATGATTCGAGCAGAACACCAAAACATCCACACAGGCTGACATAATTGATGTTCTTCAGGCTCAAGACAACCTCTATTATTTATCTTCTAAGCATGGCATGATGCTTCAGACTGGGTCATGTCTGTCTGTCAAATACAGACTGTGGACATTCTTCAGGCTGTGGTTGGGTTTTTTCAATGCCAAAGGATCATTCTTCGTCTGACTCCTATAATCCTTCAAGAACAATTTCCCCTTTTGTTTGGGTTCCCTGGTACATGTGGTATATAGGGTATGTGACAGTGGAGGCTCCTCAGGAGAGGAAAGCGAGGACCATCCTCTTCAGTGAATTTTAGAAAAATGTAAATAGTGAAACATTTAAAAAGTTATCCTTTTTAGATAAAACTATACTAAATCAACTCAGCAAAAAAGAAAAGTCCCCTTTTCAGGACCCTGTCTTTCAAAGATAATTAGTAAAAATCCAAATAACTTCACAGATCTTCATTGTAAAGGATTTAAACACTGTTTCCCATGCTTGTTCAATGAACCATAAACAATTAATGAACATGCACCTGTGGAACGGTCGCTAAGACACTAACAGCTTACGGACGGTAGTCAATTAAGGTCACAGTTATGAAAACGTAGGACACTAAAGAGGCCTTTCTACTGACTCTGAAAAACACCAAAAGACATATGCCCAGGGTCCCTGCTCATCTGTGTGAACATGCCTTAGGCATGCTGCAAGGAGGCATGAGGACTGCAGATGTGGCCAGGGCAATACATTGCAATGTCCGTACTGTGAGACGCCCAAGACAGCGCTACAGGGAGACAGGATGGACAGCTGATCGTCCTCGCAGTGGCAGACCACGTGTAACAACACCTGCACAGGATCAGTACATCCGAACATCACACCTGCGGGACAGGTACAGGATGGCAACAACAACTGCCCAAGTTACACCAGGAACGCACAATCCCTCCATCAGTGCTCAGACTGTCCGCAATAGGCTGATAGAGGCTGGACTGAGGGCTTGTAGGCCTGTTGTAAGGCAGGTCCTCACCAGACATCACCGGCAACAAAGTCGTCTATGGGCACAAACTAGCAAAAAGTGCTCTTCTCTGACCAGTCAAGGTTTTGTCTCACCAGGGGTGATGGTCGGAATCGTGTTTATCGTCGAAGGAATGAGCTTTACACCGAGGCATGTACTCTGGAGCGGGATCGTTTTGGAGGTGGAGGGTCCGTCATGGTCTGGGGCGGTGTGTCACAGCATCATCGGACTGAGCTTGTTGTTATTGCAGGCAATCTCAACTATGTGCGTTACAGGGAAGACATCCTCCTCCCTCATGTGGTACCCTTCCTGCAGGCTCATCCTGACATGACCCTCCAGCATGACAATGCCACCAGCCATACTGCTCGTTCTGTGCGTGATTTCCTGCAAGACAGGAATGTCAGTGTTCTGCCATGGCCAGCGAAGAGCCCGGATCTCAATCCCATTGAACACGTCTGGGACCTGTTGGATCGGAGGGTGAGGGCTAGGGCCATTCCCAACAGAAATGTCCGGGAACTTGCAGGTGCCTTGGTGGAAGAATGGGGTAATATCTCACAGCAAGAACTGGCAAATCTGGTGCAGTCCATGAGGAGGAGATGCACTGCAGTACTTAATGCAGCTGGTGGCCACACCAGATAGTGACTGTTACTTTTGATTTTGACCCCCCCTTTTGTTCAGGGACACATTATTCCATTTCTGTTAGTCACATGTCTGTGGAACTTGTTCAATCTTGTTATATTCATACAAATACTTACACATGTTAAGTTTGCTAAAAATAAACGCAGTTGACAGTGAGAGGACGTTTATTTTTTTGCTGAGTTTATATTCACGTCACCAAAGAATTTTATAAAACACACTGTTTTGCAATGGTCACAGTAGCCTCAACAGCACTTTGCATGGTAGCACCATGGTGTAGCCGGAGGACAGCTAGTTTCCGTACATTGACTTCAATACAAAACCTACGAGGCTCGTGGTTCTCACCCCCTTCCATAGACTTACACAGGAATTATGGCAACTTCCGGAGGACGTCCTTCAACCTATCAGAGCTTTTGCAGATGAAGTGACATGTTGTTCACATAATCAAAGAATTAGAGAATGAATCTCGTACTGAAACCATAAGCTACAGCTAGCTAGCACTTCACTGTAAAAAATATGGTGAGTAGTTGATTCAGAGAGAGAAAGACAATAGTTGAACAGTTTAACAAATTAATTTCTTCAAAAATGAAGGAGAAGCGAGAGAGAGAGCGTGATAGCTATATTTTGTATTTCTTTCACGCACACTTACTTAGCTAGTGAATGCAGCTAGCTAGTTTAGCCTACTCAAACACAGAGAGGGATGCTATGTTAGTTAGCTGACTATGGCTATCCAAAACTCCAAGTCAAGGTAAGCTTTTGGTTTTATTAATTTATTGCCACCAGGGCCCGCTGGTGTAACTGCTAAACTCCTTGCTCTCTGTACTGCATGATAGTAGTGTGTTTACTAACGCATTAGTTCTAGTAGCTATGTTGACTGTGACATTATAATATGGTGACAATGATGTAGGCTGTGTGTAGCGGTTAGCGGTTATAATATGAAAGTTTGTCTTGGAAAGGTTTTTTCGACTGGTCACAGACAGCTAATGTGTCTGAAGTCCACAAGCGAAGGGAAAATGTGAGAAGAGGAGAGCGAGAAGAAATTATACAACGATCAAAGGGATCATGCTGAATTGTATGTATCCGCCGATTCGGTTGAAAAATGTTTCTTAAACAGAAGCAAACGGAACAAAACGGGGATAAACATACCTGAATTTGTCCAATAAAAACTCTCATTTGCAACTGTTGGACTAATGATTACACCCTAGATCAGCTAGATGCAGGCCAGAGTGTGCAAGGCGGTATTGAATGTTTCAATATCTGTCACCTTGATTACTACAATTTCTCATCCTGTGGACCTACGCTGTAAACATTCATTCATAGGCTAGGTTGTAGTAAGCTCATGATGGGTATAGGGAAAATTCGGGTATCATGTAGTAGCCTAAACCTATCGATGTTACATTGAACTGGGTAAATGAAATATGAATGACAGTCATCCAATATGCTGTAATAGAAATAAGGCCATGCTCATTAAAAAAATAATTGTCTTCCCTCATCTTAAACGGCACCGATTGCCACTGGTATATGATGCTGGCCGTTCAGTCATTTTGACTAGTCAGTCATGATGAGTGCAGTCAGAATAGACAGTTGAAATTGAAGGGGTGCTACTGATGGAGTTTCATTGTGGTTTAGCCGCTGTTTGCTCTACGGGAAGACTATCCAATTAGACTTCATGAAGCATTTTATTCAATGGAAATAAACAGCATACCGACCATGGCTTCACAGTCAGAGCGCATGCCCATGTCTCTGCATAGAGATAGAGGAGAACCAGCTGAAGCAGGTTTTCTATTTATAGCCAGCACATTACTATCAACATTAGCTCATCATATTAAGTATCTCTGATTACTGATCCAATCCCTCCCGGGTTCATGCCAATTGTGTGCTGAGATTACGTACTGCTAAGAATTACAGTGTTGTAGTGCTGGAGAGATTTAGAAGTACATCCTTCACCAGGGAAGAGAACACCCCATAGAGGAAAATAAATAGACTTGAGGTCCCCAAATTTTTTGCAACAATTTCTCAGTCTTTTGCTGCCAATGGTTTTGAATAATATGGTGAAAATAACAGATTTGGATCCAGTTAAGAGTTTTCATCTCTAAAGTTGGGTTACCATGGCAGGCAGGGCTATCAGATGAGATGCCAGGATCTAAATCAAAAGTCTGTCAGGGTGCAGGGAGTCCATCAATGAGGTAGCTAGATGTCTGGGAGACTGTGTTGAGTTGATGTTCTTGTGAACAATGTCTTATATCATCATTGAAAATCCTCCTGTTTAGTTTTACAGACTACACACAGCACGACATGCCTTTGGCAAATGTGATGTTTTTGTTTTCCTTAACTACCCAATAACGGAAATAAGCCCTTGGCGCTCTGAAAACGTTCTCACAACAAAACAAAAATCACTCAGCCTACCAAAATAATCTTATTTCACCTGAGAGCAATAGTTCACACGAGAACACGTTAATCTTATAACCACATGACAAGCAAATTAATAAGCACTGTTAACATGAATCATGATCTTGTGGTTAGGTATAACAACTTAGACTCAAACTTAGACCAACGGAAATGAGCATTTCCATCGTTTTTTTAAGACACCTTAATCCATTGATGGTATGTTGATGTACAGATAATTTAATATGATAGAAGCTACATTTAATTCAACAAACATTTAAACCTGTGACTTGAAATTAATTTATTGAAATCGCAAGTGCATCTCTGCTTTTTCCCTTGCCTGTAGTAGCTGTAGGAAAGTGTGAGCTACCTGTACATTTCCAGCTGTGCAAATAGGATAGAGAATTTAGCATAAATCTTATTTTCTTCATATGCTGTGCTGGACAGTAGGGCATCAGTTGATACCAATGATTTTTATATAAATTAGATGACTAATAACGGCTCTGTGTTGAAGCCACCATGTCTCCATCTTGGCACTCCCTCACCAGTGTAAAAAACATTTTGGAAGCTATAGAAATGCATTTATTAATGTTTACATTCGTTTTTGCCACATTTATTCTAGTACAGACACCTTAATGCATACTTAAAAAATATATTAATTATGCGTGATATCAGGTCTGTCTATCATGGCTGTTATTTTGCCCAATAATAGTAGTCCCAAATTGGGCTGTTTAGTCCGTCCATTTTGGTCCAAATTTAGCCAAAGATCAGCCTGACTGCTCGCTTGCTGTACTCATTGGAAACATGAGATCCATCATATTGCATAGCTTGTATTGATTAAATGATGGTGGCTTTATGGAAATATCCACAATACAATTTCATAAAATAGATATTTTTTTAAATATAAAAAATATGTATATATATATATATATATATATATATATATATATAAAAATACATATTTATTTATTTTAAATTTTTATATATATATAAAAACGACTAATTTAGCTTGTCAATTTGACAGATGTTTTGACGTAAGCAAAATATGACAGAAAACGGCCTGTAATCTTAAGGGTGCACAATTTAACAACAATTTATTACAATTTGAATTTGACATTTTAACCACCATTTGCTTCTGTGACATACTGCGCAAGTGCTAAAAGACATGAGCAAGTCATTTGCGAAATTTTTTCGAAATCAGAATAATTTTCTAAATATAACATTTCATAATTTGTCATATGTTCAGCTCACAAATTATTATTTTCTCTATACTCTAAGCCAACGTTAGCAACTGAATACTGTGAAGGATGGTTTTGTTCTCTTTTAACATAAATATATGCCTTATAGAAAAAGTACATGTTAATCACAAAACATAGCGTGACTGCAGAAAAGCTGTTGTTAATCTAGGGTGTCGACTGCAAACCACAAGGTTGAGACAAGATGGAAAAATGCTGAATAACAAGAAGACAGGAACTGAGGAATGTGTAGGGAAAATGCTGAATAACAAGAAAACAGGAACTGAGGAATGTGTAGAAACCAACAAATCAGCTCAATCTTCACAAACACCATTCCGGACATTTGAATCCTGAGTGCTGTGTCTGGGCACCACCGATAGGCTAGCAAGTTTAAACCACGCTAAGCCTCTACTGTGACAGGCCAACTCTAAAGTTGGAACTACCTCTGTCACAGTATAAAATAAGATGTCTGTACTATTTCAGTCAGTTCTCTGCTTTACCCTGCGTGGTGATACAGTGAACCCGTATATACGAAAATTGCATTTACCATTTATCACTTGTGTTAAATAAATATAATTATAGTATATTCAGTGACTCTGAATCACATTTTATCCTGATACCAGATTTGATTGACGCAACCTTTGACAATACCTGCAGATGCTAGGTAGATAGCTAACTGGCTTGCTATATGGGTTAACTAGCTATCTAACTAGTGAGAGGGGGGCATTAATAAGCCACTACAAAAGGAGGATGAGGACAATAAGTTGGTCAAATGTAGCTACCTAGCTAGCTAACGTTAGCTACTGCTGGCGATTATTCAGTGGTGTGTGTACGCTTGTAGCTAGCTAACTTTAGCTATGTAGCTAGCTAACGTTAGCAAAACAAAATTCTCCAGCAGCTAACATTTACGTAAGCTAACGTTAGCCTACTCTGGGTAACATTACCTGCAGTCAGATGCTAGCTAGCTAGGTAGCAAGGTGGGGAAGCATAGATAGCTGGTTTGCTTACTAACTAGCTTGCTGTAGCTATCCAACTACAATGGCTAGCTAGCTAGCTCATAAAAGAGGATCATTAAAAGGGAATGGAAAAACCTCGGGAACTAAAGCTGAGCGAAGAAATGTATTCAATCCACTATTACTAAACATGTGATTGTAACATAGAAACATTTCTATTTTTTTGATCTTGAACAACGTTATTAGAGGTAAGGGTAGCGCCATCTTGAATTGCCATAATAAAGACTGACGCCAATGCATCTTTGGTAGAAGTGAACAAATTCTGAGTTTTGGCATGGAGACCGAAAGTGAATGCCATCGAAATGGGCCTTGCCTCTACTGCCCCTAAAATGTGTCTCACAACTTTAACTGCTCTGTCATTGAGAGCACGACAACAATATTAAGGCAAGGAACTGTATAGCTACAATTCGTTTTTTGTTGGTAATTATAGTGTACATTTTATATTATTTTTCTGATTGATACGATGTCCGTGAAATTAAATTTTGATAACAAGCCGAGTAGACAAATCATCCAAAACGAGACAAGCTAGCTAGCATAGCTACTTGATTTAGCTCTGTTTGTCTTTTTTATGTATACAAAATAAAATACTCATTGACAATTTGAAGAGCATTTGTCAATAGGTATGGGCTGTGGGGCGGCAAGTAGCCTAATGGTTAGAGTGGTGGGCCAGTAACTGAAAGGTTGCTGGATTGAATCCCTGCGCTGACAAGGTGAAAATGTGTGTGTTTAAGGTAGTTGTTGTGAATTTGTTAGACTTGTTAGATATTACTGCATAGTCGGAACTAGAAGCACATCTGCTAACCGATTTGATTTGAGCAAGGCAGTTAACCCACTGTTCCCCGGGCCCGAAGATGTGGATGTCAAATAAGGCAGCCACCCCACCTCTCTGATTCAGAGGGGTTGGGTGAAATGATGAAGACACATTTCAGTTGTACAACTGACTAGATATCCCCCAATATCTAGCTAAAATATCTAGATTTATTATGTTTATTTTTATCTGTGATAACTACTTGGGAACATGAGGACGAAGAGGATGAGATTAAAATGAAGTAGCCGGAGGAAGTTGAGAAGCCACCCACGTGATGCTGCTGCCTCTCAGCCAAGCTTTTTAACTGGAAGGTAACTGTCAATGATTTATTATTGTTTTGAACTATTAGGCCTATATATAAATTAGGTCTGTGCTTTTTAAAATACTCTCTCTCTATAGGACACTGTGGTGGACTGTCAGCTGTTAGACCTTTGTGAGGAGGAAGACACTATAAGCTTTTGTTGTGTTACAGCCTACATTCTGTCACTGGCCTCCACACAATACCCCATAATGTCAAAGTGGAATTATGTTGTAAGACACTTTTACAAATTAATGAAAAATGAAAAGCTGAAATGTCTTGAGTCAATAAGTTTTAACCCCTATGTTATGGCAAGCCTAAATAAGTTCAGGAGTTAAAATGTGCTTAACAAGTCACATGGACTGTGTGTGCAATAAGTGTTTAGCAAGATCTTTGAATGACTATCTCTGTACCCCACACATACAATTATCTGTACAGTCCCCAGTCGAGCAGTGAATTTCAAACACAGATTCAGCCACGAAGACCAGGGAGGTTTACCAATGGCTTGAAAAGAAGGGCACCTATTGGTAGATTTAAAAAAAAATGCAGACACTGACTATCCCAGTGAGCATGGTGAAGTTATTAATTACACTTTGAATGGTGTATCAATACATCCAGTCACTACATAGATACAGGCGTCCTTCCTAACTCAGTTGCCGGAGTGGATAGAAACCGCTCAGGGATTTTACCATGAGGCCAATGGTGACTTTAAAACAGTTAGAGTATGAATGGAGGATGGCTCAACAACATTGTAGGTACTCCACAATACTAACCTAAATGACAGAGTGAAAAGAAGGAAGCCTGTACAGAATAAAAAAATACTCCAAAACACGCATCCTGTTTGCAATAAGGCACTAAAGTAAAACTGCAAAAAATGTAGCAAAGAAATTAATTTTATGTCCTGACTACAAAGTGTTATGTTTGGGGTAAATCTAACACATTTATTTAATTTTTTTAATTTAACACATCACTGAGTACCACTCTTCATATTTTCAAGCATGGTGGCTGCATCATGTTATGGGTATGCTTATCATCGGCAAAGACTAGGGAGTTTTTTAGGATAAAAATAAACAGAATAAAGCTAAGCACAGGCAAGATCCTAGAGGAAAACCTGGTTCAGTCTGCTTTCCAACAGACACTGAGAGACAAATGCACCTTTCAGCAGGACAATAACCTAAAAAGTTGAATTTGTAAAAGCCAATTATTGTTATTATATTCCTTATTCGTACCATATTTAGTCATTCCAGTTGATATTTGATGACAACCCTGAGATTAATGTTGTATATAATGTTATGGTTAGGATGCCATGATGTAACTTGCACTCTGTTTTTAAGTTTGAGTGAGACAATGTATTTCACTAACCTTATTCTTTCAAGAAAGCTATTGTTTTATTAATATTATATTACTTGTTTATGTCTTTCCTTCTCAAATGTAAGACTAAAATGCCATTTGCAATATGTTTGGTGCATATACAGTACCAGTCAAAAGTTTGGACACACCTACTCATTCAAGGGTTTTTCTTTATTTTTACTGGAATAATAGTGGAGACATCAAAACTATGAAATAACACATATGGAATCATGTAGTAACCAAAAAAAGTGTTAAATCAAAATATATTTTATATTTCAGATTCTTCAAAGTGGCCACCCTTTGCCTTGATGACAGCTTTGCACAATCTTGGCATTCTCTCAACCAGCTTAATGAGGAATGCTTTTCCAACAGTCTTGAAGGAGTTCCCACATATGCTGAGCACTTGTTGGCTGCTTTTCCTTCACTCTGCGGTCCAACTCATCCCAAATCATCTCAATTGGGTTGAGGTCAGGTGATTGTGGAGGCCAGGTCATCTGATGCAGCACTCCATCACTTTCCTTCTTGGTCCAATATCCCTTACACAGCCTGGAGGTGTGTTGGGTTATTGTCCTGTTGAAAAACAAATGATAGTCCCACTAGGCCCAAACCATATGGGATGGCGTATCGCTGCAGAATGCTGTGGTAGCCGTGCTGGTTAAGTGTGCCTTGAATTCTAAATAAATCACTGACAGTGTCACCAGCAAAGCACCCCCACAACATCACACCTCCTCTTCCATGCTTCACGGTGGGAACCACACATGCGGAGATCATCTGTTCTCCTACTCTGTGTCTCACGAAGACACGGTGGGTGGAACCAAAAATCTCAAATTTGGACTCTAGACCAAAGGACAGATTTCCACCGGTCTAATGTCCATTGCTCGTGTTCCTTGGCCCAAGCAAGTCTCTTCTTCTTATTGGTGTCCTTTAGTTGTGGTTTCTTTGCAGAAATTCGACCATGAAGGCCTGATTCACGGAGTCTGCTCTGAACAGTTGATGTTGAGATGTGTCTGTTACTTGAACTCTGTGAAGCATTTATTTGGGCTGCAATTTCTGAGGCTGGTAACTCTAATGAACTTATCCTCTGCAGCGGAGGTAACTCTGGGTCTTCCTTTCCTGTGGCGGTCCTCATGAGAGCCAGTTTCATCATAGCGCTTGATGGTTTTTGCGACTGCACTTGAAACTTTCAAAGTTCTTGAAATTTTCCGTAATGACTGACCTTCATGTTTTAAAGTAATGATGGACTGTCATTTCTCTTTGATTATTTGAGCTGTTCTTACCATAATATGGACTTGGTCTTTTACCAAATAGGGCTATCTTCTGTATACCACCTCTACCTTGTCACAACACAACTGATTGGCTCAAACGCATTAAGGAAAGAAATTCCACAAATTAACTTTTAACAAGGCACACCTGTTAATTGAAATGCTTTCATGAAGGTGGTTGAGAGAATGCCAAGAGTGCGCAAAGCTGGAATGATTTGTTAATCCCTTTTTTGGTTACTACATGACTCCATATGTGTTATTTCATAGTTTTGATGTCTTCACTATTATTTTACAATGTAAAAAAAAGTGTAAAAATAAAGAAAAATCCTTGAATGAGTAGGTGTGTCCAAACTTTTGACCTTTAGTGTAAATATGAAATATCAAAACCAAATGGAAATCCCTTTGTTAATATGTTTTGGCAATAATTCACTTAATGGTGAGGCATGGAATAATATATATTTTGCGTATTGTTTATTAAAGATCAAATAAAATCCTACAAAATACCAACATGTAAAGTGTTGGGCCCATGTTTCATGAGCTGAAATTAAATATCCCAGAAATGTTCCATACAAAAAGCTTATTTCTCTAAAATGTTGTTCACAAATTTGTTTACATCCTTGTAACTATTTGTCCTTTGCCAAGATAATCCATCCACCTGACAAGTATGGCATATCAAGAAGATGATTATACAGCATGATCATTACACAGGTGCACCTTGTGCTGGAGACAAAAGGCCACTCTAAAATGTGTAGTTTTGTCACATAACACAATGCCACAGATGTCTCAAGTTTTGAGGGAGTGTGCAATTGGCATGCTGACTGCAGGAATGTCCACCAGAGCTGTTGCCAGAGAATTTAATGTTAATTTGTCTACCATAAGCCACCTCCAACATCGTTTAGAGAATTTGGCAGTACGTTCAACCGGCCATACGACCTCAGACCACGTGTAACCACGCCAGCCCAGGATCTCAAATCCGGCTTCTTTAAAAAACAATTTTTTATTTAACCTTTATTTAACTAGTCAAGTCATTTAAGAACAAATTCTTATTCACAATGACGGTCTACCCCGGCGAAACCCTAACCTGGATGACGCTGGGCCAATTGTGCCCGCCCTATGGGACTCCCAATCATGGCCGGTTGTGATACAACCTGGAATCAAACCAGGGTCTGTAGTGACGCTTCTAGAACTGAGATGCAGCGCCTTAGACTGCTGCGCCACTCACACTGAGACGAGCTACCCGGACAGCTGATGAAACTGTGGGTTTGCACAACCGAAGAATTTCTGCACAAACTGTCAGAAATCATCTCAGGGAAGCTCATCTGCATGCTCGTCGTCCTCACGAGTGTCTTGACCTGACTGCAGTATGGCATCGTAACCGACAAATGCTCACCTTCAATGGCCACTGGCACGCTGGAGAAGTGTGCTCTTCACGGATGAATCCCGGTTTCAACTGTACCACCATCACCTCATGTTTCAGCATGGTAATGCACCCATTGAGCACGTTGTGGATGCTCTGGATCGACGTGTACGACAGCGTGTTCCAGTTACCG
This sequence comes from Salvelinus alpinus, assembly GCF_045679555.1. Classification (NCBI taxonomy): domain Eukaryota; kingdom Metazoa; phylum Chordata; class Actinopteri; order Salmoniformes; family Salmonidae; genus Salvelinus; species Salvelinus alpinus. The sequence goes on from NC_092100.1 coordinate 22,232,386, forward strand.
ACAATATCCAGCAACTTTGCACAGCCATTGAAGGAGTGAGACAACATTCCATAGGCCACAATCAGCAGCCTGATCAACTCTATGCAAAGGAGATGTGTCACGCTGTATGAGGTAAATGGTGTTCACTCCAGATATTGACTGATTTTCTGATCCACGTCCCTACTTTTTTTTTTTAAAGCACCCGTGACCATCCATAGATTTGTTTTTAATCACTTTACAGCATGTCAATTGACTTATTTCTTTATATGAACATACCATCCAGACAGTCTCGGAGGTAGCGGGGTGGCTTGGCTCATCTCCTGGTTTCTGACATATTGTAGGGGTGAGCGAATCATCACTGGTTCATACACACACACAGGGACATAGAGCCATAGAAACTGTTGCGGCCGCTAAGCGCCTTCACAACCCTCGCGGTGTTACCATGGTGAGGAGCAGAGATCTAGCTGACTCGGCTGAGTGGGTCTGGCACAAAGGCAGGTGGATTGGAGAGTTTATCACAGATAAGCTTTGGAACTATTGCCTCTGCCAATTCCTTTACTTCATTATTTTCTTGACAGTGTTTGTAAATAATTTCAATGAATATACGATGTGTTGTAGTGCAGCCCGTAAACTCGTCACAATAAATGTTTAAAGTGGATGGCTCTTTTACAATGACACTTCCTAAGTGTATTACTCATCCGAATGCTTACAGATACTGAGGATGTACAGTATATTGCTTGCTGTGTGGTCCTGTCAGATAGAAAAACATAACGAGAGCACTAATGGTTTGAAATGACTTAAAATCATTTACAAACAAATTCCATTTGTGTTTGAGTGTATTGAGCCATGTGCATTATGGTTACATGACAGAATATACAGATATAAATATAGTTTATATATTTAGGAAGAGTAAGGCTTAAAGGCAGAAAGTGTTAAAAAAAATGTATCATGAAGATATACAGATATCAGCAAATGGTCAGTTCACATCAGAAGACATGCTTGGGTAACACTTCCTTTTAAGGGGTTCTTATTATAGCATTGTAATTAATTCTAATAATTCATAGTTACACTGAAATAACATGTAAATGGTAGTAATTGCAGTATGTAATTGCACAGGTGTATTAACAAATGCTAGTTACCATGCTTGTTACAAATGTTAAAGTTTCCGATAGCATCCCAACGCACAATATTTCAGCCTGCACAAGTTTTAGCAAATTGGAAACTGACCAACTCATTGACACAACTCTGCAATAAAGGGCTCTGGAGTCTAATTACATTGTACTTATGCAGATATAACATGTACTCTGTGGGATACTAGTGCGTTTATCCTCCCAATTGGATGGTACGTCCGGAAGCCTTAATTAGGGCCAGGTTGTCAGGATGGCTAATGTACTATATAAGAACATATTCATTACAAGTAAGTAATTACACTGAAATAAGGACCCCTTAAATTTAAGTGATACTGAAACTTGTTTTTGAGCGCAGTGCAGCTCACCAGTCCCAGATATTATATGATGCTTCTGTTCAGTTCAAACATTCAAAACAGTTCTGTGGACTAACCCTAACGCAGCAATGATTGCGTGGCGTGAGGAAGATAGAAGATCTACATTTGGCCTCGACATGTGAAAAGAATCACAGGGGACCATATGTTGCATAAGTTTTATGTTGGCAGGTATGACTATTTAGAGGTGTCAATTTCGTTTTTTGCCGCTGTCATAAAAGGCTCATAAAAAATATCACAAATCAAATTCGGCTTGTCACCAAAAACACTCACAAACTTCTACAGATGCACAATCGAGAGCATCCTATCGGACTGTATCAACGCCTGGTACGGCAACTGCTCCGCCCACAATCGTAAGGCTCTCCAGAGGGTAGTGAGGTCTGCACAACACATCACCGGGTGCAAACTACCTGCCCTCCAGGACACCTACACCACCCGATGTCACAGAAAGGCCAAAAAGATAATCAAGGACAACAACCACCCGAGCCACTGCCTGTTCACCCCACTATCATCCAGAAGGCGAGGTCAGTACAGGTGCATCAAAGCTGTGACCGAGAGACTGAAAAGCAGCTTCTATCACAAGGCCATCAGACTGTTAAACAGCATTCACTAACATAAATACATACTGACTTTCACTTTAATAATAAAAAAATTGATGTAATAAATGTCTCACTAGCCACTTTAAACAATGCCTCTTTATATAATGTTTACATACCCTACATTACTCATCTCATATGTATATACTGTACTCTATACCATCCACTGCATCTTGCCTATGCCGTTCGGCCATCGCTCATCCATATATTTTTATGTACATATTCTTATTCATTCCTTTACACTTGTGGGTATAAGGTAGTTGTTGTGAAATTGTTAGATTACTTGTAGATATTACTGCATGGTCGGAACTAGAAGCACAATCATTTCACTACACTCGCATTAAGATCTGCTAACCATGTGTATGTGACAAATAAAATTTGATTTGATTTGGTTCGAGTCCTGAATGCTGATTGGCTGACAGTCGTGGTATATCAAACCATATACCACAGGTATGACAAAACATTTATTTTTACTGCTCTACTTACGTTGGTAACCAGTTTATAATAGCAATAAGGCACCTTGGGTGTTTGTGGTATATGGCCAATATACCACGGCTAAGGGCTGTATCCAGGCACTCCGTGTTGTGTCGTTCGTATACCTTGTGCCTTATTGCTTAAATATACAATGGCTGTCACCCAATCAGCATTCAGGGCTGGAACCACCAAGTTTATAATCCAGTGTATGTGCCTTATAGAATGTTGACCAATGTTTCTCCCCCCTCTTCTAAATAACAGCATCTAGACTTTAGATATTAATTGTATGTCTCTTGATTTTTACTTTCTCAACCATGAATCCCATAGACAACACAGCTGTCACGTGAACAGCTTCAGAGAGCACGCTTGACAAGTGTTTTGAGGATTACTTCTATAATGAACATTGCATGGTGTCAGACAGAGGCTGGAGGCATTGTAGCTAGTTATCTGGACAGACCTATCAGAAAGGAGCTGATGGAGGACTCAGGAAGTCAGCCTTTAGTTCCCCTCCATCCTATCAACACAGATCCAATCATGTGTTTCTGGGTGTAGACTTCTTTATGACATGATCATACCACAGAAATAACGCCACATATATTCCCCCCCAAGCAGACACATAGATGGCCCTGAACGAACTTTATCTGACTCTTTGTAAACTGGAAACCACACACCCTGAGGCTGCATTCATTGTAGCTGGGGATTTTAACAAGGCTAATCTGAAAACAAAACTCCCTAAATTCTATCAGCATATCGATTGTGCTACCAGGGCTGGTAAAACCTTGGATCATTGTTATACTAACTTCCGCGACGCATATAAGGCCCTCCCCCGCCCTCCTTTCGGAAAAGCTGACCACGACTCCATTTTGTTGCTTCCAGCCTACAAACAGAAACTAAAACAACAAGCTCCCTCGCTCAGGTCTGTTCAACGCTGGTCCAACCAATCTGATTCCACGCTTCAAGACTGCTTCGATCACGTGGATTGGGATATGTTCCGCATTGCGTCCAACAACAATATTGACAAATACGCTGATTCGGTGAGCGAGTTCATTAGAAAGTGCATTGACGATGTCGTACCCACAGCAACGATTAAAACATTCCCAAACCAGAAACCGTGGATTGATGGCAGCCTTCGCGTGAAACTGAAAGCGCGAACCACTGCTTTTAACCAGGGCAAGGTGACCGGAAACATGACCGAATACAAACAGTGTAGCTATTCTCTCCGCAAGGCAATCAAACAAGCTAAGTCCCAGTATAGAGACAAAGTAGAGTCGCAATTCAACAGCTCAGACACAAGAGGTATGTGGCAGGGTCTACAGTCAATCACGGATTACAAAAAGAAAACCAGCCCCGTCACGGACCAGGATGTCTTGCTCCCAGACAGGCTAAATAACTTTTTTGCTCGCTTTGAGGACAATACAGTGCCACTGACACGGCCCGCTACCAAAACCTGCAGGCTCTCCTGAACTGCAGCCGAGGTGAGTAAAACATTTAAACGTGTTAACCCTCGCAAGGCTGCAGGCCCAGACGGCATTCCCAGCCGCGTCCTCAGAGCATGCGCAGACCAGCTGGCTGGTGTGTTTAAGGACATATTCAATCAATCCTTATCCCAGTCTGCTGTTCCCACATGCTTCAAGAGGGCCACCATTGTTCCTGTTCCCAAGAAAGCTAAGGTAACTGAGCTAAACGACTACCGCCCCGTAGCACTCACTTCCGTCATCATGAAGTGCTTTGAGAGACTAGTCAAGGACCATATCACCTCCACCCTACCTGACACCCTAGACCCACTCCAATTTGCTTAACGACCCAATAGGTCCACAGACGACGCAATCGCAACCACACTGCACACTGCCCTAACCCATCTGGACAAGAGGAATACCTATGTGAGAATGCTGTTCATCGACTACAGCTCAGCATTTAACACCATAGTACCCTCCAAACTCGTCATCAAGATCGAGACCCTGGGTCTCGACCCCGCCCTGTGCAACTGGGTCCTGGACTTCCTGACGGGCCGCCCCCAGGTGGTGAGGGTAGGTAACAACATCTCCACCCCGCTGATCCTCAACACCGGGGCCCCACAAGGGTGCGTTCCGTTCTGAGCCCTCTCCTGTACTCCCTGTTCACCCACGACTGCGTGGCCATGCACGCCTCCAACTCAATCATCAAGTTTGCGGACGACACTACAGTGGTAGGCTTGATTACCAACAACGACGAGACGGCCTACAGGGAGGAGGTGAGGGCCCTCGGAGTGTGGTGTCAGGAAAATAACCTCACACTCAACGTCAACAAAACAAAGGAGATGATTGTGGACTTCAGGAAACAGCAGAGGGAGCACCCCCCTATCCACATCGACGGGACAGTAGTGGAGAAGGTGGAAAGTTTTAAGTTCCTTGGTGTACACATCACGGACAAACTGAATTGGTCCACCCACACAGACAGCGTTGTGAAGAAGGCGCAGCAGCGCCTCTTCAACCTCAGGAGGCTGAAGAAATCCGTCTTGTCACCAAAAGCACTCACAAACTTCTACAGATGCACAATCGAGAGCATCCTGTCGGGCTGTATCACCGCCTGTGACGGCAACTGCTCCGCCCACAACCGTAAGGCTCTCCAGAGGGTAGTGAGGTCTGCACAACGCATCACCGTGGGCAAACTACCTGCCCTCCAGGACACCTACACCACCCGATGTCACAGGAAGGCCATAAAGATCATCAAGGACAACAACCACCCAAGCCACTGCCTGTTCACCCCGCTATCATCCAGAAGGCGAGGTCAGTACAGGTGCATCAAAGCAGGGACCGAGAGACTGAAAAACAGCTTCTATCTCAAGGCCATCAGACTGTTAAACAGCCACCACTAACATTTAGTGGCCGCTGCCAACATACTGACTCAACTCCAGCCACTTTAATAATGGGAATTGATGGAAATTATGTAAAAATGTACCACTAGCCACTTTAAACAATGCCACTTAATATAATGTTTACATACCCTACATTACTCATCTCATATGTATATACTGTACTCTATGATCTGTGATCTGTACTCTATACCATCTACTGCATCTTGCCTATGCCGTTCTGTACCATCACTCATTCATATATCTTTATGTACATATTCTTTATCCCTTTACACTTGTGTGTATAAGGTAGTAGTTGTGGAATTGTTAGGTTAGATTACTTGTTGGTTATTACTGCATTGTCGGAACTAGAAGCACAAGCATTTCGCTACACTCGCATTAACATCTGCTAACCATGTGTATGTGACAAATAAAATTTGATTTGATTTGACATCCACCGACTATACAGTAGACAATGAATGAACCCCCGGCCTACCACTGTTACGTTCGTTGATGGAAGGATCGGACCAAGGTGCAGCGTGGTAGGCGTACATTTTAATTTATTAAATGAACACCGAAAAAACAACAAATACAAAACGTAACGTCTAGTAGGGCTAAACAGCACAGTACCAAAAACAAGATCCCACAATCTACAGGTGGAAAAAGGCTGCCTAAGTATGATCCCCAATCAGAGACAACGATAGACAGCTACCTCTGATTGGGAACCATACCCGGCCAACAAAGAAATAGAAAACATAGATTGCACACCCTAGTCACACCCTGACCTAACCAAAGAGAGAATTTAAAGGATCTCTAAGGTCAGGGTGTGACAACCACATATGTGATTTCGAATTCACCGTGATGTGCGACACAATGATCAAGGTCCTCCTTTTATTGTTGTCATTTTCCTTTCTTCTTAATAAACATGTAATTTTAGCCATTATTGATGGATTTTTATGACTATCATTACTTTCCCCTGCTTTCTACCGCAATGGCTGATGGCTAAACCGGGCGGCGCTCAATCCCCGCAGTCCCAATAAAGCTGACAAGCTGACGATAAAGGCCTCTCCTGCTGGGCTTCCTCTCTGTTCAGTTCCTCTCTGCCTCCTGTGATTCCCATTACGTCATCACACAGCTCCCAGAGACCATTCACTTCTCTTATTCGCTTTCCTTCTCACAAAACCCACTGTTGCACACTATTCCAATCAATTAGAATAAAAGGCTTGTGGTTCAGGTATGAAAGGGGGCATTATTCAGTCTAGACTCTGGAAGGTATGTAATAGACATACCTGGGGCTACGCGGTCAGTTTATATGCTTACCAAAAACAAAGGGGTACCCCTTTTTAGCCAAGGGAAATAGGTTGTTTCTGGTTTGTAGGTTTTATACACCCCATGAAGGAATATATCTTGAGCAGTTTAACTCACCCCATGATGTTGACATCTGATATGAGGACAAGAAAGGTAGACAGGAGGGTCACATAAGGAGAAAGGAGGGTCATCTGGTGAGAAAGTATCAGAAAGCAGACCTTTGGTTTAGGTTTGCATGGTAAACAGGAAGCAGCATCCCTTTGTGTGGGTGTGAGACAGCCGACTAATAGATGTAGATATGTTCACACAGGCCATAGGGAGAAGAGAAGCCAACTGTTTCATTGCTTTGTTGGTATATATAAATATATTTTTTACCTTTATTTAACTAGGCAAGTCAGTTAAGAACAAATTCTAATTTACAATGACAGCCTCCCGGGGAACAGTGGGTTAAGGGGCAGAACGACAGATTTTTACCTTGTCAACTCAGGGATTCAATCCAGCAACCTTTCGGTTACTGGCCCAATGGTCTAACCACATGCCGCCTGCTATTATTATGTTTTGAACTGAAATCTACTGAAGTAAGTAGAAACAAATTGCACTATGCAGAAAGGGGAGAAATGCAAAATGTGTAAGATTAATGGTGGTGGGTCGTGTTTCAGAGGACGCATAGCTCTCGACCTTCGCCTCTCCCGAGTCCATACGGGAGTTGCAGAGATGGGACAAGACTGTAACTACCAATTGGATATCACGAATTTGTGGAGAAAAAAGGGGTAAAAGTAAATAAATAAAAAATGGAAATTCCTCAAAGTGATTTAGACTTAAATCCTTGAGTCAGAATGCTCTGATACTTGTGTGACAGTCCATGATCCAATCATTGACCCTGAAGTTCAATTACAATCCAAAATTACTTTTCCACTTGAATAAATTGTACATCAACCTCCAAAGATGATTTTAAAAAAGAATACAGATGTTGAGCGATGGTATTTTACGACAGAGGGTACCCATAACTTTCAAGTCAGTTTCTCCTTTTGCCAACCCGAAAAGAGCCTTTTAGAACCCACAAGCTTCCAAGATACATCATTATCTGATTTTGAGATATGCCTCACATGAATGTCTAATAGTGGTATCATTTTATTTCCATTTTTGGTTGAAGTAGATTGACTGACCATGATGATGAATTGATGAATTGTAAATGCTTTTTAAATCAGGTGTGTGTGCTGGCAGTAGAGGGCAGTGTTTAGCTATATTTGTTATTGTCTTTGTCTACAGATTCACTCCTACCTGATGCATCTTATTGCCTGTTCATTGTAAAAGGGAATGTGTTCTCAATAAACTACCTGATAATACATGAACTCTTATGGTCAGTTTGAGTGGTTCTGAAGCCTGGACGTACTTTACTTCTGACATGACACTGTCGTCTGTGCAGGTTAATATAATATAAGAGAGTCTAGTCACTTGATCCTTTAGTTTTCTTCCCAAAGGACTTTAATGCCTTCCCCATACCAGACAAACCTATCGGATCACAAAGCACTGGGTACAATGAACCCTAAAACCAAACAATTCCTATTTCGATACTCTCTTGACTGGGGTTAAGTTTAAATAACGTTATCTGGGGTCCGATGGCAGAAAAAGAGACTTGTAAGAGCCATGACCTTGAACAGGGAATGAGAATCTTCAAGGCTGTCTGCTGTTTTTACATGAGAGGCATTAGATTGTACATTTTGACAGATGTACAGTATGTGCATCACAGGCCACCATATGGCTTGATTTATGCTAAATTATGCACCAGTAGACTAAATTACGAGTCAGCCTTGGGTCACACACAAGAAGCGACTTTCACATCATATAAATCTTCAAAAGATAAATCACAGGATATTTGTTCAATGTCACCCAAAGGCATTTATGTTCTTTCCTTTCAGTTCCATGATGCTCTGAAAGACCCCTACAGTCCATAACTAGCCTAGCTATAGTTTCAACATTACTACTATTGGTGTCTTGCTTGTAGTGCTTCGAAGGCAGTAAATGCAAATATATCAACCTCAAATAAATGACATGCACACAAAGGGAAAGGGTTTAAGCTCTGTCATTCATCACTCTCAGTGTCAATCACTCAAAATATATGCATAGATGATTAGTTCCTGGTCTCCTTCAAGGCCTATTTAAAGCTGAAATGTAAGAGGAGACAGTGAATGACATTTCTCACAGGTCTCCAATCACATCAATTGCTCAGCTGAAGTCCATTCACTATGGGCATTCCATTGAACCTTGGTACTCTGCTCCTGATACTCCTCTTCTACACACAAGGTAAAAAAAAAAAAAAATACCTAGACTGCACATGTACAGTGAGCTCCAAAAGTATTGGGACATTTGTTGTTGTGGCTCTACTCCAGCGCTTTTGATTTGAAATTATACAATGACTATGGAGGTTAAAGTGCAGACTGTCAGCTTTAATTTGAGGGTATTTTCATCCATATCGGGTGAACCGTTTACAGCACTGTTTACAGAGACCCCCAATAAAAATGAATGGAAAATAATGTATTGTGTCATTTTGGAGTCACTTTTATTGTAAATGAGAGTAGAATGTTTCTAAACACTTCCACATGAATGTGGATGCTACCGTGACTATGGATAATCCTGACTGAATTGTGAATAATGATGAGTGAGACAGAGGCATAAACATATTCTATTTTTATTTACAATAAAAGTGACTCCAAAATGACACAATACATTCTTAACCATTCATTTCTATTGGGCACAAAATAATCAGAAACAACCAAAACAAACAGCAGATGCTTCCAACAAATGTGTAGTCACAAGCTTGATGTAGTACTTGCGTGCTATGAATATGGGACCAAATACTTTAAGTAGTAAAGTTACGGTAAATTTGTCCCAATACTTTTTCTCCCTTAAGTGCTGTAATTTTTAAATGGTTCACCTGATATAAACTACCGTTCAAAAGTTTGGGGTCACTTAAATGTACTTGCTAATGAAAGAAAAGCAAATTTTTTGTCCATTAAAACAACATCAAATTGATCAGAAACACAGTGTAGACATTGCTAATGTTGTAAATTACTATTGTAGCTGGAAACGGCTGATTTTTATGGAATATCTACATAGGCGTACAGAGGCCCATTATCAGCAACCATCACTCCTGTGTTCCAATGGCACGTTGTGTTAGATAATACATGTTTATAATTTTAAAAGACTAATTGATCATTAGAAAACCATTTTGCAAATATGTTAGCACAGTTCTGGTTCTGATTAAAGAAGCATTAAAACTGGCCTTCTTTAGACTAGTTGAGTATCTGGAGCATCAGCATTTGTGGGTCCGATTACAGGCTCAAAATGGCCAGAAACAAATAACTTTCTTCTGAAACTCAGTCTATTCTTGTTCTCAGAAATGAAGGCTATTCCATGCAAGAAATTGCCAAGAAAGTGAAGATCTGGTACAACGCTGTGTACTACTCAGGTTCACAGAGCAGCGCAAACTGGCTCTAACCAGAATAGAAAGAGTGGGAGGCCCTGGTGCACAACTGAGCAAGAGGACAAGTACATTAGAGTGTCTAGTTTCAGAAACAGACGCCTCATAAGTCCTCAACTGGCAGCTTCATTAAATAGTACCCGCAAAACACTAGTCTCAACGTGAACAGCAAAGAGGCGACTCCGGGATGCTGGCCTTCTGGCAGAGTTGCAAAGAAAAAGCCATATCTCAGACTGGCCAATAAGAAGAAAAGATTAAGATGGGCAAAAGAACACAGACACTGGACAGAGGAACTCTGCCTAGAAGGCCAGCATCCTGGAGTCGCCTCTTCACTGTTGACTTGGAGACTGGTGTTTTTTGCAGGTACTATTTAATGAAACTGATAATGGGCATCTGTACGCCTTTGTTGATATTCCATTATCAATCAATTTTATTTTATTTCAATGCACTAAAAAAAGAGCTTTTCTTTCAAAACAAGGACTTTTCTAAGTGACCCCAAACATTTGAATGGTAGTGGAGATGGAAATACCCTCAAATTAAAGCTGACAGTTTGCAATTTAACCTCATAGTCATTGTATCATTTCAAATCCAGAGCCAAAATAACAAAAGAATGTGTCCGTCCCAATACTTTGAGCACACTGTATGCATTGATTCAGGGTCTTGTACTTTTGCAGTCTACTACTACTAATCCAATCAGGTATTATGCAAGGTGGTATCAAATAAGAAAAATCCACAACATTTGGTGTTTTAGATATTATGGGTTGAGAGTGGATCCTGATTGCTGATGTTGTCACAGTGCACGCAGGGCGTATCTATGGGGGCAAGGAGGCTGTGCCCCACAGCAGACCCTACATGGTTCTCCTGGAGAAAGCTGTCGCCAACAACCTGAAGCCAGGAAGCTGCTGTGGTTTTCTAGTGAGAGAGGACTTTGTGATGACTGCCGCCCACTGCAATGGGGGGTCAGTAATGTCTGCTTATCTAGTGAGGGAAAACCAATAGAAAATATGTGTGGAGCCCATTGGCCTCCATTATCTGCCCTATAAATGCTTCAACTGTTTCTCCTTGATACTCACTACCTTATAGCTCTATGCCTAGAATTAGAATGCATGCTGGTCAAACTACTCTTTCAATTGGATTTTTCCTGCAATCTCACCAACAACATTTTAATAGGGTACCATTTCAATGTCTCTAGGTTTTTCACACTTGAATATCTTTACTGTTTTTAGCCTAGGGCTATCCTACCCCATGCTTCACATAGCTCTTCCTAATGTTGTATTTACACATTTTAACAATGTATTTCTAACGTCCCCTTTGGAGCATTTAGACGTGAAACACAGCTTAGCCCAGGGCTAAGACCTCCAATAACCAAAGGCTGAGATAAAAGGTGCAGTATGGAGAACCTACCAATAAATGTAGTCATGCACCATTAAGATATATTGCAGAAAAAACATGAAATCATGTGAAACGTGTTTTTGGAACACTTTATGTGTGTCACGTTGAATAAATGATTGGAGACAGGCACAGTAATAAGGGGGGGGGGGGGTTAATACACCACCCAACATATACAACATGCCATGAATAGGCATGGGGACGAAGCCCAAAACAAACACGTATCCAAAAATATTGAGCTGTAACCCAAACCAAAGAGTGAGGTAAAACCTCTAATAAATACACGGGGCGAGACCCGTAATAACAAATGCACAATAGCAATGCACAAATGCACGCAGCATGAAAGCCGAAATAACAACGCAGAGGTACTCCCAGACCAACAGACATGGGAACAATAACCAACAAAACAATGGTGAACAGAGGGCGCATATATAAAATTACTAATCAGGAATATTGTAATCAAGTGTGCGTAATGAAACAGTTCAGTGACGCCTAGAGGCCGGTGACATAGACCTCCGGAACTGGTGCCCAGAAGGAGCAGCAGTACCGGGAAGAATCCGTGACAACATGTTTTCACGTGTAGTTTCATGTTATCACATGTTGCTTTACATGTTGTCACATTAACTTCCCATAAGATCACATGATCACATGAAAACGTGTTTTCGGAACACTTCACATGTGATCACGTGAAATTAATGTGGTTTTTCTGTAAGGGAAATGTCAGTGCACATGTTGAACCAAGCGGGAATCAAAGGATATACGGTAGATTGACATTACGTTTTCAATCAGTGTCTGAGTTAGTCCACTACGGTCAGTTGCAGATATGTGTAAGACTACAGTATATTCCATTGCGTTGTGCCTCTGTCTGTGTGTATGTTACAGATCCATTAAGGTCAGGAAATGTCAGGAAGGTCAGGAAATGCTTGTGAAACAGGCATTTCCGCATCCAAATTATGATGAAGAATATAATAATGATATCATGCTACTCAAGGTAAAACTCCATGCTAGGAGCTAAAGCTGCACATATTGTTTTTATTTTTACCTACACAGGTGAAATTGTGCATGCACATTGTCACTACAATGTCAAAGTATGAAATTGATTGGTAAAAAACAGTTAACCACCATTAAATTAACTACCAGGCTTGCTGAATGGACTATAGAACCAACGATGTAAGTTGTAACATTCAACAAACCTGCTCTCTCTGCCTCAAAGCTGGAGGAGATTGCCGTTTTCACCGACCATGTGAGACCCATTGGCCTCCCGCTGACAAAAGATGAGGAGGTGCCCAAGGAATGTCTGGTGTCAGGCTGGGGACACACTATCAGGAATCTAAAGCAAGGCTCCCCTGTGCTTCAGGACCTCAATGTGACACTGGATGAGAATCAACTTTGCTCTGACAACCATCAAGTCTGCTCATCAGGACTAAATGGACCTGCTCAGGTAAGTGGCGTCTGAAAGTATGTCATGTTAAAGGGGAAATAACATGAGAGGAATGAAAGGAAATTATAATTTTGCTTTGGTTTGAGGACATGAATCATTCCAAAGGAAATGTGCCTTTTCATTTGCCTGGCTACCTAAACTCCTTGCTTTGGCCAAACGCTACGCCACGCACACAGACGTTAATTTGTTCTCGGGGAGGTACTCCGTAATGAGTAGCTCCCCGATGATTTCTAAAACGCAAATACATTCTAATCGTTCTGATTGGTCCTAGAAAACGATGGGTTGAGCTAAAACACACGTGGGTAAAGAGGTGTTTTGAATACCCGGAATTAGCTGTGATACTCAAATTCAGTGTTTCTTAATCCTGGTCCTGGGGAACCAAATGGGTGCACATCTTTGTTTTTGCCCTAGCACTACACAACTGATTCAAATGATCAACTCATCGTCATCTTTGATGATTTGAATCAGGTGTGTAGTGCTGAGGCAAACACAAAAATGTGCACCCCTTTGGATCCCCAGGACCAGGATTAAGAAACCAATCGCTGATGACTTTGTTTTGTACAACATTCCTAATTTTGACGTCACCACAAACAACTTCAACTATGGAAGTCTCAGACTGAAGTATGTAGTGAACGTAGAGCAGCGGAAGAATTCACTTTGAGTTGCCAGGCAACCTTTTCATTTGTTCGGTATTGTGGTCTATGTGTGTTACTTCCAGGGAGACTATGGTGGTCCATCAGTCTGTAACGGTGTGGCCTATGGGGTGGTGTCTACCAAGACTAGAAACAACACCTACATCTACATGCGCATCCCTGACTTCCTGGACTGGATCAATGACACCATGAAGAATTGATATGTCACTGACCAGAAACATTTTGTTCATTTGGTCAACCAGGTGCCTAGAACATGATTATGATACTGTGAAGAATCCTAATGTGCTTATGATGCTTTCTGATTGATTTACCAGTGCTGGTTAATGTCTTTGCCCAGAGCTGCATGTTCCTATACGGATACTTTTTTTGCTGTTTTGTTTTTGTTTGTTTTTTCAGTGGGGGTCTCAACTTACTGATGAGAGTTTGAAAAGTAGAATACACAAGGTGCCATTTTGAAATTTGGTTGTGCATCAGCAGTTTTTTTATGTCAGTCACTAACAGTCATTCAATTAACCCATGCTAGCTAAACAATTTGTATTGCTAGGTAAGGTAGGCTACCAGCTATCTAAACCTTGTAGATGGCCTTATCACCAAATTACCGACCGGGCACGTAGGGCATGCCCAGGGGCCCTGACCTCCAGGGGCCCCCATTGATTTGTTAGTCACTCTCACACAGATATCACATTTTTGTATGTGTATTTATTAGGGATCCCCATTAGCTGTTGCCAAGGCAGCAGCTACTCTTCCTGGGGTCCAAACACATTAAGGCACTTACATTACACAAAACAAAAGATAAAACAGTACTTCATATAACATTATTACACCACTACATATCTACAATATAAAATGTATAATACAACAATATTACAACGTACATGTGTGTAGAGTGCATGTGCTAGCGTTTGTGTGCATATGCGTGTCTGTACTTGTGTGTGTCTCTTCACGGTACCTGCTGTTCCAAAAGGTGTATTTTCATATATTTTTTAATCTGATTCTACTGCTTCATTTACCTGATGTGGAATAGAGTTCCATGTAGTCATGGCTCTATGTAGTACTGTGCGCCTCCCATAGTCTGTTCTGTACTTTGAGACTGTGAAGAGACCTCAGGTGGCATGTCTTGTGGGGTATGCATGTGTGTCCGAGCTGTGTGCTAGTAGTTTAAACAGACAGCTCAGTGCATTCAGCATGTCAACACTTCTTACAAAAACAAGTAGTGATGACGTCAATCTCTTCTCCACTTTGAGCCATGAGAGATTGATATGCATATTATTCATTCATGTTAGCTCTCCATGTACATTTAAGGGCCAGTCGTGCTGCCCTGTTCTGAGCCAATTGCAATTTTCCTAAGTCCCTCTTTGTGGCACCTGACCACACGACTGAACAGTAGTCCAGGTGCGACAAAACCAGGGCCTGTAGGACCTACCTTGTTAATAGTGTTGTTAAGAAGGCAGAGCAGTGCTTTATTATGGACAGACTTCTCCCCATTTTAGCCACATGCTGTATTAACATGTTTTGACCATGACAGTTTACAATCCAGGGTTACTCCAAGCAGTTAAGTCACCTCAACTTGCTCAATTTTCACATTATTCATTACAATATTTTTTCAATGATTTGTCCCAAATACAATGCTTTTAGTTTTTGAAATATTTAGGACTAACTTGTACCTTGCTACCAATTCTGATATTAACTGCAGCTCTTTGTTGAGTGTTTTTATATCAGACATGAATTATAAATCATAAACCTCATTTGCACTCACTGTATATAGACTTTTTGTTTTCTTTGTTCTACTGTATTATTGACTGTATGTTTTATTCCATGTGTAACTCTGTGTTGTTGTATGTGTCGAATTGCTATGCTTTATCTTGGCCAGGTTGCAGTTGTAAATGAGAACTTGTTCTCAACTAGCCAACCTGGTTAAATAAAGGTGAAATAAAAAAATAAAAAATATGAGACATAAATCATGGAAAAACGTGTAGAATTGCAGGAAATTAGCCATCTATGCTCCTACATGCAGTAACAATTGAAACCTCTGAATTTCCATCTGTCAAACAATGCTTTCAAGTCCTGTTCTGTGCTGCAGCAGTTTTAAATCTTCAATTATTTACTGTGGGATTAAACAGTAGAGTAGGGTGATGTTATTGGACACATGTATTTTGTGAATATCTGAGCAAACTGATAAGATGTGCTTTTATCAAGTTGTCCCTTCACCAGTAAGGCAACAATCATAGTTCTGGTAAACGGTTCATTTTATTGAGCAGTAAATTGAAAATATATAGTAAAATACATTGAACACACCAAAGATCTTTGAGACAGGACTGCCCCCTTGTGCACATCTGGATAACATACTGTCCATGTAAAATACATTAAAACAGTCTGGAATGTATTTTGAGGGCAACAGGAAAGAATGTCTCATGATGACTACTATTGAGATTACTAATATTGTGACAAATAGAAGAGATGAAAACACCTGAAGGTCAAATATGAGATTCCCTAAAAACTGGTTAGGATAATTAGGTTAAGGTTAGGATAAATAGATTAAGGTTAGGAAAAGGGTTAGAGAAAATGCTCTCCTAAACTGCTATGAAAAGTCACTTCCGGCTGTAATGAATTGGCGTTTTTATGTAGTTCCATTGTTTAATGCAGCATGATAGCAAAGCATCCCTCCCTACCTACCTAACCTACATCATTTTGAGACATTATATCAGTCCTGCCATGCCAGTCCTCTAGATCTGTTGAATACTGGCGAGTCATTGGTTTGATCGGACCACAGGTAGACGGGATACTCCTTAGTTTCAGTCTACACGTGCATTGTATTTTTCACAGAATAGAGAGCCCCCTGCTGGAATTGTTTTATACTGGCATGGCCTATAAACCCTATAGCTGTAGTTTCATCCACAACTTATTACCAGACTTTCCAGAAAATAATGATATCATGTGGGGCTGTTCCAATAGCCAGCATGACTTATATTTATATTCATTAGCAGGTGTGAGTGTACCTTAGACAATATAATTTCATTTCTACCCAGATACTCCTTTCAATATCATCTCATAAATGTATATCTATCACTTCACCTCTTTTTGAAACACATGCAACTGAGAAAAGAATATGGATATGCCTATGTAATGTGGTCAATATCAAAACCAGCACCAGAGATTTGTAAAGGTTTTTTTATTTAGGAAAAATACAACCATGAAGATACAGAATGCTTAAAAAAAAATCAAATACAAAACCAATCTGATGCTATGATGAGAACAGTTGTGAAATCACTCCATTTGTACCCTCATAAAAAGTAGGTTTGTTGAAAAGAGCTCATAAGTAGTAGTTACCTTCAAGCACTGGCCCGCTTCACATTAATTCACCGCTGTGTACTCAACTGTCATGTGACAGCTCCTTATTCAAAATGTGCAGCTAATAAAATAAAAACCGTTCTCAGTAGAAACCAAAATAAATTAGACAAGAACCTGCCATAGATAGGTCAGTCAAACAACAGATCAGTGATCCAGAAAACAATTGAGCAGGCCCTCTTCATTTACCGGAACCCACAGCGATCCTAACAAGCCCAGTGGACTAGAGAACGTCTCCACCATCCCTCCCTCTGTCAGGTAGAACAGTGCAAACATGATGGTAGTGATGGAAGGTTTCAGACCTTTGTGTACATTTCCCTCATTCAGACTCATCACCATTAATGGGTGGCAAAGCAGTCACAATCAAATCAACCAAAATAAGTGCAAGCATTTTCGTACTTTGTTACAGAGCAGAGCTTTGAAACTACAACAGCATTACCATTCTCTATCCAAGATACATTCCCTGTCTCTCAGCTTGTGCCTCTTCCGTGCACAGCCCAAAGTGAGGCAAAGGCCTACAGCACATGAGCCTTGCTCTTTCGAGCTCCCCACAAAAACTGTAAATGAAAATTTCGTTCTCTGCGGTTTTCAATAACAAATAAGGAGGATCAGAAAGTAAAAAACAAAAACTTGGAACAGACCGGTGGTGGGTGGCTCGGAGTGCAAGCCAGCCCTCCCCGCACTTATCCAGGACTGCTCTTATCTACATGGTGGGTTTCAGAAGAAGATTTAAAGTGTCGCGGAGCAGCAGGCGCTGGGCTAGGACCAGGCCAGGCCCGCCGTCATCGGGATGGGGCCGCCGGTTCGGGGTGAGGGGCCGTGCCCAGACGACAGGCATCCGGACGCCACTGTCCTACCAGCCACCCTCGTCACCTGCAGAGAAGTTGGAAAGACACACAGGTTACCTTGATTCTGTGGATGGTAGGGGGCTCATCTCTCGAAAGGGGCCCTGCTGCTACTGAACGTTAATTCCTTTTGAAGATACTTAAGAGGTGGTAGCAAATTATGCTGGAGTGAATTACATTTTCTGTGACAAATACTCTATCTGAAGGCAGGCCATCTGATTGAGAACCTTTTTGTTTCCATTTAGCAAGCGCAGTCAAACTCCGCTCGATGAAAGCAATATTACGCCGGCTTCATCCATGGATAGAAAACTTTCAACAACAAAACTACAGAGCAGACAGACAAGGCAATCCTGCTACTACTATATGCAAATGACGTCAACAAGAAAGGTGACTGGCTCCATTGTGAGTGTGTGTGCAGATCCTTGTACTGCAATGCAAAAAAGCAAAGGAAAATACACCTCTACAAAAAAGCTGCTACAAGACAGAGAGAAAAAGCTTATGACAAGAAAAGCAGGAAGTAGAGAGCTAATGCTATGACCCCTGTAGGACAGCTCACGCCAAGACAGTTGCAGACCGAGGTCAGCCTACCTTGGCTTTCTGCAGTGCTAAACTGGGCCTTCAACATATTGTTTCTTCAGTTCAACATATTTCAACTACAGGAGTCAGCCTCACTGTGCGCCACTGACAACAGCACCGCCTGTTCAGAGAAGAGAAAGCCCAGTGGTTAATGACGAGGTCCCAGGTTCTCCAACAAGGAGGGAAACACAAGTACACTAAGGCCCATCTGCAGACCCTCTCTTCCACTGATGCTCCCTAAAAAGGAATGGATGCTGAGCTGAAGTGGTATATTGAGTCTTTCCTATACCACATACCTTTAACACCAAATGACTCCTATTTTCCAAAACTAACCTGGTAGGGCATTCGTTTGTAGGAAATACCTAGTGTCCACCACTAGGTTCATTTCCAACTTCTCTTTATTCTTGAAGATGAATTATGTACCACATATTGTGAAACACCAAAAGTGTAACTTGGGAGGGTGTATTTCTCAATATGGTCAGGAAAGAATGGGAATAGGGAACCCATTTCTCCATTACACATGACTAAAGGCCTCATGCATTGAGAAAATGACTAATTTCACTGATCTTTTCATCCATCAGTTGGTCCAAGACCATAGGGAGCAACCCCGCTCTGAGAGGAGCCCATCCAGCTGCTATACAGGGCAAGAACCTGCCTCGGCACTGGTGTTGATTGGCCGATTCCAAATCTATGGTAGCTTTCAGGGATGTTGCTGTCCAGGCACCAGATTGGCTGCCTATCCTGACTCTCTACACTTGTGTAAGCTTATAAGAAGCCTCACCATAGCTATCGTAGCTGTCTCTGTACGAACCTCCTGAACGATCTCCATATCCTCCTCCTTGCGCTCTGTGGACAGAAGAAGAAATGTACATCAGTAAACAAGAATTGGACGAGCAGAAGCAAGTTGAGTAACATTAAATTTAAAATGGTCTTCCTAAAAGTGCTTGCCTACTGTCAAAATGGGCACATAGCTTCTTAAAATGCATTGTGATTTACCGATAGGATCTATACCCTTCAGCTTTCCTTTGTCTTCCCAAATTCTATCAATTGCCTAACATATAGTAGCTATACATATGCAAATGTGACTTTATGTAGCTGAGGTGGTATCACTATTCACCTGTCTTTGTTGTAGTAGCCTCTTTCTGATCCGTATGAGCCTCCACTTCTGTTGTCGTAACGTCCACCACCATATCCCCGGTCTCCACCACCTGTAATATAACGTGTGGTTAACAGCTGACTCAAAGGAATGCTAAAAGCAGCCATGCACTCATCTTATGGTTAAATGTGTTGATAAGAGAATATCGAACACCACTCTTCAGTTTGGACATGCTATCAGTAGCCCAACAGATGTCTCAATCAAACCTCTACAGCTACTAGTCAACAGCAACAGTCACTGCAAAACAAAAAGACATGGGAACATAGGAGTGGTTATTAAGGATGAGGGACCAGAAGGGAGGGTCAGAGCGCGGGGTGCACGCATACGCACTGACTACTTCTGGTTAGTTCTGCAAGCCACAGAATCCCAGGCTAGCGCAGGTGTGAGGACATCTTTGTAGGGTTGGGACTGGGGTGTCAGTCACTCCAAGGCAAACGAGGGAGGAACACTCAAAGTCAGGATGCTGTAGGATAGAAAACAACAAACTTGCCTCGTGAGAAGCCACGCCCACCTCTTCCACCACCACCACCTCTGCCTCCACGGAAGTATCCTCCTCCACCTCCTCTGCCGCCTGAAGAGCCCCCTCGGAATCCGCCTCCGGACCTGCCACCACCGCCAGATTTGCCAGCCTGGTCGACACGGATCTGTCTGCCATCAAGAGACTGACACAGAAATGGTTGGGAGAGATAAAATAAAGAATACACCATTAATATCGTCGTTGCACAGTCAAAACAGAGTTGTGTTTCAGGGCGGAGTTTAGGTTTAATTGTCACCTTGCCGTTCATGGCCAGCATAGCATCCTTGGCCTCATCTGGGTTCTCGAAGGTGACGAAACCAAAGCCCCTGGACCTCTGAGTTTCTCTGTCTTTAATTACAACAACTAGACAGAGACATTTTATTTAAAGACTATAGAGACACAAGGCAACCTTGCAAGACGTGTATCATTCAAAGCATGTTCAAATAGTGGACCACCAGATACATATATATATATATTTTTTTAAATATATAGATTTTTTACATTGCACCCAATATCCAACAGTTAGTTGCTTACCTTCAGATATTTGCCCATATTTGGAGAATACATCTTCTAATGACTGTTCATTAGTGTCAAAGCTGAGGCCACCCACAAAAAGCTTCCCTTCGTCAGACATCCTTCCTTTTCACCACTGCAGAAGGGAAGAAATAACATGTTTATTATGGTTGCAATGATTTATTTGCAATGAACTGTTAGCAGCCGGGCTGGAGATTTTTGTTTAGCTAAATCTGATTAGGTGGGCCTGGCAGTGCCTACGCCACTGGATAGCAGGTTATTATTGGATGCAACCCTCTGTTCATGTTCTATTCTTGCAATGGAGCATTTACACACGCAATAACAAAATTATTTTTAACAGTTGTTTGGCTTGATTCTGTTTTGTATTTTTACCCAATGCCAAGTATGTTGTATTACCAAAATGAAAGTAACCTAGCAAGTTTAATAAAAACCAGTCAAGTGCCAGCGAGTGAAGAACAAATGCGTATGGGGGGGCTTAGCTCATAAAGGCCCAAGACCATCCTGCCCCCTGGTAGCTAGCGCTGCCTTCTCGTCCTCTTTCCCAATATAACGCTACCGTAGCTAGCTAGTTTACGGTAGCTAGCCAATGAAATTTGCGTTTTCGCAACAAAAAGCGGTCCTCGCTCCACAAGCAGATGAGTGCGTGCGATTCAGCTCCGTTTTTAGTACAATTCAGTAAGCGACATCGTCTTCCCCGCCCCCTCATGTCCCAGGCCTAGATGTGCACCTCCCTTTGTTCAACATTGTCCAACAACCACAACGGCGCCATTTATGATAGTGCTAATGGACCCCGACTAGCCAGCTATCACTGCGTCATTGCATCGAATAACGTTACTGAGCACGCTCGCTTGTATAGTAAAATGTGGGCATAGGCATTATGGCGAATGCAAGAACGTTGGTCTGTTCCGCACACCACAATATAATTGTCCATTAATTCGGACATCGAACACAATTTAGTATCATGAGGATGTTATCGTTGGCTACCTGCTCGCTAGTTAGCTGCATCTTGAGCCACCTTCAGACTCCTCCTTGGGTGATGTCACACTCATTTAGCCTGCCACAATCTTGGTAGCTCCTGTCCCGAATTAAATAAAATACGTTTACGAACACAAACATTTATGAAAACGGTTATTACAATAGCTTACCTCCGACAAAACAGAGAATCTCTTGCGACCGACCTGCAGCAGATGGGAATGAATGAGATGCGGGGCCTCCCGGTATATGTATTGATGCGTCCCTTGCAGTTACGCCCAACTTATGAATATTAAGCAGATAAAACCCTCCACGGCTCAAGGAATAGCATTTCAGATTTTATTTTTAAGTACATTTTTCAGATAACAAATTTACTTTTTTTTTTTTTTTTTTTTTTACGTTGGAGGTTCAACTACAGCCAACTGTCTGTACATTTGCCCATATTTGGATCAATACATGCACCGACTCCAATGAGTAGTCCTGAATGAAAAGTCTATTTACCATCAGAAATATATGTTCTTGTGTGCACTGTACTACAACTAAAATAGACATTACAAGAATGTCCTATAAAATGTGCAAGAGACAACCAATATGAAAAATAGATTTAATCCACTCCATTTCCAAGACGTTCATTTGAGTACTTCAGAAAAAAATACAAATAAAAAATAAAGTGTATACTGGTAATACAGGTGCTGCATTGGCACGCCAGAATGACAACCAGTTTGGTAAACATCATGGATATATAAAATCTGGTTCAGATATGCACTCCCATTCCAAGGCAGGTCTTGACTAAACGACAAGTCCAGTTCAGCAGCACATCTCTAGTTCAGTCTTAAAGATATCTCCTGGTGACGATTTTCCAAGGAGCCGTTTCAGGGCAAACCATCCTGTGGTGAACCTGGAATAAAGTTACAATTAGTCAGAAGAAATACAGTAAAATGACAGATGAGTTTACAATTCTAGCAGTGCACTCAAGTCAGTTGTACCATACGCTACTGTTAATAGTCAGAACAGCATGCATCCCCAATTCTCACCAAGTGTGTACTTCTCCCCACATTTAAAAGCATTGGATTGGTGTACGCATATTCTGTAGGGAGTTCCCACAAGGTCGTAGACACTGGGATTGACAAAAAAAACATGTCCATCCTTTGACGGATGCAACTCTTCTGAACACGTCCAAAAGTTGACTTGTATACTGTAAATATTAACCCTTCCTTGAGTGATACCTGATCTTATCTGACTAGAGGACAGGTAAAAAGCAGGGCTCCACAACACTGCCTTCGACAATAAAATGTGTCAGATCAGTGAAGATATCATTTAAGGGGAACGCAAACAGGGCCCATGACTTCAGCTCGAAGGCATTCAGTACACATCAGAGAATACCCACCTCCAAGGAAGCACTGGAACGAAACAGTCAGCGTCGAAGTCCAACCCCGTGTTAAAGCAGGCTTTCACATCCAACGCTTAGTTTAACCTGATCGAGTAACAAGACTGTAATTAGTTGAGTACAGCTTTTGAGGGCAAGAATATGACATGCATTTGCTTATCATTATCAACATGAACTACAGATGTGCTAAACAGCATCAACTTCCAGCATTAGACAGTGTTTATCCTATCAAAGTTGATTGAACGTTAAGATGTTTACACAAAACAAATTACATAGTGATAAACTTGACAAGCAAAAGTAGAAAGGTGATAGCTGTCTAGAATTTAGGTAGATTCAGCGATATGACGCACATGCAGAAAGTGAACAGCATAGTGGGTCAATTTCCACAACTACTAGACATATTGAAGCACAAGGCGCAACAACTTCACTGTTTTGGTGCCCTGGCTAAAATGCTGTGAAGCGAACCTGTGCACAGATATTGTGTGACCAAGTAGTCTCTTGCGTCCCAATCAATGTCTGCACTTCTGCTTGTGACAACATCATTTTGCTGAGTCCACCTTTAAGATGAAGACATATTTTGCAATCACTGGGAGAACAGTACTTGTAGTTTCACAGATCAAAACTGGGAGAATCTTGTTTTACACTAGGGATACTTGAGCCATGACAACTTATGAAATTTTCAAAAGCTCAATGGTCATTTTCAGAGTCTAGTAGTCCCAATGGTCTATGGGGACAGGGTGAAAATTCAACAAAAAAAAACAGGATACGCTACTGGACGTACTCATGCAACTCAGGGTTCTGAACAGTAACGGCTAGGGCCTGAGGAAGTGACAGCGGTAGTTGGGTAAAGTTGAAGGCAGTTAAGATGGACATCAAAATGAGAACTTTGAGGGATGCGAACAGGAGAGCAAAAGTCTTTACCTCACATTACTGGCCTATTTCCACTTATGAACTAGCCAAGAGAGCAGCATTCACCAGAGCGGATTCACGTGTCGGTAGGCACAACACTTCATTCTCCAAGGACTTTGTTGAGTTCCAAAACGATAGTAGAGCTCTTGGGCGCAATGAAGCATTATAAAAGAACCAGTGCCAGCACCAGGATGACATTTCATTTCTATTCTGCTTGCAACACACCCAGGCCCCCCAACCCCGCACAATGACTAGCTTCAGGTTAGATCTTTTAGCATCTTCTGAGTATTAATTCAGCCACCCTTCCAAAATGAGATCCCACCTTTCAGAATACCCTTTCCAGCTGAGACTATGCTATCATTTCTCTCAACCCACTTACGACATCTCTCCCTACCAGACTCGCATTGCATAACATTCAGCTGGCTTAGTGTGAACAGGCTTAAGTTCTTTGAAGGCACAAGAAATCAGAGCATTTTCAACGGATTGTTTAATAGGCTTCATGAAGCCAGGATATACAAAAAAATTAGGGGTGTTTGTACACAGAACAGAGAGCACATATCCTTGTAGTAACATTGAGTGATCGTGAATGTTGAGTCCATCATTATGCACGTTTGAGAAGAGCAAAGTACCCTAGGCCAACTGCAGAAGGCTGCAAACACCTAGTATACCTTTCAATGAAATCGTTTCGCCAGTCAAAGTCATTCACTCTTTGGATACTGAGTATTTACAAATCTTTAGCAATATCAAGGTGGTCTGCTGGAAACCAGTGCTCCCACGGCATTCCTACCTTGTTACACTAAAGGAATGCATTACAGAACTGAAGGAGCACACCACAGCTTGTCAAGCTTCTAGTGTAAATTTCACAGATTTTTTTTTTTAAGTCCAGAATTCACAACGGCAGTGAAAATAAGCTTAAATGGAAACATTTTACTACTGATATTTGAGTCTTCCGATTGAGCAGGAACATGGTCAAGACTGAATTTGTCGTAGAAGCTATCAGGCTGTGTTGAACAGATAACGAGTCAACGGTGGAAACAGGTTTCATTGCAAATAAAGCCATTAATTATCAAATTTGATTCTCCCTGTGTCGACTCTTCCTGCAACACCAGAAGGGCATACTGAACTTAAGGTATTAAGATCCTTAGTGAGCGTCAAGGCTTACAATAATTAAATTAAACGCTACAGGATTACTGCCATGACAGATCCTGTAGAACACAACACAAAAAAATCTAAAGATACTGCCAAGATTGTTAAAGAAAACACTAGCACCAGATACCACAAACAGAAGAAAAAAAGTGTCTTCGAAGAGCGCATCTTTTAAAAAACAGCCAGCGAAGGGACGATCTTGCAATCAGGAAGTTTGTTTTTGTTTTTACTCGTGTGTAGCTGAGGACAAGAAGAAGCCACAAGTGTAAAGGCACTGCAGCATTCGGACATTTCTCACACAGTAGACTAGAACCTATTCATATTTTGTGCCACAGTTCTCATAAGGTTCTCATTGCAACAGTAAAGCATCAGGGCAAGGGGCATTGGATGTGAACTTATGCCTCTTCAAAAGAAAACTGACTCAGTGGAAAAAAATATTGAAATGTCTTTCTGCTTCTGGGTGGGTGGCAGAGCTGGATTTTTGAGCAGACCTGGGTATTTTAACATGCTAATCCAAGAGGGCACAGGCTTTCGGATACTGAGCAACAAGTCTTACAGGGCCATTCTGGGAGTCTATGCAATCATGTCCAGTCCGTACTAAACATTTCTAGTCCATACCAACAGTGAGATCATGGCAACTAGGCTACATCAAACGTACCATAGCTGTCATAGCTGTCTCTGTAGGATCCCCCAGAGCGGCCACCATAACCACTTTCACCACCACTCCTAAAAATGTGCACATATGAATGCTGGTTAACGGAAACCAAGGAAAAGTACATGATTATCCTAGAAAGACAACATATGAAGCTAAAAGCCTATTAATGTTACTAAAACCAGCTGACCGATCACTTAAAAGTCAACACTTTAGAGAAAATAAAAACATTAAATTAAGTCTTACCTGGCCTCTCTGTAACCTCCGCTGCCACCCCCAGAGGAGTATCCTCCACCACTCCTGTAGCTACCACCATAGCTTCTGTCTCCTCCACCACCATAGCTTCTGTCACCTCCATAGCTTCTCTCTCCTCCACCATAGCTTCGGTCACCACCATAGCTTCTGTCTCCACCACCATAGCCACCACCTACGTCAAAAATAAGAACATTTCAGTCAAAGGCCCTTCAGTTTGGAGCAAGGTAAAATAAAAAGAGGGGTGTGACTTATAGCAAACGGAAGCTAACCACTTCGCAATGCCAGCCCTTACCTCCTCCTAAATAACCATGCCCACCTCTTCCTCTGCCTCCTCTGAAGCCACCAGAACCACCCCTGAAGCCACCAGAACCACCCCTGAAGCCACCAGAACCACCACGGTCAGATCTTCCTCCCGACTTGCCAGCTTCATCCACACGGATCATCCTGCCATCAACAGACTGAAGGAGGAGGGGGGTAGAAGTTAATACCAGTGATTTATATCAGTCGAAGATCTGCATGTGTCCGTGGAAAGAATCCCCTCACCTTGCCATTCATTGCAGCCATTGCGTCTTTGGCATCTTCAGGGTTTTCAAAAGTCACAAAGCCGAACCCCCTGGACCTCCGAGTCTCTCGGTCTCTTACAACATCAACTGCGGGGGGAATTAAAAAAATAAAAAATAAAATCAACCACCCATATGGCCGAAGCCCACTTGAGGCGACAAGCAACATTGCCAAACTGCTAACCGGGTCCTGGAGATGCTACATACCTTTAGCAATGTTGCCATACTTGGAAAACGCCTCTTCCAGTGAAGTTTCATCCGTGTCAAAACACAATCCTCCAACAAAAAGCTTTCCTTCGTCAGACATCTTTATTATCTAGAGATAAAAATAATAATAAGCGCCTGGCCTACACACACTGTTTAGAAGACATTCACTGTTTTAAGAACTGAAGGAAAAACAATTGTGAGAAAAACAATTTCACATAAGGATGGCACCAGAAGCGCTAATTGCTATGAAGCCATACATTTTAGGCGATAAGGCAATTTTCTTCCACCATTAGTTTTCAAATGCGTGCAGCAGCCGTGTTTTAACCAGTGCAATAAAGTTACCTAACGTCATGCACTCGCTATAATTTAGCAGGCCAATTTACTAACGTTAGCTAAATTAACTAGTTACCTGGGAATCTATGGTAAAATTATCAACCATGGCGACTAACCAAACAGGCAAGTACCCACCATAACCTTGAGCTGATGTTAGCTAGAGAGGCGCTAGCCAAAAAACAGGCAGCACACAAAGGATTGCAAACTAGCTAAGCGTTAGCAGGCGAACTAACAATAAACGAGTCACGTTAGCCATTTCAATCCACACAGTAAACACGACCTGGCCCAGATTTGGCCTAACCTGCAACGTCAGCTAGCGTATTATCTGGTAATTCGTTTACGTTAACTAAACAGCGGCAGTAAAATAACATGTTGCCACGCCGACGTCCAAAAGATATCTAGCTACTTTACGGTTAATGTTAGCTAGTGAAACGTCCATTAGCGGACGGCCATTTTGTAGGTAAATAACGTTACCAACGACGTTGTTAGCAAGTTACTAGAACGAATTTGGCTTAGAAATACAACCCAGTTGTAACGGCAAATAACGTGAAAAAACATGTAAACATTGGCACTCGAAATAGAATAACGTTGCATACCGAGTAGTTACACATGACGGGGGCCTAAGGAATAATCATGGCTAACGCTAGCTCTTTAACGTTATAATCGCTTCAATCCCTTCACCGACATGAACACGTTTGCTTGCCAAATCGCAAAGCGAACGTTGATTAGAAAGTAAATGGTCAAAGTCAATTATTTTCCATAAGAAATTAAAAGGCATTGTGGTACATTTACCCGGTAATTATTAGAATTGGTTGAGTAAACAGTTACCTTTGTGTGGTTTGGCGTCGTCTGAGAAAGATGTCAAAATGGCTCCAATATATGAGCATCTGCGTGAGTCATGAATAAATAGCAAAAGGGGCGTGCGCATCACTGAGGTAAAGTAAGAACCGTGTGCATGCCGCGAGTAGTTTTTGCGCAGTCCACCTGACGGCGGTAAAGCATCGTAGTGGACAGGGAGGCCAAATAAAATAAAACAAGTGTGGGTAGGCTAGGTATACTGTATTTTCATGTGTGGTATTATTTCATGATATTCCGACTACACTTGGTGAAAGATTTGGACTGACACTTGCAGAGTTCGTGCAAAGATTATTAACCCAATATAGGACATCTGCATCGTTTTCAATGGCAGCAAATGGCCACTGTACTCCCAAATTCGCTGCGCTGGTGTCTGGATTGGGATGTTTTCTGATAAACCAAAACTACTGTACATAGGCTACATTAAGTATACATACCAAAGGTTTTCCATTCAAAATTCCTATACACCAGACCGGTCTGAACAGATTTACATTTTTGCAGCCCCTCTGATGTTGCTGTTCTTGCACTAGACAAGACAGAGGAGCATATTGGTGCCGACCACAGCCAGGCTATAAATACCAGAGCTAACAGGCCAACGTGAGTGCTGCTATCCTCTGCCTTACCTCCTACACACAAACGCTCTGCGGCTTCCTGTTCGTTACCACAGTTTTCCACCCAGCGCTGACTGCCTCACCGCCTCCTCATATTCTCTCTAAGCAAAAAGCCATCCTTTCCACCCAACTGGATGACAGATGTGCGGGCCACCGCCATCTCTCTCTCTCTCTCCCTTTCTCCGGTTTACAATGTCCCATTATTCACTCAGGGCCTCAAACCATTACTAATAATTCAAATTATGTGAGAGAAGAGTAAGGAATGCCAAAAAAACGTGCACATTTAAACTTGTCTAGTATGTGTGTCTGTGCAACCTCAATTAATGGTAGCCTATGTAATGCAGATGAGGTCAACATATTATTTAATTCAAGTAAAGCTGCGCTAACATACAATCAGACAGAGGGGGACGCTGTAAGTGCATGTTTTGATGGCCGGATGGCACCTGCCTTCTCATAGTGCTGGCTGGACCAGTGCTTCCACAGAGGTTCATTGACTGCAGCAGATATTGCTGTGCCCTGGCAGTGGGCTCTCTGTTAGATGTTGATTGCTATTCTATGGATGCAGCATTTCAGAGGCAGTGTGAGCCTAGATGTGTTCAGCCTTGGCTGCCATGGCATGTTGTTTATCTCATATGATTATCCCACAAAACAATCCATTAAATGTATTTATGAAGCCCTTTTTACATCATCAGATGTCACAAAGTGCTATACATAGAGAAACCCAGCCTAAAACCCCAAACCGCAAGCAATGCAGATGTAGCAGCACGGTGGTTAGGAAAAACAACACAGATGTCTGCCCTGGTTCTGAGCACCCTTGCCAAGCCCAAAACTGACAAGCAGAGCAAAGCAATACCTCTGCTAAAATAGGACAGCAATGGACAATGGGATTTTGTGGCACTATGATATATAATTTTAAAGATTTGCTTTGATATGTTGTGCAATCAGAAGTCACTGTACCTAACAAAAGTACTAGCCCCAACCACATAAATAGCAAGCCTTTCACATTCACTTCCCTTTTAAAGCAGTATAACACTGACCACGCCTACCAGAAGAGAAGAATACATCTACCTATGTTGAAAACATTCAGAGAGAAAGCTGAAATAGCAGCTCCTGACGCAATGGCCCTGTGCCTTTAAGAGGTAAAATAAGATCACATTGTTATTCTGGGTTTGTCCACACACTGATTGTGGAGGTGGATGTATAGTGGTGGTGACGAGGGTGGGGCGATGTGTAGGAGTCTCGAAACATGTGTCTCTGGAGGCCAATATGGATTAGGGAGAGAGGGAGGGAAGGCGAGAGAGAGAGAACGAGAGAGAAATGAAGACAGCAAGAGAAAGAGAGGATAGTCCTTTGAGTGGATCCTCTGATTTACTGCTCTTCTATGATAGGAATGTATCATTTCCCCAATTTCCTCTAATTCTGTCATTATGTTGAGACCACAGCTGATGCCTCAGATGCTATACTTCTCAGATTTCAGCACTGCGAGGAGAAGTTGCGCTCGTCATTATAAAGCTAACCTCTCTCAACCATTGTTTTTGAGATGTACAGTGAGGGAAAAAAGTATTTGATCCCCTGCTGATTTTGTACGTTTGCCCACTGACAAAGAAATGATCAGTCTATAATTTTAATGGTAGGTTTATTTGAACAGTGAGAGACAGAATATCAACAAAAAAATCCAGAAAAACGCATGTCAAAAATGTTATGAATTGATTTGCATTTTAATGAGGGAAATAAGTATTTGACCCCTCTGCAAAACATGACTTAGTACTTGGTGGCAAAACCCTTGTTGGCAATCACAGAGGTCAGACGTTTCTTGTAGTTGGCCACCAGGTTTGCACACATCTCAGGAGGGATTTTGTCCCACTCCTCTTTGCAGATCTTCTTCAAGTCATTAAGGTTTCGAGGCTGACGTTTGGCAACTCGAACCTTCAGCTCCCTCCACAGATTTTCTATGGGATTAAGGTCTGGATACTGGCTAGGCCACTCCAGGACCTTAATGTGCTTCTTCTTGAGCCACTCCTTTGTTGCCTTGGCCGTGTGTTTTGGGTCATTGTCATGCTGGAATACCCATCCACGACCCATTTTCAATACCCTGGCTGAGGGAAGGAGGTTTTCACCCAAGATTTGACGGTACATGGCCCCGTCCATCGTCCCTTTGATGCGGTGAAGTTGTCCTGTCCCTTCAGCAGAAAAACACCCCCAAAGCATAATGTTTCCACCTCCATGTTTGACGGTGGGGATGGTTTCTTGGGGTCATAGGCAGCATTCCTCCTCCTCCAAACACGGCAAGTTGGGTTGATGCCAAAGAACTCCATTTTGGTCTCATCTGACCACAACACGTTCACCCAGTTGTCCTCTGAATCATTCAGATGTTCATTGGCAAACTTCAGACGGGCATGTATATGTGCTTTCTTGAGCAGGGGGACCTTGCGGGCGCTGCAGGATTTCAGTCCTTCACGGCATAGTGTGTTACCAATTGTTTTCTTGATGACTATGGTCCCAGCTGCCTTGAGATCATTGACAAGATCCTCCTGTGTAGTTCTGGGCTGATTCCTCACCGTTCTCATGATCATTGCAACTCCACGAGGTGAGATCTTGCATGGAGCCCCAGGCTGAGGGAGATTGACAGGTCTTTTGTGTTTCTTCCATTTGCGAATAATCACAGAAACTGTTGTCACCTTCTCACCAAGCTGCTTGGCGATGGTCTTGTAGCCCATTCCAGCCTTGTGTAGGTCTACAATCTTGTCCCTGACATCCTTGGAGAGCTCTTTGGTCTTGGCCATGGTGGAGAGTTTGGAATCTGATTGATTGATTGCTTCTGTGGACAGGTATCTTTTATACAGGTAAGAAACTGAGATTAGGAGCACTCCCTTTAAGAGTGTGCTCCTAATCTCCGTTCGTTACCTGTATGAAAGACACCTGGGAGCCAGAAATCTTTTTGATTGAGAAGGGGTCAAATACTTATTTCCCTCATTAAAATGCAAATCAATTTATAACATTTTTGACATGCATTTTTCTGGATATTTTTGTTGTTATTCTGTCTCTCACTGTTCAAATAAACCTACCTTTAAAATTATAGACTGATAATTTCTTTGTCAGTGGGCAAACGTACAAAATCAGCAGGGGATCAAATACTTTTTTCCCTCACTGTAGGTCTATGCTGAAAAAACCTGAATGCATTTTTTTTCACTCACCATAGAAAGCTCATTCACAGCAGGCTCAATGCAATAAATCAATGTATTAAGTGTTAAGTAACATGCTGCAGTCCCTACACCTAAGCGTTAGACTAGTGATTAAAGTTAATTGTAATTATTGAAATGCTCTATGGTGGTGCTAGAGTGAATTGAAGGGCTCACACAGATGAAGGGGGGAGAGGCTGGAGAGGGTTGGCAGTACTCCAGGTAGAGAGGAGGTGAGTCATGCCCAACTCAGACAGACTATCAGCGAGTGTGTGTGTGTATGTGCAGTCTAAAATCTGTACATGCGTATGTGTGTGTGTGCTTATTCCCATTTGAGTGAGGATGTTTGTGTGAGCATGTGCCAGACATAGTGACTATAGCCTTCTTTATCACCCTGCGCCAAGTGCTCTCCAGTGCCCAGTGGGAGTCATGGTTCATGTGACCTAGTATCAAACTGCTTAGTGGATGGAAGGAACCTGTAAAAAACACAGAAAGGTTTCAGGTTATTCTGATTAGGAGAGGAGATGAGTTTATGAGTCACTCACTGCACACACACACACACACACACACACACACACACACACACACACACACACACACACACACACACACACACACACACACACACACACACACAAAAAATTACACAAGCAAATTTGGGTAGAGTAAGATTTGAATACCCATCAGTGAGCATGTCAGTGACTCTCTGGTCCAATCCCAAATCGACCCATAGACCCTACACCCTATGCACTTGTAAAGATCTGAGGATTTGACAGGTGTAAGCAATTTGGTAATAGTTCCAACTTGCCCTCTGATAGGCTACAAGTGCATAGGGTCTGGGGATCTATTTGGGATTGGGCCAGATATCTTCCTCGGCCTCTATCTAACACCACCCAAAGGC
Source organism: Salvelinus alpinus (assembly GCF_045679555.1). Taxonomy (NCBI): domain Eukaryota; kingdom Metazoa; phylum Chordata; class Actinopteri; order Salmoniformes; family Salmonidae; genus Salvelinus; species Salvelinus alpinus. Next base: position 22,264,978 of record NC_092100.1, read on the forward strand.
ACAGAGCACACACTGAACCATGAAATGTCCCCTCTTATAAACACCAACACTTCTAGAGAAACAAAACCTATTGCTGATACTCTGCTGCTCAGTCATTCTGGAAGTGTGAGCACCAAAATGGAAACATCTATTGATTCTATCAAGACAATGACTGAACCCAAGACCAGGAAGCCGCAGAGTGTGTGTGTAGGAGGTAAGGCAGAGGCTAGCAGCACTCACATTGGCCTGGCATCTCTGGTATTTATAGCATACACACACGTTTGTTTTACTCTCTTTATGGGGACCAAACAATTTTCCCCAACCCATGGGCTCCCGAGTGGCGCAGCAGTCTAAGGCCCTGCATCTCAGTGCTAGAGGTGTCACTAATAAAAACATGCATCTGTCTGAGGGGGACAGAAAGGTGACTTGGAGATGTATGGCCAAATATGTTCCTCGTCACCCACACAGATTTACCACTCACCCCCAGGTGCTGTGTAGAGGGTCTGTCTGAATCATTCTGGGGCATTGGAGAGTCATGCCAGTGGCTGGGCTTTCTGGCACAATAATACGAAGACTACTACCTTAGGCCCATCTGTCCCCTGCTCCTCAATAGCATTAGTCGTGTACCACAGTGTAGGAACTCTGACCCTCCTCAACAAAGTCCAGACCTCATTCACTGAGCCCCTCTATCCTGGGTGCTTTGTATGGGATGTGTCTGTGAAGAGACTGACAACCAAACAGTGAAGAACTTTGATAAGAATACAAACATGCATGTATGACATGCTCAAGTATCCTAAGGTCTAAGATTTCAACCTAAAACCCCTTAATCAATTGATTTGAATAATTTACGAAGTTTAAATACATTTGTGCATGGATAATCAAGATTATGTTGTTCTTTCTTTTAAAACTCCAAAGTCCAAGTCTTCCACAGTCAGCATCATCCCTCGATCAGAGAGGAACACAGGTATGTACCCAGCAAACATGCCCACATTGGCACAATGTGGGTCCAATGCAAGCTGAAATATTGGCCCCATGTAGGCTCAGTTGATAAATCATGGCACTTGCAATGCTAGGGTTGTGGGTTTGATTCTAGTATGAAACATTTATTAATTCACTACTGTAAGTCGCTCTGGCTAAGAACGTCTGCTAAATGACTAAAATGTAGAATGTAGGCTGCCCACATCAGGGCAATGCGACTTTGCTAATCGACTCCATATTGGCCCCAAGGCATTGGTCCAGAGTGGGCAGCTCATTTCTGGTGAAGGCAGCTCGCACGTGGCCTGAAATAAGCCCACCCTTTGGATGGTTTGCCTTTATTGGGCCTCAATATGAGCTCATGGTATTGGCCCTATGCCAACTAATCAGTTTCTTTATTATTTATTAGGAATAATTTTTTTTACAATTTAACTCAATGCATACATTTTATCATTTTCATTGTTGTGTGTTATTACCTGCTGTATGCGGTCATGTTATCTGGTTGTATGATGTGAAAATGGTGTTTGTATGGCTCGGCATAGTGGTCAAAAAAATGTCCCGCTGTTCTGGAGCTAGAGCACTATACTCAAATCAATGTCTATTGGTCGTGTACACTGATTTGCAGATGTTATTGCAGGTACAGCCAAATGCTTTTGTTTTTATCTTCAACAGTGCAGTAATACAGAGCAATGCAAAATAATACACACATAATCAAAAATGTAATAAGAAAGAAATTAAGAAATGCAATGCACAGTAGTAGTAATATTAGAATAAGCTATGTCAAAAATAAAGTATATCAATACACAATACAAAACCCCATAGAAAAATGTATAGAATTGCAGTAAATAAGCTTTCTGGACCTGAGTCCGGAATATAAATAAAATATACAGTTGAAGTCGGAAGTTTACATACTGTAACGATTTTCTTCTTCTTCCAATGAGGAATATGAAGGATCGGACCAAAATGCAGCATGGTAAGTGTCCATGTTAAATTTATTAACTGAACACGGGAAAAAGACAAAAATAACAAAGTGAATGACAACAAAAATCAAAACAGTCCTGAATGGTGAAACAAACACAAAAACAGGAAACAACTACCCACAACCACAGGTGGGAACAGGCTACCTAAGTATGATTCTCAATCAGAGACAACGATTGACAGCTGCCTCTGATTGGGAACCATACTAGGCCAAACACAGAAATACAACACATAGAACAAAACATAGAATATAGAACATAGAATGCCCACCCCAACTCACGCCCTGACCAAACCAAAATAAAGACATAAAAAAGGAACTAAGGTCAGAACGTGACACATACGCTTAAGTTGCAGTCATTAAAACTAGTTTTTCAACCACTCCACAAATGTATTGTTAACAAACTAAAGTTTTGGCAAGTCGGTTAGGACATCTACTTTGTTCATGACACAAGTAATTTTTCCAACAATTGTTTACAGACAGATTATTTCACTTTAATTCACTGTATCACAATTCCAGTGGGTCCGAAGTTTACATACACGAAGTTGACTGTGCCTTTAAACAGCTTGGAAAATTCCAGAAAAGTATGTCATGGCTTTAGAAGCTTCTGATAGGCTGATTGACATAATTTGAGTCAATTTGAGGTGTACCTGTGGATGTATTTCAAGGCCTACCTTCAAACTCAGTGCCTCTTTTCTTGACATCATGGGAAAATCAAAAGAAATCAGCCAAGACCTCAGAAAAAAATTGTAGACCTCCACAAGTCTGGTTCATCCTTGGGAGCAATTTCCAAACGCCTGAAGGTACCACGTTCATCTGTACAAACAATAGTACGCAAGTATAAACACCATGGGACCATGCAGCCGTCATACCGCTCAGGAAGGAGACGCGTTCTGTCTCCTAGAGATGAACGTACTTTGGTGCGAAAAGTGCAAATCAATCCCAGAACAACAGCAAAGGACCCTGTGAAGATGCTGGAGGAAACAGGTACAAAAGTATCTATATCGACAGTAAAACGAGTCCTATGCCGACATAATTTGAAAGGCCGCTCAACAAGGAAGAAGCCACTGCTCCAAAACCGCTATAAAAAAGCCAGACTACGGTTTGCAACTGCACATGGGGACAAAGATTGTACTTTTTGGAGAAATGTCCTCTGGTCTGATGAAACAAAATAGAACTGTTTGGCCATAATGACCATCGTTATGTTTGGAGGAAAAAGGGGGAGGCTTGCAAGCCGAAGAACATCATCCCAACCGTGAAGCATGGGGGTGGCAGCATCATGTTGTGGTGGTGCTTTGCTGCAGGAGGGACTGGTGCACTTCACAAATAGATGGCATCATGAGGATGGAAAATTAGGTGGATATATTGAAGCAACATCTCAAGACATCAGTCAGGAAGTTAAAGCTTGGTCGCAATGGGTCTTCCAAATGGACAATGACCCCAAGCATACTTCCAAAGTTGTGGCAAAATGGCTTAAGGACAACAAAGTCAAGGTATTGGAGTGGCCATCACAAAGCCCTGACCTCATCCTATAGAAAATGTGTGGGCAGAACTGAAAAAGCGTGTGCGAGCAAGGAGGCCTACAAACCTGACTCAGTTACACCAGCTCTGTCAGGAAGAATGGGACAAAATGCACCCAACGTATTGTGGGAGCTTGTGGAAGGCTACCTGAAACGTTTGACCCAAGTTAAACAATTTAAAGGCAATGCTACCAAATACTAATTGAGTGTATGTAAACGTCTGACCCACTGGGAATGTGGTGAAATAAATAAAAGCTGAGATAAATCATTCTCTCTACTATTATTCTCACATTTCACATTCTTAAAATAAATTGGGGATCCTAACTGACCTAAAACAGGGAATTTTTACTAGGATTAAAAGTCAGGAATTGTGAAAAAATGAGTTTAAATGTATTTTGCTAAGGTGTATGTAAACTTCCGACTTCAACTGTATGTCAGTATGTGTGAATGGTGTGGTTTTGCATGTGAATAGAAATAGTCGTTATATAGGATGAGCCATGAGTACAATACAGCATATACATGTAAAGTGGGTAAAACAGTTTGTAAGCATAATTAAAGTGACCAGTGTTCAATTACTATATTCATAGGGCAGCAGTCTCTAAGGTGCAGTGTAGAGTACCGGGTGGTAGCTGGCTAGTGACAGTTTCTAAGGTTCAGGGCAGGGTACTGGGCGGAGGCCCGGCAAGTGGTGACTGTTTAACAGTCTGATGGCCTGGAGATTGAAGCTGTTTTTCAGTCTCTTGGTCACTGTACAACCAACCAACAGTGTGCTTTAAACCGGAGATCCGTGGCAGTTAACTATGTTGTCATGTGTACTCATAAAATATGCCTCCTCTGATATTTGCTATCTACATGGGATGCTAGCTGTAGCACAAGCTAGCCTACAAACAGGCTAATAGGTTAATATAACACCACAGTAAAACAATATATATTTATTATTTGAGAAATGTACGTTTCTAATTATGTCACATACCTATGTTTTTTTAAGACATCAACAAGTAACATGGTACCTTTTTTGGCATGACATAATAGAACAGGCTGGGGGTAGTATTGAGTAGCTTGGATGAATAAGGTGTCCAGAGGTGCCCAGAGTAAACGGCCTGCTACTCAGTCCCAGAAGCTAAGATATGCATATTATTAGTATATTTGGATAGAAAACACTCTGAAGTTTCTAAAACTGTTTGAATTATGTCTGTGAATATAACAGAACTCATATGGCAGGCAAAAACCTGAGAAAAAATCCAACCAGGAAGTGGGACATCTGAGGTTTGTAGGTTTTCAACTCATTCCCTATTGAAGATACAGTGGGATATTGGTCATATTGCACTTCCTAAGGCTTCCACTAGATGTTAACAGTCTTTCGAACCTTGTTTGATGCTTCTACTGTGAAGTGGGTGCAAATGAGAGGGGAATGAGTCAGAGGTCTGCCAGAGAGCCACGAGCTGGACACGCTCGTTCACGTGAAAGCGAGCTCTGTTCCATTGCATTTCTACAGACAAAGGAATTCTCCGGTTGGAACATTATTGAAGATTTATGTTAAAAACATCCTAAAGATTGATTCTATACTTCGTTTGACATGTTTTTACGACCTGTAATATAACTTTTTGGACTTTTCGTCCGTACTTTCCGCTGGACTTGCACGCGCGTCGTGAGTTTGGATTTGTTTACCAAACGCGCTAACAAAAGGAGGTATTTGGACATAAATGATGAACTTTATCAAACAAATAAAACATTTATTGTGGAACTGAGATTCCTGGGAGTGCATTCTGATGAAGATCATCAAAGGTAAGTGAATATTTATAACGCTATTTCTGACTTCTGTTGACTACACAACATGGCGGATATCTGTTTGGCTTGTTTTGGTCTCTGAAGGCCGTACTCAGATTATAGCATGGTTTGCTTTTTCGGTAAAGCTTTTTTGAAATCTGACACAGCGGTTGCATTAAGGAGAAGTTTATCTAAAGTTCCATGTATAACACTTGTATTGTAATCAACATTTATGATGAGTATTTCTGTAAATTGATGTGGCTCTCTGCAAAATCACCGGATGTTTTTGGAACTACTGAACATAACGTGCCAAAGTATACTGAGATTGTTTGATATAAATATGAACTTTATCGAACAAAACATACATGTATTGTGTAACATGAAGTCCTATGAGTGTCATCTGATGAAGATCATCAAAGGTTAGTGATTAATTGTATCTCTATTTCTGCTTTTTGTGACTCCTCTCTTTGGCTGGAAAAATGGCTGTTTTTCTGTGAATAGGCACTCACCTAACATAATCGTTTGTGGTGCTTTCGCCGTAAAGCCTTTTTGAAATCGGACACTGTGGTGGGATTAACAAGAAGTGTATCTTTAAAATGGTGTAAAATACTTGTATGTTTGAGGAATTTTAATTATGAGATTTCTGTTGTTTGATTTGGCGCCCTGCACTTTCACTGGCTGTTGTCATATCGATCCTGTTAGCGGGATCTCAGCCATAAGAAGTTTTAAACTGGAACAACACTCAGTAATGGTTGCACAAAACAACCTGGACTCAGGGGTAGACGTAACATAGTCAACAAAAATACAGGCTACATATGATATGGTACAAATTCCAATGTGTTATGGCTAACATTAGCTAGGCGTCTAACGTTAGCTAGGCGTCTAACGTTAGCTAGGCTAGGGGTTAGGGGTTAAGGTTAGGGTTAGGAGTTAAAATAAAGGGTTAAGGTTAGGGTTAGGGGAAGGGTTAGCTAGCATGCTAAGTAGTTGCAAAGTAGCTAATTAGCTCAAATGCAAAATGTATCTGTGATGAGATTCAAACACACAATCTTTGGGTTGCTAGACATTTGCATTATTCACCTACCCACCCACCCTGACTAACCACTCTACTTTTGTTTTTGACTTAAAGGAATAATCCATTCAAAACCACACATTTCTTTGATTTACATTGTTAAATTACTCAAATATGTGAGAACAATATATGTTGTGAAAAAAACAGGCATATCGCCATTATAACAAGTTAGGAAGCAACGTGAAAATTGTTGTGAAAATCTGCAGAGTTCAAGTCAAATACAATACCCACAATGCAATGGTCTCTCTAGAAAGGCTGTCTGTCTAGCTAGGTAGTGCAGCAAGCTAGAAAACTTAGCTACACACAATAATACCAGTCAATATCTGCATGTGAAGTAGTTAGCTAGTTGTAAAATCCCTGAAACAAACTGCAGTATCCATTCAGGAGTTACAATCTCACAATTTTCAACCTGTAAAGATTGCGTTTCTAGCCCAAAGCTTTGTGAGTCAGGTTGCTATGGCAACGCACAAGGCCCCTGCGAGTCTGCAAGCAGGGAGACAAGAGGAGAAAACCGCTTTGCACCATGGTAGTTAAAGAAAGGATATTAATCTGGCAGCGCACTGTGAACTTTGAGGACATTTGAACAAAATATATACTTTGTCATGATGATATACTGTAGACAAGTATGCCCATACCATCTATTGTCTGGAGTACAGGTAATCTCCCGTAATTATAACTTTATCATAATGATGTATCAAGTCATATTTCATGTCTAGGGTGGATTATTCCTTTAACCCTTAGCCTACAATGGTCACATCCCGCTAAAATCTAATTAACATAATAAAAACATCTGCGTCAAAATCAGTCTGTTTAAGCTAGAGATATCAGTTTTTTTTTGCATGGGCTGCATCTCAACCCACCGCATCCGCCAATGTCGCCCTGCCGCATCTGCGGTGAATGGTGGCAGAGCTCGAGCGGTGTTTGTCAGACCATGAGACATCCCGAAAATCTGTCTTCTCACAGAATCGTATGTAGTATCCAACCTATCATCTATTGAAAGATGACACTCTCACGAACACGATGGTGTTCTCCGTTTTGCTCTAAGCCTCACAAGCCTCACAAGACTCCTCTGACGTTGGTGCAACCTCTTTTGCCAACTTCTGTCTGTAGGGTCTGAAGGTTGGTACCAGTTAAAAAAACGAATGTAAGTATACAGTGGGGAGAACAAGTATTTGATACACTGCCGATTTTGCAGGTTTTCCTACTTACAAAGCATGTAGAGGTCTGTAATTTTTATCATAGGTACACTTCAACTGTGAGAGACGGAATCTAAAACAAAAATCCAGAAAATCACATTGTGTGATTTTTAAATAATTAATTTGCATTTTATTGCATGACATAAGTATTTGATACATCAGAAAAGCAGAACTTAATATTTGGTACAGAAACCTTTGTTTGCAATTACAGAGCTCATACGTTTCCTGTAGTTCTTGACCATGTTTGCACACACTGCAGCAGGGATTTTGGCCCACTCCTCCATACAGACCTTCCCCAGATCCTTCAGGTTTCGGGGCTGTCGCTGGGCAATACGGACTTTCAGCTCCCTCCAAAGATTTTCTATTGGGTTCAGGTCTGGAGACTGGCTAGACCACTCCAGGACCTTGAGATGCTTCTTACGGAGCCACTCCTTAGTTGCCCTGGCTGTGTGTTTCGTTTCGTTGTCATGCTGGAAGACCCAGCCACGACCCATCTTCAATGCTCTTACTGAGGGAAGGAGGTTGTTGGCCAAGATCTTGCGATACATGGCCCCATCCATCCTCCCCTCAATACGGTGCATTCGTCCTGACCCCTTTGCAGAAAAGCATCCCCAAAGAATGATGTTTCCACCTCCATGCTTCACGGTTGGGATGGGTTCTTGGGGTTGTACTCATCATCCTTCTTCCTCCAAACACGGCGAGTGGAGTTTAGACCAAAAAGCTCTATTTTTGTCTCATCAGACCACACGACCTTCTCCTATTCCTCCTCTGGATCATCCAGATGGTCATTGGCAAACTTCAGACGGGCCTGGACATGCGCTGGCTTGAGCAGGGGGACCTTGCATGCGCTGCAGGATTTTAATCCATGATGGCGTAGTGTGTTACTAATGGTTTTCTTTGAGACTGTGGTCCCAGCTCTCTTCAGGTCATTGACCAGGTCCTGCTGTGTAGTTCTGGGCTGATCCCTCACCTTCCTCATGATCATTGATGCCCCACGAGGTGAGATCTTGCATGGAGCTCCAGACCGAGGGTGATTGACCGTCATCTTGAACTTCTTCCATTTTCTAATAATTGCGCCAACAGTTGTTGCCTTCTCACCAAGCTGCTTGCCTATTGTCCTGTAGCCCATCCCAGCCTTGTGCAGGTCTACAATTTTATCCCTGATGTCCTTACACAGCTCTCTGGTCTTGGCCATTGTGGAGAGGTTGGAGTCTGTTTGATTGAGTGTGTGGACAGGTGTCTTTTATACAGGTAACGAGTTCAAACAGGTGCAGTTAATACAGGTAATGAGTGGAGAACAGGAGGGCTTCTTAAAGAAAAACTAACAGGTCTGTGAGAGCCGGAATTCTTACTGGTTGGTAGGTGATCAAATACTTATGTCATGTAATAAAATGCAAATTAATTACTTAAAAATCATACAATGTGATTTTCTGGATTTTTGTTTTAGATTTCGTCCTTCAAAGTTGAAGTGTACCTATGATAAAAATTACAGACCTCTACATGCTTTGTAAGTAGGAAAACCTGCAAAATCGGCAGTGTATCAAATACTTGTTCTCCCCACTGTATATGGAGATAAGGGGATAAAATAAGGGGATAAATACATGTAAAAATATATATTTTTGTGTTTCCTGATCTTTCTTATCTTTCAGCTATAGAACAAACACTTCAGAACACTTTTGTTTGACTGTCTGTTGTTCCATGTAGTGAATCTGTTATTCAATGCATTTCTATTGGCTAATAGCAGTAATGCCAAATTCAATGTTTTATCCCCCCAAAAAATAATATATATATTTTTATTACCTTAAGGGGTCTTGACATTTCTAAATGGGTTAAGTAACTTTCTGTCTGATGTAACCATACCAAATGTAATATCACACTAATTTCAGCGTCCCGGGTTTTCGTTTACTATGTTACGTCTAGTCTAGACTAGTCTGCACAAAAAGACCTGTGTGCAAACCAATACCCACAAATATTCTAATAAGCACCTGCCTCTACATTATGAAGTAGCTGGACTTGGTATGGCCTAGCCCATGCTGGACTTCGTGTGGGCTAGTCCGTGCTGGGCTTGGTGTGGGCTAGTCTGTGTTGGGATCCGTGTGGGCGTGCCTGTGCTGGGCTAGCCCATGTTGGTGTCACGTTCCTGACCTGTTTTCCCTTGTTTTTGTTTTTATTTAGTATGGTCAGGGCGTGAGTTGGGTGGGTTGTCGATGTGTGATTTTTATGTTGGGATTTTGTGTGTTCGGCCTGGTATGATTCTCAATCAGAGGCAGCTGTCAATCGTTGTCCCTGATTGAGAATCATACTTAGGCAGCCAGGGTTTCACGTGTGTTTTGTGGGTGTTTGTTCTTGTGTCAGTGTTTCGCCACACAGGACTGTCACGGTAGTTATTTTGTATCGCATATTGTTTTTGTTATATATTAAATCACTATGGAAACTAACCACTCTGCGTATTGGTCCGATCCGTCTCGCCTCTCCTCGTCCGAGGAGGAGGAAGAAAATGACTATCGTTACAGAAACACCCACCACCAAAGGACCAAGCGGAGTGGAAAAGGGCAGCGACAGCAGCAGCAGCAGAAACAGACACAGGACTCCTGGACTTGGGAGGAGATCCTGGACGGCAATGGACCCTGGGCTCAGCCAGGGGAATATCGCCGTCCCAAGGCGGAGTTGGAGGCAGCGAAGGCAGAGAGGCGCTGGTATGAGGAGGCAGCGCGGCGACGCGGTTGGGAGCCCGAGAGTCAGACCCAAACATTTCTTGGGGGGGGGGGGGGGGGGGGGCACACGCGGAGTGTGGCAAAGCCGGGTAGGAGACCTGAGCCAACTCCCCGTGCTTACCGTGGAGTGAGAGGGCGTCGTACTGGTCAGACACCGTGTTATGCGGTGGAGCGCACGGTGTCCCCAGTACGCGTGCTTAGCCCAGTGCGGGCTATTCCACCTCGCCGCACTGGTAGGGCTAGGTTGAGCATCGAGCCGGGTGTCATGAAGCCGGCCCAATGCATCTGGTCTCCAGTGCATCTCCTCGGGCCGGCGTACATGGCACCAGCCTTACAAATGGTGTCCCCGGTTCGCCAGCATAGCCCAGTGCGGGCTATTCCACCTCGCCGCACTGGCAGGGCTACGGGGACCATTCAACCTGGTAAGGTTGGGCAGGCTCGGTGCTCAAGAGCGCGTGTACTCCTTCACGGTCCGGTATATCCGGTGCCACCTCCACATACCAGTCCTCCGGTGGCAGCCCCCCGCACCAGGCTGTCTCTCCGTCTCCTCCCTACAGGTGTACCTGCCTGTCCAGCGCTGTCTGAACTGCCTGCCTGCCCAGCACTGTCTGAACTGCCTGCCTGCACAGCGCTGTCTGAACTGCCTGCCTGCCCAGTGCTGTCTGAACTGCCTGCCTGCCCAGCGCTGTCTGAGATGCCTGCCTGCCCAGCGCTGTCTGAATTGCCTGCCTGCCCAGCGTCATCTGAGCCGCCCGTCTGTCCCGAGCCATCAGAGTTGCCCGTCAGTCCCGAGCCGTCAGAGCTGTCCGTCTGTCCCGAGCCGTCAGAGCTGTCCGTCTGTCCCGAGCCGCTAGAGCCGTCCGCCAGACAGGAGCAGCCAGAGCCGTCCGCCAGACAGGAGCAGCCAGAGCCGCCAGCCAGCCAGGAGCTGCCAGAGCCGCCAGCCAGCCAGGATCTGCCAGAGCCAGCCAGCATGGAGCTGCCAGAGCCAGCCAGCCAGGATCTGCCAGAGCCGCCCGCCAGCCAGGATCTGCCAGAACCGCCCGCCAGCCAGGATCTGCCCCTCAGTCCGGTGCTACCCCTTGGTTCAGTGGGGTTGATATGGAGGGTGGTTGTGGTTAGGAGGCCACGGGGGCGATTAAGGAGGCGGGAAAAAACATTGTTTAAGTGGGGTCCACGTCCCGCGCCAGAGCCGCCACCGGGGACAGATGCCCACCCAGACCCTCCCCTAGAGTTTAGGAGGTGCGCCCGGAGTTCGCACCTTAAGGGGGGGGGGGGTTCTGTCACGTTCCTGACCTGTTTTCCCTTGTTTTTGTATTTATTTAGTATGGTCAGGGCGTGAGTTGGGTGGGTTGTCGATGTGTGATTTTTATGTTGGGATTTTGTGTGTTCGGCCTGGTATGATTCTCAATCAGAGGCAGCTGTCAATCGTTGTCCCTGATTGAGAATCATACTTAGGCAGCCAGGGTTTCACGTGTGTTTTGTGGGTGTTTGTTCTTGTGTCAGTGTTTCGCCACACGGGACTGTCACGGTAGTTATTTTGTATCGCATATTGTTTTTGTTATATATTAAATCACTATGGAAACTAACCACTCTGCGTATTGGTCCGATCCGTCTCGCCTCTCCTCGTCCGAGGAGGAGGAAGAAAATGACTATCGTTACAGTTGGGCTGGTGTGGGCTTGATGTGGGCTAATCCATGCTGGGCTTGGAGTGGGCTAGCCCGTGCTGGGTTTGGTGTGGACTAGTCTGTGATGGGCTTGGTGTGTGCTTGCCCATGCAGGGCTTGGTATGGGCTAGCTCGTGTTGGGATTCATGTGGGTGTGCCTGTGCCTCTGTTGGGCTAGCCCGTGTTGGGCTGGTGTGGGCTAATCCATGCTAGGCTTAGTGTGGGATAGCCCGTGTTGGGCTTGTCGTGGGCTAATCCATGCTGGGCAAGCCTGTGTTGGGCTCATGTGGAATTGGTGTGGGCTACCCATGTTGGGCTGGTGTGGGCTTGGTGTAGGCTAGCCTGTGCCCACTTCGTCCACCAAATACCCACACAGGACCAATGTGGTCAGGTTTGCTGAGGTATTTGTGCTGAAGAACAAGTGATGAGTCGGTCAGTTGGGAGGGGTGTATATGAGCTGGCTTCCACCCCCGCCTGCCCAACCCAGCGCACCAACCTATCTCTTTGCCTAATAACTTTGGCAGACCCTCTCCTCTACAACAACGCCATTGAGGAAGCACAAATAAAAATATGTTGTCATGGAAACCTGCCGTGCCCTCCTCCTCACCCACCCAACTCTCACGTCTGTAGTCAAGAGGACAGAGGACATCAAGAGGAAACACAGATACAGTGCAAGGCTGGCACACTGCAAACTCTTCAGGTACAAGTAAAATGTTTTATGTTGACATTTTGGTCATTTAGCTGACACTCTTATCCAGAGCAATTAGGGTTAAGTGCCTTGCTCAAGGGCACATCGACAGAATATTCACCTAGTCGGATCAGGGATTCAAACCAGCAACCTTTCAGTTACTGGCCCAACGCTCGTAACCACTAGGCTACCTGCCTCTGTCCATATCCCTATCAAGGTGGTAAAACAACAGTATGGATTTAAATAACTACATCTCAATTACAAATAAGACATGGCATAGAGACAAAGATTCCTTGATAGAGGTTACAGGAAATAAAATCCTGGCAGGAGGCCAGGGTGTCTGTCTAAACAGCACAGGGAGGAGCTGCTATGTTGTTGTGGTTATGTAGTCCTTCCGGTGAGAACATAAGAGTCTTGTAGGAAGCCAGCCAGCCAGCGTCAGTGTCAGCTTTGCCATATCCTGGCACAAGGGATACAAACAGCCCTGTTTGCCGTGGGAATGTCCTGGCTGCCTGGCGGGCTGACGCACTTCCACTCCTCCCCTACGCTCCTGGGAGAGAAGCCTCATGTTGCCCCTCAGGTCTCTATTCATTCAAGGTGAGATGCAGCTGACATGACAAGAGGGCTGCCATGGCAACCGTTGTGGGTACAGCAGAGCAGCATGCACCTACACGTCAGATAATGAAGTTTCTCAGCTCATACTCCCTATGCTCTTACCTCTTACTGGCCTCCTTGGGTTGGCTGACTATCTATGTATCTCTCTGGATCTCTCTGTGTTGTGAAGGTGGTTGGATACATGAGGATACAGTTCAATGTTGATCAATGCTATATGTAGTTAAATGCTAGTTAATGCTGTCATCATTTAATTACTAATCAATATCTAATTTATTCTGTATTGTTTATTCAAAATAAGGCTGCTACACTTCTGCTTGTTCAATGTGTTCGGGTAGAAGCAGTAGTAAATACAGACTCATTGCCGTACGTAAACAACAGACATATTTCAATGCTGAATTAAGCTGGGGTGGATGAGGCAGCAATTCTCCACACTTCCCTCTGATGCACGGAGCAGCATGATTGGCACGTGAGAAAAAAGCTTACATGAAACAGAAGAACAAAGTGTTTGGAAAATTAGTCGATCACCCCCCCAACAGCTAGTGTATTTGATATGGTAATTAAGTTCATGTGTTTATTTGTTTTCCAGCAACTTGTCAGACTAATTAGAGTTTAACAAGCCAATTTGGCAGATGTTTGTAGGGGTGAAGATTTAAAGCACTTCCCTTTTTTCCAGTGAGTTGGGATGTTGTTGTTTTGGAATAATTGATGTTAATTTGATGCCAACCACCACAGCCTTGTATTGATATGCTCTTCTATATCATAAGATTGTCACGTTTGATACCAGCCCCTAATGGTAGTACTTTTGGCGATATATTTAGTTTTTGTAAATTCATCAAATTTAATAATAGAGCATTGTGCACCATAGCAGGTGACAGTTATGTTTTTCAGTATTCAACATGACTTGGCCTGTTGAAACGTGATGAAACAGAAACAAGTCTCTTCAACTCAAATTAAGACCCTATAACCTCCCTCTCTCAAACCCCCTCTCCTTCTCTCATATAGAAACATGTCCCAGCCAATGCTCTATAAACACATAACAACACATCTTTCCTTCTAAAATGGTCCTCTAATGGTGTTTTCAATGGACCCACCGCAGCCCTTTAGATGAGAGGATACCTTCCCTGTGACATTCAAAAGCAGTCACTACCCCTCATCCACCCTTCCATTGTGACCATCTTCTGTGCCCTATAATGAGTGTGTGCACGCCCAGGCCATTATAAATAGCCAGTGTCCTGGTTAAAAGCAACACCTCTCTCTATGTGCCGTATAATTGGCCTGCATGATTCACCATGATTCATGCCAGTACATGTTCTGTTCTCTGAGCGCGCTGTCATGTGTGTGTGGGGGGAGGGTTTGTTTGTGTGTGTTTGTGTGTGTCTGGGTTTTGTCAACCCACATTGGTTCACACCCTCACAGCAATCAGGACAACTCACAGACATACAAAAAAGCATTACATCAAAAGAAGAAGAAAATAAATGCACAGGGCAAGACAGTTTGATTGTCTGTAGACACAAATACAATATGTGGTCCAGGAATTTTATGCATAAGGTGTGTGTGTGTGTGTGTATGTGTGTGCGTGTTCATGTGCATGCATGAATGTGCGTATATTTGTGGTTCAGGTGCAGGCAGCGGAGGTGTGACAGGCCCCATTGTCACTGTGTTGGTTTTTTCCTGCCTTACATTCCGTCCCTCGTTAATGGTGATAGACAGAGTGACTGAGTGATGGAAATGTTATTAATTGCCACCTGCTGTCTCTGCCCTATGAGCCAGCTAGGTAGGTGGGGAGGGTAATAGCTGAAGAGGAGATGAAATATGAGGCATCTCCAAGCGGACACAAATACATGCATTTTGAACAGCCTAATGCGCTGGATGCCTATTTGGCTATAATTATGTGTGTACATCATTGGCATCGGTAAATGTGTGTGTGCTTGCATCAGTGTGTACACCCCTGTGCATGTGTATGTGTGTTTATGCACCCATTGTACATGTGTGTGCTCCCAACAGCACATGTGGGTGTATGGTGGGTAGCTGAGAGTTGCAGTAATAACCTGGGGGCAGGGAGTGAGCAGTGAGGAGACAGGAAAAGGAAATACAGTTCACTGGTCGCCCACCACTTCCTGTGTCTCTGTCTCCTACTCATGCAGCCCACGGACCAGCACTGCATCTAAAACCAGTTTGTTTGGAGGCACTGATATAGAGGCTTTAAGATAAAAACAAAGTGAGAGAAGGCTTTCGCTCTGGCTGTCATGCCACTGCAGAAAGATTATGCAAGAAGACATTATCCAGTCCAAAACAGAATCATGTTTATCTCTGGCTAGATCTGTAGACTGAGGCGGGTGAATCAGCAAACAGATCGCCCAATCAATGTATCATTTATGCTCCATTGTTAAGAGTGATTAAGTCTGCATTGCTCAGCTGGCTTGTCTTGATTGTTGCAATTAGGTGACCAGACATGCAATGAGACTGTAGGCTGACTGACTACAGCTTTCTTAACATGCAGACCCAGATGAGTCACCTTATGATTCATAAATACGATAAACTGTTTTGATCAACATACCAATATACCAGATAACTTAAAGTCATATAACATCTGTCACTTGTCTCAATATAAGAATCTGGACGTCTAAATTTCAACAGTCTGGTTTCACAGACTAGACGTAACATAGTAAATGTAAATCCAAGACATTTAAATTAATATGATACACTATACAGTGCCTTCGGAAAGTATTCAGACCCCTTGACTTGTACTATTTAGTTATGTTACAGCCTTATTCTAAAATTTATTTTTAAAATGTTTTATTCCTCAAACTACACACAATACCACATAATGACAAAACAAAAAAATGTTTTTAGACAGTTTGCTAATTTATTAAACTTTTTTTATTTAACCTTAAATTAACTAGGCAAGTCAGTTAAGAACAAATTCTTATTTACAATGACGGCTTACCAAAAGGCAAAAGGGTTGGGAGCTGGGATTAAAAATATAAATAAATTAAATACAAATATAGGACAAAACACACAAAACTACATAAACTACATAAAGAGACAACATAGCATGTCAGCAACACATGACAACACAGCATGGTAGCAATACAACATGACAACACATGGTAGCAACACAACATGGTAGTAGCACAAAGCAGGATACAAACATTATTGGGCACAGACAACAGCACTAAGGGCAAGAAGGTAGAGACAACAATACATCACACAAAGCAGCTACAACTGTCAGTAAGAGTGTCCATGTGTCACGTGTGCTCCCTGTATTCACTCCCTGAACTTGCTTCCCGACTCCCAGCGCATACGTTACAGAATGACGCCTCACCAAAGGGAAGCATCAGGGGGTGTTTTTTTTCTGTGTGTGTTGGAGGTGAAGGTGGGTCCGGGTATTCTAACCGGAGCTACCTGGGATGCCTCGGCGGGTTCAACGGGTTCCCATTCCTCTGTCGGATTCGACGGGCTCCCATGCCTCGGCGGGCTCGAGGGGCTCCCATGCCTCGGCGGGCTCGAGAGGCTCCCATGCTTCAGCTGGGTGAACAGGTTCTCGTGCTGCGACCAAGGCAACCGGGGAGGTCTCAGCCGGCTCATCAGGCCCTCACGCCTCAGCCGGTTCATCAGGTTTCTGCGTATCAGCGGACGCAACAAAGTCCGCTCCTGATCCCCGGGATCGTCCCTGTGGTTGGCGTCCGGCGGCTGGAGCTGCGCGCCGGGGAGGGGGTACTGTCACGTAAGCGCTCTCGCCGGTGCTCTAGGTCGCCATGCTCCCACGCCTCAGCCGGATCGACAGCTTCCCGTGCCTTAGCAGAGGTGACCGGTCTGTTCCTGATCCCCGGGATCTTAATTTAGGTCGGTGTCCTGCGGCTCGAGCCGCGCGTCGGGGAGGGGGTACTGTCACGTGTGCTCCCGCTCTGGCCTCTGGGTCACCAGGCTGCTCGTTATGATGCACACCTGTCACCATCGTTGCGCACATCAGTATATAATGACACTCACCTGGACTCCATCACCTCCTTGATTACCTGCTCTATATGTCACTCCCTTTGGTTCCTTCCCAAGGCGTCATTGTTTCTGTTTCATGTCTGTGCGTTGTTCGTGTTTCTTGTTTTGTTAATTCATTAAATGTATTCACTCCCTGAACTTGCTTCCCGAATTCCAGCGCACACGTTACACCATGATTGAGTCTTTGAATGAAGAGAGTGAAATAAAACCATCCAGTTTGAGTGTTTGTTGCAGCTCATTCCAGTCGCTAGCTGCAGCAAACTGAAAAGAGGAGCGACTCAGGGATGTGTGTGCTTTGGGAATCTTTAACAGAATGTGACTGGCAGAACGGGTGTTGTATGTGGAGGATGAGGGTTGCAGTAGATATCTCAGATAGGGGGGAGTGAGGCCTAAGAGGGTTTTATAAATAAGCATCGACCAGTGTGTCTTGCGACAGGTATACAGAGATGACCAGTTTACAGAGGAGTATAGAGTGCAGTGATGTGTCCTATAAGGAGCATTGGTGGCAAATCTGATGGCAGAATGGTAAAGAACATCTAGCCGCTCGAGCACTCTTACCTGCCGATCCATCTAGCATGGGATGGATGGTCATCTAAATCAGGGTTAGTTTGGCAGCTGGGGTGAAAGAGAAGCGATTACGATAGAGAACACCAAGTCTAGATTTAACCTTAGCCTGGAGCTTTGATATGTGCTGAGAGAAGGACAGTGTACCGTCCAGCCATACTCTCAAGTACTTGTATGATGTGACTACCTCAAGCTCTAAACCCTCAGAGGTAGTAATCACACCTGTAGGGAGAGGGGCATTTGTCTAACCAAACCACATGACCTTTGTTTTGGCGGTGTTCAGAGCAAGGTTAAGGGCAGAGAAAGCTTGTTGGACAATAAGAAAGCTTTGTTGTAGAGTGTTTAACACAAAATCCGGGGAGGGGCCAGCTGAGGATAAGACTGTATCATCTGCATATAAATGGATAAGAGAGCTTGCTACTGCCTGAGCTATGTTTATGTAAATTGAGAAGAGTGTGGGGCCTAGGGTCGAGCTTTGGGGTACACCCTTGGTGACAGGCAGGGGCTGAGACAGCAGATGTTCTGACTTTATACACTGCACTCTTTGAGAGATGTAGTTAGCAAACCAGGCCAAAGACCCCTCAGAGACACCAATACTCATTTGCCGGCCCACAAGAATGGAATGGTCTACCGTATCAAAAGCGTTGGCCAAGTCAATAGAAATAGCAGCACAACATTGCTCACAATCAAGGGCAATGGTGACATCATTGAGGACCTTTAAGGTTGCAGTGACACATCCATAACCTGAGCGGAAACCAGATTGAATACCAGAGAGAATACTATAGACATCAAGAAAGCCAGTCAGTTGATTATTGACAAGTTTTTCCAACACTTTTGATAAACTGGGCAAAATAGAAATAGGCCTTTAACAGTTAGGATCAGCTTGATCTCCCCCTTTAAATAAAGGATGAACCGTGGCTGCCTTCCAAGCAATGGGAACCTCCCCAGAGAGGAAAGACAGATTAAAAAGTTCTGAGATGGGCTTGGCGATGATAGGGGCAGCAACCTTATAGAAGAAAGCTGCATCACCGTAGGGATGGTGCCAGGGTTCCTCCAGACGTGACGCTTGGCATTCAGGCCAAATAGTTCAATCTTGGTTTCATCAGACCAGAGAATCTTGTTTCTCATGGTCTGAGAATCTTTAGGTGCCTTTTGGCAAACTCCAAGCAGGGGCTGTCATGTGCCTGTTACTGAGGAGTTGCTTCCGTCAGGCCACTCTACCAAAAAGGCCTGATTGGTGGAGTGCTGCAGAGATGGTTGTCCTTCTGGAAGGTTCTCTCATCTCCACAGAGGAACTCTGGAGCTCTGACAGAGTGACCATTGGGTTCTTGGTCACCTCCCTGACCAAGGCCCTTCTCCCCCGATTGCTCTGTTTGGCTGTGCGGCCAGCTCTAGGAAGAGTCTTGGTGGTTCCAAACTTCTTCCATTTAAGAATGATGTGTACTTGGAGACCTTCAATGCTGCAGACATTTTTTGGTACCCTTCCCCAGATCTGTGCCTCAACACAATCCTGTCTCGGAGCTCTATGGACAATTCCTTCGACCTCACGGCTTGGTTTTTGCTGTGACATGCAGTGTCAACTGTGGGACCTTACATAGACACGTGTGTGCCTTTCCAAATCATGTCCAATCAATTGAATTTACCAAAGGTGGACTCCAATCAAGTTGTAGAAACATCTCAAGGATGATCAATGGAAACAATGCACCTAAGCTCAATTTTGAGTCTCATAGCAAAGGGTCTGTATACTTATGTAAATTAGTTTTTTTTCTGCTTTTTAATACATTTGAAAGAAAATCCCAAAACCTATTTTTGCTTTGTCATTATGGGGTATTGTGTGTAGATTGCAGAGTATTTTTTATTTATTTAATCCATTTTAGAATGAGGCTGTAACCTAACAAAATGTGGAACAAGTCTAGGGGTCTGAATACTTTCAGAAGGCACTGTATATACAAAAGTATGTGGGCACTCTTTCAAATTAGTGGATTCAGCTATTTCAGCCACAAACATTGCTGACAGGTGTAAAAAAAAAAATATTGAGCACACAGCCATGCAGTCTCCATAGACAAACATTGGCAGTAGAATGGCCTTACTGAAGAGCTCAGTGACTTTTAACGTGACACCGTCATAGGATTTCACCATTCCAACAAGTAATTTTGTCAAATGTCTGCCATGCTTGAGCTGCCCCGATCAACTGTAAGTGCTGATACTGTGAAGTGGACATGTCTAGGAGCAACAACGGCTCAGCCATGAAGGGGTAGGCCACACAAGCTCACGAAACGGGACCGCCGAGTGTTGAAGCGCGTAGCATGTAAAAATCGCCTGTCCTCGGTTGCAACACTCACTACCGAGTTTCAAACTGCCTCTGGAAGCAACGTCAGCACAACAACTCATCGTCAGGAGCTTCATGAAATGAGTTTCCATGGCCAAGCAGCCGCATACAAGCCTAAGATCACCATGTGCAATGCCAAGTGTCAGCTGGAGTGGTATAAAGCTCACCGCCACTGGACTCTGGAGCAGTGGAAACGCGTTCTCTAGAGTGATGAACCACGCATCACCATCTGGCAGTCCGATGGATGAATCTGGGTTTAGCGGATGCCAGGAGAATGCTACCTGTACCAATGCATGGAGGAGGAATAATGGCCTGGGGTTGTTTTTCATTGTTCGGGCTAGGCCCCTTAGTTCCAGTGAAGGGAAATCTTAACACTACAGCATACAATGACATTCTAGATGATTCTGTGCTTCGAACTTTGTGGCAACATTTTGGGGAAGGCCCTTTCCTGTTTCAGCATGACAATGCCCCCGTGCACAAAGAGAGGTCTATACAAAAATGGGTTGTCGAGATTGGTGTGGAAGAACTTGACTTGCCTGCACAGAGCCCTGACCTCAACCCCATCGAATAGCTTTGGGATTAATTGGAACGCTGACTGCAGGTGTAATCGCCCAACATCAGTGCCCAACATCACTAATGCTTGTGGCTGAATGGAAGCAAGTCCTCACAGCAATGTTCCAACATCTAGTGGAAAGCAAAAGTGGGGACCAACTCCATATTAATGCCCATGATTTTGATGAGATGTTCGATGAGCAGGTGTCCACATACTTTTGGTAATGTAGTGAATGTTACCTTTGGCATGGTTACATAAGACAGAAAGTTACTTAAAGCAAAAACGAAAGTAGGGTGGTTGGTCGGGGTGGATGGGTAGGAGTATAACACGAAAGTTTAGCAACCCAAAGTTTCTGTGTTCGAATTTAATATTTTAGCCAATTAGCAATTTAGCAACTACTTACTACTTTTTAGATACTTTGCAACTACTTAGCATTTTAACTAACCCTTCCCCTTTAACCTAACTCCTAACCCTAACCTTAACCCTCTAACCCTTAGCCTAGCTAACTTTAGCCAAACAATTTGGAATTCGTAACGTATCATATATTTTGATAATTTGTAACATATCAAGTGATATCGAATGGACACCCACAAATACCATACGAAATTAAACATATTTTACTAATTGGAGCGTCTTTGATTTACATTCGCTATGTTACGTCTACCTTTGAGTCCAGGTTGGTTTCAAAGAAAACAGCGTGATCTCAGCAGAGCTGCTGTAGCGCTTAATGTCCAGCAGGGGTCCTCCACTCATTAGCTGACGACTGACTGTGACTGTCCTCCCTATCCCAGAAGAGAGAGATAGGGAGAGAGAGAGAGAGCAGCTGATCTGTTCATAGTGGCTGAACTGCAGCACTTCTCTGTCCAGTGATCCCAGTATGGATGAGCAGTCTGGGGCACATTTCAGTCCCTCTGCACCCCTCAGGGCTTCGAACCACCATACAGTCTAGTCACTCACTTTCACTCATTGGAGCAAAGTGGCCTTGCAGAGAGGAGAGAGATGGGAATGGCTGATAAAACGTGTCTCTCTTGTTGAACAGTGAACAGCGAACCCCATGCCCTTTTGGGCTCCTACATCCCCAATGAATCTTCCGCCCACTCACTGAGGAATGTGGAGAGAGCAGGGAGGGGATACAGGGAGGAGGGGAAAGAGGGAGGGAGACGGAAAGGGAGCAAGGGAGAAGGAATACAGAGAATGAAAGGGGAGGAATAGCGATGCGAGAGAGATATAGGGGGAAAGATATAGAGGGAGATAAGAAAGGGAGACACGTTATGAAACATGTTATGCCAAGCGCTGACACCTGAGCCATCTCATCTCATCTGCTTGCTGGGTCATGTGATATGAGCCCAGGGCCTGTATGTTTCACTGTGTGTCTCCCAACAAGGGATTTATATAGGCTTACATGGCCATATTTGGGTTGAGAGCTTCCTCCTGTGTTTACTGACTAGGTGGAGATTGTCAAAGAAGAGCATTGGAGCAGGATGACAAACACCCACAATGACAAACACCCTGCTGTGAATCAAGGGCTGGTATCTGGTGATGTTTCACTGTCTGTATGGGATGTTGTTTACCTGGAGTACAGCAATGCATAGGTGACATCACCCAGGTGGGGTCACACCTGGGAGGCGGTTACAAAGCAATTGGAATGAGGATTGTGTAGAAACACAGAGGTGGTGGGTTGTGAGATGAGGTGTGTCAATGAGCAAAGCTGAACTAAACTCATTTATCACAGGACAGTCTGATCTGAATGGCCTCACTGTGTTGTAACTAACAACATAAAACCTGTTTATGACTCATGACATCATAAGATGCCCTGAGGTGTTTGATTCACTTTGTTTATATCACCTCTCTCTTGTCAACAAGGCGCTAATATCCTCTCTGTCTTTGCCAACTGGGCAACAGTTCTTCAAAGCACATTGGCATTGCTGAAAAAAGGGCTGGATATTGGTAGAATGGTGTTCATTGAATGTGGAATTCCACTGCCGGCACGGCGTAAAGTGTGGCATTGTTGATAAAAGGTTAGAGCTGTTTCAAATTCCAGAAATGAAAGGAGCTCCTCTCCAGTGGCTGCACTGAAATAATGGTGACATTTTGGTTGCATCAGCTGTATCTTTAATGTGGCAGAAGTGAAATGCCAAAATGATCAAAGCCAAATCCAGAGAATAATGAGCTCCTTTTCTTTTTATCTACAAACAAACTTCAATCAAAAAGTCCCTCAAATAATAATTAGCTGAATAATCATCATTAATGATAAACAAAACTGTTAAGAGAATTCCGCTGGAGGGAATAGCATCTGCTTTATGGGCTCCTGACCAATTGTGCTATTTAGTGTTTTTTTGCCCTGATCTTAACTTTTATGAACATAATGCTTTCGCCATAGTTTCCTATGACTGAAAAGAGCTATTAGATAGAACAGCGATAACTAACCTTGATTTGGAGGAGGATTTCTACTTCAATGAGATGGCGGTGAAAGGACATACCGTACGGCTCATCCCGGACCAGGCCCAAATCCCGTACACTCGAAAAGGAAGAGGCAGTGCTATAGAGGCCATGGTGTGCAATACCTGACGAGACTACGTCGGCAAGTGGATAAACTGCCTTTACCCTCCGTTCTAATGCCGAACGTGCAATCACTGGAGAATAAACTGGATGAGCTCCGTTCGAGACTCTCCTATCAACGTGATCTGAAGAACTGTAATAACCTGTGTTTCTACGAGTCGTGGCTGAACAAGGACATATAAATCTAGCTGTTTTTTCTATACATCGGCAGGACAGAACGGCATCGTCGGGTAAACTCAAGGGGGGTGGTGTGTGTGTCTTTGTTAACAACAGCTGGATGTCAATCTCTAATATTAAGGAAGTCGAGGTTCTGCTCACCTGAGTTAGAATACCTCATGATAAGCTGTAGACCATACTATTTACCAAGATAGTTTTGATCTATATTTTTTGTAGCTGTCTATATACCACCAAACTGACTAGCTGTAAAGGGCCATAAGCAAACAAGAAGATGCTCACCCAGGAGTGGCGCTCCTAGTGGCAAGTGATTTTATGCAGGAAAACTGAAGCATGTCACCTGTGCAACTAGAGGAGAAAAAAAACTCTCGATCACCTATACGCCACACACAGAGACGCATGTGTGATGTACACAAATATGTATGGTCATATTTATAATGTACTATGACTGCCACTTGAGGGGAGTGGTTCTGCAACCCGGTGACAGAGTCCCTGTACGAAACCTGAGCGAGAGAGGTGGTCCTGGAAAGTTAAGGTCATACTGGGGAAGGACAATATACATAGTGAAAGAGCAAGTGAGTGACAAACCAGTGTACAAAGTCTGTCCCAAGACCGGGGGGGAACAAGACCCGTACCTTGCACTGGAATCTCCTGCAACTAGGTCAACGACATGCTTGCAGACTTAACGCGGCAGGCCACACAGACTAACACATCTAAAGAAAAAAGAGAAAGAGCTGACCCAAAACAGTGATAGAACAGACCGAATAAAGCTCAGGAGCACATCACTGGTTGCGAATACCTGTAAAAAAAAAAGACCAAAGAAGAGACAATGTGAGACTTACCTGTGATCCTCAGAGAAATCCAGCCTGTGTAGGACCCGCATAAGATGCTGTACCTACCTGAGTTGTTGCACCTGAAAAATAAATCTGAAGACCAGAAGAGTCCGAAGAAGGAGAACAAGTAGAGGAATACTTACCTGCTGAACAAGCATGGTCAGACACAGAAGTGGGAAATGGACAAAGAATACCTGTAGAAGAGGAAAGACACATAGTGAACCCCTTACTAGTTGACACAGATTGAACAGGCTAGGATGTCCACACGTGAGAGAAGGCCTGCACAGATGCTTACTTACCAGACGCTAGATCAGCCATCCTTCCAGCCACACACTGCAATCAACACTGTAGAGGTTTATGGGGTACCACCTATGACAGTCTGGTAAATTACACCGTACCACATTCCACAACCTTACCAAATACCCCACACTGTGTTTTTTTTACACTGAAGAAAAGTAGAGAGTGAGAGCTACAAAATGGTATATCATACACTACAGTTGAGGAACATGGGAAAGTAATTCTGCTTTGAAAGTTGATAAACTTGTAACCCCACTTTTGAGAAAATGGCCCTTGAATATTTTAGTACACCTACTGGAGAGCTCTTCTTTGTCTACACCCATTCAGCATCGTTCACACCCTCTTAAGCCTTAGCCTCATGTGAATCCTTAAAGAGATGGGTGGGGCTATGTGCTAATCAGAGTGAGTAAGGTAGTAGTAAACGATCAAAGATTTCAAGACTAAAAGTGTTTTAAGTAGTATCCTACAATAAGGAAAAACTCCAGGTAAAAATACACTTCATGTAGTCCTTGGCCTATATCCTAATCTGACTTTGAAAGTGTCCAGATAAAAATATTGTGTCAATATTAGATGATGCTTGCCTGGAGACTTGTCTAAATTGATGGGCCATGTGAAAGAAATGCTACAACCCCCCCCCCCCCCCCCCCCCCAGCTAAGTGGATTGTCACTCTTGTCTAGACATGTACACATGTTCAGGAAATACAATAGATGGCTGTAATCAACCCCAGACACACCTGGCTAACTTGATGGGTCGTGTAATCATTCTCTACTTTTGTTTTGACATGTAGCTAGCTAGCTAAACAATCTACCATTATACCAAACCATAGCTACAGTACAATCAGAGTGTCATAGCTAGCCACCATGCATGAAATGCTGGAGTATGAATCTGCAGGTAGCTAAAGCTAACCAACTGGGTTCAGTGTTAGCTTAATCCATAACTAGCAATGCAAATGGACTTCTGAGATAAGAATAAAATTACTACACAGATCATAGACGTAAAATTAACTAGCGAGCCATCAAGCTAATGTTTGCTAGCTAGCTAACAGTACCCTTAAACTGGCGATGAAAACTACTTTCTGACAAAATTTGAAGTGTATAATATCTGAAAATACATGGATGAACGCTTCACTGCAGTGTGTCTTTTCCATTTGGTTTGTAGCCTGTTGTTGTGTCAAGTCACCCCGGTTCACACTGACCGTGTGCAGAAAGTAGTCCATCACTACAGCCACGGTTGCAAGGATTATCTACACATACTGAGCAGCTCATGTTATAGAAAGAAGTGTGCTACATGGCAGACCAATCCGAACTCATCTCTCAGCATTTCCAGCTCATTTATTATCTCAGCCAATCATAGCTAGCAGGAAGGTTCCTGACTTTTTCCATGGCTAAATCAACTAGGCTCGTAACAATTGTATTCATATTTACAGATGGTATACAAGTTTGTTATAAATGTTATTATAAATTTTTTTTAAACGTTAAAATGCTTCTCCTGTGTGACGTGCGACATACTTCTTGAAACGGGTCACATATTCCCATTTCTATGTGCTAGGAAAGTAAGAAAGAATCTAAAGTGAAACAATTATATTTGAGATGTAAAAGAATTATTAAATGTCAGGAGCAATTTCATGGCTATATGTATGGCCATATTTTTTATGTTTTATTATTTTTATTATTTTATGTACTCATCCCTTGTATAATTTTCTAGGTCTCCCAGTTATTGCATTGAAATGTATATGATTACTGCCACCAGTGGGAGCTGTGAGGTATTGGATGTTGCTTCTTCAATCTTGGAGAATGCCTGCTAGTGAACACTACTAACTTTTCTATGTCTCATCATTCCACCCTGTTAATTTAAGTATGTAATGCGCAAAAGTGCAATATGACTCACGGAATACTGAGATAACATGGTTAACTAATGGTTTATATGTAAGAAAAGAGAAAAAGATGCCGTCCGAACTTTTTGTGCTTTTTTCAATAATGTTTTTAGCTCCTATTTGTTTTATTTTCTATGAACAAAGGCAGTTTACTGCAGGTAAAATATGTGCATATGCGATGTGACAATAAAATGTGTTATGTGTTTATATTTGTAAGAAAAGAGCATTTAACAGTTCGTTAGCTTTATGCTAACCAAATTTGACCTTCCTAACCGCTAGCTAGCTCTAGGCTATTGGGTTTCAGATAGTGTTAGCTCACGTATTGATGGTTTAAAATGTAATGGTTGTAGCATTGTTTAGCACATGTCTCCAGTCATTTGTAGCTTTATTGAAATTGACACTGCTAGTACAGTGAGCTCCATATAATGTAATGTATCCTCTTATGGTACAATTTTATGGTTTTACATGCCAATTAGCTTTTGTTGCTAGATGCTAAATACTACTGATTGAATAGCCTCAGGGTTATATGCACTATTAGTTTGTGTCACGTTTTGACCTTTATTTCCTTTGTTGTGTCTTTATTTAGTATGGTCAGGGCGTGAGTTGGGGTGGGCAGTCTAGTTTTGTATTTCTATGTTTTTCCTATTTCTGTGTTTGGCCTGATATGGTTCTCAATCAGAGGCAGGTGTTTTGTGTTGTCTCTGATTGGGAACCATATTTAGGTAGCCTGTTTTGTGTTGGGTTTTGTGGGTGGTTGTCTTCAGTCTTTGTGTGTCTGCACCAGATAGAACTGTTTCGGTTTTCACGTTTGTTGTTTTGTATTTTTGGAAGTGTTCAGTTTTGTCTTTTATTAAACATGATGAACACTAATCACGCTGCGCTTTGGTCCTCTCCTTCTTCCACAGAAGAAAACCGTTACAGTTTGACTATTAGTGAAAGGTAATAGGTGAATGTATTTGAATGTGTAGATGTATGGAGATAACTTTTTGAACTTGATTCTTTTATTTTAGATACTCAAAATGGAATTTGAAAATACTTAATACTACAATGCAGTTGTAATGCATAATTGATTTTGGCAACATAAAAAAAGATTAACAAAAGAAAACTATGTAAATGTTGGAGAATGCCTAATACTGAACACTACTGACTTTTCTGTCTCATCATTCCACCCTGTTAAATTCAGGGCTATTATCTGCTTACCACGTCTCAGTTTGAGACGTGTAACACATACAAAGCTCTTCCTCATCTTCCATTTGGCAAATCTGACCATAACTCTATCCTCTTGATCCATGCTTACAAGTAAAAAGTCAAACAGGAAGTACGAGTGACAAGCTCAATATGGAAGTGGTCCGATGAAGCGGATACTAAGCTACAGAACTGTTTTGCTAGCACAGACAGGAATTACGTTCCGGGATTTATCCAATGGCATTGAGGAGTTTACCACATCAGTCACCGGCTTAATTAATACGTGCATCGACGATGTCATCGTACATATCCCAGCCAGAAGCCATGGATTACAGGCAACATCCTTACTGAGCTAAAGGCTAGAGCTGCTGCTTTCAAGGAGTGGGACACTAATACAGTCACTTTTAAGAAGTCATCAAACAGTCAAAGAGACAATACAGGACTAAGATTGGGTCCTACTACAGCGTCTCTGATGCTTGTCGGATGTGCAAACTATTACAGATTACAAAGGGAAACCCAGCTGCGAGCTGCCCAGTGACGCAAGCCTACCAGACAAGCTAAATGCCTTATTGTCTTACTTAGAGGCAAGCAACACTGAACCATGCATGAGAGCACCAGCTGTTCCAGACAACTCTGTGATCATGCTCTCTGTAGCCGATTTGAGTAGTAAGATTTGATTTGAGACCTTTAAACAGGTTAACATTCACAAGGCCAGTCGGCTAACCAGGATGGGTACTCAGAGCATGCACTGACCAACTAACAAGTGTCTTCACTGACATTTTCAACCTCTCACTGACCCAATCTGTAATACCTACTGTACATGTTTCAAGCAGACTAACATAGTCCGTGCCCAGAAACGCCAAGTTAACCTTTTTAAATAACTATTGCTCCGTAGCACTCACATCTTTACCCCTACCTAAATGTACAAATTACTTCAATTACCTCGATTAACCAATACCCCCGCACATTGACTCGGTACCGGTACCCCCTGTTTATAGCCTTGTTATTGTTATTTTATTGTGTTACTTTTTAAAACTTTTGTTTATATATATTTTCTTAACTCTATTTTCTTAAAACTGCATTGTTAGATAAGGGCTTGTAAGTAAGCATTTCACAGTAAGGTCTACCTACACCTGTTGTATTCGGCCCATGTGACAAATGAAAATGTATTTGATTTGTAGCCATGAAATGCTTTGAAAGGCTGGTCATGGCTCATATCAGCACCATCATCACAGACACCCTGGACCCACTCCAATTTGCATACCTCCCCAACAGATCCACAGATGATGCAATCTCTATTGCACTCCACACTTCCCTTTCCCATCTGGGCAAAAGGAACTCCTACGTGAGAATTCTGTTCATTGACTACAGCCCAGCGTTCAACACTGTAGTTCCCTCCAAGCTCATCACTAAGCTAAGGACCCTGGGACTGAACACCCCCTCTCCAACTGGATCCTGGACTTCCTGAGGTGGTGATGGTAGACAACAACACATCCACCACGCTGACCCTCAACACGAGGGCCCCTCAGGGGTGCGTGCTTAGTCTTCTCCTGTATTCCCTGTTCACCCACGACTGCCTGGCCATGCAAGACTCCAACACCATCATTATGTTTGCTGACGACATGTGGTTGGGTTGATCACAGACGACGATGTGACAGCCTATAGGGAGGATGTCAGAGACCTAGCAGTGTGGTGTCAGGACAACAACCAACCTCTCCCTCAACATTAGCAAGACAAAGGAGCTGATCATGGACTACAGTAAACGGTGGGCCGAGCACACCCCCATTCACATCGACGGGCTGTAGTGGAGCAGGACGAAAGTTCCTTGGTGTCCACATTACTAAGGATCTATCATGGTCCAAACACACCAAC
Source organism: Salvelinus alpinus (assembly GCF_045679555.1). Classification (NCBI taxonomy): domain Eukaryota; kingdom Metazoa; phylum Chordata; class Actinopteri; order Salmoniformes; family Salmonidae; genus Salvelinus; species Salvelinus alpinus. Next base: position 22,294,383 of record NC_092100.1, read on the forward strand.
ACAGCTGTAAAGAGGGCACGACAACGCCTCTTCCCCCTCAGGAGGCGGAAAAGATTTGGCATGGGCCCTCATCCTCAAAAAGTTATACAGCTGCACCATTGAGAGCATCTTGACTGGCTGCATTGCCACTAGGTATGGCAACTGCTTGGCATCAGACCGCAAGGCGCTACAGAGGGTAAAGCGTACGGCCCAGTACATCACTGGGCCGAGCTCCCTGCCATCCAGGACCTCTATACCAGGCTGTGTCAGAGGAATGTTCCAATAATCTAGACTCTAGCCACCCAAGTCACTGTTATCTCTGCTACGGCACGGCAAGCGGTACCGAAGCATCAAGTCTGGGACCAAAAGACTCCTGAACAGCTTCTACCCCCAAGCCATAAGACTGCGGAACAGTTAATGAAATGGCTACACAGACTATTATCATTGACACTCTTTTTTTTGTTGCACTGACTTTCTAGCACTGGGTCTATGCACACTCACTGGACTCTACCTACACACTCACATATACTACACTGACACTCCTACACACACACACACACACACACACACACACACACACACACACACACACACACACACACACACACACACACACACACACACACACACACACACACACACACACACACACACACACACACACACACACACACACACACACACACACACACACACACACACACACACACACACACACACACACACACACACACACACACACACACACACACACACACACACACTTCACATACACTGCTGCTATTCTGTTTATTATCTATCCTGATTGCCTAGTGACTTTTACCCCTACCTACATGTATACTGAACACAAATATAAACGCAACATGCTACAATTTCAAAGATTTTACTGAGTTACAGTTATAAGGAAATCAGTCAATTGAAATTAATTCATTAAGCCCTAATCTATGGATTTCACATGACTGGTAATACAGATATGCATCTGTTGGGCACATAAAGTTGAAGTCGGAAGTTTACATACACTTAGGTTGGAGTCATTAAAACTCGTTTTTCAACCACTCCACAAATTTCTTGTTAACAAACTATAGTTTTGGCAAGTTGGTTAGGACTGTCACGCCCTGACCATAGTTTGCTTTGTATGTTTCTATGTTTTGTTTGGTCAGGGTGTGATCTGAGTGGGAATTCTATGTTGTTTGTCTAGTTTGTCTATTTCTATGTGTTTGGCCTGATATGGTTCTCAATCAGAGGCAGGTGTTTGTTGTTGTCTCTGATTGGGAGCCATATTTAGGTAGCCTGTTTTGTATTGTGAGTTGTGGGTGATTGTTCCTGTTTCTGTATTTGTTCACCATACTGGACTGTTTCGTGTTCCTTAGTTTATTCGTTATTTTGTTTGTTTGTTTCAAGTATTCTAAATAAATATGAATACTCACCACGCTGCGTATTGGTCCGATATCTCCTACTCCTCGTTACAGAATCACCCACCACCAAAGGACCAAGCAGCATGGTAACGGGCAGCAGCAGCGATCACAGGACTCCTGGACCTGGGAGGAGATTCTGGACAGCAAGGGACCCTGGGCACAGGCTGGAGAGTATCGCCGCCCCAAGGCTGAGCTGGAGGCAGCGAAAGCGGAGAGGCGGTGGTATGAGGAGGCTGCACGAAAGCGCGGCTGGAAGCCAGAGAGGCAGCCCCAAAAATGTATTGGGGGGCGGCACACGGGGAGTGTGGCAGGCTCGGTAGGGTTGGGCAGGCTCGGTGCTCGAGACCTGTACGGTCCGGTCTCCACGGTCCGGTCTATCCGGTGCCTTCTCCCCGCACCAGCCCTCCTGTGGCAGCCCCACGCATCAGCTCTCCTGTGGCAGTCCCAGTTCCTGCTCCCCGCACTCGCCCAGAGGTGTGTGTCCCCAGCCCGGTACCACCAGTTCCGGCACCACGCACCAGGCCTACAGTGCGCCTCCAAGGTCCAGTATGCCCTGTTCCTGCTCCCCGCACTCGCCCAGAGGTGCGTGTCCCCAGCCCGGTACCACCAGTTCCGGCACCACGCACCTATTCGTGGTCCGACATATCTTACTCCTCGTCAGAGGAGGACGAAGACTACCGTTACAAGGACATCATCTTTGTGCATGACACAAGTAATTTTTCCAACAATTGTTTACAGACAGATTACTTCACTTATAATTCACTGTATCACAAATCCAGTGGGTCAGAAGTTTACATACACGAAGTTGACTGTGCCTTTAAACAGCTTGGAAAATTCCAGAAAATGATGCCATGGCTTTAGACGCTTTTGATGGTCTAATTGACATAATTTGAGTCAATTGGAGGTGTACTTGTGGATGTATTTCAAGGCCTACCTTCAAGCGCAGTGCCTCTTTGCTTGACATAATGGGAAAATCTAAAGGAATCAGCCAAGACCTGAAAAAATAAAATTGTAGACCTCCACAAGTTTGGTTCATCCTTGGGAGCAATTTCCAAATGCCTGAAGGTACCACGTTCATCTGTACAAACAATAGTACACAAGTATAAACATCATGGGACCACGCAGCCACCATACCGCTCAGGAAGGAGACGCGTTCTGTCTCCTAGAGATGAACATACTTTGGTGCGAAAAGTGCAAATCAGTCCCAGAACTGATAGAACTGTTTGGCCGTAATGACCATTGTTATGTTCGGAGGAAAAAGGGGGAGGCTTGCAAGCCGAAGAACACCATCCCAACCGTGAAGCACGGGGGCGGCAGCCTCATGTTGTGGGGGTGCTTTGCTGCAGGAGGGACTGGTGCACTTCACAAAATAGATGGCATCATGAGGATGGAAAATTAGGTGGATATATTGAAGCAACATCTCAAGACATCAGTCAGGAAGTTAAAGCTTAAATGGCTCTTTCAAATGGACAATGACCCCAAGCATACTTCCAAAGTTGTGGCAAAATGGCTTAAGGACAACAAAGTCAAGGTATTAGAGTGGCCATCACAAAGCCCTGACCTCAATCCTATAGAAATCTTGTGGGCAGATCTGAAGAAGCGTGTGTGAGCAAGGAGGCCTACAAACCTGACTCAGTTACACCAGCTCTGTAAGGAGGAATGGGCCAAAATTCACCCAACTTATTGTGGGAAGCTTGTAGAAGGCTACCCAAAACGTTTGACCCAAGTTAAACAATTTAAAGGCAATGCTACCAAATACTAATTGAGTGTATGTACACTTCTGACCCACTGGGAATGTGATGAAATAAATAAAAGCTGAAATAAATCATTCTCTCTACTATTATTCTGACATTTCACATTCTTAAAATAAAGTGGTGATGCTTACTGACCTACGACAGGGAATTTTTACTAGGATTAAATGTCAGGAATTGTGAAAAACTGAGCTTAAATGTATTTGGCTAAGGTGTATGTAAACATCTGACTTCAACTGTACCTTAAAAAAAGGTATGGGCGTGGATCAGAAAAACAGTCAATGTCTAGTGTGACCACCATTTGTCTCATGCAGCGTGACACAGCTCCTTCGCATAGAGTTGATTAGGCTGTTGATTGTGGCCTGTGGAACGTTGTCCCACTCCTCATCAATGGCTGTGCGAAGTTGCTGGATATTGGTGGGAACTGGAACACGTTGTCGTAAATATTGATCCAGAGCATCCCAAACATGCTCAATGGGTGACATGGAATTGTGTACAGATCCTTGTGACATGGGGCCGTGCATTATCATGCTGAAACATGAGATGAAGGTGAATGGCACAACAATGGACTTCAGGATTTCGTCCTGGTTTCTCTGTGCATTCAAATTGCCATTGATAAAAATGCAATTGTGTTCATTGTCTGTAGCTTGTGCCTGCCCATACCATAACGCCACCGCCACCATGGGGCATTTTGTTCACAAGGTTGACATAAGCAAACCGCTCACCCACATGACACCATACACGCTGTCTGCCATCTGCCTGATACAGTTGAAACCGGGATTCATCCGTGAAGAGCACATTTCTCCAACATGCCAGTGGCCCTCGAAGGTGAGCATTTGCCCACTGAAGTTGGTTACGGCGTTGAACTGCAGTCAGGTCAAGACCCTGGTGAGGACGACGAGCACACAGATGAGCTTCCCTGGCTGATGAAACTGTGCAAACCCACAGTTTCATCAGCTGTCCAGGTGGCTGGTCTCAGACGATCCCGCAGGTGAAGAAGCCAGATGTGGAGGTCCTGGGCTGGCGTGGATACACGTCGTCTGCGGCTGTGAGGCCGGTTGGACGTACTGCCAAATTCTCTAAAACGACTTTGGAGGTGGCTGATGATAGCATCAGCATGCCAATTGCACGCTCCCTCAAAACTTGAGACATCTGTGGTGTTGTGTGACAAAACTGGACATTGTAGAGTTGTGTTTTATTGTCCCCAGCAAGAGGTGCATCTGTGTAATGATCATGCTGTTTAATCAGCTTTTTGAGCTCTGAAGCTCCGCGATCCAGCTCAGGTGGCCACTGCCCGAGCGTCTCAGCTCTTAGAGATGTCCACTGAGAAAAAAGGAAGGAAAACTCTACCATCAAAAGGTGCTGTTAAATGGCAGGACATGAGAATATGACTCTTCCTTGACTTTCATTGTCACAGCCATCCATACAGGTCAGGCCTTTGAAGGTCACCTCTAAATTGTTAATTGTGAGGAAAAACAGGCAGTCTGTACCTAGAACCTGGCTGATGCCTCTATGCCTTAGTCCCGCAGTGACTCACTAAAGAACCAGGCTTTTAATATTTGTAACAATCTTAGGCGTAGTGGGTGCGGAGTCAGGTGCAGGAGGCAGAAAGTTCTGAAAAGAGCTTAAATCAGCACCGGGCAAAATAGTATATACAACGAAACTGAGCGTCATGAAACAAATGCCCAAAACAGGAACCAAAACAAGATACAAGGGAAAAATGGATCGGTGGCAGCTAGTAGGCCGGTGACGACGACCGCCGAGCACCACCCGAACAGGAAGGGGAGCCACCTTCGGTAGGAGTCGTGACAATATTGACTCCTCTTTCAAGCAACAGCTCTCTGATTGAGTGACTGGGAGTAGCCAGTCTAGCTTAAAGCTGGAGTCCTTAATGGTGAAATAGCCTGTTTGTGATACTACAACAACAAAAAAGTTACTGCAAACAACAAACACAGTTTTTTGCCCTCTGACATCATTGTACACGTGATAGAAGAGTATAATATGTACTGCACATTTTTTTTACCATGCTGTTTGTGACACTCCTCAGCTCAGCAACAAAAACTGTCATGCCCTGATCTGTTTCACCTGTCCTTGTGCTTGTCTCCACCCTCCTTCAGGTGTCGCACTTCTTCCCAATTAGCCCCTGTGTATTTATACCTGTGTTCTGTCTGCTTGTTGCCAGTTCGTCTTGTTCGTTCAAGCTAACCAACATTTTTCCTGTCAGCGCCTATCGTTTCTTAGCCTCTTTCCTCGTCCTCCTGGTTTTTGACCTTTGCATGTCCTGACCCTGTACCCGCCCGCCTGACCACTCTGCCTGACCCTGAGCCTGAGCATGCCTGCCGTCCTGTACCTTTGCTCCACCTCTGGATTACTGAACTCTGCCTGACCCTGACCCTGTTTCTCCCTGCCGTCCTGTACCTTTGCTCCACCTCTTACCTTGATTCCTGATTTAAAAAACCCCAATAACAACAGTGGTGGGGTGGCCAGTATAACCTGGTCTCTGAGCATTTTGTATTCTGTATGTGAATCTGAGATAGTCCATTTAGTATGATATGTTACGTTTCGTATGGTAGGTATTAATTTGTGGATGTCCATCACCCATTTTGTATGGAAATAAAGTTGCCGTGATGAGATTCGAACTTGCAACCTTTGGGTTGCTAGACGTTCACGTTATACACTAACCCATCCACCCTACTTTTGTTTTTGCCTTAAGTTAGGGAAAGGAAAGGGGGATACCTAGTAACCATCTGTCTTATGTAACCATACCAGATGTAACATATCATACTAATTTGAGTGTCCCAGATTTATGTTTACTATGTTACGTCTAGTCTATGATACCAGGCTGAGTATTTAAGCATTATCAAAGGGACATGATGTCCAATGCGAACTTCTATTTCCTGCAAGGGCTCCAGAGCAAACAGAGTGGATATATTTGATTTTCATGTGAAAATCAATGGGCCCAGACAGATTGCTGTTTGTTTCCTTGGTATTTACTCTCAGGCTCCATGACAAATGCCCCTCCTTCCCTCTTTCCCTCCTGTGTTGACGCACAGGTAAGCAAAAATATATCCTTTCCACCCAACTGGATGACAGATGCGCGGGCCTCCGCCCTCTCTCTCTCTCTCTCTCTCTCTCTCTCTCTCTCTCTCTCTCTCTCTCTCTCTCTCTCTCTCTCTGTCTGTTTCTCTCTCTCCTCTCTCTCAGCTACTTCTCTGGTGCTGACCTGTTACTGCAAATAGCCTTGAGCTAATTTGAAAAACACATGGAAAAGCGTCACATCTGCAAAGTAGGAACATACAGTATAAGCTAAATGCACATTGCACATCATATACAGGGCCTTCGGAAAGTATTCTGACCCATTGACTTTTTCTACATTTTGTTACGTTACAGCCTTATTCTAAAATGTATTAAATATATACTTTTTTCCCCCCAGCAATCTACACACAATACCTCATAATGACTAAACCTGGCACTATACCTACGGTGAAGCATGATGGTGGCAGCATCATGTTGTGGGGATATTTTTCAGCAGCAGGGACTGGGAGACTAGTCTGAATCGAGGCAAAGATGAATGGAGCAAAGTACAGAGAGATCCTTGATGAAAACCTGCTCCAGAGCACTCAGGACCTCAGACTTGAGTAAAGGTTCACCTTCCAACAAACAGGTCAATGACCCTTAGCACACAGCCAAGACAATGCAGGAGTGGCTTCGGGACAAGTCTCTGAATGTCCTTGAGTGGACCAGCCAGAGCCCGGACTTGAACCCGATCTAACAAATCTGGAGAGACCTGAAAATAGCTATGCAGCAACGCTCCTCATCCAACCTGACAGAGCTTGAGAGGATCTGCAGAGAAGAATGCGAGAAACTCCCCAAATACAGGTGTGCCAAGCTTGTACAGTCATACCCAAGAAGACTCGATGCTGTAATTGCTGCCAAAGGTGCTTCAACAAAGTACTGAGTAAAGGGTCTGAATACTTATTTAAATGTGTCATTATGGGGTATCGTGGGTATCATGTGTAGATTGATGAGGATTATATTTGAGGATTTTATTTAAAAAATAATTTTAGAATAAGGCTGCAACATAAGGCTGCAACATAACAATATGTAGAAAAAGTCAAGGGGTCTGAATACTTTCCGAAGGCACTGTAACTACATCACATTGTTGCACATTGCATCTGCAAAGTGTTTTGAATAGAAAATGTCAGGGGTTTATTCATAGTCATTGATAATTCATAGAGAACAACAGTAGGCAGTCTGTGCTGTCCAGCTCTGAGCCAGCACCAGGCATACAGTGATGAATAAAGCGATGGGTACTTATTCTAGCAGTACCCAAGGTGTATTGATCTATCTCATGCCTTCAAAAGGTTATCTTGACCCAGCTCTTGTAAGAGCATGGGCTGCTGAAGGGCACTGTGTGCTGTAGATAAAACAGTTTAACAGTCTTATTCCATCCTGAATCACGGAGTCGCCATTCTGACTCATAGAGACATGCTAGTAGGCACACTGGCTAATAGGCACACTGTGTCTGTGATTCTACCAGCACACCACTAGCTTAGTATTAGCATCAACGTTAGCTGAGTCTCTGGGTTTATTATGAACCGAAACCTCCAGCGAATCAGGCTTTTCCTCATCCTGCTGCTTTTGGGAATACATTCAGTCCATGGCTCTTTGTGCTGAGCACAGACACAAATATGTGTTGCTTTATTTCTTCTGTGCTTCAAGTTTTTGCGGCCTCAAAGTGGGAGTGGGTGAGAAGGGCGCCAGGGAGGTGAGGGGGAGAGCAGAGAGGGGCAAGAGCCGGCATTCCAGACAGAGCAGAGGGCATGAGCTGTGGGTGGAGTGGTGGTGCAGGGGCGTATCAGAGCAAAGAGCAGCATCTGTGCACTCCTGATTCCATGGCCCTGGGCTCATCACCTTTGAGCCAACCGCTACCTCCCTCTCCTCCCACTCTCCTTCTCTCCATCTCAGGCGTTAACATCTTGCTGGGCCTCATGAGAGACCGCTCCACTAGTACTGTCCCACTGGTGGCAGGAGACTCAGAGAGAAGGGCACAGTTTCGCAGTTGAGCATGTTTTCTGGGAAACTAACGCAATATGATAGTAGAAGAATCACACTGCTAATGTCTCTTCCCATCAAAGGATCACTTACCCAGCAATTAGCCTTCATGTGACCTGTCCTGCAGGATATGTCCTGGCCGCACACTGACTGGCAGAATGTGTGTCAATGTTGGTAGAGAGGCAGACAGACTATAAAGGGCAGGGTAGGGCGTGTGCCACACTTGAGTAGGTCACTCCTCTGTTTACCTCAAAGTTACTGGATTTACTGAACCCTGAAAGGTGCCAACAAAGACATTTCCCAAGCCTCACCTGCAGCAGGAGATTAAAAAATAAGATTACCATTGTTGCTACCTCTATTATTCCAAACAGCTCACAATGGGCTATAATACTAAATACGGAGACATGTTAAGATTAAACATTTCCAAGCAAGTACAGACACAATAAACAGTAGCGCAGCCAGGAAAAAGTCACATAAATGTCCCCCTAATAATGTCCTAATACGGACGGGTTTAGAGAGAGGATGCAGGGTAAGGGGTTGGAATGTATTTCACAATACGAGGAATGGTCAGGGAACTATGGTGAAAAATAACATTGAAATCCATTATCCACACTGTTTATCCACAGAGTGCAACGGAGGCCAGCAGCAGACAATGACATTTGAATGTGCTTACTGTCCTTGTCATAGGTAACGTGGTGCAGGTGACGCATAACCAGTGGAAAAAGATGACCTTAATGATAGAGGATCTGTTAATGTACTCAGTCTCCTTTTTCGAGCTCTTCGTGACCCCCCTCTTCCCCCACACCCCCTCTCTTTCTGGTTCCTTAATGAAATAAATAGAAGTCTACTGTATTGTCCTCCTACCAGTGCTATAAAAAGACCAACTTTGCCTACTGTTTATTTATCAATGAATCTGGAATACGTCATTGGGCCACTTACACTTTGTGTCAAATGACAAATGATTAAGGGCTCTGTCAGAGCAAGCTGCTCTCCACATTAGTTAAACCACTGCAGGTACCAGGGGAGGCTGGTGGGATGAGCTATAGGAGGATGGGCTCATTGTAATGGCTGGAATGGAACCAATAGAACGGAGTCAAACACGTTGTTTCCATGTGTTTGATGTGTTTGATTCCATTTCAGCCATTACAATGAGCCTGTCCTCCTATAGCTCCTCCAACCAGCCTCCTCTGGTAGGTAACGTACACTATAGCAACTTCAATCTGAACTCTACGCCTAACTCTCCAATACAATTCAAATCAAGACTTTTGGCCTTTCACATGTTTTTAACAGTGGTAGTGTAAGAGTAAGCTACGTGTGTGTGAGAAGAAGTCATATGGGCTAGTATGGGCTAGTGGTGTAGAACAGAGGGGGTTAATGAACGGGTCTCAGTGTGTTCTGGTGGAGTGGAGTGGCACCCCTGCTCCAGCCTGAAGTCCTGCGGTACTGCAGCCCGGGTCCACACTGAAGAGAGGATGTCAATGTAAACACAGCCAGTCAGCGCTGAGGAATGTGTGAGCTATGCAGCACCCTGTGGCCAGGGCCAGGGGAGAGGCGGAAAGAGGGAGAAGAGAGGAGGAAAGAAGAATGGAGGCCAGGGGAGTGGGAGGAAGTCAGGGGGAAAAGAAGAGAGGAAGAGAGAAGAGAGCTGGACCAGAGGGCAGAGAGATGGACGGAGGGATGATGAGAAAGAGAGGAGTGGTGAAACCTTGGAAAGAGGAGTGTGAAGAGGAGGTTGTGATGAGGATGGGGTAACAGGGTTGTAGTGAAGTGATTTGGGGGCGAGGAAGAAAAGTCATAAGGAACTTCAAAGGCAGGGAGGCTTTCAGAGGCCTTGAGTCACTCGGTTCCTGGTGCTGTCCGCAGAGCTGCTGAAACCAATTTAGGCCAGTCCTCGGAGGCCTCTGTAGAGGCAGGGTCGTAACCGGAGGAGCTGTGAGTGCCAAAGAGCAAGGGGCTAGTCATCCTTTATGCTGATGACTCTAAACTTCTGGTGTCTCATAAAAGTTAAACTATGTTGGAGAGCATACTTAGCACAGAGCTGACTAACATTAGCAAATGCCTTGGAGATAATAAGCTATCTTTGCCACTTAGGTAAAACTGAGGCAATTATTTTTGGGTCCAGACCTAAATTGTGTAGGTCCTCTGAAATCAGAGTGGAGTTATGGGGTGAGGTGCTGACCTCTGTTAGCTACCTGGGATGCATCCTTAATGGAATCTCTGGAGGTGTGAGCATGACCACTGAAGGGCAAGGGAAGGTTAATGCCAAGACACATTTTTTGGCTAGAAAGTCCAAGCTGCTTGATAAGGATTCCATGAGAGTGCTAGCCTCTGCCCTCATTTAATGCCATTTTGGCTACGCTAGTACTTCCTGGTATGGGGGCTTATCTAAGCTTCTGAATGGGAAGCTACAGATAGCCCAGAATAAGCTGATCAGGGTAGTATTGAAGGTAAGTCCACATAATCACATAGGCAGGAGCTGCTTTCATGAACTCAACTGGCTGCCTGTCGAGGCTAGGGTGTCCCAGATTAGACTGGGTTTGGTTTACAGTATTTATGGTTCTGCGCCCAGATATCTAACAGATTACTTTCCCCGTGTTCGGAATGCACACAATCACAGCACCAGATCAGGTGTTGCTAATGTGGGCTTATACAGGTTCAGGAGAAATGCTGGGAAAGGTATTTCTTGTATACTGGAGCCTCAGAGTGGAATGCCCATAAAAACGACATCCTCTCTGGGCAGCTTTAAAAATAAAGTAAAAAAACGTTTGATGCATTCTGTGCCCATTTGAATGTACCTTACGATGCAACTGCAATGATGAGATAGATGTTTTTCTTCTTTGTTTTTATGTTTTATTATCTTGTTGTCATACTGTCTGCAACTGTGTTGGATCTTGCCTAGCCATCTGTCTCAAGAGGACCACAATGGAAATAATTCCCAGACTTTATTGTGTTATCCTCCATGATTTTACTCATGTGCATGTATGGCTTTTCAAGTTTTATGTGTGCTTGTTTTTTTTAAACGGTTGAATGAATAAACTAAACTTAAAGGGAGCAGATCCACAGAGAATGGAAACACAGAACGTGACTGACCCGGACTACACACACTTTTACCGACATATTCAAATAATGATTGACATATTTTCATTAAAAACGTAATTTTTATTCATACTATTTCATCCTTCCACGAGATATAGTCCTGACACAAATCTAGGGTTGCTACCCAAGCCGGCTGGTCGTTCGTTCTATCGGTTCGGTTGCCAGAGACGCGACCTAGTCATTAAGTCTTTTTGTTCTGTATCTATGGACGTGACTCAGTCGTTTGTTCTAAATGTTCTATTGCCATACTGGTTGGCAACATTCTTATCCCTTGCTTGCTAGCTAGCCAACTACGGCTAACTGACAGTCATGTCAAAATAAGAGCAAAGTAGCAGCATTTGCATAAGCTGTTTTCTAGTGACATTTATTTGGATACATTCATAAACAATGAGCTAATAATACACGATTTCAAGTGGCATAGAAAATGTGCACTCTCATCAGGACACTGTTGCTTAGAGGAGCTTGCCAACAACACAGCTAACACAATCACTTCAAACTGAAGCTGGAAAGACTGCAAACTAGCTGCATTTCGTTGTTACCTATTTTCTATTGTATCTATCTATTCTATTTCTTTGTGTATGTCCATAAAAATTATGCTGATTCATGATTTCGACTAGCTGAGAAAAGCTGCCTGCCTGCTTGTCTCATCCCGACTCCCAACCCATACACGTTCATTACTATGAGAAAGCTGGAGATCAAATTTCAATATTTTTATCCAAATCTCCGCTATTGAAAACCAATCGTAAGTTTTAAAGGCATGGGAGATAATGTCTCAAGGCTTTTTACAGTGCAGATCTAGTTTATAAAATGCCTGGCTGGGCTGATGAGACAGTGGATTGCACAGTGAGATGGAACAGAGTAAATTAGCATATCAACGTCATAGCTGTAGCTGGTGGTAACTTATGGAATAGACATGAATGTGGTTTTAACCAATCAGCGTCCTGGATTAGACCCACCCGTTGTATAAATCTGCTCACAGCAGCAGTTTAAAGATGCAGTGTTTTTTACAGTGTATTCTCAATCAGTGATAGTGAGAGTTATTAGGTATGATCTATCATCATAAACACGTTTGAGTAAAATCTAACACTCATATCTGCAGTATAAAGTGTGTTTACAATTCTGAGATGGTGATGTTTGGTGTAAAAGGACACCATTGTAGCCATTCAGCTACATTCTCTGGCACATGTGAGCACACTGTACAGCCAGGGTGGAGAGGACATTAAGTTACAACCCTTCATCATGGCCAAGGCAGGGACATAACCTTCACATTTAGAAAAAGAGGAGTTGCAACCAGGATTCAATCATGTTTCACAATCTCACTTATTCATGCCTCATAGAATTGTTTCCTAGCTGACACACATGGAATCAAACCCACTGTCATGTTTTGTCTTTGATCATCATGTCTTGTCCCTGTGCTTCCCTCTGCTGGTCTTATTAGGTTCTTTCCCTCTTTCTATCCCTCTCTCTCCTCCTCCCTCTCTCCCTCTCCCGCTCTCTCTATCGTTCCGTTCCTGCTCCCAGCTGTTTCTCATTCTCCTAACGACCTCATTTACTCTTTCACACCTGTCCCCTATTTTGCCCTCTGATTAGAGTCCCTATTTCTCCCTCTGTTTTCCGCTTCTGTCCTTGTCGGATTCTTGTTTGATGTTTGCTGTTCTGTGTCCTTGTTCCGCCCTGTCGTGTTTTTGCCTTCTTCAGATGCTGCGTGTGAGCAGGTGTCTATGTCAGCTACGGCCTGTGCCTTCCTGAAGCGACCTGCAGTCTGTGGTCGCGTCTCCAGTCGTTCCTCTCTACTGACGAGAGGATTTCAGTTTCCTGTTTTGGATTAACCTTTGATAATATCCAGGAGAATCATTGTTTGTTTAAGACTGGAATAAAGACTCTGTTTCTATTACGTCGCTTTTGGGTCCTCATTCACCAGCATAACACCCACCCCAACCTTCCTAGTGAATGTCTCAGAAAACTGTCAAATCTGTGTGACCTTCGTGTAATAAAACACTATTGTGACATCTGTGTGCTTTTTGTTGAACAGGAGTGAAGGGGGTGAAAGTGGATGACTGACCCAGTGGCAGGAGGAGTCGGTGAAGAGAACAAACTGTACATTTAGAAAGCAGATCACATGAAACAGGGAGAATAGAATGTGTGGACCGGGTGGGTGTGGAAAGTGAATGTGTGTGGTTATGTTGTTTAAAACATGTTCTGTGGTTTGGGGGTAGTTGGGTATGTGTGATAGCAGGGGGGAGTATGTGAGAGAGAGTGTGAGTCATGCTCAGGGTCCTCTTCTGTGAGTCATAGAGTTAACAGAGTTTGGAGCCGCTCCATGGCCTTGCCTGACCGCCCGTATGTACTGGAATGGCATGTGAGCATATACGTGTGAGTAGTGGGAAGGTGGGGAGGCAGTAATGGGGGTAGGAGGTAGGAGCTTTCCCCAATTCGCAACCAGGAAAAACTCCTAGACCAGGGTTTAACAGTATGGGGTAGGATGAAATGGACTGCAGTTGTTTGCTTCCCAGGTCTCATTAGGGGAAAAAGGAATTACTTCACAAGGAGAGGAAAGACAAAACAAAGAATGTGTGGGTGGCTGAAATGTCTAATAAGTGCAGAGGAAGTGTAAGCTGCAGGTACATACTTATAGAGATGTGTGTGTGCGTGGGCGGGTGTCACTGCACTGTGTGGGTTTCGGGTGTGGGTTTTGATTACCGGCTGCTGAGCCAACAAGCCAAAGCACAGCAGATGTGCACACACTGATACCAGTGTACGAGTCATACAATCACGTGCACACACACAAGAACACAGGCACATCCTGTCCCCCCTCCCTCCTCCTTACCTTCTCATTCCAGTCCTTTTCATTCTTCCCTCAACCCACCTCTTCTCCATCATCTCCATGTTCCACTCATCAGTTCTAATCCCTCCATCTCCCTCTCTCCTCTGTGACAGTGTTGTTCACATCCATCCCTCCCCACAGGCAGGTCCTCGGCACACAGCAGGCCCGCTACATCTCACACGCTTTTAATTAGCCAAAAGCCCCACTTCTCCCTCCTTCTCCCACTTCTCCCACAACCCCTCTCTCTCGCCCTTTCTCGCTCTCTCTCTAGCTCTCTCTCTCTGTCTCCCTCTCTCAGATCCTTTGTACTCTCTCAGTGTGAGAAACCCATACTGATCCTATCATTTCTCCAATAATATCACAGGGGAAGTATGGACCCTTAACTGGCAGAAAGCAATCAAAATATTCTCCATATAACACGTCTGAATCATAGCAGCTCCTGCAGAATGTCAGAGATCTCCAGATTACATCTGATTGGACAGGTGTGTGCTGTATGATATGAGGAAAAATATGTCATTATGTTGTTCCACAGAATGGCTGGGATACTGGGGATAACAATCATTTTAACTCATGAGCATGTTGAGAATCTATTACATTGTCAAGGTGAAATGGTAAGAGAGCCCCTACGGAGAGGAAAATGGTTGCTTTTCTGAAATAATAGAGCCCATATGTTAAGAGTGCTCTGCTCTGCGATCGTACCTAATTGTGTATATGTGTGTGTACCTTGTAAAGAGATCAATAGATTTATCTTGACCTCATTCTAGCTATGCACCGACAGCGCAGTAGAGACCCGAGGCAGAAGCATAAAATAAGTGTTTACCTGGGGAAATGCTACAAAATGACTATAATGAGCATTCCCCAGTTGGAAATTAGATCACAACTCTCATTCTAGGAGTGCATACAGAGACACCCAAAGGTCCTGAATGACCTAGTTAGCCAGTCCCTGTGGTGGGTCCTCATCGTGTGTACGATTGAGAGGCCTGCCTGCTCTTTTTAGCACTTTCTTTCTCTTCTCTTTACTCTCTTTCTCTATTTTCATTCTCTACTGTGTCTTCTTTGCCTCCCACCCTTTTCTCTTATCCCCTGTTCCCTCTCAATATTCAAGACCAAAGGTTCATGTGCCTGTGTAATAAACCTGAAGATCTATTTTTCCATTCGGGCTCCATTTTTTTCTGGTAGTTTTTTCTTTTCACCCCCTATGCATAACAGGTTTAATCGGAAGGTAAACATAATTCTGAGAAATGTAGTTTCAGGAAGAGCAATGAGGTTGTGACTACATGACAGGTGGTTGGACCGGACATGACAGTTAGAAGGGTCATCACTGTGCTGCTGAGGGCATAAATGTCACTGTGGGGGAGGCTGTTACAAAGGGCATGGGCCTCTCAATAAAGCTTAGCACTTTTGGATTGACTCCGCTATGTCTGCCTGCCTGGATTTCTGTGTGTTCTCATTGCCAGATACATCATGTAGAAAGAAGAGTAACTTGTTCCCCCAACCCAATCACTAGGGAACATCCTGTCCTGTCAGAGTGGCAGAAAGAGATAGTGAGAGGGGAGGTGAGGAACAGTTCTAGCAGGTCCACTGAACCATGGAAGAGGACAGAGCCTGCTGGCATTTCTCTTTCACTACACTGCTTTTCCTGAGGAGCGTTCTCACCTGACAGTTAAAAAGTGTGGATTCCAAAAAGTTCCAAAGTGACACTGGGTCTCCGAGCCTTTAGAATGGAACGTTTGAATGATAGAAACTGGAGGGTGTAAAACTGCAGGATAGAGATTATTTTGTGTTTTACACTCCTCAGAGATGTTAAACACTCCTTCCACACCTCTCCTCTCTGGTCCAGGGTGGCTGATTAAAGACATGTGCTCTATCAGAAGATTCCCGTGTCCCTACCTGGTGTAATTAACCATTAACTACACACAGCCTGCCTAATGAAGGACCCTCACTGTGAATAATGGCCAGGGGTCTCCTCACAGACAGACACGCACGCATGCACACACGCACGCACGCACGCACGCACGCACGCACGCACGCACGCACGCACGCACGCACGCACGCACACACACACACACACACACACACACACACACACACACACACACACACACACACACACACACACACACACGCGCGCGCACACGCGCACACGCACACACGCACACGCAGACACGCAGACACGCACACACACACGCACACACACACACACACACACGCACCCCTGCTGGGATTGAGGACTGTGCTTTGAGCTGAGCCAATTGGGCTTTGTAGTGTGCATGTGATTTCAGCTTGTATATGAGAGCCACTGTGAAACAGCTGTATGGCTTGGCAAGCAAACACTAACTAGACAGAAGCTACGCACCTGCTTGATTGAGGTAATGTATAGGAGCCAGCTAAGGAGAAAAGCAAAAAAGTTTTAGTTGGGAATTATGATGATGATGTGATTATGATAATTGTAGGACTGTGAAAATATTATGATGATTATAATATGCATTATTAGTGGTATCATTAAACATGTACCTGCAAGAAATAGATACCATCAACATATGTTACAGTAAAATATTTGTGTAAAATACTCAAATCCATGGAGATCAATGACTTTCATGTTGTCTTGTGTGAGAAATGGAGAAGTGATAGGAGAGTGGGCCGACAGCTGCTGTCAGTTGTAGGAAGTGATGGATGAATGAAAGTGAGGAGGAGGAGGAGGGAGGATGGAGCTCCTAAGAGCCAGAGGTGACTCCTGACCTGCACAATGGGCAAAGGTGTGGGAGGGAGAGAGAGAAAGAAAGAGAGTAAAAGTGGACCGATGGAGAGAAAGGAAAGACGTGGGTCGACCTGTTCTTTCCCAGCAGTAATGGTTGAACCAAGGGCCCAGCAGGATGGCTAGGTGGGAGGCAGAGTGGGATTGGAACATCATCCATTTGTCATCTTTCTACTTTTCTCTCACTCTATCCAACCCTCTCTATTTCGCTCCATCTCCCCCATATCCCCTTTTTCCTTCTCTGTCTCTCTCTCTCTCTCTCTCTCTCTCTCTCCCTCTCTCTCTCTCTCTCTCCCCCGCCCCGCCCCTCTCTCTCTCTCTCTCTCTCTCTCTCTCTCTCTCTCTCTCTCTCTCTCTCTCTCTCTCTCTCTCTCTCTCTCTCTCTCTCTCTCTCTCTCTCTCTCTCTCTCTCTCTCTCTCTCTCTCTCTCTATCCCTGCCCACCTCTGTCCTGCTTCTTCTCTCATCTCGTGGGAGTAGAAAAGGGCAAATAAACAGAGGAGATTGTTTACTTCTGCCAGTGGGAAATAACAGCACATTATTAACCTTGCTTTACCTTGCCTTGGGTTACTTCAACCTACAAATGTATAATTGTGAAAAAACATGAATGATTTCTTCTAGCCTGGATATGTCTGCATAACACAATGCCCATCTCAGAGGTGCACAGCCTCCCACATCATTCACGCACACACACACACACACACACACACACACACACACACACACACACACACACACACACACACACACACACACACACACACACACACACACACACACACACACACACACACACACACACACACACACACACACACACACACACACACAACACAACACACACACACACACTCCAGTGCCAGATGTGCCACCCACATGCTCACGCACCACAAGGCCTCTCGTCCTCCACAATCACAGGAAGTCCATGTTGACTGTTATCTCCCTCTGGAGGCCTGTGTACCACCAAATAAGACGAACAGCCTTCATCTGTCACCGCTGCTTTCTCTTTCTCCAAACAACATCAAGCCGTTCTACACAAAATCCCTTTAAAGAAGTGAACTAGAACAAGAGGCAGCCGCCTCCCTCCCACAGATCTCTGTGTCCCACATCTCCACCTCACGTCACAACCCAAAAATACTTCTAACCGAGAGATCAAGTGTTCTGAAACAATTTCTGAGCTTACATGCCCACACGGTCATGTAGCCTCTGTTTAAACTCCCATCCGTTAATTACTGTGGAGGACAACTAACGACGAAACGCAGCACAGCAGCCCATGGGAGCGGTGAGTAAGCAGGGAAAGAGAGAGAGAGAGAAGAGACCAGGCGGCGTGCAGAGCTCAGATTATATGTCATGTTTTTACAGTATATTTAGTTCCCTTTGGGTTCAGTGAGAGTCAGGCAGAGTGCTAAACTGTACATTAAAAACAGCAGCATGTCTACCTGGCTGTGTCACCATCCTCTCCATTCTCTTTGACGGGAGTGATAATTAGCTTCTGTGTCCATTCAGCTAATGAATTGGCCTTAAAATAGATTTTTGATTGCCATGACAAGCTTGTTCTGAATGGGAGTCAATACCATATACAGATGTTTTTTTTCTGTACATGCTCTCTTTTGTTTTGTTTTTCTTTGTCCTGGCCTACTGAGATTTGCACCTCTCATGTATCTTTCCCCCTGATCTTACAGAGGTAGGTGGTGAAGCTGAAGCAATCAGCACCTCAGGGGAGATATATTGAGTAAGAGCAGCATCGCCAGTCATGCAAACTGCTGATGTCCACACCACACACAAACACAGTCAGACGCACACACACACACCGCCCACACACACTGCAAACACATACACACAGTGCACACACGCGCATGCACACACACACACACACACACACACACACACACACACACACACACACACACACACACACACACACACACACACACACACACACACACACACACACACACACACACACACACACACACACACACACACACACACACACACACACACACACACACACACACACACACACACAGAGAGACTTTCTCTCTCTGCTGTGCATGCATGAGGAGAGAGAAGAAGCATTGATTTCTTCTCTATCGTCTCAGAAAACCTGTTTTCTTGTTGAAAACGGAGACTGAATTATTAATACCTTCATTCAATTTTTATGTCGCTCCCCTTGGATGAATAAAGCTTCCTGAGTAAGTCGTGGTATCCTTCACAATGTGTACTGCTGCAGCTCCTCTCTCATGAGCCGCATGCATAAAAACCATGTCCTTCTGTCTTTCACCTCCCTCCCTCCCTCAATCTCTGGCCTGTGTGTGTGGGGGTGCTGCGGGATGAGAGAGAGAGGAACAAAGGGAGGGAGAATTAGATCATGTAATCGGAGCTGCTGGCAGTGTGGGCAAATTGGCTAACTATAACTAACTACATTACAAACTGACCACCTGGGCCTCTCATGTCCTCCCTCTGTTCCACCTGATGGAAAAGTCAGAGGAACATGATCAACATAAGACTCTGCTTCCATCATCGCTGCCAACAGGGATTTCCTGAGGACAAATGGAAAGTAAAGAGCTGGGAGAAAGGAGATGGTATTCAGGTGGGCTCCGAGTTTTTGGAGGGTTGGAGGGATACTAGAGTAAGGAAAGGGAAAACTCTAAGCTTGTTTAATCATCTTTACCACAGTGACTGATGTGCCTGTGTCCACAACTGGCAGCTAGCCTGTGTGGAAGGCAATCCCAGGCAAGCTGTGCCCGGGCACCTGTGTTGACACTGCAGCTGCTGGGCACCCTGAGAGGCCAGGATTATGCGCACTGGGTAGAGGATGGAGGGATGGATGGAGACAACGAGGGAGAGAGGAGAGAGGGCAATGGCTATGGAGTAATAGCAGCAGTCTCCTAGGCAAAGATGAAATATTTGCAATTCCATAGTGTCCCTGGGCTGCAGGCTCGCACTCCATTTGTATGGAAATTAGTTTGTCTTTCTTTTTCTGAGAACAGAGAAGAGCGAGGGATGAAGAGACGAGTGATAGAGTGAGTGAGAGAGAGAGAGTGAGAGCCTTTCAAGGTTATTGCGATGCCTGCCAATGCAATTGGAAGGCTGGGCTGCTGGGCTGAAGGTGGGGGATTTGGGCCCTGGTTGTTTCTCCATGGCACATATGGATCAAATAAATCTATGTGTTTATGACAGACTGAGCCATGCTGTGGCCACAGTGGTCTAGGAGGGTTTGTTTTTGGGGGCAACACTTTGTCTGCTATTGACAATATTTCACAGTTTTTTTCTCCATGCCATCCTCCCTAAGACATAGCTGTGAGAACAGAGCGCTGATCCACAGCCCAGCCTAGTTATTGGCCAGATAATTAGCAGATGTTGTGGAGGGCCTCTGTTTAGCCACGGCTTACTTTCAGCCCGCTCTGGCTAGAGTGTGTGTGTGTTTGTGTATGTGCTTGCTTGTTTGTGTGTGTGTGGAGTGGGGGTAATGCTGCTGTCATCTATTCATGGCCAGCTGCTCTTCTGTGATACCATGGATGGCTGAGGTGAACGCCTACCCTCTCTCTCCCTCTCTCTCCTCGTTCCTCTCTGACTCACTGCCCTGCGAGCCACAAGTCTGCCCTGGTGTGAGTTATGGTTCTCATCTCGTGAGATGGACTCTGCTGTCTCTCAAACCACAAGAAGACTGGCAGATAGACAGACAGCATGGGAAATGAGAACAGACAGACAAGGGTCACATTAGGAGCTCTATAAGATGAGTCAGAGAGGAACTGGATGACGTGATCAGTTTGAATTGGGACTTCATGCCATGTTCTGGCTGGTCAGGGTGTCAGGAAAAATACTGAGGCCTAAGCTACTGTTTCTATCTTGCAGACCAAATGCTTGAAAATGGAATGCATGAAATGGAGAGAGAGAGCAAACTGGATCTACACAAGATATGAATTCAACCCTTTCTGATAAGAAAGTAGAAAATGGATGCAAGTTCAGTTCTTGGAGGAAGTTTTCTTGAACCTTTCCTCCCAGAGTATCTGAATAACTTTAGAATCTGGTCAGAGTGTGTCTGGGGGTCCAGTTCTCCAGGGCCAGTCAGGCTGTGTTCAGATATGGGAGCTGCTCTCTCTGTGTTCTGCCCGGCTTCTGTCTGTCAGTGACTCAGTGGTGTTGTAACACCAACCAGGCTTTTGTCTTTGTTCCCCACTGAGACCTAGCTAGTCTGTCTGCACAGAGAGACAGTGATAGCATTTTGCTCACTCAGCCTCTCGCTAAAGACAACCAACAGTGTTTTGGTTTAGCATGGTTGTGTTGCCATGGAGATGGATGTGACATTGCAGTATGACATCAGATAGATTAACGTTGGCCAAAAGATTCGACCACCTGAGATATTTGAGTCTGTGTGAGTGACATCGAATTCTACCACAATTCAAGCAATGACTGGAGACTTTTTTCATTACAAAAGATCAAAGCCCTATTCTCGGTTCATGAATAAGCGGGGCACCTCAACGTGCAGATACTGGCACTCTGTTTCAGCATGAGAGCATTAGCTTTGCTTCCTCTATAAACAACAAAAACAAACAGAGAGACAATTAAAAAACACAACGTTTGAGCTGGGAAACAGTCACATTGAATCATTAAAGTCTTGGTGAGAATGGAAGCGTTCTTTACCTAATGGTAGGCCAAGGGGTAGATGGTACATTACATGACCAAAAGTATGTGGACACATCTCATTCTGCTCGTCAAACATCTCATTGCAAAATCATGGGCATTAATATGGAGTTGGTCCCCCATTGCTGCTATAACAGCCACCACCTTTCTGGGAAGGCTTTCCACTAGATGTTGGAACATTGCTGCGGGGACTTGCTACCATTCAGCCACAAGATAATTAGTGAGGTCGAGCACTGAGGATGGGCGATTAGGCCTTGCTCACAGTTGGCGTACCAATTAATCCCAAAGGTGTTCAATGGGATTGAGGTCAGGGCTCTGTGCAGGCCAGTCAAGTTCTTCCACACTAATCTCGACAAAACCATTTTTGTATGGACGTCGCTTTGTGCACGGGGGCATTGTCATGCTGAAACAGGAGAGGGCCTTCCCTAAAATGTTGCCACAAAGTTGGAAGCACAGAATCGTCTAGAATGTCATTGTACTGTATAATGTATTGTTAAGATTTGCCTTCACTGGATCTAAGGGGCCTAGCCTAAACCATGAAAACAACCCCAGACCATTATTCCTCCTCCACCAAACTTTACAGTTGGTACTATTTATTGGGGCAGGTAGGGTTCTCCTGGCATTCGCCAAACCCAGATTCATCTGTCAGACTGCCAGATGGTGAAGCGTGATTCATCACTCCAGAGAACTTGTTTCCACTGCTAAAGAGTCTAATGGCAGCGAGCTTTACAACACTCCAGTCCATGCTTGGCATCGGCCATGGAAACCCATTTCATGAAGCTCCCAACGAACAGTTCTTGTGCTGACGTTGCTTCCAGGGGCAGTCAGTTTGGAACTTGGTAGTGAGTGTTGCGACCGAGGAAAGAGGTCCCATTCTGTGAGCTTAGATTCAGAATGGCGCCGGAGGGGATGGCTGCCGTTTTACGGGCTCCTTAACAACTGGGATATTTTGTGTGTTTTTTTCACACTGTTTGTAACTTATTTTGTAAGTTACAAACGAAACGTGACGCTAACAATAGTGCTAACAGGCAACTATCCATAGTTAAAATCCCACAAAGCACAATGGGGAAATGGCTGCCTAAATATGATCCCCAATCAGAGACAACGATAAACAGCTGCCTCTGATTGGGAACCATACCAGGCCAACATAGATATATAAATCACATAGATAACCCACCCTAGTCACACCCCGACCTAACCAACATAGAGAATAAAAAGCTCTCTATCGCCAGGGCGTGACAATGCCGGATTAAGTGATATGACATGCTATTCTATAAAATAATTTCACTGTAATTAATATTACCTGATTAAGCTAACCAGGTAATGTAATTAACTAGAAAGTCGGGGCACCACAAAATAATGTTTATAGAGCTGTTATCTTCCGAATAAACTCTTAAAGACCTAGTAATCTTTTACATCAGTAGCAGTCGATATTTAATCGTCACCTTATTTCAGTCTCATCTGAAAGTTGCAAATCCTTGGTTATCTTCACAAATCCTGGCTAACAAGTTGAATCAGCAATACAAAATTTGGTTTAATTATTTATTTACTAAATACCTAAATAATCACACAGAATGACATATACACAGAATGTATCATACATTGATTACAAATTATGTCATAAAGGAAAACGTCCCTAGAGGATGGAACAGATTCGACGGCTGGTTACACAAAGAGAGGGGGTTGGGTTTGAGTGAGGAGCAAAAAGGGTTTGTGTCTCTATCGGGCCATAGGCAGCTATGCTATCGTAAATACAGTATCTTATGCATTCTAAATTACCGCCCATTTGAAAAAGGAAAATGCAATAAATATTTTCTCTGAGCTGCGCTTCGATCGGTTGATCGTAGATGGGAGACCGGGTTGTCCTTTGAAGAATGTCTGGTGGTGGGATGGATACTTGGTAGTACCGTCGTCGTGTGGTAGAACAGATACTCTGTCCATCCTCTCCTAGCCCCCATCTACAGTTGCTGCGCTAACACAACGGCTAGGAGGTATCACTTCTTTAATGAATAAGGGTTAAAAGTTCATACAAAGTTGCCATGCTATATGCTCATGCTATATTCTGGCTGGTATAGTCAAAATTCATCCTTCCGGCGTGTAGGTCGTCACCTTCACATTGAAATTCGATGCTAATTTTGTTAGATTCTTGCTGATTTTGGCTTAGTTCTGTAGGTGGTCTTTGTCCTTTCAACGTGGGGACCTCAAGTCCACACGTCCTTGGAACAGGAAGTTACATTTTCGTAAAGGGGCTTAAACAGGGTTGGGAGAGAGGGCCGTGTTTCATAGTTTACAACCAGTGTCTGTTCACATGGAGGGGGGGGGGGGGGGGGGGGCACTGAGTTGAGCATAGTTCACTCATGAAAACCAATTCTCTCATTTAGGAGCTAAAATTACATTTAATCTTTTCACAAATAGTTTCATATTTAAACATTTAAATTTCACAACAATTCCATGGGAATCTAATAACTAGGATGTGTAGACTTTCCAAGATACAGTTTGTCATCCTATCATCAGTAATAATGTCTCAGACGCCAACTGATCTGACATCATATTCATTAAGTACCAAAGCACATTTTCAACTGGTTGGATTACCGAAATATGGTTCAGTTTCCCACCTTTCGATGTTACCAGACTCTCCATGTTAACAAAGGGATTTTCAATAGTCACATCGGTAGAATAAAGAGAGGAAAAAGGGGAAAGGTATTCATGGGGGTCATAAACCTCCCTCAACAGGCCAGCGTCATGACCAGAGGGTAGTGCGTATGGCCCAGTACATCACTGGGGCCAAGCTTCCTGCCATCCAGGACAAATATACTAGACAGTGCCAGAGGAAGGCCCAAAAAATTGTCAAAGACTCCAGTCACCCAAGTCATAGACTGTTCTCTCTGCTACCGCACGGCAAGCGGTACCGGAGCGCCAAGTCTAGGTCCAAAGAGCTCCTTAACAGCTTCTACCCCCAAGCCATAAGACTTCTGAACAATTAATCAAATGGCCACCCGGACTATTTACATTGACCCCCCCCCCCCCTTTGATTTTACACTGCTGCTATTCGCTGTTGATTATCTATGCATAGTCATTTTGCCCCTAGCAACATGTACAAATTACCTCGACTACCCTGTACCCAAGCACATTGACTCGGTACCAGTACCCCCTGTGTATAGCCTCGTTATTGAAAGCATCCTGTCGGGCTGTATCACCGCCTGGTACGGCAACTGCACCGCACGCAACCGCAAGGCTCTCCAGAGGGTGGTGCGGTCTGACTAACGCATTACCGGTGACAAACTACCCACCCTCCAGGACACCTATAGCACCCGATATCACAGGAAGGCCAAAAAGATAATTGAGGACATCAACCACCCGAGCCATTGCCTGTTCACCCCGCTATCATCCAGAAGGCGAGGTCAGTACAGGTCCATCAAAGCTGGGACCGAGAGAGCGGAAAACAGATTCTATCTCAAGGCCATCAGACTGTTAAACAGCCATCACTAGCACATTAGAGGCTGCTGCCTATAGGCATAGACTAGAAATCACTAGACACTTTAAGGAATGGAACACTATTCATTTTAATAATGTTACATGTCTGGCATTACTCATCTCATATCTATATACTGTATATTATACTATTCTACGAAATCTCATTCACTTAATAATGTTTACATATCTTGCATTACTGATCTCATATGTATATACTGTATTGTATACTATTCTACTTCCACTCTGACATCGCTCGTCCATATGTATATAGTCTTAATTCATTCCTACTTAGATTTGTATGTATTGGGTATATGTTGTGGTATTTGTTGGATATTACACGTTAGGTATTACTGCACTGTTGGAGCTAGAAGCACAAGCATTTCACTACACCCACAATAACATCTGCTAATCACGTGTATGTGACCAATAAAATTTGATTTGATTTGTGTTGTTATTTTATTGTGTTACTTTTTTAACTCTATTAATAACTCTCAACGCATGTGACAAATAACATTTGTTTTGATTTGTGTGTCCTACCACTTCGAGGCTGAGCCGCTCTTGCTCCTAGACTTCCCCTTCACAATAACAGTACTTACAGTTGACCAGGGCAGCTCTAGCGGGGCAGAAATTTGACGAACTGACTTGCTTGAAAGGTGGCAACCTCTGACGGTGCCACATTGAAAGCCACTGAGTTATTCAGTAAGGCCATTCTACTGCCGGTGTTTGTCTATGGAGATTGCATGGAGGTGCTCGATTTTATACACCTGTCAGCAACGGGTGTGGCTGAAATAGCCGAATCCACAAATATGAAGGGTTGTCCACATACTTCTGTATATATAGTGTTGATTGTAAATCCACATACCCATGCTATTCTCCCTCACCGTGGCTTCTCACATCTCATCCCCACAAGCCCATTCCACTATAAAAGCCTGAATCCTCATCAGACACAGGCCCTACTGTCCCTCTCCCGTCAGAGTTCAACCGTCCTCGCTCCCGGGTCCCCTGGCCCAGTGCGATGGTCCAGAGCCATTGATCCGCAAGTGTGAAAGTTTACGCTGCATGAGCTTGGCCAGGGGTTAAAGATGAAAGCTGAGTGGGTCAAGTGAGATTGAATGTGCCCGCCTCGCTGCCAGGCCACAGGGTCTCGTTTGCCAGTTCATTTTGCTGCCTTTGTAAGTCAGTAGCTCTTTGCGTCCACCAATGGAACTGTGATTCGTCATTCAAATGTTTTTATTCGTAGCCTGCGCATATATCCATGGTAAATAAGGCTGGGGTATATACACCCAGGAGCCAGTTTATTAGGTACACCCATTTAGTACCAGTTCGGACCCCCCTTTGCCTCCAGCACAGACAGAATTCTTTGGGGCATGGATTCTACAAGGTGTGGCGTTCAAACGATGCTGAATTGGTATTAAGGGACCTGGCATGTTCCAGGAAAACATTCCCCACACCATTACACCACCGCCACCAGCCTGTACCGTTGACAGCAGGCAGGATGGGGTTATGGACTCATGCAGCTTATGCCAAATCTTGACTCTGCCATCAGCATGACGCAACAGGAAGCAGGATTTGTCGGACCAGGCAATGTTTTTCCACTCCTCAATTGTCCAGTGTTGGTGATCACGTGCCCACTGGAGACGCGTCTTCTTGTTTTTAGCTGATAGGAGTGGAACCCGGTGTGGTCGTCTGCTAAAATTGTCCATCCGTGACAACGACTGACAAGTTGTGAGCTCCCGAGATGTCGTTCTGCACACCACTGTTGAACTGCGCTGTTGTTCACCTGTTTGTGGTCTGCCTGTTAGCTTGCACGATTCTTGCCATTCTCCTTCAACCTCTCTCATCAACGAGCTGTTTTCGCACACAGGACTGCTGCTGATTGGATGTTTTTTGTTTGTCGCACCGTTCTTGGTAAACCCAAGACACTGTAATGCATGAAAATCCAAGGAGGCTGCAAAATTGCTGATATATTGAAACCGGCACACCTGGCACCATGATCATATCACGCTCAAAGTCACTTTGGTGACTCGTTTTGCCCATTCTAACATTAAATGGAACAGTAAATGAACGCATCGATGCCTGCCTGTCTGCCTGCTTTATATAGCAAACAAAGGCCAATTCACTCAGTGTCTGTTGGAGTGAACCATTTTCATGAACGGGGTTGTGTACCTAATACACTGGCCACTAAGCGTAGATGTGCACTCTGGTGGATTGATTTTGGATGGCAATCATCATGACCTGCAGGCAGGGTGCTGTCTAGCGAATCGTCTGGTCAATATTCATCAATGGTGGCATAGCACTGCTGCATAGCTCATCTACTGGGTCATAAGGCCAATGCCAGTGTAACGCTTGTCGTGGTTGGAAGAAGAGGAGGACCAATGCGCAGCGTGGTAAGTGTCCATATTGATTTAATACGAAATAATTAACACTGAACAAAAACAAGAAAACAACAAACTAACAATCCTGTACAGTGAAACAAAAAAACACAGAACAGAAAATAATCACCCACAAAACACAATGAAAAACAGGCTACCTTAATATGGCTCCCAATCAGAGACAACGACTGACACCTGCCTCTGATTGAGAACCATATTAGGCCAAACACATAGAAACAGACAACCAAGACATACAACATAGAATGCCCACCCACATCACACCCTGACCAAACAAAACATAGAAACATACAAAGCAATCTATGGTCAGGGCATGACAGTACTCCCCCCCCCCCCAAAGGTGCGGACTCCGGCCGCAAAACCTGCACCTATAGGGGAGGGTCTGGGTGGGCATCTGTCCGCGGTGGCTGCTCTGGCGCGGGACGTGGACCCCACTCCACCATAGTCTTAGCCCGCTTAAGTGGCGTCTTTGGAGCGGCGACCCTCGCCGCCGACCTTGGACTGGGGACCCTAATAAAGGGCACCACTGGACTGAGGGGCGCCTCTGGACTGAGGGGCAGCTCCGGACTGAGGGGCAGCTCCCGACTGGAGGGCAGCTCCGGACTGGAGGGAGACTCTGGCGGCTCCTGACTGACGGGCGGCTCAGGCGGCTCCTGACTGACGGGCGGCTCAGGCGGCTCCTGACTGACGGGCGGCTCAGGACAGATGGGCAGCTCAGGCGGCTCAGGACAGACGGGCGGCTCATGCGGCTCAGGACAGACGGGCGGCTCATGCGGCGCTGGACAGGAGGGCGGCTCAGGCGGTGCTGGACAGGAGGGCGGCTCAGGCGGCGCTGGACAGGAGGGCGGCTCAGGCGGAGCTGGACAGGAGGGCGGCTCAGGCGGCGCTGGACAGGAGGGCGGCTCAGGCGGCGCTGGACAGGAGGGTGGCTCAGGCGGCGCTGGACAGACGGGAGCACCTGGAGGAAGGAGACGGAGAGACAGCCTGGTGTGTGAGGCTGCCACCGGCGGCCTGGTACGTGGAGGAGGCACCGGATAGACCGGACCGTGGAGGCGTACTGAAGGTCTCGAGCACCGAGCCTGCACAACCTTCCCTGGCTGGATACTCCCCGTAGCCCGGCCAGTGCGGCGAGGTGGAACAGACCGCACTGGGCTGTGCTGGCGACCCGGGGACACCGTGCATAGGGCTGGTGCCCTATACCCCGGGCCGAGGAGACGCACTGGAGACCAGATGCGCTGAGCCGGCTTCATAGCACCTGGCTCGATGCCCACTCTAGCCCGGCCGATACGAGGCGCTGCTATATAACGCACCGGGCTATGCCTGCACACCGGGGACACCGTGCGCCTCACGGCATAACACGGTGCCTGCCCGGTCCACTTCTCTCCACGGTAAGCACGGGGAGTTGGCTCAGGTCTCCTACCTGATTTAGCCACACTACCCGTGTGCCCCCCCCCCCCCCCCAATACATTTTTGGGGCTGCCTCTCGGGCTTCCAGCCGCGCTGCCTTGCAGCCTCCTCATAACGCCGCCTCTCGGCTTTCGCTGCCTCCAGCTCTGCCTTGGGGCGGCGATATTCTCCCGGCTGTACCCAGGGTCCCTTGCCATCCAAGATCTCCTCCCAAGTCCAGGAGTCTTGAACCCGCTGCTCCTGGGTACCACGCTGCTTGGTCCGGTTGTGGTGGGTGATTCTGTAACGCTCGTCGTTGGAATGAGAAGAGGAGGACCAATGCGCAGCGTGGTAAGTGTTCATATTGATAATTTATTATCATGAACACAAAACAAAATAACGAGAACGAAACGAAACAGTCCTGAACGGTGAATACAAAAAAACACTGAACAGAAAATAATCACCCCACAAAACACAATGAAAAACAGGCTACCTTAATATGGCTCCCAATCAGAGACAATGACTGACACCTGCCTCTGATTGAGAACCATACTAGGCCAAACACATAGAAACAGACAACCTAGACATACAACATAGAATGCCCACCCACATCACACCCTCAGGGCGTGACAGCCAGCTGTGCATGGACAGGCACATTTGATCAAAACATCATCAAAACCTTTTCATTTTAAACCCTTCCCATTCAAATCACTCCTGGTAAATGTGTCCGAATTGATCACCCAAAAATGTAATAAACATAATGTGGCATAGTATTGGAAATACTGCAAAAGTAAATCTGCTCGTTGGAATACTTCCCATCTCCTGCTCGGAGATATTGGGATTTCATCCACGTCTGGATCAGCAGCTAAATTGGACAGGTGTCCGTTCCCCCGCACTCTGGGCTTCAGAGCGCGGCCCAACACTCCCTCGGAAAAGCTGGGATGTCATTTGTATTCCGTCAGAATTATCTGGCAGCAAAGACAGCAGACCCTGCACTGCAGTCCTACACAGAGGGAGAGGAGGAGAGAGAAGGAGGATAGAGAAGGAGGAGAGAGAAAAGGATACAGAGAGATGCTCACATGGAACTGTTAGTCTTTGGCAGGGACTGAGGGAACAGGGGCCGGATTCAGAAGAAAGGGGTGGTTTGGGAGAAGAAAAGAGGGGGCCAGCTACAAAAAGAGGGTATGAGAAATCAAAGACACCTGAGGGGAAAATCTGACATCTCCATTCTCTGTTCACTCTCCTTGCATTGTTAGAGAGCTATACAAGAAAGCAAAAACCTCCTCCTTTCTCTCTTTCTCTATCATCTCTCCTCTCTCCTTTCTCTGTCTCCCCCTCGCTCTGCCTGTCACAGTGAGGTGTGTAGGCTGCATTGTGATAGGAATAGATGTTCCCCTAAGCGAGACCTGCAAAAGCCATTTGAAAATCTGCTTAATGGAGAACAGTAGGTAAGGAGTGGGCTGCTCGGCTCGCTGCTTTCTCTCTCCTTTTCTTCCACCGTCTGTCATTCTCTCCCAATCCTCTTCTCCCACTCTCACTCTTCTCTCCCCTCTCTCTCTCAATGTCCTTTCTTTCACCCCCCTGTTCTTCAACCCCACGCCTGTCTTCCCGCACTCCAAATGTTTCTCTCCAAGGTGGCACATACCCCCATCCCTCCCTTCTTTCCTTCCTTCTATCCATCCATCCACTTCTCCTCACCCACCTCACTCTTCTTGACCTTGCTCTCTCTGTCTATCTGTGTCTATCTCTCTCGCTCTGCTTCCCCTCTACTCTCTGTTTTTCTTTCACTTTCTTTTATCTGGGCACACATTCCTTTCCTCCCACACTCAACATTCTCACTAAATGATTCCAAGTGTCTGGGCCCCGTGCCTCCCCAAGCAGCCGACACACACATGCTGGGAGCTGTGGGAAGGTACTGGGAGCTGTGGGAAGGGGCTGGGTGCTGTGGGAAGGGGCTGGGAGTTGTGGGAAGGGGCTGGGTGCTGTGGGAAGGGGCTGGGAGCTGTGGGAAGGGGCTGGGTGCTGTGGGAAGGGGCTGGGTGCTGTGGGAAGGGGCTGGGAGCTGTTGGACGGGGCTGGGAGCTGTTGGACGGGGCTGGGAGCTGTTGGAAGGGGCTGGAAGCTGTGGGAAGGGGCTGGAAGCTGTGGGAAGGGGCTGGGTGCTGTTTGAAGGGGCTGGAAGCTGTGGGAAGGGGCTGGAAGCTGTGGGAAGGGGCTGGGAGCTGTGGGAAGGGGCTGGGAGTTGTTGGAAGGGGCTGGGTGCTGTGGGAAGGGTCTGGGAGCTGTGGGAAGGGGCTGGGTGCTGTGGGAAGGGGCTGGGAGCTGTGGGAAGGGGCTGGGTGCTGTGGGAAGGGGCTGGGTGCTGTGGGAAGGGGCTGGGAGCTGTTGGACGGGGCTGGGAGCTGTTGGACGGGGCTGGGAGCTGTTGGAAGGGGCTGGAAGCTGTGGGAAGGGGCTGGAAGCTGTGGGAAGGGGCTGGGTGCTGTTTGAATGGGCTGGAAGCTGTGGGAAGGGGCTGGAAGCTGTGGGAAGGGGCTGGGAGCTGTGGGAAGGGGCTGGGAGCTGTTGGACAGGGCTGGGAGCTGTTGGAAGGGGCTGGAAGCTGTGGGAAGGGGCTGGAAGCTGTGGGAAGGGGCTGGAAGCTGTGGGAAGGGGCTGGGAGCTGTGGGAAGGGGCTGTAAGCTGTGGGAAGGGGTTGGAAGCTGTGGGAAGGGGATAACGGGGAAACAAAGAGAGAGGG
The DNA here is from genome assembly GCF_045679555.1 of Salvelinus alpinus. Taxonomy (NCBI): domain Eukaryota; kingdom Metazoa; phylum Chordata; class Actinopteri; order Salmoniformes; family Salmonidae; genus Salvelinus; species Salvelinus alpinus. The sequence goes on from NC_092100.1 coordinate 22,325,894, forward strand.
CTTCGTTAACTCTTAGTAATGTTCCTCTCTGCTCCACTCAGCAGCAATCCCCTCAGCACAGGGAAGGACTGACCTTTTAACAGTCTCCTCATCCGGCCTCTAGCCCTCTCACTCAATCTCTTTTCTCTTTTTCCCTGTCCCACTCTCTCTCGCTCTACTCTCTCTCTGTTTCTCTTCTCATGGTGTTTTGATTGAGGCCTGCTGGCCCATCGTAACCTTTTAAACTACAGTAGCTACTCATACCCCTTGGGTTAGTCTGGGTTAGTTCCCTATAGGTGCATGTCTGTGGATAATTGCAAATAACTTCCCTAAAAGGACGAATAAGTACGAAATATAATGATAAAACAATAGCTTTCCTCTCTGTTGCATCAGTCTGCTTAGCCCCCATAGGAAGGCTGCAGAGCAGGCAGGAGACAGTTAGTTTTCTGTTGCCTGTCTCTCTGTTCTCCTCACACATCAATAATTCAGCATTGAAGTTGAGGATGAATTATTCACATCCTGATGTCAGACATAAGTGCACTATGCTCACGTTACAAGGCTGCAAACCCTCTTTGAAATATACTTAAAAAGATGAGGTAACTCCGTCACAAAGACAAATGCTAATCCACCTTCACTTTCCCCTGCCTCCTCGTTGCAGTCTTCTATCCCTCCTTATACCCCTCTGCCGTCCCATTTCCAGTCGCTTCACACAAATTCATTTCTCTTTCTTTTCCTTCTTGTCACCTAGATTACATGCGTGTAGAGCGAGGAGCCTCTGTTTGAATGAGACAACACAGGGACAAGGATAAGTAGTGGTGTCTGAAAAAGGGATTTGTCTGTCTATCCTCTCAGTGCACAATGCAGCCAACAATCACACAAACTAATCCCATCGCTTAAAACTCAGGGTATAAACACACGGTACGCAGGCTGTACCACCACCAGGACACAAACTCTGCTCAGATATACAGTACAGTATATATCGCTCCTTATACCGTTTCTCCTCAACCCTCCTTCTGCTGCAATCACAACAGTGTGAGAAAGTCTGCGTCATACGATAATGCTGTCTTATCTTGCCTTGGGGACTATACACACACACTGTCTCTTAACCGCTGTGCTCAGATAAATCACTTTATTCAGCATGAAAGGCATTTCACTGTACTTGTGCAAGTGACATTAAAAACTTGAAACTACGTATCTGTCAATATCATTAATCTACTTCTGTCTCAGCACGTCTGAAGTATATCTGTATATTTGCATGAAGATATAACCAGAATGGACACCAGTGGAGATGGTATCATTAGACAGCCACTGACTGACCATTCTATCCTAGGCACAAGGATGTGTCACAGTGTATAGGAACATCTGAGCCATACATGCAGCCCACTTTCTGAGAGGGAGACAGAGGAGGGAGAGATAGAACAAGAGAGGGAGAACGAAAGAACGAAAAGAAAGTTGGTGACGCACCACCTGTGCGTGGCGTGGCCAGACATGCCAGAAGCTCAAGGGAGAGGGCTGGGGTGAGACAGACCCAAGCCCTGACAGAACAGTGGCCTGTGCCAGGCCTGGGAGACACAGAAACTGTGGGAAGTGCCCCTGCGTGGGCACAGACTTAACCTCACCCTCCCTCCCCTCCTCTCACTTTCACATTAAATTTTTTTTTATCCTGCCCACACTGCCATGAAGTGTTTAAGTAATTGTCATGTAAGAATGCACCTCAGCGTTTGCCCAGATTACCACCATCTACATTTCATACTGAGCCCTTCAGAAGAAGGTCGGGCAGGGCTGCTCCCCCTCTATACACTATCAGTAAACGTATACACACAGAGAAGCCTGTTACAGCTCAGGTAATCACTACCAGGCCAGTGTTTGGGGTGATGGAGGGAGGTGGGATGTTACTAGTGGCCATGATGGCTCTCTGTTAGCAGGCCTGGTGGTGAGTCACACCAGGGAGGGAGACAGGTGTGAAGCTGTGACATACAGTGGCTGATAGCTGTGGTCAGAAAGCTCAGTCAATGGGCCATATAATGGCAAACCCATACAATGGAGAGGTTTTGTGGCAGTCAAAATATACTTTTATTTAACTAGGCAAGTCAGTTAAGAACAAATTCTTATTTACGATGACAGCTTACCCCAGTCAAACCCGGGCAACGCTGGGCCAATGCACTGTGAAATGTGAAATGCACTGTATACAAAATTGTGTGTCTGTCACAAATTTCCAATAAGTAATTTGTGTCTATTTCACAATAACCTGTGATACTGTGTTGGGAGAGTGCTGTCCAACACAAATTGATCACAATGGTAACACTTTATTTGGACAGTCCATCTGTAGATGCTATACAGACTATCAGTAACATTTTATCTACTAACCCTAACCGCAGCTCTAACCCTAACCTTAACCCTTATCCTAACCCTAAACTTAACCCTTACCCTAAAGCTAGCTGTAACCGTAAACTTAACTCTTGCCCTAACCCTTATTCTAAACCTAACCTTAACCAGAACATTAGCAAGCAGTTGCTTATCAACAGATTGTTGATAGAATGGCCATCTGTAGAGCATCTACAAATGAAAAATCCGGACAATTCAAATAAAAAGTGTGACCAAAACAATATTTACGTAAGCTTTGGGATGCTGATTGTGGTACATACTTGTAATATGTAGAATGTAGTAGTAAAGGAACAACCTAACAGTGGTGTAAAGTACTTAATAAGTAAAAATACTTTAAAGTATGACTTAATTCGTTTTCTGGGGTATCTGTACTTTACTTTACTATTCATATTTTTGACTACTTTTACTTTTACTTTACTACATTCATAAAGAAAATAATGTGCTTTTTACTCCAGACATTTCCCCTGACATCCAAAAGTACTAGTTACATTTTGAATGCTTAGCAGGACAGAAAATGGTCCAATTCACACACTTCTCAAGGGAAAATCCCTGGACATCCCTACTGCCTCTGATCTGGCAGACTCACTAAACACAAATGCTTAGTTTGTAAATCATGTCTGAGTGTTGGAGTGTGCCCATGGTTATCCGTAAAAAAATATATATTTATGAAAACATTTGTGCTGTCTAGTTTGCTTAATATAAGGAATTTGAAGTGATTCATACTTTTAGATTTACTTTTGATACTTAAGTATATTTTAGCAATTACATTTACTTTTGATACTTAAGTATATTTAACACCAAAAACTTTTAGACTTTTACTCAACTAGTATTTTACTAGGTGACTTTCCCTTTTATTTGAGTCTGTCACGACTTCCACGGAAGGTGACTCCTTTCCCTGTTCGGGCGGCGCTCGGTGGTCGCCGTCACCGGTCTACTAGCTGCCACCGATTCCTTTTCCCTTTTCTGTTGGTTTTGTCTTTTTTTATGGTTAATTCGGGGCTATTTAAGCCTTCAAGGCCCGCCTGCTTTTGTGCGGGCTTATTTTCTGTTCTGTCAGTGGAGGTTTGTGTTCTGTTACATTATGTATTGTTTGGTGTCCCGTTTTGTTGGTCATTTGTGCCTGTTGTTTTTGGCGTGACCAATCTTGGAAATAAATACGTATTTTTTGAAAACTCTGCTCTCTGCGCCTGACTCCACACCTACCACTCCTAGCTAACGTGACAGAGTCATTTTCTATGGAGGTATCTTTACTTTTACACAAGTATGACAATTGGGTACTTTTTCCACCACTGCAACCTAATATAATTCAAATCATATTCTCAGACTGTGTTCACTCTGATTGCATAAAAAAACACATTGATTCATGATAAATATAATGCTGTGGCTGTTTAAAACCCGTAAGAGTCTAATCCGGGAGAGGCGGGGTTCTACTAAGTTATATGGAATTATTTTAAGAAGGTCCTACCAAGCATAATTTAGCTGTTAGATTTTCTATTTTAAGACCCCTTGAAGTATAAAAATAGTATATAAAAATCAAGCAATGGCTCAGCAGCGATTCACCGAGTGCTGAATTGCGTAGCGGGTAAAAATTGGCCGCCCTCGGTTGCAACACTCACTACCAAGTTCCAAACTGCCTCTGGAAGCAATGTCAGCACAATAACTGTTTGTTGGGAGCTTCATGAAATGGGTTTCCATGGCCGAGCAGCCGCACAGAAGCCTAAGATTATCATGCGCAATGCCAAGCGTCGGCTGGGGTGCTGTACAGCTCGCCGCCATTGGACTCTGAAGCAGTGGAAACGCATTCTAGACAATTCTTTGCTTACAACTTTGTGGCAACAATTTGGGGAAGGCCCTTTCCTGTTTCAGCATGACAATGCCCCCGTGCACAAAGCTAGGTCCATACAGAAATGGTTTGTCGAGATTGGTATGGAAGAACTTGACTGGCCTGCACAGATCCCTGACCTCAACCCCATCGAACACCTTTGGGATGAATTGGAACACAGACTGACTGCGAGCCAGGCCTAATCACCCAACATCAGTGCCCAACCTCACTAATGCTTTTGTGGCTGAATGGAAGCAAGTCCCCGCAGCAATGTTCCAACATCTAGTGGAAAGCCTTCCCAGAAGAGTGGAGGATGTTATAGCAGCGGAGGGGGGACCAAATCCATATTAATACCCATGATTTTGGAATGAGATGTTCAATGAGCAGGTGTCCACATACCTTTGGTCATGTGGCGAATAAGAAAGATCAGGATTATATTATTATAATTTTTTACATGTATCTAACCCCTTATTTTTGGCGCTAAACAGTCTCCATATACAGTCTACTTCCATTAATTGTTTCAACTGGTACCAAGGGACTTTCAGACAAGTCGTGTGAGGCCTGTGGGCATCCTATAGCAAAACAACTGACATGTACGTGTTCGTGACAGTCTAACCTTTACACCGAGGGGTGTGTAGTCCAAACTGTTCGGACCCTACATACAGAAGTTGGCAGATCGGCTGTACCGACATCAGACGAGTCCCAAGATGCTTGCGGGGGTCGTAGTGCAAAACTGAGAACACATGAGAGTCTCAAAAGTTTGTAGGCCAAATCATTCGGACGCTACAGTCGATTTTGTGAGAAAAATGATTTTTGAGATGTCTCACTGTCTGACAAACACCACTCTAGCTTTGTCACCTTTCACCGCAGATGCGGAAGGGTTACATATGCCGATGTGGTGGATTGAGACACATGCAATGCAAAAAAACTGATATCTAGCTTAAACGAACAGATTTTTATGGGGATTTTTTAATTTAGCTAATTAGATGTCCTGGGGGGTGCGGCCATCGACATTAGGGGGTTAAATAAATAGGAGGAAGCAACCTGTAGAGCGAAAAAACTGCCGACGTACAGTATACTGTACAATGCCATGGGAAGTGGAGTTTTGTTGAGATCTTCAAGTAAGACAGAGACAGTTCTGAGGCCTCTTTCTCTTTGCCAGTCTTGATTTATCGCTGTGCAGAGTTGAAAAGATGACCTCTGTCGAGAACACCTGGACAACGCAACAGAGTCAACAAACAAGGAGGGGAGGCCATTTTCAAAGAGCTCTTGAAAAGAAGTATTTTTTTTATACTTAACTTCAGTATCAGAGAACCAACCAACTAATGTAAAGGCCACCAGTAAAGTTGCTTGCACTGTATGTAGGGGTCTGTGGTGTGTGGTCAGCATTTTGTCTCTGTGTTGAAAAAAACAATACAAAAGGGCAGCTTCCTGTGCTGGGCGACCGGGGGACAGTACCCTAGTTCTGCATTCACTAGGGTTTTAGTCACAACAATCACCGGTCAAGAGCATTGTTCAACCCTGCTTTTTCTTTTCTTTTCTCTCTCTCTCTTTCTCTCTCTGTTGGTTGATGTGTCAGCAGCTGGGCCTCACAGATCTTCATCTCCGGCAGAGAGACAGAAAGGTCAGAGACTCCAGGAAATTGCCCCCAGCCACATGTTGGGCTGGGTGAGATGTGCTCTGTTCTTACCAGGGCCAAATTTAGAACACGAGGGCCGTGATATAACCTGAAGAGCAAGTGTTTATCTTTACTATTTCGAAGTGTGGACAAGTCGTTATCATTGCATGTAGCTAGAGAGTACGTCAAGTCTGCTCCCTGTTCCCTCTAGCCTCAGAGTCTCCTGTGTGAATCTCAGGCTGTCATCTGCCTGCAGGCTGTTTAGATGGGTTTCAGGTTGTCTTTGGTAGCTATGGCATTTTCCCTGAGAGCAGGTCATACTCTGGAACTTTTGTGGCCACTGTCCAGACCTGGCCTGCCTGCATTATTCCCCTGTACCTCAACTGGCAGTACCTCTACCCCAGTGTTTTCCCATTGTCTCTAACTGCTGAGCTGCAGGGCCAAGAGGGACAGACAGAGCCCTGAACAGTGTGTGTGTACAGTCGTGGCCAAAAGTTTTGAGAATGACACAAATATTAATTTCCACAAAGTTTGCTGCTTCAGTGTCTTTAGACATTTTTGTCAGATATTACTAAGGAATACTGAAGTATAATTACAAGCATTTCATAAGTGTCAAAGGCTTATAATGACAATTTCATGAAGTTGATGCAAAGAGTCAATATTTGCGGTGTTGACCCTTCCTTTTCAAGACCTCTGCATTCCACCCTGGCATGCTGTCAATTAACTTCTGGGCCACATCCTGACTGATGGCAGCCCATTCTTGCATAATCAATGCTTGGAGTTTGTCAGAATTTGTGGGTTTTTGTTTGTCCACCCGCATCTTGAGAATTGACCACAAGTTCTCAAAGGGATTAAGGTCTGGGGAGTTTCCTGGCCATGGACCCAAAATATTGATGTTTTGTTCCCCGAGCCACTTAGTTATCACTTTTGCCTTATGGCAAGGTGCTCCATCATGCTGGAAAAGGCATTAATCGTCACCAAACTGTTCCTGGATGGTTGGGAGAAGTTGCTGTCGGAGGATGTGTTGGTACCATTCTTTATTCATGGCTGTGTTCTTAGGCAAAATTGTGAGTGAACCCACTCCCTTGGCTGAGAAGCAACCCCACACATGAATGGTCTCAGGATGCTTTACTGTTGGCATGACACAGGACTGATGGTAGTTCTCACCTTGTCTTCTCCGGACAAGCTTTTTTACGGATGCCCCAAACAATCGGAAAGAGGATTCATCAGAGAAAATGACCTGACCCCAGTCCTCAGCAGTCCAATCCCTGTACCTTTTGCAGAATATCAGTCTGTCCCCGATGTTTTTCCTGGAGAGAAGTGGCTTCTTTGCTGCCCTTCTTTACACCAGGCCATCCTCCAAAAGTCTTCGCCTCACTGTGCATGCAGATGCACTCACACATGCCTGCTGCCATTCCTGAGCAAGCTCTGTACTGGTGGTTCCCCGATCCCGCAGCTGAATCAACTTTAGGAGACGGTCCTGGTGCTTGCTGGACTTTCTTGGGTGCCCTGAAGCCTTCTTCACAACAATTGAACCGCTCTCCTTGAAGTTCTTGATGATCCGATAAATGGTTGATTTAGGTGCAATCTTACTGGCAGCAATATCCTTGCCTGTTAAGCCCTTTTTGAGCAAAGCAATGATGACGGCACGTGTTTCCTTGCAGGTAACCATGGTTGGCAGAGGAAGAAAAATGATTCCAAGCACCACTCTCCTTTTGAAGCTTCCAGTCTGTTATTCGAACTCAATCAGCATGACAGAGTGATCTCCAGCCTTGTCCTCGTCAACACTCACACCTGTGTTAACGAGAGAATCACTGACATGATGTCAGCTGGTCCTTTTGTGGCAGGGCTGAAATGAAGTGGAAATGTTTTTGGGGGATTCAGTTAATTTGCATGGCAAAGAGGGACTTTGCAATTAATTGCAATTCACCTGATCACTCTTCATAACATTCTGGAGTATATGCAAATTGCCATCATACAAACTGAGGCAGCAGACTTTGTGAAAATTAATATTTGTGTCATTCTCAAAACTTTTGGCCACGACTGTACGCTTGTGCATGCATGTGTGCGAGAGAGAGAAAGAGAGAGAGAGGAAGAGAGAGAGAGGGAGAGAGAGAGAGGGAGAGAGAGAGGAAGAGAGAGAGAGGAAGAGTGAGAGAGAGAGAGAGAGAGAGGAAGAGTGAGAGAGAAAGAGAGAGTGTGCCTCAGTGCATGCATGCGTGCATAAGTGCTGTCTACGTGCATCTGTGCGTGTGTCCCTAGACCCAGCCATGCCTGTTACTCACCGGGCTGCGTGATGCTGTGATCCCGGCAGGACCCTGAGCCAAGCCTGCGGCGGGGCCAGGAGGAGCTCACAAACTCCAGAACCTTTACATGTTATCAGGCCGAGTGGTGGAAAGAGAGCTGGCAGCGCCTGCAGCTACCATTAATATTCTGGAGAGTCAGGGGCAGCAGGCGGCTGTCAGCACATGGCTCTCCGGTTTCAGATCCACTGTGGCACTGGTCCCATAAAGGGGATGGCAGACATGACTCACCGACACTACACAGCAGGACAGGGGGAGCAGTAATGGGCCAACAGACGCACAGACCTACCTCAGCTCCCAGTCACCCTCCAAGCCACTGACGTCATACGACCCAGATAGACATGCCTTCCGAAAAAAAATTGCCTAACCCCCCATGACCAGGAGAGAAAGTAACTTACCAGGCTTTGTGCATCGCTGCTCTACTGAAAATCAGGCAGAGAAACACTATGGAGTGGAAAGACAAACACAAAGTCACACTCCAAGCAGAGTGTATGAAAATAGAGGAAGGGGTATAGGTTAGGGCACCGTAGTTTGTTATGACACAAAACAACGGACGGGGTGAAAAAACATACAAAGGGGAAATGAGAGACAGGAAAATGTCCAAATGAAAGATAAATCATGTCCAGCAGTTAGAATAATGTCCAGCTGAACTCCTTGACCAGAGGCTTGATTCTGGAGAGAAAGCCTGCACTAGCAATTTATGTTAGCAATAAAGGCCCATGGGGCAAAAAGGAAATGAGTGTGTCCAAAAATTATTTAAGAAAGAGTTACAAAGAAACGGGAAATGAAAAATGAACACAAATGTCATTCAGACCCATAAGTTGCCTTTTCCTTTTACCAAGAAGAACCCCTAATAAGTAGACCAGTCTGATGTGGTTTTTTGAAGGTCTGTCAAATCAAGGGAGCTCCCGTTTCTTTTGGACAGGAACCAAGTTTGTCCATTCTGGGTTGAGATATGGAGGACAGCTGTCCAGGCCCTCCCAGTCAGTATCCCAGTCTACTCAAACAGAGAGGGCCCTCATTATATGACAACCCACACCACCATGGCTCTTTTCAGAGAACTTTAATTTGCACAGCTGGGCCTCACAGGCAACAATTAATTGTGAAATTTATGCTATGGCAAAGTCCTAATATGCCAGCGCAATCTCGACATTGATTTTGTAAAAATCAATGTAATTCTGGGGGCTGACTGCAGCCATTTATAGAGTTGTCAGTCCAGACTTCCTGTAGTTAGTTCTGCAAGGTGAGCATGTACAATAGCTCTGGCCAGGGTTTGTTTTGGGCCAAGGCCCTGTGTGTATTGACACAGCTGCCAAGGAGGGCGACAAAGGAGAGGGAGGGAAAGGGAGGGAGAGAAGTTTGGGTAAGACTGCCTTGAGCTTTGGGTTCAGGGGCAATGATGAAGGTGAGATGCATGGGGGTGGGAGAGTTGTGTCGAAGAGGGCAAGAAATGTGATTCCCTCAGAAAAAGGAGTTTTGGCTTCCCGTATACACAATGATATCTGTTAATCTACTGTGTGGAGGAGCCAGAGTGTGTTTACGTACGTGTTTTGTGAGTGTGCGTGGGTGTGTGTGTGTATACACGTGGGAAGGGGAAGTAAGGAGGACTGGCTCATCATTATCAGCATTCATCGTTCAGTGTGACCCCTTGCTCTGTCGTCAGCATGCCGTTTGTCTGTGTCGGGATTAAAGGGCTTTTCTGCTAGAGGAAGCTTGAATGGTACTTAGCCGAGGTTGCCTTAACCCTGCAGCAAATGACCTTTGTCCAAACCTCATGTTTCTCACTCCACCACAAATATCTTGAGATTAAATTGCATAGAGCACCAATGGATCTTAGCAACAATAACACAATGGAGAAGCGCTTCTATTTCTACATTACTTGAGGTTCTAGGTTTCCTGAATTATTAAACACAAATTTGTCAAGGTTACACTTGTATCAATCACTACTAAAAAAAACAAATGGAAATGGAGATATATTTCACCTCACTGGTTAGAGGACAACCTGCAGAAGACAGTCAGCTACAGTCAGCTAGATTAGTCTAGCAGTGTGTTGTTTTGATTGAAGCAGTAAGCCTACTACAGTAGATTGATAAAGAGAGAGGCTCTTCTCCCCTCCAGAGGTGATGTTGATAAAGAGAGAGAGGCTCTTCTCCCCTCCAGAGGTGATGTTGATAAAGAGAGAGAGGCTCTTCTCCCCTCCAGAGGTGATGTTGATAAAGAGAGAGGGGATCTTCTCTCCTCCAGAGGTGATGTTGATAAAGAGAGAGAGGCTCTTCTCCCCTCCAGAGGTGATGTTGATAAAGAGAGAGAGGATCTTCTCTCCTCCAGAGGTGATGTTGATAAAGAGAGAGAGGCTCTTCTCCCCTCCAGAGGTGATGTTGATAAAGAGAGAGAGGATCTTCTCTCCTCCAGAGGTGATGTTGATAAAGAGAGAGAGGCTCTTCTCTTCTCCAGAGGAGATGTTGATAAAGTGAGAGGCTCTTCTCCCCTCCAGAGGTGATGTTGATAAAGAGAGAGAGGCTCTTCTCCCCTCCAGAGGTGATGTTGATAAAGAGAGAGAGGCTCTTCTCCCCTCCAGAGGTGATGTTGATAAAGAGAGAGAGGATCTTCTCTCCTCCAGAGGTGATGTTGATAAAGAGAGAGAGGCTCTTCTCTTCTCCAGAGGAGATGTTGATAAAGAGAGAGGCTCTTCTCCCCTCCAGAGGTGATGTTGATAAAGAGAGAGAGGCTCTTCTCCCCTCCAGAGGTGATGTTGATAAAGAGAGAGAGGATCTTCTCTCCTGCAGAGGTGATGTTGATAAAGAGAGAGAGGCTCTTCTCTCCTGCAGAGGTGATGTTGATAAAGAGAGAGAGGATCTTCTCTCCTGCAGAGGTGATGTTGATAAAGAGAGAGAGGCTCTTCTCCCCTCCAGAGGTGATGTTGATAAAGAGAGAGAGGATCTTCTCTCCTCCAGAGGTGATGTTGATAAAGAGAGAGAGGCTCTTCTCCTCTCCAGAAGAGATGTTGATAAAGAGAGAGAGGCTCTTCTCTCCTCCAGAGGTGATGTTGATAAAGAGAGAGAGGCTCTTCTATCCTGCAGAGGTGATGTTGATAAAGAGAGAGAGGCTCTTCTCTTCTCCGGAGGTGATGTAACTCCCCATTATCCTGTCAAAGATAACAAAGAGAAGAAGTCACTGTCCAAGAAGTCAGATGCAAAGTAATTGAAATTCCACTGAGCAGAAACTCCCTGCTCTCGCACTGGAAATACCAGTCAGACTCAACGTTACTTACATAATAGTGTATAGCCACCACCACCACAGAGACACAGACTCCTTGACTCGGTAACCATGGACACCAACCAGACAACAAAGACACCAAACATCCAGAATGACGACTATGTCTTTAGTGGTCAGCGCACATTGGACTGTGAAGAAACAACACTTGGACTTGGACATGCAATGAACTTGACTAGTGTTCCATAATAAATGGCCACGGGGAAGCAATCTATTTTGGGGACATTTCTGCCACTGACAAACTCCTAATAGTGTGAGAGTAAAATAAAAAAACAATTCCTAATAGAATACAACCTTGCTGAATTACAACAACGGAATCTGTGCCTATGGGACCATTGGTCACAACCTATTGTAAGAATATTTCGAAGATAAATACACAACGCAGAGGACGAGAGGTCAATAGAGTACTAGCGATCAATGGAAATAGTCGTTGTTCTGTAAGATCAATGGGTCAGAGACATGGGAGGAGTTTCAGTCCGGGACTCATAGCTACATGGCAAGTTCTCATTGGTTCAAATTGTTTATACATTGAACCTGAAATAGGATACTTGTTATTTGGGCATTGGCCCAGTTTTATTGCAAGGAATTCTAATTGGTCAACCACAGGCTAGGGCTGGGTTATACAACTGCATCCTGTCCCTTCGTTCTGTGGAGAGAATCACAGGAGATAATCACTGGAGAGAATCACTGGAGAGAATCACAGGAGAGAATCACTGGAGAGAATCACTGGAGAGAATCACGGGAGAAAATCACTGCAGAGAATCTCAAGAGAGAATCTCAGGAGAGAATCACTGAGGACAGGGGAGCATGAACATCACCATCTACCTCCCCACATGATTTGTTCTCTTTGAATAAACCTATATTCTTCCCCCTGATTTGCTTTGGGGTCTGTGTTTGTCACGACTTCCACCGAAGTCGCTCACTCTCCTTGTTCGGGCGGTGTTCGGCGGTCGACGTCACCGGCCTTCTAGCCATCATGATCCACTTTTCATTTTCCATTTGTTTTGTCTTTGTTTTCTTAACAGCTGGTTTCAATTCCCCCCATTACATGTTCATTATTTAACCCTCTGGAAAATAAATCAAATTAGGCGCTGGAAAGTAATGTAATTATCTAGCACTTCAGTGAGTAGGAGAGTTGGGGGGGCCGAACATTCTCGAAATGACAGGATTTGATGCGGAAAATGTATTCCACTGTCAATATCATTTAGATCTGTGTGGATGAGCAGTGGGGGTGGTGAGGAGGGGTCACATATTGCAGCTCAATCATACTGACTCCTTCAAGCTGAGTCTTAACGCAATGACGCTGCTATGACACGAAAACAACGCATGAACCTGCCCTCTCAATCTGACGAGATATGAGACAATTTTCTCACCAGATAGTGATTTTGTAGTGCAAATGGTGTTACCACCTCAATCACTAATGCATTAGTGCTGTTTGAGTCCTGATGAGAATAGGTGACACAGCTTTCCTGGAATTAGAGAATGGTGAGCTCTCTCTCTCTCTCTCTCTCGCCTCTCCTCTCATCCCACCCAAGATTACATCTCTCCAGTTCCTTTCATTTTCTGCCTTGAACTTCATATGAACTTACGCCTTCGCAGAGGAACAATCTTTCAAAGAACAGGCTATCAGAGAGGAGATTTCCATTCAGACAGCTTGATGCATTAGGCCGGTTTCTCTGTCTGACTAACACCGGGCCAACAGCAGTGCCAGTGGGCATGGAGGGGGCACCGACAGTCCATCACATCAAACCACACTCTCAACCTGCCACAGATACTAGAGAGAGTGGGTGAGTGCAAGAGAGAGAAAGGGTAGGGAGGGGTAGAGAGTAAGGTTGGGGAGAAAGCGAGGGGAGGAAGGATAGAGAGAGAGAAAGGGTAGGGAGGGGTAGAGAGAAAGGTTGGGGAGAAAGAGAGGGGAGGAAGGATAGAGAGAGAGAAAGAGAGAGAGGCAGAGAAATAGAATGCATTACTATATCATTTTCATTTGGATACTCAGTGCGTTAAAACCCATAACAAACATATTTGCATTTTCTTTGCAATCATTTGCATAAGCAAGACAGGAATTACAAGTGTTTTAACTAATTGTCTGTAAAGGTACAGTACATTTCTAGATAATTACTGTTTTTGGTAGGTAGCCTAGCTGATGTTTACATTACATAACTGTGCCAGAATGTCTACCACCCACACTCCCCACCATACAAAATGCTGTTATGTTGAGGCCACAAGACTATGTTTAAAATTCCCCTCAGGCTATGTCCTTGCCATTGGTACTTCATGGACAGAATGTCACAGCAGAGAGAGAGAGAGAGAGAGAGAGAGAGGAGAGAGGAGAGAGAGAGAGAGAGAGAGAGAGAGAGAGAGAGAGAGAGAGAGAGAGAGAGAGAGAGAGAGAGAGAGAGAGAGAGAGAGAGAGAGAGAGAGAGAGAGACCAATAAAAAAGAGAAAGAGGAGAGAGAGAAGGAGAGACGGAGACCAATAAAAAAAGAGAAAGAGGAGAGAGAGAGAAGGAGAGAGAGACCAATAAAAAAAGAGAAAGAGGAGAGAGAGAAGGAGAGAGAGAGAGAGACAGAGAGAGAGACTGAGCGCTAGAGAGCAAGAGAGTATCAGCCCTGAGGCTGTCCTACATACAGTAGAGTGTAGACAGGACTGAGCAGGCTCCCAGTCTGTCCCACAGTGTTATATCATAGCCCTGATACAGGTAACAGGATGGAAAGCGTTGGAGAGACAGACTAAGAGGAACAGTCATTTGACTTAGATAGAGATAATCTAGAAGATAATGCAAAGGTTGGAACATTGTTGATATGAGAGGAGCAAGCAGTAGGTGGCATTACAGTTGTCCCTGGCCTTTCCTCCACTCTTTCCTCTGTTCCATTGGTGTAGTGTAACATTCTGCCTACGTGTGACGCACTGCTCCTGCCTCGCCGGACGCTGGCTGACATTATATTCCACATGTTCAGTGAGGTAAGCCTTGACCTGGGAGCTACCCCTCAACAAGCTCATATGTCGCATGCAGACAGTGACAAACATACATACACACGCACACACTGCACGGTAGATACATACACCTTAGCTCACACATACAATGACAGTCGCACACACACACAAACATACTTACTTTATACCTACCTACACTCACCCATACACGTGCTACCTCACACACTCTATGCACATGAACTGATCGACAGACTGAAAAACAAACAATCTCTTTCTTTCTCACACTCACTCAGAAAAACAGACAGACAGAATGAAAGACAAATACTATATCCTTCTTTCTGTGTCTCTCTCAGATACCCACCCACCCACATAGAGACACGCACGACTGCACAAAGTACCCTTCAAACGCAAATACATAGCCTCCCTGGAAGCCTCATGTACCTTTCTCCTTCCATTGGCCAACTCATGAGCCTGAGTCACTGGAGGTCCCAAATAGCTGTGTAAATGTTAAGGTAACTAGCTGCCTCCCCGACTTGATTTGCCCCAGCCCACGGAGACCGCTATGATGACTTTATCTGAACTGTCCCTAAGCCATATGAATCCATGCCTCTTACTCTCTCTCTCAATTCAATCCAATTCAATTCAATGGGCTTTATTGGTAAGGGAATCATGTTTACATTGCCAAAGCAAGAGGAATAGGTAATAAACAAAAGTGAAATAAAAAATCTGAAATTAACAGGAAACATAACACTCAGAAAGTTTCAAAAGGACAGAAATATTTCAAATGATATATTACTGGCTATGTACAGTGTTGTAACAGTGTGGAAATAGTTGAAGTGCTAAAGGGAAAAGAAATAGACAGATATAGGTTGTATTTCCAATGGCGTTTGTGCTTCACTGGTTGGCCTTTTGTTGCATCGTGTCACAAATCTTGCTGCGGTGATGGGATACTGTGGTATTTCACCTAATAGATATGGGAGTTTATCAAAATGTGTTTGCTTTTTTCAAATTGTTTGTGGGTCTGTGTAATCTGAGGGAAATATGTGTCTCTAATATGGTCCTACATTTGTCAGGAGGTTAGAAAGTGTAGGTCAGTTTCCTCATGTTGTGGGCAGTGTGCACTTAGCCTGTCTTCTCTCGCCTACAGCGGTCTCTCAATAGCAAGGCTATGCTCACCGAGTCTGTACATAGTCAAAGCTTTCCTTAGGTGTGGGTCAGACACAGTGGTCAGGTATTCTGCCACTGTGTACTCTCTGTTTAGGGCCAGATAGCATTCCAATTTGTTTAGTTTTTGGGTTATTTTTTAACAATGTGTCAATTAATTATCTTTTGGTTTTCTCATGATTTGGTTGGGTCTAATTTGTTGCTGTCCTGGGTCTCTGTGGGATCTGTTTGTGTATGTGAATAGAGCCCCAGGACAAGCTTGCTTAGGGGACTCCTCTAGGTTCATCACTCTGTAGGTGATGGTTTTGTAATGGAAGGTTTGGGAATCGCTTCCTTTTAAGTGGTTGTGGAATGTAACGTCTCTTTTTGGGATTTTTATAATTAGCAGGCATCGTCCGAATTCTGCCCTGCATGCATTATTTGGTGTTTTGCGTTGTACACAGAGGATGTTTTACAGAATTCTGCATGCAGTCTCAATTTCGTGTATAACTGATTCAAGTATTTTTTGCCAGATCCTAATTGGGAAGTCGAATTTTATGTTCCTTTTGATGGCGTAGAGGGCCCTTCTTGCCTTGTCTCTCAGATCGTTTACAGCTTTGGTGAAGTTACCTGTGGTGCTGATGTTCAGTCCGAGGTAGGTATAGTTTTTTGTGTACTCTAGGTGTCTAGATGGAATTTATATTTGTTGGAACACCATTATTTTTGTCTTACTGAGATTCATTGTCAGGGCCCAGGTCCATTACTTTCCCCCAAAAAACATAATGTATCTTTCATCTCTCTGTGTTTCATGATTTTCCTTCAATTCGCACAAGGCTGAATGTATCGCACCAGAGAAAGCATCCGAGTGAACTAAACAGCTCCTCTCTTTCTGAGTATGTGTAGCCCATCTATCTGATGCTGTCTAGTCAAAAGAGTATGACAGTGTTGCCGCCTGTAGCATTGACTTCTGACTTATTCTCTGATGATTTCTGATTTACTGATTTCTGCTCTCGTAAAAGCTAGGATTTTCTGCACGTTAACACTAGAAGCTTATTACCTAAAATTGATCAATTGAAAGTGTGAGTTCACAGCTCCAATCCAGATGGGTTGGGGGGCATTACAGAGACATGGATAAGAAAGAGTGTTTTGAAAACTGATGTTAACCTTTCTGGTTATAACCTTTTCGGCAAGATAGATCTTCCAAAGGTGGTGGAGTAGCAATCTTTACCAAGGAACACCTACAGTGCTCAGTTGTCTCCACCAAGTCTGTCCACAAACAATTTGATTGGCTGGTTTTAAGCATTAAGCTTTCAAATAGCTCTTTGTTGACTGTTGCTGGGTGTTATCGTCCTCCATCAGCACCGGCCTGTACCCTTCCTGCCCTAAGCTCTCTCCTGGCTCCTTACACTAAGTCTGAATTTCTCCTGCTAGGTGATCTAAACTGGGACATGCCTAAACCACCTGACCAAGTCTTAAAACAATGGCAGACCCTTAATCTCGCTCAGATTATTACCAATCCCACAAGGTATGACACCAAACACCCAGAAAAGGCTACTTTCATTGATGTTATCCTCACAAATAATCCTGATAGGTATCAGTCTGGTGTTTTCTGTAATGACCTTTGTGATCACTGTTTTACGGCCTGTGTTCCTAATGGCTCCTCAGTTAAAGGAAAACTCCACCCAACGACTGTCTTTTGGTATTTGTTTCATTAGTCCATTGTTGACATAGTCCCAAAAGGTTTTGCTTGTAGGCAATCAAGTTTTCAAGATATGTAACTTTCAAAATAAATAAATCATCCCCAAATGATGCATTTTGCATTATATGATGCTGTGTTTTGCATCACATGATGCAAAATGCATCATAAGGGGATTATTTATGTATTTTGAAAGTTACATATCTTGAAAACTTGATTGCCTACAAGCAAAACCTTTTGGGACTATGATCTATACCATGTTTATTGTAGGATGGCAATGTCTGTCTTTCTGATTTCTTTGGTGAAGTCTGGGTTCCTGCTCTTTAGGCCAAAGGCAGATTACCTCAGACCTTGTAAATTCCAGCAAGAGATAGCAAAGCTTTGTTTTCCATAGTATCCAGTGTAGTTATTTGTGTGGTTATTTGTCACTCACTCACTCACTCACTCACTCACTCACTCACTCACTCACTCACTCACTCACTCACTCACTCACTCACTCACTCACTCACTCACACACACACACACACACACACACACACACACACACACACACACACACACACACACACACACACACACACACACACACACACACACACACACACACACACACACACACACACACACACGCGCGCGCGCGCGCGCATACACTCTCTCTCCGAGTTTTCTACTACTACATCAATCAACTCCCAAAGGCACAATGAGATTACCTTGTTTGGAACATCCTGGCCAGCCTCACAGAACGGGTTTCAAAGGCTACAGGAGTCAGGAAGAAAGATTTGAGGGAACACAATGGATGTGTTTGTATATCTGGGTGAAACACATGGCACATCAGCGGTTGGATATCAAACAGGCCCAAAGTGTACTGTAATCAAACATTTACTCTGTGGAGTGACAAGGTAACCTACAATTAAGGAACATGGACTAGCATGTCATTTGTGGAAGGACACAGTGTCAGAGTTATACATACATCATTATTTTGCTAGGAACAATCTGTTGTTTGGTAGTCTTTACCATACATTTAAATGTTATGTTTTATTTGGTGAACTGTAACTGACTTGGAGACACATTAGAGACTGTACAGTACTGTACAGGAGACTGCAAAGGGAGTATTTCAAAAACACAAAGCAATGTGACAAATATGTCCTCTACGTGCAGTGTCTTTTCTTAGTTTGTGAGCTGCTAGGAGAGGGATGTTTTGGACAGAAGCACAATGGTCCTTTTTCTAATGGACTGAGAGGGGGTGGTAGTGTGAAGGGTAGGGGTTGTGGGGGTGGTTTTGGGAGGTGTGTGTATGCCTGCCTACGTATATGTGTAGGAGTGTGTATTGTAGGTGTGTGTGTCAGGTAGGAGTGTGTACTGTAGGTGTGTGTGTCAGGTAGGAGTTTGCTTTGTTCTTGCTGACATTCAGGTCCTGCTTTAGTTAGTGTGCGCTGTACACTGCAAGCCTGAATGAGGACTGCGTGGGTCTGATCTGCACTCTCCCCACCCACACAAACACACACAGCCCGCCGGTTGGAGCTGTCTTTATTTTCTCCTTGGCAAACGTGCAAGTGTGTGTCTGTGTGTATAGCAGAGACTGAGTTTCTATCTCCCGTGTTTGTCCAAGGCAAATACAAATCATACCTTCATGCGGTGTTTTACATATTCCTCAGTAGAAAGAAAGGCTTCAGCTGTACCTATGACAACCTCAATCTATCTGTCAATCAGCAAGCTTACCTAATTTTCTGACTATGTGTCTGTCTCTTCAGGGTTGACCGGTGTGCAATTGGCGCCACACAAAAACAAGAACAAGAACATGGTAACGTACATACAGCACTGTACACTGCATTCTATGTCACAAACATTCGTTTTTTGATTCCTTTATGTGCTTGACTCATAGTTCTATGAGGCTAGTATCATTCAGCCAAACCCCATTGGAATAAAACAGGATCTTCAGAAGCCCTGAGACAGGACAATGATAGGACTTGATATGACGCACAGCATCACGCAGAACTATACTGAACATGCCACGATTTCAACAATTTTACTGAGTCACAGTTCATAAGTAAATCAGTCAATTGAAATAAATGCATTAGGCCCTAATCTATGGATTTCACATGACTGGGCAGGGGAGCAGCCATGGGTGGCCCTGGGAGGGTATAGGCCCACTCACTTGGGAGCCAAGCCCACCCACTGGGGAGCCAGGCCCAGTCAATCAGAATTAGTTTTCCCCCAAAAAAGGGCTTTATTACAGACAGAAATACTGCTCAGTTTCATCAGCTGTCCTGGTGGCTGGTCTCAGATGATCCCGCAGCTGAAGAAGCCGGATGGGGAGGTCCTTGGCTGAAAGGGTGGCTCCCTGCAGGGAGACAGCGTTGTGGAGCCGGTCCGAGTCTCCTGGGTCAGTCATGACCAGTTTGTACTATAACGACACAGGGCGAGACCCAGATGCAGACACAGGAGGCAGATGGTTCGAGTCTTTGATATTTATTAAAATACAAGTGGCAGGCAATGGGCAGGTCGAGGACAGGCAGAAGTTCATTTGTGGCATTGTGTTGTCTGACAGAACCTTTTATCGTCCCCAGCACCTGTCAAATCAAATCAAAGTTTAGTTGTCACGTGCGCCAAATACAACAGGTATAGATAGACCTTACAGTGAAATGCTTACATACAGGCTCTAACCAATAGTGCAAAAAAGGTATTAGGTGAACAATAGGTAAGTAAAGACATAAAACAACAGTAAAAAGACAGGCTATATACAGTAGCGAGGCTATAAAAGTAGCGAGGCTACATACAGACACCGGTTAGTCAGGCTGATTGAGGTAGTATGTACATGTAGATATGGTTAAAGTGACTATGCATACATGATGAACAGAGAGTAGCAGTAGCGTAAAAGAGGGGGTTGGCGGGTGGTGGGTGGCGGGACACAATGCAGATAGCCCGGTTAGCCAATGTGCGGGAGCACTGGTTGGTCGGCCCAATTGAGGTAGTATGTACATGAATGTATAGTTAAAGTGACTATGCATATATGATAAACAGAGAGTAGCAGCAGCGAGGGGTTGGGGGGGGCACACAATGCAAATAGTCCGGGTAGCCATTTGATTACCTGTTCAGGGGTCTTACGGCTTGGGAGTAAAAACTGTTGAGAAGCCTTTTTGTCCTAGACTTGGCACTCCGGTACCGCTTGCCATGCGGTAGTAGAGAGAAGAGTCTATGACTGGGGTGGCTGGGGTCTTTGATAATTTTTAGGGCCTTCCTCTGACACCGCCTGGTGTAGAGGTCCTGGATGGCAGGCAGCTTAGCCCCAGTGATGTACTGGGCCGTACGCACTACCCTCTGTAGTGCCTTGCAGTCAGAGGCCGAGCAATTGCCGTACCAGGCAGTGATGCAACCAGTCAGGATGCTCTCGATGTTGCAGCTGTAGAACCTTTTGAGGATCTCAGGACCCATGCCAAATCTTTTTAGTTTCATGAGGGGGAATAGGCTTTGTCGTGCCCTCTTCATGACTGTCTTGGTGTGTTTGGACCATTCTAGTTTGTTGTTGATGTGGACACCAAGGAACTTGAAGCTCTCAACCTGCTCCACTACAGCCCCGTCGATGAGAATGGGGGCGTGCACGATCCTCCTTTTCCTGTAGTCCACAATCATCTCCTTTGTCTTGGTTACGTTGAGGGACAGGTTGTTATTGTGGCACCACCCGGCCAGGTCTCTGACCTCCTCCCTATACGCTGTCTCGTCATTGTCGGTGATCAGGCCTACCACTGTTGTGTCGTCTGTAAACTTAATGATGGTGTTGGAGTCGTGCCTGCCCATGCAGTCGTGGGTGAACAGGGAGTACAGGTGGGAACTGAGAATGCACCCTTGGGGAGCTCCAGTGTTGAGGATCAGCGTGGAAGATGTGTTGCTACCTACCCTCACCATGTGTTGCTACCTACCCTTCCTGACTGGGCGGCCCGTCAGGAAGTCCAGGATCCAGTTGCAGAGGGGGGTGTTTAGTCCCAGGATCCTTAGCTTAGTGATGAGCTTTGAGGGTACTATGGTACAACACCATAGTTGTTGTCAATGAATAGCATTCTCACATAAGTGTTCCTTTTGTCCAGGTGGGAAAGGGCAGTGTGGAGTGCAATGGAGATTGCATCATCTGTGGATCTGTTTGGGTGGTATGCAAATTGGAGTGGGTCTAGGGTTTCTGGGATAATGGGATAATGGTGTTGATGTGAGCCATGACCAACCTTTCAAAGCACTTCATGGCTACAGACGTGCGTGCTACGGGTCTGTAGTCATTTAGGCAGGTTGCCTTTGTGTTCTTGGGCACAGGGACTATGGTGGTCTGCTTGAAACATGTTGGTATTACAGACTCAATCAGGGACATGTTGAAAATGTCAGTGAAGACACCTGCCAGTTGGTCAGCACATGCCCGGAGCACACGTCCTGGTAATCCGTCTGGCCCCGCAGCCTTGTGTATGTTGACCTGTTTAAAGGTCTTACTCACGTCGGCTACGGAGAGCGTGATCACACAGTCGTCCGGAACAGCTGATTCTCTCATGCATGCTTGCCTCGAAGCGAGCATAGAAGTGGTTTAGCTCGTCTGGTAGGCTCGTGTCACTGGGCAGCTCAAGGCTGTGCTTCCCTTTGTAGTCTGTAATAGTTTGTAAGCCCTGCCACATAAGACGAGCGTCGGAGTTGGTGTAGTATGATTCAATCTTAGCCCTGTATTGACGCTTTGCCTGTTTGATGGTTCGTCGCAGGGCATAGCAGGATTTCTTGTAAGCTTCCGGGTTAGAGTCCCACACCTTGAAAGCGGCAGCTCTACCCTTTAGCTCAGTGTGAATGTTCCCTGTAATCCATGGCTTCTGGTTGGGGTATGTACGTACAGTCAATGTGGTGACGACGTCCTCGAAGCACTTATTGATAAAGCCAGTGACTGATGTGGTGTACTCCTCAATGCCATCGGAAGAATCCCGGAACATGTTCCAGTCTGTGATAGCAAAACAGTCCTGTAGCTTAGCATCTGCTTCATCTGACCACTTTTTTATAGACCGAGTCACTGGTGCTTCCTGCTTTAATTTTTGCTTGTAAGCAGGAATCAGGAGGATAGAGTTGTGGTCGGATTTACCAAATGGAGAGCGAGGGAGAGCTTTGTACCCGTCTCTGTGTGTGGAGTACAGGTGATCTAGAATTTTTTTCCTTCTGGTTGCACATTTAACATGTTGCTAGAAATTTGGTAGAACTGATTTAAGTTTCCCTGCATTAACGTCTCCGGCCACTAAGAGCGCCGCCTCTGGGTGAGCGGTTTCCTGTTTGCTTATTTCCTTGTACAGCTGACTGAGTGCGGTCTTAGTGCCAGCATCTGTCTGTGGTGGTAAATAAACAGCCACGAAAAGTATAGTTGAAAACTCTCTAGGCAAGTAGTGTGGCCTGCAATTTATCACAATATACTGTACTTCAAGCGAGCAAAATCTAGAGACTTCCTTAGATTTCGTGCACCAGCTGTTGTTTACAAATATGCACAGACCGCCCCCCCTCGTCTTACTGGAGTGTGCTGTTCTATCTTGCCGGTGCAGCGTATATCCCGCTAGCTGAATATCCATGTCGTCATTTTGCCACGATTACGTGAAACGTAGGATATTACAGTTTTGATGTCCCGCTGGTAGGATATTCGTGATCGTACCTCGTCTAATTTATTGTCCAATGATTGCACCTTGGCAAGTAGTATTGACGGTAACGGCAGCTTTCCCACTCGTCTTTTCCGGGTCCTGACCAGGCATCCGGCTCTTTGTCCTCTGTACCTGCGTCGCTTCCTCTTGCAAATAACGGGGATGTCGGCCCTGTGGGGTGTTTGGATAATGTCTTGTGTGCCCTCCTTGTTGTAGAAAAAATCTTTGTCTAATCCAAGGTGAGTGATCGCTGTCTTGATATCCAGAAGCTCTTTTTTTGCCGTAAGATACGGTTGCAGAAACATTATGTACAAAATAAGTTACAAGTAACGTGAAAAAAACACATAATAGCACAATTGGTTGTGCGCCCGTAAAACTGCTGCCATTTCTTCCGGCGGGATTTTAATAATGATCATGCTGTTTAATCAGCTTCTTGATATCCTACACCTGTCAGTTGGATGGATTATCTTGACAAAGGAGAAATTCTCACTTACAGAGTTGTAAACAAATTTGTGCACAAAATTGGAGAGAAATTAGCCTTTTTTTTTGCATATGGAACATTTCTGGGATCTTTAATTTCATGAAACATGGGACCAACACTTTACATGTTTATATGTTTTGTTCTGTAATAGATGCATCCACAACCCCAGTGTGTTTGTACTGACTGACTGCCTGCCTGCAGAGCGTACTCACTGTGCCTAACTGCTTCAGTAATTGCTTTTTCTTCTCTAAATTTATCATCATCATCTGCCTGGCCTGTCATGTTAGCTGAGCTGAAGTACTGGACGACGAAGTGAGCCGGCACCAGGGTAGAGAACCGCTCTACTGTCTGAGGGGAGGGAGGGGAGGACTAGTTCCCCAACAAAATCTAAGGGACGGACCTCCGTAGATTACGGATAGTCATGAATGTATCGTTAATAGTGATGAGTGATGCTAGCATCCACATTAATGTAGAAGTGTTCAGAAAAATATTACATTCATATTTACAATGAAAGTGACTCCAAAATGACACAATACATTAGTTACCATCAATTTCTATTGGGCATAATATAATTGGAAACCAAAACAAACTGCAAATGCATCCAACAAGTTTGAAGAGTAACAAGCTGGATGCAGTCATTCTGTTTAGGAATATGGGACCGAATACTAAACTTTTGACAAAATGTTTTACATTTGTCCAAATACTTATGACACATTCATATCAGGAGACTAGATACATTAAGTGCTTTCATTTCTAAACATATATCTATGAAAATACCCTCAAATAAAAAGGTGGGTGACATTCCACATTTCTGGATTTTTAAAGTTTTTTTTATTTAACCCTTAATTTACCAGGTAAGTTGACTGAGATCACATTCTCATTTACAGCAATGTTACAGGGGAGAGGAGGGCGGATGAATGAGGAGTATAGAGCCAAATGAAACATTTTAGCTTCACTGTCCAAATAAATGCGCAGGGGAGTGTATGTGGTTTGAGTGTGTGTAGACAGAGCGTCTGCCTGTGGCTGGTGGGGGTTTGATGCTGATAATGCTCTTTAATAGGAATGAACAGGGAAGCGTGAGGGGAAGAGATTGGCAGTTAATTTGGAGCCAAGCCATCTATGAGCAGTGTGGTGCGCTCTCCTATTTATTCCCCCTGCCACCGTGGCTCGGCTCTGACCTTTCTTATCCAATGACAGTAATGTCACATTGACACTAGGGCGTTTAACCTTTGTGTGGTGTTCATGTTTTTGTTATTCACCCAATGTTCGCGGGTCTGATGGACCCATAACATTATTGGGTTTTTAAAACAATACAGCCATAACAATTTATGTAAATACTTAATACTTAGATGTTGACTTATATTAATTACAAGCAATATAGACAGCATACATGGTTAATATTTGTCATTTACCTCTGCTAGATCACATTTATCAATAAAAGCACTATTCATATTTTTTTTATATAATGTGATTTTTGTAAACAAAAATGTATTATGATCAAGACATGGGTGAAATATATCATGTTAATCTTGAACAAATATAAATGAAACAAGGTTTTCATCACTGTTGATTGTTTATTTTCTTTGAAATGAACTAATTGTAAGGACACATTTTACATACAGTATTTTATGGAAATGGCAATGAGCCCCATTGAACACAAATTAAGTCCTGTTTACACACCAGATGAGGGACAGAGTTTTACTGTGTGTGTGTTGCAAATATATTTCTTGCACTTGATGCATGTGTACTGTGTCTTCCTGTCCTTCTTGGGTCCATACACATCGCAGCGCTTCTTCTTGTTGCTACCGGCTGCAATCTAGAAGGATGGGAAAAACACTTAGTTCAGGAATTTTACTAACATCTCACTCACTCACTCACTCACTCACTCACTCACTCGCTCACTCGCTCACTCGCTCACTCGCTCACTCGCTCACTCGCTCACTCACTCACTCACTCAGTCGCTCACTCGCTCACTCACTCACTCACTCACTCACTCACATATATAGTTACAGCAGGCCAAGGTAGGAGAGTCAGACACACACACACACAAGCAACAACATCACTCACACTTAATTCCGGTATTGGAGTTCTGTGGGTCGGGCGGATGGGGCACCAGCATCCTCCTCCTGAATCCTCCTCACAATGGCTGCAGAAGCTGGGGTCCTTGGGATGTTGCCTCCTCTGGATTTGAGGTCTTACCAATGCTTTGCCCAGCTCCTTGAGAAAGAGTCGTCTCCTCTGGAGCTTCTCTCTGTTCCAATCTGGGTTCAACGCCATCCAGATGACAAACGCGTTGCACGTCAAGATGTCCAAGATGTTGAAGAATGTCACAAGTGGCCAGCGTAGGGTTCTTCTTTTGCAGCTGTAGCCAGTCACCAGCTTGTCTAAACTGTCCACCCCTCCTTAGTGGCATCGTAATCCATTATGATTTATGGTTTTTGATATTCCTGGCCACAGATTCTCCCATCCATATGCAGCGTACTCATGAGGACCACATTTTTGCCTTACTCTGGCACGTAGGACACTCGGGATGTATATCGGCCGCGAACACAAACTTAGAGGAATTGATAAGCCTGTTCCGTGTATTCAACAGCTGAGGTGGGAGCGCTGGCTTGTTTTTTCGCACTGTTCCTACCATCATCAGCTTCCTCTTGAGGAGTTCCTGTCCCAGCTTGTGCGAAGTAAAAAATGTATCGCATGTGATGTTACGGCCACAGAGTCCCTGTGTCACGTCCAGGACAACCCGCATCCATTGGTTCTTCTCCCGAGTGATGCATCGGTCTAAGGAAATAATGTAATTCACACCAAATGTGTTGTGAAGAAAATTGTGTAATACACAAATTTCACAACATTCGAATAAGTAATTTGTGTGGCACGGTCCATGTCTTCAAAGTGGGCTCCTGAGTGTCGCATCGGTCTAAGGTACTGCATCTCAGGGCAAGAGGTGTCACTACAGTCCCTGGTTTGAATCCAGGCTGTATCACATCCGGCTGTGATTAGGAGTCCCATAGGGTGGCGCACAATTGTCTGGGTTTGGCCGGGGTAGGCAGTCATTGTAAATCATAATTTATTCTTAACTGACTTGCCTAGTTAAATTGAGGTTAAATAAAAAAATTATCTGGGGCTCCACCATCTGGCTTCCCCGTATAGACTTGCAAGTTCCACGCATATGATGAAGCAGCATCGCAGTCCAGGTCTTGATTCCATATTTTGCGGGTTTAGACGGTATGTACTGCCTGAAGGGGCAGCGGCCCCTAACTGGTATAAGCTGCTCATCAACAGTAACGTTGGGCCCAGGGTTGTAAAACAGGGGAAGGCGGTCCACCCACTTGTCCCACACTGACCTGATTGCAGCTAGCTTGTCTCTCTGCCACCAAGCTGGTCTGGTGTCTTAGTTATTGAAGCGAAAATAACATTGTGCAGATTCCAGCAAGACATTTTGCAGTTTCACACACTACAAAGTGTAAAGAGTGCGAGAAAAGCGGGAGACAAGCAGGGAGACAGACAGGTTCTTGGTGCTATGTTGAAAGAGCAGGCACAGGGAGGAGGAAGACAGAGTGAAGGCACACAGCAAACCTTTTTGTTTCATTATTACTTGCTTTAACCTACACGCACACACTTTTAACACCACATACAGTGGGGAGAACAAGTATTTGATACACTGCCGATTTTGCAGGTTTTCCTACTTACAACGCATGTAGAGGTCTGTCATTTTTATCATAGGTACACTTCAACTGTGAGATACGGAATCTAAAACAAAAATCCAGAAAATCACATTGTATGATTTCTAAGTAATTAATTTGCATTTTATTGCATGACATAAGTATTTGATCACCTACCAACCAGTAAGAATTCCAGCTCTCACAGACCTGTTAGTTTTTCTTTAAGAAGCCCTCCTGTTCTCCAATCATTACCTGTATTAACTGCACCTGTTTGAACTCGTTACCTGTATAAAAGACACCTGTCCACACACTCAATCAAACAGACTCCAACCTCTCCGCAATGGCCAAGACCAGAGAGCTGTGTAAGGACATCAGGGATAAAATTGTAGACCTGCACAAGGCTGGGATGGGCTACAGGACAATAGGCAAGCAGCTTGGTGAGAATGCAACAACTGTTGGCGCAATTATTAGAAAATGGAAGAAGTTCAAGATGACGGTCAATCACCCTCGGTCTGGGGCTCCATGCAAGATCTCACCTCGTGGGGCATCAATGATCACGAGGAAGGTGAGGGATCAGCCCAGAACTACACGGCAGGACCTGGTCAATGACCTGAAGAGAGCTGGGACCACAGTCTCAAAGAAAACCATTAGTAACACACTACGCCGTCATGGATTAAAATCCTGCAGCGCACGCAAGGTCCCCCTGCTCAAGCCAGCGCATGTCCAGGCCCGTCTGAAGTTTGCCAATGACCATCTGGATGATCCAGAGGAGGAATGGGAGAAGGTCATGTGGTCTGATGAGACAAAAATAGAGCTTTTTGGTCTAAACTCCACTCGCCGTGTTTGGAGGAAGAAGAAGGATGAGTACAACCCCAAGAACACCATCTCAACCGTGAAGCATGGAGGTGGAAACATCATTCTTTGGGGATGCTTTTCTGCAAAGGGGACAGGACGACTGCACCGTATTGAGGGGAGGATGGATGGGGCCATATATCGCGAGATCTTGGCCAACAACCTCCTTCCCTCAGTAAGAGCATTGAAGGGGTCGTGGCTGGGTCTTCCAGCATGACAGCGACCCGAAACACACAGCCAGGGCAACTAAGGAGTGGCTCCGTAAGAAGCATCTGAAGGTCCTGGAGTGGCCTAGCCAATCTCCAGACCTGAACCCAATAGAAAATCTTTGGAGGGAGCTGAAAGTCCGTATTGCCCAGCGACAGCCCCGAAACCTGAAGGATCTGGAGAAGGTCTGTATGGAGGAGTGGGCCAAAATCCCTGCTGCAGTGTGTGCAAACCTGGTCAAGAACTACAGGAAACGTATGATCTCTGTAATTGCAAACAAAGGTTTATGTACCAAATATTAAGTTCTGCTTTTCTGATGTATCAAATACTTATGTCATGCAATAAAATGCAAATTAATTACTTAAAAATCATACAATGTGATTTTCTGGATTTGTTTTAGATTCCGTCTCTCACAGTTGAAGTGTACCTATGATAAAAATTACAGACCTCTACATGCTTTGTAAGTAGGAAAACCTGCAAAATCGGCAGTGTATCAAATACTTGTTCTCCCCACTGTATGTAATAGAGATGTGTTGGGGTGTACACAGTGTGCACTCAATGAAAACGTGTTATTTTACACTCAATGAAAACGTGTTATTTTACACGATCTTCACAGAACAGGAAACAAGGCCAATGAGTCTCAGGTTGAACAAATTATTCATTGTATCATTTGTCTTTTAGTAAACATTGAAAATGGGTCCCACAGACCCGAACACCACACAAGGGTTAAGATCCCATTGACACTAGGGTGTTTAAAAGCCTCAAAGCCCTCATACGATTTTCAAAATTCACCAGCCATATCTTGTCACAGCCAGACAGAGACAGACCAACCACCCTTCAAACAGGGCCGGTAAACACTCCCAATTGAAATGAATTGTGTGCATGTAAAGTATTCCAGGTTTGACTATGCAAAACCAGGGATTAGGAAAGAGAAAAGGAAGAAAGGAAAGGGAGGGAAATAATTGGGCTTGGGCCTATCTATACATCTGCACGTAGCAACTACAAAGACACAAATAAGACAAACGCAAAAAAGAATGACAGTGCTATGTAAACATTCAAGAACCGGCAGCCATTGTGTACTGCTACTCCAGATGGCCAGAAAACGACCATATAAAAAAAATCAGACACGACGTCATACATGAGACATCAAAATTCAAACCAAAAGCACGCATTCAGCCAAAACAAACAGATAACACTCCCTCCTCCCTCCTTCATCCTATACCTCTCCTCCCTTCTTCCCCCCTCTCTTCCCTTCTCCCCTCCCTTCTTCCTTCTCCCCACAAAGCCATCGTCCTATGCGGTTGGCTCTGTGGAAGCAGTGTTCACCCAGAGAAAAGACTAGAATGAAAAGCAGCCCTGCATTATAAGAAATCTAAAAATAAATGAGTCCTTGGGTGCCGGAGAAGCAGGAAGAAATGTTCTGCAGCTTAAAATAGCTGGCCAAACACAAAGGCATGAATAAGCGAGAATTCCTCTCTCTCTCTCTCTGGCTTTCTCTAGGGCTCCCTCTCTCACAGCTTCCCCGCGGTTGCTAGGTTACGTCACTTGCAGCCGTCCTTACGCTGGAGGTGCTTGACAACGGCGAGAGACACGAGAGGCAGCCTGGCTTTTAATCCATCATTTGAAACATAGGAACACATGGATCTCAATTAGGGGAATGCCAGACAGTCAGTGACACCCAACACAACTATTTTTACAAACACATCTTGGTTTTTAGATGGTGTGGAAGCATATTTTCTAGCACTAAAGCTGTCTTCACAAGGATTGGTGATACATTTAGTGGTGCCAAATTAAAAAGCTGCAGTCAGTCCAATGTGTTTTAACTATGCAGTGTTTTTTGGTCTTCATGGAAACCATTTGCTTAATGAAAACCTTATTAAACATCATATTCTCTGTTTAATGTTAATACCAGTGAATTTCTTAGTTTCAGAATGTGGCTCTGTTTTAAAGTGAGATTCCCCTCAAAGCCTCAGATGTGTATTCTAGTGGATTCCTCATCCTCTACTTTGTCATGTTATTGTAATAACGTCAAAACACAAAACACACCATTGTGTCACTACCACTGACCGAAATGATCAATGAACAAAAATGAATTTAGGATGTTTTGGAGGCAATATACTCTGGATCAGTGAAGCTCTTCTATAGGCATGCTCCATTGACTAACACAATTGTCTGCCTGAGAGCAAGATGCCCCAGTAACGCTTCACAAAAACCAAAATGTCACAGTTCAATTTGACAAAGCAATTTTAATCAATAAATCTTCTTACATGAATGGATATTATTGCAGCTGTATTACATAGTGCATTGTGCATTGTTGACTGATCATCACGTCTCATTTGTTACAAAGTAAACCTTGTGTCAGTTATATCAGCATCAATCTGCCCTGTGCACACGTACCCTTATCCACCTCACCCTCTCACCCTGACTTCCCCTCTCAGTCATGAGACTTTAAACATACAGTCACACGCACGGACACAGACTCACACACACCCATTAGAGACTCGATCCTGTTCAAACAAAACCATGCCCCAGACCCAGACCTATAGACCTGGAGCCCACATTTCATGAGGCAGGGGTCAAAGTTGAACCCCCGAGGACATGCTGCTTCCCTTTCCTCCCTGGGAGACAGAGGGAGTAGCGGACATTGTTTACAGGATAGGAGGTCTCTGGCCTCACTGGGACCGGTGGGAGTGTGCCTTTGCCTGCCTCCTTTAGAGCACAGAAATCAAGGCGATTTAAAACTCCTAAGCCCCTAGCAATAGGATCCAGGCCCATTCCCCATTCCCCCAGTTCCTGTCTTTCATTCATCCCCAGTAAAAAGATCACAGTGCCTGTCACCCAGTGTTTTGGGGGCTGTTATGGTGTCCTTGAGCAGCTGATTTACAGGGTAACCTTGTGTGCAGAATTGCAGAGAGCTGCTGTGGCTCTCCATTAACTGTGGGGCTGAAACAGAGACACGAAACTCTGTTTTTTGGGGAAGGGGAGAGGCTTCTCTGGCCAGCAGGCAGGAGATGAAATGTCTTATTAGGGAGTCAATAGAAACCAGACGGGCCTGAGCCGAGCCAGGGCCTCCATTAACCTGTCCTCCAGGAAAGGGGCTCGTAAACAAGGCTGTGATGGCAGGAAGGGCATGGGGTGCTGGGGGTACGGGGGCATTTAGGGAGGTCAGAGGCCTACAAAGAGTAGACTGAGCGGAAGCTTAGAGGAAATCCTAAGGGTAGTGAAACTACTAGCAGTCATTCTTTGAAAAGGATACATGAGAGAGACAGAAAGAGTAATTGATCTTCTCTCGTACTCAGATACCTACTAAATCTAAGCCAACGAAATAGTGCTAACAGAAGCCTGTCAATGCCAAGATGTTGTATTCTCATGCTACTGCGGCACTGGCTGGGAGATATATTCCCTGAATGCTAACTAGGCCCCCTCCTACACTAGGCATGGCTGGGCCCCCTCCACAGCCCTGAGGCACTTCTAGGATGCAGGCCGAGGCTGGGTACGGAAACGGGAACAGGAGTGCTGCTCTCGCCCCCACAGCCTCCGGAGCTCAGCTGTCTCCATGGCTGGGCTGTTTTCTCTGACAGGCGGCGAACGCCACGAACAGGAAGACACAAGGGACCCGGACACCTCGACAACACGCGCCCCCTCAATCTGCTCACAGCGACCGTACCCCCACTCTCCTTCTCTCGCCCTTTCTCTCCTTTTATCACTTTCTCTCTCTTTCCCAGACGTATTTCTCTGCCTCGCTGTCATCTCTTGTTTTTCCTACAGCCATAAATCATTTCTTCAAAAACAGCAACGAGAGAAAAAACCTGTGTCTGAAAGATCGGAGGAGGTTAAAAAGCAGGGATGTGAAATGAGATGGAGGCAGGGGGAATGACCTGCCTATCAACTGGCTGCAGAGATGCAATTGATAGGCTGGCTAGGATTTAATAAGCACTTCTCTGGCATTAGTAGACTCTTTGTTTGCCTCGATGCCAAAGCAGAAGCATTGCATGGTTTCCCCATTCTCGGACCCAGATGGGGGAGAGAAAATGGCTGAGGGCTATGGGGGGCTTTTTACTTCTGTCTTTTCCCTGGCTGGCTGAAGATGGAGCTTGGGACCACGGTGATGCTGAGTGCCTGAGGTGGAGCGATGGGGCTGGGGGACAAGGTTGGGGATGAACTCGGTAAATAAACAGCCCACTCTCCCTGCATGATGTGTATGTACTCTTCTCTCCTCCTCTCTCTTCATTTCAAACCCAGAAGGACAGTTTCACATCACCGTGGACTCCCCCACTCTCTGCTTCTCTTTCTCATGACACACCTCCTCTACACATACACCAACATCCAAACACACTAGATCAAAGGGGGTTGAAAATGGGATCTTTGTAATTCAATTTTTTTCCAACCAACCCACACCATTGTGATGTTTTTTTGTTGCCTTTTTAAAAGGAGAGGAGAACAATGAACAATGTGGGATCTGTCACCTAGCCTTGTACCCTGGGAGAGCACTTCAGAGGGGCTCCTCTAAGGATGGGGGATGAAATGCTACAACACTCCCAGTAAATTAACAAGGTTTAAAGTGGAACACTGGCACAAATTCAGGGGTGGTAGACAAACCTTGTGTGCATATTAAACTTCTGTGATATTAGATTTGTAAGGATTTGTGATGGGTTCAATGTTTGTTTGACAATATTGAACCAAGCAAAATGTTCTCAACTCTCCACTGCCATATTAGATTTGCTAGAGGATTTGTGACTGGTTCAATATTTTCAGCAACATTGAAATAAAGAAAGTGTTTGCAAAATTCACTATTAGATTAATTTATTTTCATTACATATAGGTCTTTGCAAAATCATTTGTCTGATCCATTACATCAAAACAAATCATTTTTTCCCAAAGCCCTTGTGTCCTTCAAAACACATCTCAGTCAGACAACCACTGACTCTGACAGGGCACTGGGCTTAGATGCACCAAAGTGACAGACGTCAAAATAGCATTTCTAGGACATAGTTATACAACCTTTACTTCACCATAGACAAATCACATCCGATCAGCCCATTTCTCAGCCTACCCACACAATGTACAGAAGCTATACCCTAGTCGTGACTGTCATATTGTGTATGAGTCTAAATAGCATCTCTAATATAGCAGTTGTATCTCTGCATGGCTTTATTTCTCCAAGTACTCCTAGACCTGTCACTGTGCTCCTCAAACTACATGAGACAATGGGCTTGACCCAGTTCTTGACGGTGACGTCCCCCACCCCCCCAGTGTCTTCCTTCACTACACACCATCTACTGATGAATAAAACATGTCATTATTTGGACTTAATAATTCTATAAATTAAGCATGTTCATCAGGACCTTTCACGTCACTGAAGATCGCTGCACCTGACAGGCAGCGCACACACACAGGCTCACCACACCGTCTCTGCTAGACTGGCCTCATTTTGCAGTCACTTCCCTTGTGCATATGCTGTCAATGTGCGGGGGAGGCTGTGTGTGTGTGTAAGTGCATGTACTGCTCGCTCTAACTATCCGCTGTGCATGCCCACTTTCTTTTATATAGTGTTCCAATTCCACTTCACAATAACATGTCAAACAGGTTCAGCGGATCCCAGGCCACCACACAGACAGTTTTCAGTTTCTCTCTCTCTCTCTCTCTCTCTCTCTCTCTCTCTCTCTCTCTCTCTCTCTCTCTCTCTCTCTCTCTCTCTCTCTCTCTCTCTCTCTCTCTTTGACATTACAGAAAGAATTCTCGACCCCGCCACCTCTCTGGCTGTGTCTCCCCCAGATAGAGAGGCTTCTCCTGGCCTGAAGCCCAGTGTTCTGAGCTGAACTGACAGAGCTTTCCCCCAGGGCAGGTTTAGCTCCAAACACACACTCACCACAGAGAAAATGCACCGCATCACACACATTCTCACATGGCACAGACACACAACCATGCCCCCCAGAGACATGCAGCCCTAAACGGCTCTATATCGCAGAGGGCAGTGTGTTTGTGTTGTGTTGGGGGCAGAGAGTGCATTGGGTGTGCCAGGGGAAAGGTCACTACAAAGGCATCCATGCGCAGCTAAGGCCTTCCATGTACTGACCCACTCTTGAGGTGTGAGCTACAAACAGGAGGTAGGCCACACCTAAAGAGTGGTTCAGTACATGGAAGGTCTTAGCTTCACATGGGAAGAGAAGAGCCTCTCATAAAGTGTCTGCTGTTGAATGTGTAGGCTTAAAGTGAGTCTAGCGGGGTGCTGAAGATGGCGACGAGTGCAGACGAGATTTCAGCTTGCTCCGAGTAACCTTAACTTTTATCCCTCTCAAACTTACTTAAATGTAACGGAACTTGGCTTATAGTAAACACAATAGAGAACAACACTTATTTGACCGCTAATGTGATCTGAAACTTTGAGAAATGGAAGAAAAAAATGTGCGAAAGAGCAAAGGGAGGAGAAGGCAGTTGCTAGCTGAGCACTCATACATTGGAGAAAAAACGCCACCTGACTCCTCGGCAGAAGAAATGGAGGATTCTGGACACATTTACATTTACATTTAAGTCATTTAGCAGACGCTCTTATCCAGAGCGACTTACAAATTGGTGCATTCACCTTATGATATCCAGTGGAACAACCACTTTACAATAGTGCATCTAACTCTTTTAAGGGGGGGGGGGGGGGGTTAGAAGGATTACTTTATCCTATCCTAGGTATTCCTTAAAGAGGTGGGGTTTCAGGTGTCTCCGGAAGGTGGTGATTGACTCCGCTGACCTGGCGTCGTGAGGGAGTTTGTTCCACCATTGGGGTGCCAGAGCAGCGAACAGTTTTGACTGGGCTGAGCGGGAACTGTACTTCCTCAGAGGTAGGGAGGCGAGCAGGCCAGAGGTGGATGAACGCAGTGCCCTTGTTTGGGTGCTCTGATCAGAGCCTGAAGGTACGGAGGTGCCGTTCCCCTCACAGCTCCGTAGGCAAGCACCATGGTCTTGTAGCGGATGCGAGCTTCAACTGGAAGCCAGTGGAGAGAGCGGAGGAGCGGGGTGACGTGAGAGAACTTGGGAAAGTTGAACACCAGACGGGCTGCGGCGTTCTGGATGAGTTGTAGGGGTTTAATGGCACAGGCAGGGAGCCCAGCCAACAGCGAGTTGCAGTAATCCAGACGGGAGATGACAAGTGCCTGGATTAGGACCTGCGCCGCTTCCTGCGTGAGGCAGGGTCGTACTCTGCGAATGTTGTAGAGCATGAACCTACAGGAACGGGTCACCGCCTTGATGTTAGTTGAGAACGACAGGGTGTTGTCCAGGATCACGCCAAGGTTCTTAGCACTCTGGGAGGAGGACACAATGGAGTTGTCAACCGTGATGGCGAGATCATGGAACGGGCAGTCCTTCCCCGGGAGGAAGAGCAGCTCCGTCTTGCCGAGGTTCAGCTTGAGGTGGTGATCCGTCATCCACACTGATATGTCTGCCAGACATGCAGAGATGCGATTCACCACCTGGTTATCAGAGGGGGGAAAGGAGAAGATTAATTGTGTGTCGTCTGCATAGCAATGATAGGAGAGACCATGTGAGGATATGACAGAGCCAAGTGACTTGGTGTATAGCGAGAATAGGAGAGGGCCTAGAACAGAGCCCTGGGGGACACCAGTGGTGAGAGCACGTGGTGCGGAGACAGATTCTCGCCACGCCACCTGGTAGGAGCGACCTGTCAGGTAGGACGCAATCCAAGCGTGGGCCGCGCCGGAGATGCCCAGCTCGGAGAGGGTGGAGAGGAGGATCTGATGGTTCACAGTATCAAAGGCAGCCGATAGGTCTAGAAGGATGAGAGCAGAGGAGAGAGAGTTAGCTTTAGCAGTGCGGAGCGCCTCCGTGACACAGAGAAGAGCAGTCTCAGTTGAATGACTAGTCTTGAAACCTGACTGATTTGGATCAAGAAGGTCATTCTGAGAGAGATAGCAGGAGAGCTGGCCAAGGACGGCACGTTCAAGAGTTTTGGAGAGAAAAGAAAGAAGGGATACTGGTCTGTAGTTGTTGACATCGGAGGGATCGAGTGTAGGTTTTTTCAGAAGGGGTGCAACTCTCGCTCTCTTGAAGACGGAAGGGACATAGCCAGCGGTCAAGGATGAGTTGATGAGCGAGGTGAGGTAAGGGAGAAGGTCTCCGGAAATGGTCTGGAGAAGAGAGGAGGGGATAGGGTCAAGCGGGCAGGTTGTTGGGCGGCCGGCCGTCACAAGACGCGAGATTTCATCTGGAGAGAGAGGGGAGAAAGAGGTCAAAGCACAGGGTAGGGCAGTGTGAGCAGAACCAGCTGTGTCGTTTGACTTAGCAAACGAGGATCGGATGTCGTCGACCTTCTTTTCAAAATGGTTGACGAAGTCATCAGCAGAGAGGGAGGAGGGGACACCACACACCCTGAGGCTGCATTCATCGTAGCTGGGGATTTTAACAAGGCTAATCTAAAAACAAAACTCCCTAAATTCTATCAGCATATCGATTGTGCTACCAGGGCTGGAAAAACCCTAGATCATTGTTATACTAATTTCCGCGACGCATATAAGGCCCTCCCCCGCCCCCCTTTCGGAAAAGCTGACCACGACTCCATTTTGTTGATTCCAGCCTACAAACAGAAACTAAAACAACAAGCTCCCGCGCTCAGGTCTGTTCAACGCTGGTCCGACCAATCTGAATCCACGCTTCAAGACTGCTTCGATCACGCGGATTGGAATATGTTCCGCATTGCGTCCAACAACAATATTGACGAATATGCTGATTCGGTGAGCGAGTTCATTAGGAAGTGCATTGACGATGTCGTACCCACAGCAACGATTAAAACATTCCCAAACCAGAAACCGTGGATTGACGGCAGCATTCGCGTGAAACTGAAAGCGCGAACCACTGCTTTTAACCAGGGCAAGGTGACCGGAAGCATGACCGAATACAAACAGTGTAGCTATTCTCTCCGCAAGGCAATCAAACAGGCTAAGTCCCAGTACAGAGACAAAATCGAGTCGCAATTCAACAGCTCAGACACAAGAGGTATGTGGCAGGGTCTACAGTCAATCACGGATTACAAAAAGAAAACCAGCCCCGTCGCGGACCAGGATGTCTTGCTCCCAGACAGGCTAAACAACTTTTTTGCCCGCTTTGAGGACAATACAGTGCCACTGACACGGCCCCCTACCAAAACCTGCGGGCTCTCCTTCACTGCAGCCGAGGTGAGTAAAACATTTAAACGTGTTAACCCTCGCAAGGCTGCAGGCCCAGACGGCATTCCCAGCCGCGTCCTCAGAGCATGCGCAGACCAGCTGGCTGGTGTGTTTACGGACATATTCAATCAATCCTTATCCCAGTCTGCTGTTCCCACATGCTTCAAGAGGGCCACCATTGTTCCTGTTCCCAAGAAAGCTAAGGTAACTGAGCTAAACGACTACTGCCCCGTAGCACTCACTTCCGTCATCATGAAGTGCTTTGAGAGACTAGTCAAGGACCATATCACCTCCACCCTACCGGACACCCTAGACCCACTCCAATTTGCTTACCGACCCAATAGGTCCACAGACGACGCAATCGCAACCACACTGCACACTGCCCTAACCCATCTGGACAAGAGGAATACCCATGTGAGAATGCTGTTCATCGATTACAGCTCAGCATTTAACACCATAGTACCCTCCAAACTCGTCATCAAGCTCGAGACCCTGGGTCTCGACCCCGCCCTGTGCAACTGGGTCCTGGACTTCCTGACGGGCCGCCCCCAGGTGGTGAGGGTAGGTAACAACATCTCCACCCCGCTGATCCTCAACACTGGGGCCCCACAAGGGTGCGTTCTGAGCCCTCTCCTGTACTCCCTGTTCACCCACGACTGCGTGGCCATGCACGCCTCCAACTCAATCATCAAGTTTGCGGATGACACTACAGTGGTAGGCTTGATTACCAACAACGACGAGACGGCCTACAGGGAGGAGGTGAGGGCCCTCGGAGTGTGGTGTCAGGAAAATAACCTCACACTCAACGTCAACAAAACAAAGGAGATGATTGTGGACTTCAGGAAACAGCAGAGGGAGCACCCCCCTATCCACATCGACGGGTCAGTAGTGGAGAAGGTGGAAAGTTTTAAGTTCCTCGGTGTACACATCACGGACAAACTGAATTGGTCCACCCACACAGACAGCGTTGTGAAGAAGGCGCAGCAGCGCCTCTTCAACCTCAGGAGGCTGAAGAAATTCGGCTTGTCACCAAAAGCACTCACAAACTTCTACAGATGCACAATCGAGAGCATCCTGTCGGGCTGTATCACCGCCTGGTACGGCAACTGCTCCGCCCACAACCGTAAGGCTCTCCAGAGGGTAGTGAGGGCTGCAGAACGCATCACCGGGGGCAAACTACCTGCCCTCCAGGACACCTACACCACCCGATGTCACAGGAAGGCCATAAAGATCATCAAGGACAACAACCACCCAAGCCACTGCCTGTTCACCCCGCTATCATCCAGAAGGCGAGGTCAGTACAGGTGCATCAAAGCAGGGACCGAGAGACTGAAAAACAGCTTCTATCTCAAGGCCATCAGACTGTTAAACAGCCACCACTAACATTTAGCGGCCGCTGCCAACATACTGACTCAACTCCAGCCACTTTAAAAATGGGAATTGATGGAAATTATGTAAAAATGTACCACTAGCCACTTTAAACAATGCCACTTAATATAATGTTTACATACCCTACATTACCCATCTCATATGTATATACTGTACTCTATATCATCTACTGCATCTTGCCATCTTTATGTAATACATGTACCACTAGCCACTTTAAACTATGCCACTTTATGTTTACATACCCTACAGTACTCATCTCATATGTACAGTGGGGAGAACAAGTATTTGATACACTGCCGATTTTGCAGGTTTTCCTACTTACAAAGCATGTAGAGGTGTGTAATTTTTATCATAGGTACACTTCAACTGTGAGAGACGGAATCTAAAACAAAAATCCAGAAAATCACATTGTATGATTTTTAAGTAATTAATTAACATTTTATTGCATGACATAAGTATTTGATACATCAGAAAAGCAGAACTTAATATTTGGTACAGAAACCTTTGTTTGCAATTACAGAGATCAGACGTTTCCTGTAGTTCTTGACCAGGTTTGCACACACTGCAGCAGGGATTTTGGCCCACTCCTCCATACAGACCTTCTCCAGATCCTTCAGGTTTCGGGGCTGTCGCTGGGCAATACGGACTTTCAGCTCCCTCCAAAGATTTTCTATTGGGTTCAGGTCTGGAGACTGGCTAGGCCACTCCAGGACCTTGAGATGCTTCTTACGGAGCCACTCCTTAGTTGCCCTGGCTGTGTGTTTTGGGTCGTTGTCATTCTGGAAGACCCAGCCACGACCCATCTTCAATGCTCTTACTGAGGGAAGGAGGTTGTTGGCCAAGATCTCGCGATACATGGCCCCATCCATCCTCCCCTCAATACGGTGCAGTCGTCCTGTCCCCTTTGCAGAAAAGCATCCCCAAAGAATGATGTTTCCACCTCCATGCTTCACAGTTGGGATGGTGTTCTTGGGGTTGTACTCATCCTTCTTCTTCCTCCAAACACAGCGAGTGGAGTTTAGACCAAAAAGCTCTATTTTTGTCTCATCAGACCACATGACCTTCTCCCATTCCTCCTCTGGATCATCCAGATGGTCATTGGCAAACTTCAGACGGGCCTGGACATGCGCTGGCTTGAGCAGGGGGACCTTGCGTGCGCTGCAGGATTTTAATCCATGACGGCGTAGTGTGTTACTAATGGTTTTCTTTGAGACTGTGGTCCCAGCTCTCTTCAGGTCATTGACCAGGTCCTGCCGTGTAGTTCTGGGCTGATCCCTCACCTTCCTCATGATCATTGATGCCCCACGAGGTGAGATCTTGCATGGAGCCCCAGACCGAGGGTGATTGACCGTCATCTTGAACTTCTTCCATTTTCTAATAATTGCGCCAACAGTTGTTGCCTTCTCACCAAGCTGCTTGCCTATTGTCCTGTAGCCCATCCCAGCCTTGTGCAGGTCTACAATTTTATCCCTGATGTCCTTACACAGCTCTCTGGTCTTGGCCATTGTGGAGAGGTTGGAGTCTGTTTGATTGAGTGTGTGGACAGGTGTCTTTTATACAGGTAACGAGTTCAAACAGGTGCAGTTAATACAGGTAATGAGTGGAGAACAGGAGGGCGTCGTAAAGAAAAACTAACAGGTCTGTGAGAGCCGGAAATCTTACTGGTTGGTAGGTGATCAAATACTTATGTCATGCAATAAAATACAAATTAATTACTTAAAAATCATACAATGTGATTTTCTGGATTTTTGTTTTAGATTCCGTCTCTCACAGTTGAAGTGTACCTATGATAAAAATTACAGACCTCTAAATGCTTTATAAGTAGGAAAACCTGCAAAATCGGCAGTGTATCAAATACTTGTTCTCCCCACTGTATATACCGTACTCTATACCATCTACTGCATCTTGCCATGCCGTTCTGTACCACCACTCATTCATATATCTTTATGTACATATTCTTTATCCCTTTACACTTGTGTGTGTGTATAAGGTAGTAGTTGTGGAATTGTTAGGTTAGATTACTTGTTGGTTATTACTGCATTGTCGGAACTAGAAGCACAAGCATTTCGCTACACTCGCATTAACATCTGCTAACCATGTGTATGTGACTAATAAAATTTGATTTGATTTGATTTGATACTGTTGATTCCACCTGACTCCTCGACAGAAGAAATGGAGGATTCTGGACATTCTGTTGATTCCACCTGACTCCTCGACAGAAGAAATGGAGGATTCTGGACATACTGTTGATTCCACCTGACTCCTCGACAGAAGAAATGGAGGATTCTGGACATACTGTTGATTCCACCTGACTCCTCGGCAGAAGAAATGGAGGATTCTGGACATTCTGTTGATTCTGAAAATCCTGTCAATGGTCCTGCACCCAAAAAGACACAAAAAAACATTGTCCTTGTCAGCCAATTAGAAACTGGCAGCTTTTCACAAGCAGGCTTTAATGTGCTAGGCTTTGTTGTATAAACACAACTTTTCACCTCATAAATGTTTTAAATGGAACAATGGGTCGATATTACATAGAAACAAGATGTTATTTAACCATAAATGGTTCTCGAAAAACATTGTCCTTGTTAGCCAATTAGTTAATATTAGTGGGAATCTATTTACACAGAGAGAATTTATGGAAAGATACAACTTTGAGGTTTCAAGCAAGGAATATGACACTGTTATTAAAGCTATACCTAGTGGGATAAAAACTTTACTTCAGAATAATGCATTTTTTGGAATATCTACGATTGTAAGCGATATCCAGGTGAATGGCATTGGTCTACTAGATACGAAATTCAACAATTGTTTATGAAGGGATATTTTCTATTCCCTCTGTGATATTTTGTTGGGCTTCATCTTTTGATGTAAACTGGCGCCATGCTTGGCTCACTCTACACAAGTTCATGCTGACCAATAAAGTAAAGGAGATCTCCTTTAAGATTATCCATAGATTCTATCCGTGTAATAGCTTGATTTCTAAATATATACCTGATGTTACCAGTGAATGCAGTTGTTGTGAACTAGAAACTGAATCTATTGAACTCTTATTCTGTCATTGTTTATATAGTGAAGTGTTCTGGACTGATGTAAAACTATATCTTGGCCTCAAATTGCATACAACCATTGAAATTTCTAAGTTGGACATATTATTTTACTCCACTGATTCCACAATTGAATGTGAGTATGTCATAAATCTCTTTATTTTATTAGGAACATTTTTCATACACAAATCAACATTTATGAAGAAAAAGGCCCTTTTCTTATTTTTTTAATCTGATTTGGGAAACTATTTAGAGTCTTTAAAACGTATACAAAACAAAATGTCAAAAAAATGTATTCGCTATATGTCTGTATTTGAATTGATATAATGTGGATTAGTTTTTTTTTTTTTTTTTTTTAATCATTTCTTTGTGGAATCCCTCTGGCTGTTATGTTTATGTTCTGCATGTTACTGTTAATAAAAAATTTAATTAAATTAAAAAAAAATTAAAAAGTGAGTCTATGATGAATCAGTAGAACAACGGTGATCTGACCGACTTCAACATACGTGACTACTATTTGTGCTTGGCAGCCTACGCAGCCAGAGACTTTGTGAGGGGTGACTAACAAATACAGGATCAAGAGAGGAGATGAGAGGAGAGGGAGTGGGAGGGAGGTAGGGCACAGGAAATGGACAGAGAGAGAAAGAGAGCTAGAGAGAGCGAAAGAGGGGAAGGAAACGAAGAGGATGACCACAACAACAATCACTTCCTCTAATTGTGTGTCTCCCCCTTGGCTGTCCGCTGAGAACTGTGGCATTTCACTTCTGTCTTTATCAGTCAAAAAAAGGGAGGCTAACTAATTTAGGTCCAACGCCCCACTCGTTAGCGACGAGGGGTCAGAGAACATCCTGCTTTCTCAGAACCAGTAGTTACGCCACTATACCCCTCCTTCCTGCCTGACGGGAAGGAAGGATTATTTATGAAAAATGGAGAAGTACTGTATGTCAACACGCATCTTACCCCGCCCACACAGACTGTGACAGGGCTGAAACCCACAGCCGATTCTGCTTGAATGATCCCATCAAACCAACCAAGGGCAGGCTCCCTACCAGCAGGCCAGCCTACAGCCACTGCCAGCAGGCAGCCAGCCTGGTATGTCAGGTATATAGGGAGGAGAGATGGGGGGCCATTCTAGAGCTACAAGCAAGTCAAGACGATGCAAAACTGGTTCACATTTCAAGAATCCATGGTGCAATTGCATTGTACACTCTATACAATGATATGGTCACACTATGATCTACAAATGGTCATATTATCAACAAACTATCTGTTGATAGGCATCTGCTTGCTAAGATCACGTTTAGGTTTAGAATAAGGTTTAGGGTAAGGGTTAAGGTTCGGATTAGGGCTAGGGCTAGTGTCTACTTCGTTGAAATGTTTTTGACAGTTATTGAACATCTACCGTACTTGGGACTATCCAATAGAAGTGCTACCTGACAGGATATTATTCACTCACAGTCCAAATTAATGTTAGAGTTTTAACACAGTGAGTCAGTTTGGACAAATGTTAACTTTGGTTCAGTTCTGCAACATTAGGTAAACATTGTTGCA
Organism: Salvelinus alpinus; assembly: GCF_045679555.1. NCBI lineage: Eukaryota > Metazoa > Chordata > Actinopteri > Salmoniformes > Salmonidae > Salvelinus > Salvelinus alpinus. Next base: position 22,369,045 of record NC_092100.1, read on the forward strand.
GGGTCACGGAATGACCAAAGTATTTTCAGATTAATTATGGAAAATGTTTAACTATCAGATAGGGTCTGTGAAGTTTCGGTAACGTGCCGTTTGCTCCTCACCCAGTTCCCCTTTGCAAGTCTCAGAAAAGGGAACTTGGCCAACAAGCACTCATGCATTCTCAAACTAAAACAAAGGAGCCAGCCTGCATAAGAAATTTGAGGAAGCACACAAATGATTGCATCTATGAACTCCAAACATACCAAATTGCAGGTGTGTTATGAATTTAAGAATGCTATCGAAATGTAATTTGGAATCAAAAGTTTGTTTTGGAAGCTGTCAAACAAATCTCCCAATCAGTATTTCACTTTTTGCAATTTTCCATCCTGGACTTTCCATTCAAATGTGTTTGTTGTTCTCGTTCCTATACTTCCCCCAGAAAACTCTTCCTCACTTTAAGATGCCTGTGGAATTTACAGGGTAGGTTCAATAGATGTGTGGTATATTGATTTATTCAAAATCAATAACTTTATATAACTATTATTTAATGACCCCATGCATCATGAATACGTTGTAGAGTATTTTGCACAAGGCAGATGAGTCAATGCCATGTGAAATCTATCTCGTTTTGAGAACATGTAGTATTTGATATCTATTACGCAGGTTCTCCATTTTCAAGTGGGAGAGGAGGACAAGGGTTTAAAAAGCCACAGAGGCATGTTCCCAGCAAACTATCACACAGTCACTAGACACACTCTACTGAGATGGGTGTGCAATCCCTCGCCACTTCACTACCCCTCCACACACACGCACACACACACACACACACATATGTTTTCTTCTGGATCAAATGGAGGCATGACTATGGGTATGGCCAATGGTGCCATTGACGACTGAACACTTGAGGCCCTCATGTTGACCGCAGTAACAAAAATGAACTGTTTTAAAGCTAGTTTCCTGCTACACATGTTGCCATGTGGTGGAGATAAAGTGTTTAAGTTTTAAAGCTAATTTCCTGCAATTCTACACATTTTGCCATGGCTTATGCCATCTGAGTGACTCAAACATTATAACAAAATCAATGGGGGCCACATTCAATGACAGAAATACTCCGGAATGCATAATTAAAAAATATATATTTATATTCTCCTTGACTGTCTAACTTTTATTTTGGTGATTGTTAGTTCTCAAAGTTTATATTATAAAAAAGTATATAAGTCCATTATCTTTTCTACACACTTTATATCTGGTTTTAATCATTTACAATTACACTGAAAAAGTTTTACCATCCCGAAAATATAATTTTTCAAAATCATAAAAACATATTTACTGTTTGGACTTTTCTGTGCAGAAAACCCCCTGACACACACACATACGCACACACACCATGTACGCCGAGCTCATTAGTTAGAAGTGCTCACAATTTACAGAAGCTCCAGCTCACAGCTTTCAGCATAGGCTTTTTCCATTTGTGGTGGCATGTTTGGGTGAGCTGAGCCCCTTGTTAATGTAAAAAATGTACCCTTACCTTTATCCTGATGGAATCTTAATTGTGCTTCTCGGGGCCGCCTGAAAGCCATTCATCAGCGTCACACTCGCCCAGGAAAAGAGACAAGGCCTGTCGAAAATACTTTTTTTTATCATATCAGTCTCTGAAACTTGAAACAAAGTGATATATTAGGCTACACACACTGGCACACACACACACTCACATCATACACACAGATGTGAGGATTCACGTACACACAGGGCAGGCTCCAGACATAAGCGATATAAGCAGTTGCTTAGGGACGCAGGCCACTAGGGGAGAGTTAGAATAGTAGAAGTTGGACATTTGGTTGCATCTGCAAATGTTCTATTGTTATGTCAGTCAGTGACAGTCACTCAATTGGCTATGTCAGCTAACCATATTTCGATTGGGAAGTTAGCTGGCAAGTCTTTTAGTAATCATTGCCGAATACCGAGCGGTCAAGCAGGGCAAGCGCCCAGGGGCCCTGACCTCCAGGGGGCACCCATTGATTTTGTTAGTCACTCTCACTCAGATATCATTAACATGGCACAAGTCATGGAAAATGTGTATAATTACAGGAAATTAGCTTTAAACTGAAAAAAATGTCTCTCCACCCCATGGCAAAATTTGTAGAATTGCTTGAAATTCTACCAAATCTCGCTTATTGCCCCTGAAAGGCTGGAGCCGGCCCTGCGTACACAAACACATTTCTCCCCAAATGAAATTTGTGTTTGTTGTTTCCATTTGATTCTACTGGTCATCTATTGTCTTTTGATATTGATCTTGATTTCAATGGATCGAACAGAGAACACAACAGTGAACAATATCATTACAAAGGGTCCTGGGCTATGTTAGTCAAGGAAGATTTGAAGGTTTACTGGTGAATCCAATTAATTCACTCTAGTGCAGTGTATTCAATGTAGCCTGATATTGATAAATGCAAAGACGAGGGCTGCATGCACACATGGGCTGTGGAGACTTTCAGAGGGTAGTGGCTGTGTGAGTCTGGCAGGGGAGGGACTATTTTTCATGTTTGCCATATCAGCCAACCACTGAGGACAACACCACAGTGGCACTGTAAAGAACCTTGCATCTGAATCATGTGACTCAGTGTAATTGCTAGCCTGCCTTTCAGCTTCGAAATGAAAGTAAGATTTGGCCATTTTTCAACACAGAGGGCTAAAAGGAGACTGCAATCCACCACAAATCTCCCCATACAGCGTACACCCACTTCTGTTTTACCAGAAGTCAATAAGCAAAAGCAGCACTCACTAAGGTGCTATAGGCCTGTCCTGCTCCTGTACATGTAAATATACGGATGCTTACACAGCCAGGTTCACTGCAGTTTCTTCTGTCATGCCAATGTAGATTCACTGACTGATTCTTATTCTGTTGTCTGACTATTTTTGTCATATCTTGTAACCTACAGCTTCACTAAGTTATTCAGATTTCCGAGAAAATATACATTCTGCTTTTGCTTATTGGGAGAAAAATAGACAACCATTGTATTTGTGACAACCATTTGTGACAACCATTTTTCTTTTGGACGTTGTTCACTTTCTGTTCCGACTTCACTTCTGCCAGCCATCTGCAAGCTCAGGGGGAAATGACCAATGTTCCCTCTAAGCTGTGCTCGTGCGCGGGTGCGCAGTAGACTGCCGTGCAGAATAAATATCAGCCCACAGAGAGAAACACTACAATGAGTTTCACTCAACTTTCTTGAGCAGTGGTCACCAACTGGTCAATCGCGATCGACTGGTCGATCTCCAAGGCATTGCTAGTCGATCACCCAACCTTTCTGTAAAAACCAACAATAAAACCTGTTGGCAATAGGTGTACCCGATCGATTCAGCTGCCCTGCATGCCGGGTAGGAAAACTGTTGCCATTTTGAACCATTTCATGTGTCTGAAGGTACAAACTCTGCCTTCCCAGCGGGCGGGCCTGGAGAGAAATCAAGTGCACTATAGGCCTACCGCTGGCCAATCGGATGGCTCAGATTACCGTGTCTGCAGTAATGTAGCAGGCATTAAAGAAAGCTATAGAATATTTGATACTGAGATTTTAAAACTTTTAAAACCATTACTAGAGAGAGACTGTCAACAAATACAGCACAGATCTTCTGTTTTTATGAGTGAGTTCATGTTTAAGTTCTTATTCAGCACTGTCAACACTTTGTATTCAACACTTTTATAAGCCATAAAATGCGTGTTCTTTCTATTTCAACTCAGCGCTATAACAAGCACTGCAGCAGTAATGAATGAGTAGGAAAATGTACTTATAGGCTTGCATTGTTGTTATTATTAGCGGCTTGGGTCTTTTTTTATATATTTAACTTTCTCTCTTCATAGGAGTAAAAACATGAATGTGCGCATGAGGCAGAATGAATGTGGTGCGACTCGAGTTTTGCAATCAGCTGGAAGACAGTGTCCCTTTTTGGTCAGTGTCAGTGGAGGAAAGGGAGAGCGGAGGGATGCTGAGGGTCTTGTTCTCTCCCTCCACTGAGACTGACCATCAGATGCAGGCACCATCAGCCCAGTAAAATAGAGTTTTCATTGTTAACACTCAACGTGTAATTTTACTGTGACAATTGTAATCGAATCAACGCAATATTAGCAACTTTCAATGCAACATACCGAAACAAAAATAACTAAGCAAGAAATGTTGTTGTAGGCAGAATGCATTGGAGCAGGATTCTATTGCACTGACACGCACAACTCAGCCCATACTCTACACAGACCTATGCGACATAAACAAACAGAGTTGCAGTAGACCTATATGCAAACAGACCATTGTCATATATGGATCTGTGCCATTTACTTTGAACTGGACTGTGTTTACAGCATGAGCGGTCATGAGTAGATGCACTTGTTTTGAGATCAAAGCAAGAGATGCATGTAGCCAGGTGTGCACATTGTGTTCATAACCATTGGTAGTTAGTGAGTTATTAGCCCATATATAGATCATTAGTAGTCAGCAATAGGGAAGTGATTGCTTCCTACAAGAGCACAAAACGTGTACATTTCTAGACATCTTTGAAAGCGAGTCAGGTAAAGAGCTTTTTTTGTCTTGAAGGGGCAGTGTTGTATTTTGAGACAGGCTTGATTAAGCTAAGTGGCCAATAGGCAGAGGGTAGTATAATTTGTCTGATTCACTGTAGTAATGGTATGGGAATAATAATGCATTTTATTTTGTAAAGTGGTTTCTTGCATCAAACAACACAACAACATTTGCAGTCAACTCCTTGTCTGAAGGACAAGTGAATAAATTGGTTAATGTCAAGCCCTGCATGTTTTTTTCAAAAGTCTCATGGAATGTAGGTCTACATTGAACACCACACATTGGCTGCTATCGTAGGCTGATGCAGGAAGTGAAAGGTTGAGGTAAGTGTCTGTGCATGCATGTGCGCATGTGAGTCCTGATGAGGTCCAGAGGAAAGTCAGCCAGATCAGGTTATACACCACATGGGTTCCCATTGATCCAATCAGCCATCCACAACCTCTCTGATATACTGTTGTTTCGCAATTTAACATTTATCTAAACCAGGGCTCTCCAACCCTTTTCCTGGAGAGCTACGTTCCTGTAGGTTTTCACTCAACCCTAATTTAGCACACTTGATTCTAATAATTAGCTGGTTGATTAGCTAAATCAGATTATTTACAACTGGGGTTGGAGTGAAAACCTACAGTACGGTAACTCTCCATGAACAGGGTCGGAGAGCCCTGATCTAACCTCATGCTCAGAGGCCCACAATCTTTCTGTGTCAGAGTTCCTTATTGAGCTGTATGAGAAGGGTTCATCAGTACTTGCCAGCAGGCCTGCATGCCTCTCCCCTCCACCTGCTCTGACCTCTACTCAGACTACCTGCAGCCATGTGCGCTGTCACCAGGCCCTATCTATCTATCTATCTATCTATCTATCTATCTATCTATCTATCTATCTATCTATCTATCTATCTATCTATCTATCTATCTATCTATCTATCTATCCCTCTCCGGACTACCACTCCCTTCTTCTCCTCTCCTCCCCACTTCCTCCACTCCTCCCCGCTGTGCACACCTGCTTTGGGAGCCTCTTGCCCAGGCAGGGTGGAGGAACAGACACTCTCTCTGTTTTCTTCCAGATAATCATCACATTGCTCACATGCTTACTCTTCTCTGGCTGCCTGGCCTGCCTCCAAGCTTACCTCAGGCAAGACCCATGCTGCATCTGCCCCTCCATACACGGGCCCCTCTAATAGCCTCTGAGAGCACACAATACAGCCTCTCTCTTTCTGTCTTCACCTCTACTCCACCTCTCTTTCTCAATGTTTCCACCTCCTCCCCACTCCAACCCCACCCCTGCATCTCCTACCGCAGGTGTCCCCAGGCTAAGGGAAAAGCAGGGTTCATTACGCTGTTGAGGTACAGCTAGGGTTGTAAATCCCCCCCCCCCCCCACCTCCACCACTTATATACTGTAGCTATTCAAAGAAAAGAATGCAAAGAGATAAAGAGATGCAGTACTTCCCCAACACGCATGGCAGATCATACACCATGTCTCATACCCACAGTACATTTGGAGGGTATATCATCAATGGTATTGTCACTATCTGACCTTATTCTCAATGGTCCAGGCATGTTTGGTGTTCAAGTGCCTCTTATCCAGAGGTCTGTTCATCTCTTCAGTGTACAACTAGTCCTATGGGCTCCAAAACAGCTATTGTGACTGTGTAAGCAGTAAGCAGTCCCTCACTCCTTCCTTGAGTTTTACTGTGGCCAGAGTCTCTGTGCAGATGGATAGGGCCCTGATCAATCAAGGAGGATCAATAGCTCCAGACTGGTGTGGGGTGAAAGTTGTGGGCTGACTGACATGTGAATGGTTGTCTGGGTGCAGAGGGGAGGGGACTAGGGAGTGGAAAGGGGAAGGGCCGTGTCGTGTAGTGTCACAGACTGTATTCTCTCAACAGGGGCATGAGTGAGATGGATGGAGAAACAGTGGAGCCAGTCGACACTACTACCTACCTACCTGACTGTCACTTCTCTCTGTTCACGATTCATTAAGTCAACAACCAGTTTGGTAAATGTCACCGTGCTGGAGGGGGAAAGCACAGAAAAAAACTCTTTTAACTGTTGTGCTTTCTTAGCGTGTGACTCCGTGCACTGTACTTTCTAAACATGTAGGGAGGGAGTATTCTTATGTTTGGCACATAGCCAAATGACTAAATATTCGTTTTTCCTATTATGTATTCCTTTTGCTGTTATCCTAGATGACATCATGTGTTGATCTAAATGACCTGATTTATGGTTAAGTGGTATCCGACCCTTATTTGTTATCAAGCACTTCGACACTTGAAGTCAACATTGAATCTGGTATTTCCCTCCCCAAACACAAAGTTCAAACGAAGCACAACAGAAGACCCTGGCATATTGAAACAAACCAGATATGACTTAACAGCTTAAATCAGCATAGAATCCCATCCATCTATCTGAGAGGCGTGAGGCCTCTGTGAGGTGATGGTGGTGGACAGGGTCACTGCTCTGTACTCTGCTTTATTGTTTCTGCTTGTCTTCCGGCCAGTTGCTGGCTCTGGTCTATGTATGATTCAGTCCAGATTCTGCCGTGTGTGGTGTGTGTGCCTCATACTAAGCCCTGTGACACTAGACACAGACAGTTACCAACAAGAAGGAAGGAAGTACAACTCAGAGTCCAATCACCCAACTGGCCGACCAGCAGCTGGCATCGCACTAGTGAAGAGTTCAAGGGGTTCGTTCTGCTTTCACAGGCCACCTACTGTAAAAGAGGAAATGGTTCAGAAATGGGGAGTCAACAAAAATAAACTCCAGGTTAAACTGTTAACTTATGAAATAAGGACCTAAAAACTAAGGACAAAAATCCAGTAAGTCAAATCTCCAAGCTACAAATCAGATACATTTCACATTCACACACCTACTACAGACCTACTTCTGTGTATATTGGGTTTGAGCTGAGGGTTGAGTGTTTGGGCGGCAGTCAGTCAGAAGTCATGGCGGTGTTTCCTGTTGTAGGGCGAGGAGGTGCCTCATGGTTGCATGCAGAGACAGGAAGTGGAGGGTAAATAGAGGGAATCCCATCCCTTCCGTTACCTCACATTAGCGCAGAAATTTCACAATAGCTTCCACTGTGGGATCCCGTCCCCTGGCCTCTCGTAATGACAAAGGAAGTTTGTGTGTCTGTCTGTACGGCCAGCTCAGCCAATGAGACAGAGAGGAGGATTTAAACCTTCTTTTGTATTCAGATGTTGAAATTCAATCAAACCATATGTATATGCTGTGTATTTGTTTCTAGACTAATTGTAGACCTAAAGAGGGTAAAGAGCTATGGCGTCAATGTTGCAATGCAAGTTTGACTGAATTAAGCCCCAAGTTTTTCCTGATGCCATCATATGAAACTTTCAATCACAACAAAGAAAACACAGCGAAGAGATACGTTTCATTGTAACTCTACAGGTTCAGGGTTATTATTTGCGGGCCCTTTGTTGTGGTTCGTAAAAAATGGACAGTGTGCAGAACGATGACAGATACAAGACTAAGAGAAAGTATGTGAACATATCATTATGATGCAATGGTGTGTAACCATGGAATGTTCTGGAGAATTAGCCTAGTTTGGGAAATGTCATAGTCATTGCTCACCTCCGCATAGAGCACTGGCTTCTCTTAGATGGTGACCTTATTTTTCTTATCTTTGCCTTCCATGTGAGACCTTGGGTTCACACAGTTATAATTCAAAATCATTTCCCGAGGATAAATATTGCTCTGAACTGCCATCCTGTACGACGGTAGCATCATTTGTATTGACAACGTTGTAAAACCGCAGATCTGCTTAATGGTGAAGTGATATGCTGCAACTGAATATTTGATGTCAATTTTATAGGAAAGTCATAAAAGATTTTCAAATCTCAATTTATCCTGTCAAACAAATATTGATTTAACCTGTGAATTTACAGAACCTTTCCTCCAGGTCCTGGAGGGCTAAAGGATGAATGGTTGGACCATAAATAGCATGTCCAAATCACAATTACATTTTTTCACTTTTTATATTGCAATAGGGCTTAACTATCTAATTTGAATTTACTTGCGAGTATGATGGAGTGCCTCAGGGAGAAATATTGATTCCACAGATTTAGAACCTGCTGCCTGGATAAATGATAGCCCAATACCAGCAGTTGACGCTATTGAGTCGTTTAATCCTACCATCCTAAGGGAATGCATGCAGCCGGCTATACACTCGTATCTCCCATGGACCAGTTTATACATTCTCCATTCAGGCTGCAAAGGTGACAATTTCCTCCTTCACTCGATTTAATGGCGAGAATGCAGATAAAAAAATATGCATTCTTTCTAAATGAAATACTATTTTCCACCACCACGCTAGAGTAGCAAATGCTAGTCCTGGATGTTGCGTATCGCGTTCAGCCAATTTCAAATATAAAATATATTTAGATTTGTTTAACCCTTTTTTTGGTGTTATTTCATAGTTTTGATGTCTTCACTTTTATTTTACAATGTAGCAAATAGTACAAATAAAGAAAAACCCTTGAATGAGTAGGTGTGTCCAAACTTTTGACTGGTACTGTCAGTATGAAAAGTACAAGTAAAATCATAAATCATTTCACATTCCTTATATTAAGAAAACCAGACGGCACAGTTTTCTTGCTATTTTAATCTATTGTTAGCCAGGGGCACACTCCAACACTCAGACATAATTTACAGTACAAACAAGACATTTGTGCCAGATCAGAGGCAGCAGGGGTGACCAGGGATGTTCTCTTGATAAGTGTGTGAATTGGACCATTTTCCAGTCCTGCTAAGCATTCGAAATGTAGCGAGTACTTTTGGGTGTCAGGGAAAATGTATGGAGTAAAAAGCACATTATTTTCTCTAGGAATGTAGTGGAGTAAAAGTAAAAGTTGTCAAAAATATAAATAGTGAAGTAAAGTATAGATACCACCCAAATATTACTTAAATAGTACTGTTACGCGGAGGGGAGCAGGTGAACCTAAGAGCAGACTCAGACGAGGAGACTGGGATAAGGTAACCAAGGTATATATTGAAAAACAGGGTGCAGATGGGGTGCAGGCCAGGGAAAGCTCGGGCTGGTTGCAGGGAGCCAGGTGCTGAGGCTGAGGCTGAGGCAGGAACGAGGGGAGTTGGGGCTGGGTAAGCAGGTCCGGAGAGGAATCCAAGGAAGCAGTAGAGTGGGGGGTCCAGGACATGTTAGCAGGACTGACGAGACGTGGGACTGGAGACAGGGACCCGAGTCAGAGCGGACAGAACTGTAGCAGAGAGGAAAACAGCGTCAGTCAAGGGAAAACAGGCACAACACAAAAACAGGATCTATGCAGGAACAAACGGCTAAAAACGTAGACTGACTGAGCAGAGGTTACGATCTGACAGTGTGGAAGTGGCAGAGCTGAGTATTTGTGGAGGTCTTGATTATGGAACAGGTTGCAGCTGGTGGGGATCTGCACTGCCTCCAACACACCTGTCTCCGCCCACACAATCACACACACAGAGAGAGAAAGAGGGAGAGAGCATTGGGGGAGTGGCAGCAGGTTAGGGAGACACAGGATGAGCAGTAGAGGGCGTGGCAGGCGCAGATGTAACAAGTACTTTAACTTCTCTAGGGTAGGGGGCAGCATTTTCACGTTTGGATGAAAAGCATACCCAAATTCAACTGCCAGTTACTCATCCCCAGGAGATAAGATATGCATATTATTAGTAGATTTGGATAGAAAACACTCTGAAGTTTCTAAAACTTATTTAGCAGGCGAAACCCCGAGGACAAACCATTCAGATATTTTTTTTTGAGGTCACTGTCTTTTCAAAACCAGATTTCTAAGCGAATTGCTTGCAGTTCCTACGGCTTCAACAGTCATGAGAAATAGGTTGAGGTTATTCCTTTGTGTAATGAAGAAATACGACCATCTTGAAGTCGAGGCACTCCAGGTGTCCTGGACATGCGCTTCAATCAAACAGAAGGCATGCGACATTTCGGTTTAATCCTGTATTGAACACATATCATCCCGTCTTCAATTTTATCGATTATTAACCTTAAAAAATACCTAAAGTTGTATTACAAAAGTAGTTTGACATTTTTTGGCAAAGTTTACAGGTAACTTTTGAGATATTTTGTCGTCACGTTTGAGCAAGTTGGAACCGGTGTTTTTCTGGATCAAACGCGCCAAATAAATTGACATTTTGGATATATATCGACGGAATTAATTGAACAAAAGGACCATTTGTGATGTTTATGGGACATATTGGAGTGCCAACAACAGAAGCTCGTCAAAGGTAAGGCATGAATTATATTTTTATTTCTGCGTTTTGTGTCGCGCCTGCTGGGTTTTGTTTTCTCTCTTTTGTTTGCTATGGTGCTATGCTCAGATAATAGCATTGTATGCTTTCGCTGAAAAGCCTATTTGAATTCTGACATGTTGGCTGGATTCACAACCAGTGTAGCTTTAATTTGGTATCTTTCAAGTGTGATTTAATAATGAAAGTTTGATTTTATAGTAATTTTCATAGTAATTAATTTTAATTTTTGCCAAGTGATACAGTAGCGTCTTGCCTAAACTCAGATTTTTGGATATAAATATGAACTTTACCGAACAAAAAATATATGTATTGTGTAACATGAAGTCCTATGAGTGTCATCCGATGAAGATTATCAAAGGTTAGTGATGAATTTTATCTCTATTTCTGCTTTTTGTTACTGCTCTCTTTAGCTGGAAAAATGGCTGTCTTTTTCTCATACCTAACATAATCGTTTGGTGTGCTTTCATCGTAAAACCTTTTTGAAATCGGACACTTTGGCTGGATTTACAGCAAGTGTAGCTTTAAAATGGTGTAAAATAATTGTATGTTTGAGGAATTTAAATTATGGGATTTCTGTTGTTTTGAATTTGCCGTTTCACTGGCTGTTGACGAGGTGGGACGCTACCGTCCCACATACCCTAGAGAGGTTAAAGTATTTTTACTTAAATACTTTACACCACCGGGTATGAGTGTATAACCGGCTGCATACATTCCCTTTGGACGTTAAGATGAAACAACTTAATATCGCCATCTGCCGGCTTTTGGTCTAGCTAAATGGCATACTGGAACATCAACTGGTAATGTCGACAAAAACACACAAATGTGTCTTTCCCACCCAAAGACAAAACACACAAATGAACGGTGCAGATTAAAAATAAGGTTGTAAACCGGTGTTAAAGGTCAGTCATTTCTGCATTAAATAAAATCTAATCTCTTAGTGTATGACCAGTGAATAAGACTGTCATGAACTGCAACCACTAGTAAATCTGCAACCAGAAGTCACCGGTTGGCATTTCAGACTGACATATTGACAGTAAGGGGACAATTAAAATAGTCTTATTCATCAGTTTGACAAGCAGGGCCTGACCCAGGCATAAGCGGTCGCTTATGGTGCCAGGTCGCTAGGCGGCCTCCGACAACTATTGAGAGTAAAAATAGAGGAATACACCTGGTGCAATTTTGAAATTTGATTTTAAACTGCAAAAATGTCTCTCCACTCTATGGCAAAATGGGTAGAATTGTAGGATATTAGTTCTAAAACTGCATATTTTTCTGTTTGCCCCATGGCAAGTGCAGAAAATGTGCTTTAAAATTGCAGTATTTCTGTAACGATTTTCTTCTTCATCTGATGAGGAATATGAAAGATCGGACCAAAATGCAGCGTGGTACGTGTCCATGTTAAATTTATTAAACTGAACACTGAAAATACAAAATAACAAAGGTGAAAAAACGAAACAGTCCTATCGGGTGACACAACACAAAACAGGAAACAACTACCCACAAACACAGGTGGGAACAGGCTACCTAAGTATGGTTCTCAATCAGAGACAACGAATGACAGCTGCCTCTGATTGGGAACCATACAAGGCCAAACACAGAAATACAAAACATAGAACAAAACATAGAATGAAAAACATAGAATGCCCACCCCAACTCACGCCCTGACCAAACCAAAATAGAAACATAAAAAAGGAACTAAGGTCAGAACGTGACAATTTCTCTATGCCTAATGGAAAAATGTGTAGAATTGCAGGAAATTCACTTCTTGCCGTCAAATCTCGCTTAGGGTCCCCAAAAGGCTTGGGTCGGCCCTGCTGACAAGCAAGAGATCCAATCCAGACCACTCATTATATGTTCCAGATCGTGCCTGTTCAAACAACAATATTAATCCACATTCAAACGGACAGCTGGGTCTTGTTTAGTATCCGTTCTGTCAATGTACCTGTCATCAACAACAACTGTACCATAATAATGTAGCAGAAGGAACATCACTGAGCCAATCTGATCAAGAGTTAAGATGGAGACTGAGACACTGATGATCAGGCCAGTCACACTGGTAGGTCAAGGATCGTCCTTCCTGTGTGGGGGCCAATGCACACAGATCAATACATAATATCGTACAAATTGAATTTGACCTGGATCGACCCAGACGGCGTGTGCGGCTGGCTGTGATCTGTGGACGAGTGCACAGTAAATCCTAATGATCAGCATGGGGAGGGGGAGTGAGGCGCGGTTGGGGGTGTAGTATCAGTTCATCACATCCAGCCAGGAGGTCAGACAGTTTCCCTACCATTACCTTCAAGATGGTTTCGCTAACATACAGCTCTGGAAAAAATTAAGAGACCTCTGCAAAATTCTAAGTTTCTCTGGTTTTACTATTTATAGGTATGTGTTTGGGTAAACATTTTAAAATGTGTTTTATTCTATAAACTACTGACAACGTTTCTCCCAAATTCCAAATAAAAATATTGTCATTTAGAGCATATTTGCAGAAAATGACAACTGGTCAAAATAACAAAAAAGATGCAGTGTTGTTAGACCTCGAATAATGCAAAGAAAATAAGTTCATATTCATTTTTAACTAACTCCCATCTCCAAGGGGACCAGCCAAGGGGGAGGAGTCTACAATAAATCAATTAGAAAGCACAAAAGGAGGGAGAGGCAGTGCAAACCATAGAAATTCATGCAAATTAGAAGTAGGTACGTATAATATGGTAAATAAAAGATCGACAAATTCCAAATTATCATTTAACACACAAAAAGGGCTGGTCTTCATTTGGGGGAAAACAAGGTAGGGCAACATGTGACACGTGCATGTTTGTGTTACTTTTACCCCCATCTGTACTGGACATAGCTGACAGGGTCAGTTGTAATCTTGTGCTTTTCAAACTGGCCCCCAGACCATGGTATGGCATTTTTGTATGTAAATAGAGCAGTAATTCAACATAAATGAATAGAAATGAAAAGGATGGTTGTTTTTATCCAAGTAAAGACAAAGGAGATGATTGTGGATTACAGGAAAAGGAGAACCGAGCACGCACCCATTCTCATCTATGTGGCTGTAAAGGAGCAGGTTGAGAGCTTCAAGTTCCTTGGCGTGCACATCACCAACAAACTAACATGGTCCAAGCACATCAAGACAGTCATGAAGAGGGCACGACAAAAACTATTCCCCCTCAGGAGACTGAAAAGATTTGGCATGGGTCCTCAGATCTTCAAAAGGTTCTACAGCTGCACCATCGAGAGCATCCTGACAGGTTACATCACTGCCTGGTATGGTAACTGCTCGGCCTCCTACCGCAAGGCACTACAGAGGGTAGTGCGTATGGCCCAGTACATCACCGGGGCCAAGCTTCCTGCCATCCAGGACCTCTATACAAGGCGTTGTCAGAGAAAGGCCCTAAAAATTGTCAAAGACTCCAGCCACCCTAGTCATAGACTGTTCTCTCTGCTACCTCACGGCAAGCAGTACCGGAGCGCCAAGTCTAGGTCCAAGAGGCTTCTAAACAGCTTCTACCCCCAAGCCATAAGTCTCCTGAACAGCTAATCAAATGGCTACCCAGACTATTTGCCTCCCCCCCACACTGCTGCTACTCTCTGTTATTATCTATGCATAGCCACTTTAATAACCCTACCTGCATGTACATAATTACCTCAATTACCTCGACACTGGTGCCCCCGCACATTGACACATTGACTCTGAACCGGTACCCCTTGTATATAGCCCCGGTATTGTTATTTACTGCTGCTCTATAATTATTTGTTTTTCTTATCTCTTACCTTTTTTTAGGTATTTTCTTAAAACTGCATTGTTGGTTGAGGGCTTGTAAGTAAGCATTTCGCTGTCAGGTCTACACCTGTTGTATTCGGCGCATGTGACAAAACATTTTGATTTGATTTGATTTGATTTAAATATGTATTTGAACAAAAGCAAGATTTCTAAGCAAGATTTGTTTGTCTTTGCTGTATGTAATAATTTTGTTCAATAGAGATAATATAGATTTGTTTGTCTTTGCTGTATGTAGCAATCTCGTTCAGTAGAGATAATATAGATGTGTTTGTCTTTGCTGTATGTAGCAATTGCGTTCAGTAGAGATAATATATACAACTGTTTGGGTGCTTTTTATCCCTTCCTAATTTAATTTATATCTGATGCAACATAACAGAAATGTATCATAATTTATGCTAGTTCTCTATTTCTCAACAGACCATTTGTAAGACAATGGTCACAAACTGTGTCAGGATGTTAAAATAACTCTGTGAATGTTAACGTTTATGTCAAGATTTCACCTCATCCTATTTCCACTACAACTATGACAGGGGGCCACACGGTTATTTAAAGTTCTGCTGAAAGTTGTTTACCAGAAAAGTCAGCAGTAATCATACAGAGAATGAACCGAGTCTCCTTACCAGGAACAAAAACACACAGTTCATTTGGCCAACGACAGATGACTACGTTTGTTTTTACACTAATATATTTGTGTCCGACAGCCTTCACAGGGTCAAAGTGAAAAACAATCTGTGGAAAAAGCTCTCATTCAATTCCACCCGGCAACACAGCTCTTGTGACAAGGCTATTGTGTTGGTGTCGTTTACATGGCCAGTTTCTGTATATACTGGGGGAGGTTAAGGGCACATTTATTTGAGTCCATCTAATTGACGTTTGCGGATCGATGTAACAGAAAGCTTCTCTGCAGAGCCCGCCAATACAGACCTATTCCCCTGAGTGTCCCGGGTCCCCCTCAACACACGTACGAGGCCAGGCACATCATCAGTCACAACTATTGGTCCAGTCACAACATTTTGCACCTGCCCCACCACACAATCCCCATTGATCAGCTGGGGCACCTACCCCTCCACCATGAGGCACAATATTGTTGGAGGGACAGCTCACGGGCGTTAGTGGATGTGTCACTGGTGGCAATGCCTTGTCTATTGTCGACCAATTCCATGGGTATACTTCAGCTACGATAGAATGAAATCACCTTGTCAGGATTCCCTATGATAAGTCATAAGAAGCGCTGGCCCTTTGATGATTAGTGGGCCTGTGTAACCTGATGACATGGACTACTTCTAATGACAGTCCATTTGGCAGTTCCAGCTCTGAAGCATAAGACCATGCTGAACAGAACACACAGATGTTTTCTGAAGATTGGTCTTCTGAGTGGATTTATGTTCTTGGTTGGATCATAACTGACAGTCAGTGTAACACTCTGGTACTGTTGACTTACATCACTTCCTGGTGGACTCCCAGAGTGTCTGGTTCGTCAGTGGTGGGGATGTTCTGAGAGTGGAAGACATGTTCTGAGAGGAGTGAAACCCAGGCCACCCCAGCAACCAGAACACCCCTGGCTGTTTCAGGAGAAAGAGGTTCTGGGTGGGGAGGAGAAGAAATCTGTCTGGATGATTATAGGAGGCAAACAAGCAGACGTGCAGGGGGTGAGTAGGTGAGGGGCAGGGTGTATGTGTTTGTGTGTTCTGGGGGGTGAGGGGTTCCTGGAGAGATTTAGGTGGCATTTCAGAGGAGGCTCAGCGTGGGTGGCTCAGGGTTAAGTCAACCCCCCCTCCTCCTCCGCACCCCAGAGCCCCCAGTCCCCACTCTGCACCCCCCCCCCACCTCCACTGCATGCCTAATTCACAATCAGTTCCTCCACTCTACCCCTACCAACGACACCCCCCGCCCTTCGCCTAACACACAATCTAAGTAGAGTCTCTCTCATGGATTCAGCCTTGAGGGCCAAACAAAGTCTGAGCCCCATCTCCAAGCCTCCATGCTAATAGACCAGTAGCCTCATCAGCATTAGGGCATAATTACCATCAGTGAAGCCATAATTAGTGAGGAATTTTTGTAGCGTTGGTGTGAATGCTGCTGGTTTAATGAGCCAGTGGGGAGAGAGGTCAGGCGAGGAGAGCAGATACAATAGGGAGCATCAGCCTCAGAGCAGGCTCAACCACTCAGGGTCATATAGCATACAGCCGCTCTAAGGGGGGGGGGGGGGGGGGGTAGATCAGCTTTAATATTGCAGATAGATTGTGGCTTCCATCAATGTAATATATTTTTTGGTACAAATATAGATATACACTACCGTTCAAAAGTTTGGGGTCACTTAGAAACGTCCTTGTTTTTGAAAGAAGGCCAGCATCCCGGAGTCGCCTCTTCGCTGTTGACGTTGAGACTGGTGTTTTGCGGGTACTATTTAATGAAGCTGCCATTTGAAGACATGTGAGGCGTCTGTTTCTCAAACTAGACACTCTAATATACTTGTCCTCTTGCTCAGTTGTGCACCGGGGCCTCCCACTCCTCTTTCTATTCTGGTTAGAGCAAGTTTGCGCCGTTCTGTGAAGGGAGTAGTACACAGCATTGTACGAGATATTCAGTTTCTTGGCAATTTCTCGCATGGAATATAATTAATTTCTCAGAACAAGAATAGACTGACAGGTTTCAGAAGAAAGTTGTTCCACTGGACATCATAAGGTGAATGCACCAACTTGTAAGTCGCTCTGGATAAGAGCGTCTGCTAAATGACTTAAATGTAAATGTAAATGTAAAGTTCTTTGTTTCTGGACATTTTGAGCCTGTAATCGAACCCACAAATGCTGATGCTCCAGATACTCAACTAGTCTAAAGGCCAGTTTTATTGCTTCTTTAATCAGAACAACGGTTTTCAGCTGTGCTAACATAATTGCAAAATGGTTTTCTAATGATCAATTAGCCTTTTAAAATTAAAAACTTGGATTAGCTAACACAACGTGTCATTGTCATTTCTGCATCCTTTGACTCTCTATGTCCCCTATCCTCCAGGCCGGCTCGGTCCTCCCCTCCTGCTCCGTGGCTCGACGACTCATTGCGAGCTCACAGAACAGGGCTCCGGGCAGCCGAGCGGAAATGGAGGAAAACTCGCCTCCCTGCGGACCTGGCATCCTTTCACTCCCTCCTCTCTACATTCTCCTCTTCTGTCTCTGCTGCTAAAGCCAATTTCTACCACTCTAAATTCCAAGCATCTGCCTCTAACCCTAGGAAGCTCTTTGCCACCTTCTCCTCCCTCCTGAATCCTCCTCCCCCTCCTCCCCCCTCCTCCCTCTCTGCTGATGACTTCGTCAACCATTTTGAAAAGAAGGTCGACGACATCCGATCCTCGTTTGCTAAGTCAAACGACACCGCTGGTTCTGCTCACACTGCCCTACCCTGTGCTTTGACCTCTTTCTCCCCTCTCTCTCCAGATGAAATCTCGCGTCTTGTGACGGCCGGCCGCCCAACAACCTGCCCGCTTGACCCTATCCCCTCCTCTCTTCTCCAGACCATTTCCGGAGACCTTCTCCCTTACCTCACCTCGCTCATCAACTCATCCTTGACCGCTGGCTACGTCCCTTCCGTCTTCAAGAGAGCGAGAGTTGCACCCCTTCTGAAAAAACCTACACTCGATCCCTCCGATGTCAATAACTACAGACCAGTATCCCTTCTTTCTTTTCTCTCCAAAACTCTTGAACGTGCCGTCCTTGGCCAGCTCTCCTGCTATCTCTCTCAGAATGACCTTCTTGATCCAAATCAGTCAGGTTTCAAGACTAGTCATTCAACTGAGACTGCTCTTCTCTGTGTCACGGAGGCGCTCCGCACTGCTAAAGCTAACTCTCTCTCCTCTGCTCTCATCCTTCTAGACCTATCGGCTGCCTTTGATACTGTGAACCATCAGATCCTCCTCTCCACCCTCTCCGAGCTGGGCATCTCCGGCAAGGTCCACGCTTGGATTGCGTCCTACCTGACAGGTCGCTCCTACCAGGTGGCGTGGCGAGAATCTGTCTCCGCACCACGTGCTCTCACCACTGGTGTCCCCCAGGGCTCTGTTCTAGGCCCTCTCCTATTCTCGCTATACACCAAGTCACTTGGCTCTGTCATATCCTCACATGGTCTCTCCTATCATTGCTATGCAGACGACACACAATTAATCTTCTCCTTTCCCCCCTCTGATAACCAGGTGGTGAATCGCATCTCTGCATGTCTGGCAGACATATCAGTGTGGATGACGGATCACCACCTCAAGCTGAACCTCGGCAAGACGGAGCTGCTCTTCCTCCCGGGGAAGGACTGCCAGTTCCATGATCTCGCCATCACGGTTGACAACTCCATTGTGTCCTCCTCCCAGAGTGCTAAGAACCTTGGCGTGATCCTGGACAACACCCTGTCGTTCTCAACTAACATCAAGGCGGTGACCCGTTCCTGTAGGTTCATGCTCTACAACATTCGCAGAGTACGACCCTGCCTCACGCAGGAAGCGGCGCAGGTCCTAATCCAGGCACTTGTCATCTCCCGTCTGGATTACTGCAACTCGCTGTTGGCTGGGCTCCCTGCCTGTGCCATTAAACCCCTACAACTCATCCAGAACGCCGCAGCCCGTCTGGTGTTCAACTTTCCAAAGTTCTCTCACGTCACCCCGCTCCTCCGCTCTCTCCACTGGCTTCCAGTTGAAGCTCGCATCCGCTACAAGACCATGGTGCTTGCCTACGGAGCTGTGAGGGGAACGGCACCTCCGTACCTTCAGGCTCTGATCAGGCCCTACACCCAAACAAGGGCACTGCGTTCATCCACCTCTGGCCTGCTCGCCTCCCTACCTCTGAGGAAGTACAGTTCCCGCTCAGCCCAGTCAAAACTGTTCGCTGCTCTGGCACCCCAATGGTGGAACAAACTCCCTCACGACGCCAGGTCAGCGGAGTCAATCACCACCTTCCGGAGACACCTGAAACCCCACCTCTTTAAGGAATACCTAGGATAGGATAAAGTAATCCTTCTAACCCCCCCCCCCCCCCTTAAAAGAGTTAGATGCACTATTGTAAAGTGGTTGTTCCACTGGATATCATAAGGTGAATGCACCAATTTGTAAGTCGCTCTGGATAAGAGCGTCTGCTAAATGACTTAAATGTAATGTAAATGTAAATTGGAACACAGAAGTGACGGTTGCTGATAATGGGCCTCTGTACACCTATGTAGATATTCCATAAAAAATAATCAGTTTCCAGCTGCAATAGTCATTTACAACATTGACAATGCCTACACTGTATTTCTGATCAATTTGATGTTATTTTATTGGACAAAAAAATGTGCTTTTCTTTCAAAAACAAGGACATTTCTAAGTGACCACAAACTTTTGAACGGTAGTGTATGTATATTGATGGTTATTAAAATGTCACGCAAGGGTAAGACTACACAAAACACAGCCCTTATTTTAAGTGTTTCTAAAATGCTTTCCTTTCAAAAACAAGGACATTTCTAAATGACCCCAAACTTTTGAACAGGAGTGTATATTGGGAGTAGTGCCTTTCCTCAGCCACAGTGTGTTGTTTGCAAAAGTACTATCTCACAACTCGATAAAACCTTCACTCGTGTGCAGACATTTAGAAGCAAAACATGCCAATTTGAAAAATAGTTTTTTGAGCGAGAATTAAGACGACTTTCAAGTAGTTAGACATGTAAAAAAGCAACAGATACCATTCATAAAAAGGGCAAGAAACGTCTTATATGGTGAGCTACCGAGTGGCTAGGACAGGCAAGCCTCATGCTATTGTGGAGGACTTAATTCTTCCTGCTGCCGCGGATATAGCTGGGACAATGGTGGGGGAAAAGGCCCAAAAACTACACAAACAATGCCTTCATCAAACAACACTGTTTCACGATGCATCAGTGACATGGCAGGAGATGTTTTGAAACAATTACTGCTTCGCATACAAGCCAGTGAATTATATGCGTTACAGCTGGATGAGTCAACAGACTTGGCAGGCCTGTCACAGCTCCTAGTATATGTCCGCTACGTTTATGGGGGTCAAATAAGGAAGACATCCTCTTCTGAAAACCACTGGAAACCAGGATAACAGGAGAGGATATTTTTAAAGTACTGGAAAGCTTTGTGACATCAAATGGACTTTGGTGGTCAAGGTGTGTTGGTATCTGTACTGATGGCGCAAAAGCCATGACAGTTCTACATGACATCTTGTAGTTCCAAGATGGCGTAGCAGTCGTACGTGTGTGTTTGTCTTTGTCTTATACCGTGTCTTATCCCATGTAAATAGCCTGTCTTTTTCATATATATCTTAATTTCACTTTCTATCTACAAACTAAATATACTTTCCTGCAACCCGCCTCACCCAATGTGGTACGGATCTGCTATTTTTCTTCCTTATAACTGTAACTTCCATCAGGAGCTAGCCAGCTAACTAGCTACTAGTCTTTGTTAGCCACGGCTAGCGGTCTTCACCTTTTTCTCGGCCACCAGCCAGCCTTAACTCAGACAACACCTGCCAGTCTGCACAGCGCGATATCAACCCAGAGCATATCGGATTGCTTCTCTTTACCACATCAACGGATTCCTGCCTCTCTGGATCATTACACCAGATCATCGAAGCTAGCTAGCTGCAAACGAGTGACTACTGTTAACTAACACCTCTGTCCCGAAGCAAGCACCAGCTAGCCTTGAGCTAGCCTCGAACTAGGCCCATATACCAGCTAATTCTAGGGATAAAATACCTCCTTTGCCAATTTGCCAATTGGCCTGGACCCTTTATTGTCGACACGGAGCCCCGCCGATCCATCACGACTGGACTGCCAACGTGATCGACAGATGTGGTCTTAACAGGCTATTCTGTTACGATGTCGCCGAAGAACCATCTACTATCTCCGGCCCGCTAGCTTTTCTGAACGCTGTGTCCCCTGCTCGCCTAGCTTAGTAGTGACTACCGAACGGCACCCTGACTCACCTATTGCTGCTCTTTTGACCCTATGATCACTCGGCTACACAGCTGATGCCCCCTGGACTGTTTCAATAACATGGTACCTCATTTTGTTTACCTGTCGGTCCCAGCCTCAAACTGAGGTCCTGTATGTACCTAACTGACCCGCTCTGCCCATTCATCGCCATTTACCCATTCTGGTCTTAGCTCTCCTGATCAACAACTGTGATTGCTTTATGCCTCTCTCTAATGTCAATATGCCTTGTCTATTGCTGTCTTGGCTAGTTCATATTGTTTTATTTCACTGTAGAGCCCACCCCACACACATGCGGAGACCTCACCTGGCTTAACTGGTGCCTCCAGAGACGAAACCTTTCTCATCGTCACTCAACACCTAGGTTTACCGCCACTGTACTTTACATCCTACCATACCATTATCTCAACATTATGCCCTGAATCTTTTCTACCACGCCCAGAAATCTGCTCCTTTTATTCTCTGTCCCCAACGCACTAGACGACCAGTTATTATAGCCTTTAGCTGTACCCTTATCCTACTCCTCCTCTGTTCCTCTGGTGATGTAGAGGTTAACCCAGGCCCTGTAGCCCCCAGGTCCACTCCTATTCCCCAGGCGCTATCATTTGTTGACTTCTGTAACCGTAAAAGTCTTGGTTTCATGCATGTTAACATCAGAAGCCTCCTCCCTAAGTTTGTTTTATTCACTGCTTTAGCACACTCCACCAACCCTAATGTCCTAGCCGTGTCTGAATCCTGGCTTAGGAAGGCCACCAAAAATTCTGAAATTTCCATCACCAACTACAACATTTTCCGCCAAGATAGAACTGCCAAAGGGGGTGGAGTTGCAATCTGCTGCAGAGATAGCCGGCAGAGTTCTGTCATGCTATCCAGGTCTGTGCCCAAACAGTTCGAGCTTCAACTTTCAAAAATCCACCTTTCCAGAAATAAGTCTCTCACTGTTGCCGCTTGTTATAGACCCCCCTCAGCCCCCAGCTGTACCCTGGACACCATATGAATTAATTGCCGCCCATTTATCTTCAGAGTTTACACTGTTAGGTGACATAAATTGGGACATGCTTAACATCCCAGCCGTCCTACAGTCTAAACTAAATGCCCTAAATCTCACACAAATTATCAAGGAACCTACCAGGTACAACTCTAAATCCGTAAACATGGGCACCCTCATAGATATCATCCTGCCCAACCTGCCCTCTAAATACACCTCTGCTGTCTTCAACCAGGATCTCAGCGATCACTGCCTCATTGCCTGCGTCCGTAAAGGGTCCGCAGTCAAACGACCAACCCTCATCACTGTCAAACGCTCCCTAAAACACTTCAGCGAGCAGGTCTTTCTAATTGACCTGGTCCGGGTATCCTGGAAGGATATTGATCTCATTCCGTCAGTAGAGGATGCCTGGTTATTCTTTAAAAGTGCTTTCTTCACCATCTTAAATAAGCATGCCCCATTCAAAAAACATAGAACTAAGAACAGATATAGCCCTTGGTTAACTCCAGACTTGACTGCCCTCGACCAGCACAAAAACATCCTGGGGTGTACTGCATTAGCATGGAATAGCCCCCGCAATATGCAACTTTTCAGGGAAGTTAGGAACCAATATACACAGCCAGTTAGGAAAGCAAAGGCTAGATTTTTCAAACAGAAATGTGCATCATGTAGCACAAACTCCAAAAGGTTCTGGGACACTGTAAAGTCCATGGAGAATAAGAACACCTCCCAGCTGCCCACTGCACTAAAGCTAGGAAATACTGTTACCACCAATAAATCCCTGATAATCGCTCATTTCAATAAGCATTTTTCAACGGCTGACCATGCTTTCCACCTGGCTACCCCTACCCCGATCAACAGCCCTGCACCCACCACAGCAACTTGCCCAAGCCTCTCCATTTCTCCTTCACCCAAATCCAGATAGCTGATGTTCTGAAAGAGCTGCAAAATATGGACCCCTACAAATCAGCTGAGCTAGACAATCTGTACCCTCTCTTTCTAAATTTATCCACTGCAAATGTTACTAGACTGTTCAACTTCTCGTATCATCTGAGATCCCTGAATATTGGAAAGCTGCCGCGGTCATCCCCCTCTTCAAAGGGGGAGACACTCTAGACCCAAACTGTTACAGACCTATATCTATCCTACCCTACCTTTCTAAAGTCTTCAAAAGCCAAGTTAACAAACAGATCACCGACCATTTCGAATCCCACCGTACCTTCTCCGCTATGCAATCTTGTTTCTGAGCTGGTCATGGGTGCACCTCAGCCAGGCTCAAGGCTCAAAACGATATCATAACCGCCATCGCTAAAAGACAATACTGTGCAGCCGTCTTCATCGACCTGACCAAGGCTTTCGACTCAATCACTGCATTCTTATCGGCAGACTCAACAGCCTTGGTTTCTCAAACGACTGCCTCACCTGGTTCACCAACTACTTCTCAGATAGAGTTCAGTGTGTCAAATCAGAGTTCAGTGTGTCAAATCAGTGTGTCTGGACCTCTGGCAATCTCTATGGGGGTGCCACAGGGTTCAATTCTTGGGCCGACAACTACAAATAACTAGGTGTCTGGTTATACTGTAAACTCTCCTTCCAGACTCACATTAAGCATCTCCAATCCGAAATGAAATCTAGAATTGGCTTCCTATTTCGCTACAAAGCATCCTTCACTCATGCTGCCAAACATACCCTCGTAAAACTGACCATCCTACCGATCCTTGACTTCGGCGATGTCATTTACAAAATAGCCTCCAACACTCTACTCGGAAAATTGGATGTAGTCTATCACAGTGCCATCTGTTTTGTCACCAAAGCCCCATATACTACTCACCACTGCGACCTGTATGCTCTCGTTGGCTGGCCCTCGCTTCATATTCGTTGCCAAACCCACTGGCTCCAGGTCATCTATAAGTCTTTGTGAGGTAAAGCACAGCGTTATCTCAGCTCACTGGTCACCATAGCAGCACCCACCCGTAGCACGCACTCCAGCAGGTATATTTCACTGGTCATCCCCAAAGCCAACACTTCCTTTGGCCGCCTTTCCTTCCAGTTCTCTGCTGCCAATGACTGGAGCGAATTGCAAAAATCACTGAAGCTGGAGACTTATATCTCCCTCATTAACTTTTAGCATCAGCTGTCAGAGCAGCTTACCGATCATTGCACATGTACACAGCCCATCTGTAAATAGCCCACCCAACTACCTCATCCACATATTGTTATTTATTTTTTTGCTCCTTTGCACCCCAGTATCTCTACTTGCACGTACATCTTCTGCACATCTATCACTCCAGTGTTTAATTGCAAAATTGTAATTATTTTGTAATTTGTAATTATTAGCCTTTTTATTGCCTTACCTCCCTAATCTTACTACATTTGCACACACTGTATATAGATGTTTATATTTTGTTATTGACTGTACGTTTGTTTATCCCATGTGCAGCTCTGTGTTCTTTGTGTCGCACTGCTTTGCTTTATCTTGGCCAGGTCGCAGTTGTAAAGAAGAACTTGTTCTCAACTAGCCTACCTGGTTAAATTAAGGGTAAAATAAAATAAATAAAAAACAGGGAGACATAGTGGAGTGGTAACACGAGTGCCACTTGGTTACACTGCAGCTTCCACGAAGAGGCTGTTGCTGCCAAGGGAATGCCTGACAGCTTGAAATAAGTTTTGGTCACTACAGTGAAAATGGTTAAAGCAAGGCCCCTGAACTCGCATGTATTTTCTGCACTATGCAATAATATGGCAGCGACCATGCAACGCTTTTACAAAATACAGAAGTGCGCTGGTTATCAAGGGGCAAAGTATTGACACGTTTTTTTAAATTGAAAGACGAGCTTAAAGTTTTCTTAACTGACCATAATGTCCACTGACCGCTTGAATGATCACGAGTTTCTCACATGACTGGCCTAACTGGGTGATGTTTTTTTCTCACCTGAATTATCTGAATCTAGGATTACAGGGACTCTCCGCAACTATATTTAATGTGCGGGACAAAATTGAGGCTATGATTAAGAAGTTGGAGCTCTTCTCTGTCTGCATTAACAAGGACAACACAAAGGTCTTTCCAACATTGTATGATTTTTTTGTGTGCAAATGAACTCAAACTTACGAACAATGTCAAATGTGATATAGCGAAGCACCTGAGTGAGTAGGTTGCGCAATTACGCAGGTACTTTCCCAAAACGGATGACACAAATAACTGGATTCGTTATCCCTTTCATGCCCTGCCACCAGTCCACTTACCCGATATCTGAACAAGAGAGCCTCTTCGAAACAAGCGGTTCTGTTAAAATTTTATTTAATCAGTAGCCACTGCCAGATTTCTGTATTGGGCTATGCTCAGAGTATCCTGTCTTGGCAAATCGCGCTGTTAAGACACTGATGCCCTTTGCAACCACGTACCTTTGTGAGAGTGGATTCTCGGCCCTCACTAGCATGAAAACTAAACATGTGTGGAAAACGATTTAAGACAGAGACTCTCTCCAATACAACCCAACATTGCAGAGTTATGTGCATCCTTTCAAGCACACCCTTCTCATTAACCTGCGGTGAGTTAGTCACAGTTTTCGATGAACAAATAAGGTTTTATATGTAAGATGGTTAAATAAAGAGCAAAATTATTGATTATTATTATATTATTATTTGTGCCCTGGTCCTAAAAGAGCTCTTTGTCACTTCCCATAAGCCGGGTTGTGACAAACTCACACTCATTCTTATGTTAAATAAATGTATTGTATAATGTGTGTGTGTGGCAGGCTTACAATGATGGCAAAATAACAACATTTGAGAGTGTGCTGACCCTGGTGCTAGATGGGGTGCGCAGCTGGAGGTTGAATGTTTGAAGGGGTACGGGACTATAAAGTTTGGGAACCACTGACTTAGAAGAACCAAAACAATATGCATCCATGCCAAGTGCATTCTACCCAGGCAGGTCTGGACATGTATTCACATAGAATCCGGATAGGAATGCTGATATAGAATCAGTTTAGCCTTTTAGATCATAATGAATAAGATTACATAGCCGGGGGGACCTGATGTCTAAGACGGCTAAATTACTTCTTCTGCTTAGTCAGTACCTACTGTATGAAGCCAATGAAAACAGCAGAGTTGTATCTGCTATATAGTATGAGATAAGAAGTAGGCCAGGGGAACAGTCTCACTAGCTACGTTTCCATCCAACTGGTGACACATTTTCATGTGTATATTCTAAAATCTGTATAAAGAAAATATGTTCATTTTCCCACCAGTGGTGTGTTTCCCACAAACGGACTTGTTGCGGATAAAAATCAGTGTATGATGAAGTAGTGCACACAAAAAGTAGTTTTCCACTTAAGATTTCATGTACTGAATAAAAATCTAAAGTTCAGTGTGTTTCCATCGCATATCCAACTCTACCCTTAGTTTGGTCACAAAAACTGTTGCGTTAAATAGCAAATGTGTCACTCTGGTCATGGCATGTGCACTCTAGCCAACAGCTCACAGATATAGTGCGGGTAGGCTGTGCAGGTAGGCTGTGCAGGTAGGCTGTGCAGGTAGGCTGTGCAGGTAGGCTGTACAGGTAGGCTGTGCAGGTAGGCTAATCTACAGTTGAAGTCGGAAGTTTACATACACCTTAGCCAAATACATTTAAACTCAGTTTTTCACAATCCCTGACATTTAATCCTAGTAAAAAATTCCCTGTCTTAGGTCAGTTAGGATCACCACTTTATTTTAAGAATGTGAAATGTCAGAATATTATTAGAGAGAATTATTTCTTTCAGCTTTTATTTCTTTCATCACATTCTTAGTGGGTCAGAAGTTTACATGCACTCAATTAGTATTTGGTAGCATTGTGTAACGATTCTCGTCCTCTTCGTCTGAGGAGTATGAAGGATCGGACCAATATGCAGCGTGGTAAGTGTTCGTCATATTTTAATAATAAACTGAACACTACAAAACACAAAAATAACAAAGTGAATGAAAACGAAAACCGAAACAGTCCTGAATGGTGACACAAACACAAACCCAGGAAACAACCACCCACAACCAAAATGGGGAAAACAGGCTACCTAAATATGATTCTCAATCAGAGACAACGATCGACAGCTGCCTCTGATTGAGAACCATATCAGGCCAGACATAGAAATACATCAACATTTATTTTTTATTTTTTTATTTTTTTAATTTAACCTTTATTTAACCAGGTAGGCAAATTGAGAACACGTTCTCATTTACAATTGCGACCTGGCCAAGATAAAGCAAAGCAGTTCGACACATACAACAACACATAGTTACACATGGAGTAAAACAAACATATAGTCAATGATACAGTGAAAAAAAATAAGTCTATATACAATGTGAGCAAGTGAGGTGAGATAAGGGAGGTGAAGGCAAACAAATATATGTATAAATAAATAAAAATATAAAAAGGCCATGGTGGCGAAGTAAATACAACACAGCAAGTAAAATAAAACTAAAAACACTGGAATGGTTGGTTTGCAGTGGAAGAAAGCGCAAAGTAGAGACAGAAATAATGGGGTGCAAAGGAGCAAAATAAATAAATAAATACAGTAGGTAAAGAGGTAGTTGTTTGGGCTAAATTATAGATGGGCTATGTACAGGTGCAGTAATCTATGAGCTGCTCTGACAGCTGGTGCTTAAAGCTAGTGAGGGAGATAAGTGTTTCCAGTTTCAGAGATTTTTGTAGTTCGTTCCAGTCATTGGCAGCAGAGAACTGGAAGGAGAGGCGGCCAAAGGAAGAATTGGTTTTGGGGGTGACCAGAGAGATAAACCTGCTGGAGCGCGTGCTACAGGTAGGTGTTGCTATGGTGACCAGCGAGCTGAGATAAGGGGGGACTTTACCTAGCAGGGTCTTGTAGATGACCTGGAACCAGTGGGTTTGGCGACGAGTATGAAGCGAGGGCCAGCCAACGAGAGTGTACAGGTCGCAGTGGTGGGTAGTATATGGGGCTTTGGTGACAAAACGGATGGCACTGTGATAGACTGCATCCAATTTATTGAGTAGGGTTTTGGAGGCTATTTTGTAAATGACATCACCGAAGTCGAGGATTGGTAGGATGGTCAGTTTTACAAGGGTATGTTTGGCAGCATGAGTGAAGGATGCTTTGTTGCGGAATAGGAAGCCAATTCTAGATTTAACTTTGGATTGGAGATGTTTGATGTGAGTCTGGAAGGAGAGTTTACAGTCTAACCAGACACCTAGGTATTTGTAGTTGTCCACATATTCTAGGTCAGAGCCGTCCAGAGTAGTGATGTTGGACAGGCGGGCAGGTGCAGGCAGCGATCGGTTGAAGAGCATGCATTTAGTTTTACTTGTATTTAAGAGCAATTGGAGGCCACGGAAGGAGTGTTGTATGGCATTGAAGCTCGCCTGGAGGGTTGTTAACACAGTGTCAAAAGAAGGGCCAGAAGTATACAGAATAGTGTCGTCTGCGTAGAGGTGGATCAGAGAATCACCAGCAGCAAGAGCGACATCATTGATGTATACAGAGAAGAGAGTCGGTCCAAGAATTGAACCCTGTGGCACCCCCATGGAGACTGCCAGAGGCCCGGACAACAGACCCTCCGATTTGACACACTGAACTCGATCAGAGAAGTAGTTGGTGAACCAGGCGAGGCAATCATTAGAGAAACCAAGGCTGTCGAGTCTGCCGATGAGGATGTGGTGATTGACAGAGTCAAAAGCCTTGGCCAGGTCAATGAATACGGCTGCACAGTATTGTTTCCTATCGATGGCGGTTAAGATATCGTTTATGACCTTGAGCGTGGCTGAGGTGCACCCATGACCAGCTCTGAAACCAGATTGCATAGCGGAGAAGGTATGGTGGGATTCGAAATGGTCGGTAATCTGTTTGTTGACTTGGCTTTCGAAGACCTTAGAAAGGCAGGGTAGGATAGATATAGGTCTGTAGCTGTTAGGGTCAAGAGTGTCCCCCCCTTTGAAGAGGGGGATAACCGCAGCTGCTTTCCAATCTTTGGGAATCTCAGACGACACGAAAGAGAGGTTGAAAAGGCTAGTAATAGGGGTGGCAACAATTTCAGCAGATAGTTTTAGAAAGAAAGGGTCCAGATTATCTAGCCCGGCTGATTTGTAAGGGTCCAGATTTTGCAGCTCTTTTAGAACATCAGCTGACTGTATTTGGGAGAAAGAGAAATGGGGAAGGCTTGGGCGAGTAGCAGAGGGGAGGGCAGTGCTGTTGTCCGGGGTAGGGGTAGCCAGGTGGAAAGCATGGCCAGCCGTAGAAAAATGCTTATTGAAATTCTCAATTATAGTGGATTTGTCGGTGGTGACAGTGTTTCCTATCTTCAGAGCAGTTGGAAGCTGGGAGGAGGTGTTCTTATTCTCCATGGACTTTACAGTGTCCCAGAACTTTTTTGAATTTGTGTTGCAGGAAGCAAATTTCTGCTTGAAAAAGCTAGCCTTGGCTTTTCTAACTGCCTGTGTATACTGGTTTCTAGCTTCCCTGAAAAGTTGCATATCACGGGGGCTGTTCGATGCTAATGCAGAACGCCATAGGATGTTTTTCTGTTGGTTAAGGGCAGTCAGGTCAGGAGAGAACCAAGGGCTATATCTGTTCCTGGTTCTAAATTTCTTGAATGGGGCATGCTTATTCAAGATGGTGAGGAAGGCATTTAAAAAAAATGTCCAGGCATCCTCTACTGACGGGATGAGATCAATATCCTTCCAGGATACCTCGGCCAGGTCGATTAGAAAGGCCTGCTCGCTGAAGTGTTTCAGGGAGCGTTTGACAGTGATGAGTGGAGGTCGTTTGACCGCTGACCCATTACGGATGCAGGCAATGAGGCAGTGATCGCTGAGATCTTGGTTGAAAACAGCAGAGGTGTATTTGGAGGGCAAGTTTGTTAGGATGATATCTATGAGGGTACCCGTGTTTACGGAATTGGGGTGGTACCTGGTAGGTTCATTGATAATTTGTGTGAGATTGAGGGCATCAAGCTTAGATTGTAGGGTGGCTGGGGTGTTAAGCATGTTAAAATTTAGGTCGCCTAGCAGCACGAGCTCTGAAGATAGATGGGGGGCAATCAGTTCACATATAGTGTCCAGAGCACAGCTGGGGGCAGAGGGTGGTCTATAGCAGGCGGCAACGGTGAGAGACTTGTTTTTAGAGAGGTGGATTTTTAAAAGTAGAAGTTCAAATTGTTTGGGAACAGACCTGGATAGTAAAACAGAACTCTGCAGGCAATCTTTGCAATAGATTGCAACACCGCCCCCTTTGGCCGTTCTATCTTGTCTGAAAATCTTGTAGTTGGGGATGAAAATGTCAGAATTTTTGGTGGTCTTTCTAAGCCAGGATTCAGACACGGCTAAAACATCCGGGTTGGCAGAGTGTGCTAAAGCAGTGAACAAAACAAACTTAGGGAGGAGGCTTCTAATGTTAACATGCATGAAGCCAAGGCTATTACGGTTACAGAAGTCATCAAAAGAGAGCGCCTGGGGAATAGGAGTGGAGCTAGGTACTGCAGGGCCTGGATTCACCTCTACATCACCAGAGGAACAGAGGAGGAGTAGGATAAGGGTACGGCTAAAAGCTATGAGAATTGGTCGTCTAGAACTTCTAGAGCAGAGAGTAAAAGGAAGTTTCTGGGGGCGATAAAATAGCTTAAAGGAATAATGTACAGACAAAGGTATGGTAGGATGTGAATACAGTGGAGGTAAACCTAGGTATTGAGTGATGATGAGAGAGATATTGTCTCTAGAAACATCATTGAAACCAGGTGATGTCATCGCATATGTGGGTGGTGGAACTGTGAGGTTGGATATGGTATAGTGGTCAGGGCTAGAGGCCCTACAGTGAAATAAGCCAATAAACACTAACCAGAACAGCAATGGACAAGGCATATTTACATTAAGGAGAGGCATGCTTAATCGAGTGATCAATAAGGGTCCAGTGAGTAGAGGTTGGTTGGGGTCACGGCGATCCAGACAGCTGGCCGGGTAGATGGCTATCGGTAGCAAGATAGCATAGTATGGAAGTCTATTTGTAGATACCTCGTGCGTTTCCGTCGGTAGGTTAGTGGGGTTCCGTGTGGTAGAGGGGATCAATCCAAATTGGCAAAATAGATATAGTGACCCAAGAAAAAAAAGAAAAAAGAAAAAAATAATAATAATAATAATTGTCCGATATACTTATTCAGATAGCAGCCGATAAGACAGCTAACGGTTAGCGGGCCCCAGATGAGCGTTCAGGTAACGTCGGGACGGAGGTGCCATTTGGATAACTCCCTCGGGCAGATAACGTCGGCAGTCAGTCGTGAAGGCCCGGTGGGGCTCCGTATCTGCAGCAACAACAAAACAACAAAAAACGGGTCCGGATAGGTGGCTGTAGCCCAGGAATGGCTGATGGAACTCCTCAGCTGGCTAGCTCCGGAATGATTTGAGTTTGCTCCGGGATCGACGTAAGCCAGTAGTCACACGGTTTGCAGCTAGCTAGCTGCAAATGTCCAGAGCCTGCGGCTGAAATCCGGGGAAACTGAGAGAAAAAAAGTCCCGGAATGCTCCGGTCCGAGTCGCGTTGCACAAAAGTGCCGGTAGATTATCGAGCTAAAGGAATAGCTGATGACCACAAAACGTGGGCAGCTGAAACACCAACGCTAGCCAGCAGACCGGCTAATTTCTGGGCAGCTACAGATTAGCTTCTGGCTAGCTATCGGATAGCTTCTGGTTAGCTTTCTGGCTAGCTTCTGAATTAGCCCCTGGCTAGCTTCCACGGTGGTTTTTCAGATTTGAGGTAAATAATACTTTTTTGTAATTGGTGAAGCGGGTTGCAGGAAAGCTTTTGCAGGGAAGCTTTTGTAGTTGAGTTCTTGGATAATAAAATATATAAAAGATATGCGAAGAAAGGTGTAAATATATATATATACAGGACACGACAATACGAAACAGAAATGACGTCTGAACTGCTAAGCCATCTTGGACGAGATCACATAGAAAACAGAACATGGACTACCCACCCAAACTCACGCCCTGACCAACCTAACACAAAGACATAAAAAGAAACTAAGGTCAGAACGTGACACATTGCCTTCAAATTGTTTAACTTGGGTCAAATGTTTCAGGTAGCCTTCCACAAGCTTCCCACAATAAGTTGGGTGACTTTTTGGCCCATTCCTCCGGACAGAGCTGGTGTAACTGAGTCAGGTTTGTAGGCCTCCATGCTCGCACATGCTTTTTCAGTTCTGCCCACAAAATGTCTATAGGATTGAGGTCAGGGCTTTGTGATGGCCACTCCAATACCTTGACTTTGTTGTCCTTAAGCCATTTTGCCACAACTTTGGACGTATGCTTGGGGTCATTGTCCATTTGGAAGACCTATTTGTGATGTCTTGAGATGTTGCTTCAATATATCCACAGAATTTTCCATCCTCATGATGCCATCTATTTTGTGAAGTGCACCAGTCCCTCCTGCAGCAAAGCACCCCTACAACATGATGCTGCCACTGTCACGTCCTGACCATAGAGAGCTTTTATTCTCTATGTTGGTTAGGTTGGGGTGTGATTTAGGGTGGGTCATCTAGGTGTTTATATGTCGATGTTGGCCTGTTATGGTTCCCAATCAGAGGCAGCTATTTATCGTTGTCTTTGATTGGGGATCATATTTAGGAAGCCAATTCCCCTTTGTGCTTTGTGGGATCTTGTCTATGTATAGTTGCCTGTGAGCATTATTATTTAGCTTCATGTTTCGTTTGTTTGTTTTGTTGTTTTGTTCCTTTTAGTTTTCTATTCCAAAATAAAGGATGGATACATACCACGCTGCATTTTGGTCGACTCCTTACAACGATCGTGACAGAAGATCCCACCACAAACGGACCAAGCAGCGTGGCCACTAGGAACAGGTATCCTGGGCCTGGGAGG
Organism: Salvelinus alpinus; assembly: GCF_045679555.1. NCBI lineage: Eukaryota > Metazoa > Chordata > Actinopteri > Salmoniformes > Salmonidae > Salvelinus > Salvelinus alpinus. The sequence continues at coordinate 22,402,477 of NC_092100.1, forward strand.
ATATCCAGGAGGTAAAGATATCCTGGACTTGGGAGGAGATAATGGCAGGAGACGAAAGCCTTCCATGGAAGCAGACGCAAGCGGTGAAGGAAGGAGAGCGACAACGCCGGGGTTCGCGGCCACGACGCAAGCCAAAGAAGCAGCCTCAAAATGTTTTTGGGGGAGGCACACGGGGTGGTCGGCGAAGTTGAGGTGTGAGTCAGAGACCGAGGAGTTATTGGACAATTTGGAGGAGAGTGAACGGTGGGGCGAGTTAGAGACCTTCGAGGAGTTGTTGGACAAATTGGAGGAGAGTGAAGCGAGAGAGCTAATGGTTTGGCGTAGTATGCATGGCATTCGTCCTGAGGAGCATGTCATCAGCCCGGTGCCACCTGTACCGGTCCCACGCATCAGGCCCCCAGTGCGCCTCCACAGCCCAGTACGTCCTGTGCCTGCTCCTCGCACTCTCCCTCAAGTGCGCCTTCCCAGTCAGGTACGTCCTGTGCCTGCTCCTCGCACTCTCCCTGTAGTGCGTATCCCCAGTCAGGTACGTCCTGTGCCTCCTCCCCGCACTCGCCCCGAGGTGCGTGTCATTAGCCCGGTGCCACCTGTACCGGTCCCACACATCAGGCCTCCAGTGCGCCTCCACAGTCCAGAGCTTCCGGCGACAGTTCCCAGTCCAGAGCTTCCGGCGACAGTTCCCAGTCCAGAGCTTCCGGCGACAGTTCCCAGCGGTCGGGAGCCTCCGGCGACGGTTCCCGGTCCGGAGCTCCCAGCGACGATTCACGGTCCGGTTCCTCTGGCGACGACCCATGGTCCGGTTCTTCCGGCGACGAGCCACGGTCCGATTCCTCCGATGACGTGTCCACGAGCGGAGTGGGTACTTCGCCCCGCACCGGAACCTCCCCCGACGGTAGATGCCCACCCGGACCCTCCCCTATTGAGTCAGGTTTTGCGGCTGGAGTCCGCACCTTTGGGGGGGGTACTGTCACGTCCTGACCATAGAGAGCTTTTATTCTCTATGTTGGTTAGGTCGGGGTGTGATTTAGGGTGGGTCATTTAGGTGTCTATATGTCAATGTTGGCCTCTTATGGTTCCCAATCAGAGGCAGCTGTTTATCGTTGTCTCTGATTGGGGATCATATTTAAGCAGCCATTTCCCCTTTGTGCTTTTGTGGGATCTTGTCTATGTATAGTTGCCTGTGAGCATTATTATTTAGCTTCATGTTTCGTTTGTTCGTTTTGTTGTTTTGTTCCTTTTAGTTTTCTATTCCAAAATAAAGGATGGAAACATACCACGCTGCATTTTGGTCTACTCCTTATAACGTTCGTGACAGTCACCCCCGTGCTTCACGGTTGGGATGGTGTTCTTCGGTACAAAGCCTCCCCCTTTTTCTTCCAAACATAATGATGGTCATTACGGCCAAACAGTTCTATTTTTGTTTCATCAGACCAGAGGACATTTCTCAAAAAAGTACAATCTTTGTCCTCATGTGCAGTTGCAAACCGTAGTCTGGCTTTTTTATGTCGGTTTTGGAGAAGTGGCTTCTTCCTTGCTGAGCGCCTTTCAGGTTATGTCGATATAGGACTCGTTTTACTGTGGATATTGATACTTTTGTACCTTTGCTGTTGTTCTGGGATTGATTTGCACTTTTCGCACCAAAGTGCATTCATCTCTAGGAGACAGAACATGTCTTCTTCCTGAGCAGTATGACGGATGCGTGGTCCCATGGTGTTTATACTTGCGTACTATTGTTTGTACATATGAACGTCATACATTCAGGCATTTGGAAATTGCTCCCAAGGATGAACCATACTTTACATTTTACATTTTACATTTTAGTCATTTAGCAGACGCTCTTATCCAGAGCGACTTACAGTAGAGTGCATACATTTTATTACATTTTTTATTTTATTTTTTATTTTTTTTACATACCGAGACAAGGATATCCCTACCGGCCAAACCCTCCCTAACCCGGACGACGCTATGCCAATTGTGCGTCGCCCCACGGACCTCCCGGTTGCGGCCGGCTGCGACAGAGCCTGGGCGCGAACCCAGCCCAGCAACCCACTTTGGAGGTCTACAATTTTTTTTCTGAGGTCTTGGCTGATTTCTTTTGATTTTCCTGTGATGTCAAGCAAAGAGGCACGGAGTTTGAAGGTAGGCCTTGAAATACATCCACAGGTACACCTCCAATTGACTCAAATGATGTCAATTAGCCTATCAGAAGCTTATAAAGCCATGACATCATTGTCTGGAATTTACCAAGCTGTTTAAAGGGACAGTCAATTTAGTGTATGTAAACTTCTGACCCACTGGATTTGTGATACAGTGAAATAATCTGTCTTTAAACAATTGTTGGAAAAATTACTTGTGTCATGCACAAAGTAGATGTCCTAACCGACTTGCCAAAACTATAGTTTGTTAACAAGACATTTGTGGAGTGGTTGAAAAACAAGTTTTAATGACTCCAACCTAAGTGTATGTAAACTTCCGACTGTAGATTATGAGATTATTATAGATAAGAGCAAGAATATTTTTATTTGTCAAACGGCAGTCAAGCATCGATCATCACGTCACCAGAATAAGACCCTCAATATTTATTGGAAAGGAGCATCAAGATCACTGTGTACTTTCAACACCCTCCGAAGTTCACCATCATTTATTTCATCTGTAGCCTAATAAACACTGCAATAATCTACAGTACGTGGTTTCCCGAGTCGTAGTGTGAGGATCACGCAACATATCATCGTGTGACTCCAAGTTTACTTCAATATGATGGTTATTATATCAATACTTGCACATAAAGGCATTTCCACCTCCATTTCTCGCATTATACATTTGTCAAACAAACAAATTATCTGTCGACATTTACAAAATTGTAAAATTGTAAAAAACAAAACTTCCTGTTTCCATCACAGCTGTCGTGATTTTTTTGTAATACAGTATGACTTTACTCGCATAAAACTGTGGATGGAAACATGGTTATTAACTGATATCCAGCAACACTGACACCAAGCCAGTGAACTTCTCAGATTGTGATGCATCATTTTGATAATGGCTAGCTGGATATGTGTTTTCAATACAGATCACAACACCAAAAATGTGGGTGACAAGGTCATAAGGTCACTTAAACAATACATTTAAACAATGACATCAGAAAATCACAATGCATTGTTATTATTGCTATTATTGCCCTCTTATCGTGCTGTTACACTAGAACATGTTTGTAGTATTTGTCACACTTGAGCAATGGCTGTCATTATTTAGACTGCAGTACTTAAACACTGTCCTTGATTGGATACAGTACATAGTGAACATATGGCCTTTGCCAAGAGAGACATTTTCTTAAAAGGACAATGCTGTCAAAACATTTGGCAGTGCGCTCATCATTTTCTATAAGCATTTGAAAGTTCATCCGAGACTTTGTTTGTTTTATGTCTCTCGCAGCTGCTCCCTCTTCGTCTCTCTGTACTGGAAATGACGTCAAGATAGCGATAAAGGTGAGCCTTCCTCGCTGCTTATGGTTTCAGTTTGTTACCATGGAAGCACTCTCCACTTCCTGCCAGAGTAGGGCTTCCTGTGTTCATTCATTTTGTGTGTGTGTGCTCCAGAGGAGTTACTAAGAGGTGTTTACAATACCATATAAGGGGTTTTATGAACAACGAGCTCAGGGCTTTCCCTAAATAAAATAAACATGGTTAAGGACATGGCTGTGATTATCATAAGCATGTCTGTCGTCCTGATGACGAGTTAAGTGAATTCCTTTCATACACGTGAGAATATACAAACGTGTGTGAGTGTACACACACACACACATACATGCACACACGCACGCACACACGCTTCTGTCCCTTTCCAAAACTCTTTTCTGACATTCCAATCTCCACCCATTTGCAAAGCAACAAATTATCCCTACTTAAAACAGGCAAATGTTTAGACAGCTTGACATGTTATTTCAAGAGACCGTGAAATTGTAGCTACAAAACCAAAAAGTGGTCTATCTTGGTCAAAATCTGCTCTTTCATGTGATTGAAAGTGCTCTTTGGCATTGCCATTACATATATAAACACGGGTCGCAAACGATAAACCATGTTTTAGGTGTGTTTTCAAGGGTGTGAGATTCTCTGTGTCTGTCTGTGATGTTCACCAGAGATCTGTGTCATAGGTACTTAGGACCATCTGTCTTCCCAGCCACCTCCTCTTCCTCTGATAATATAAAACTGCTGAGCAGACAACCATTATGTCATTAAGACAGGCCGTTCTCTCTCTCTCTCTCTCTCTCTCTCTCTCTCTCTCTCTCTCTCTCTCTCTCTCTCTCTCTCTCTTGCTCTCTCTCGTACTTCAACGCCTAGACAGAGACCTTTGAGCAGGGTGCAGCGGTTTGGCCATGAGTGGGTTTATCATATTTTCCATTGAGGCCAGCCTAGAGAATGTGAAAGCAGTGCATACACAGCAAAGAACTCGTAGCGAGACTACTTCGAGGTAGACACCCTGGTAAAGAATCAATGCTGAATCTAAGAATGCAGCAGCGGTGACATTCTATTCTTGCAGCTGTATGCTCTTTTATTATGCTATCTCACGTATTTTGGGTTGTTTGCAGAATCCCTGCCCTGCTGTCAGAGAGGGAGGGGCAGACAGGAGGACCTTCCTTCCTCTGCCTGGGCCTCGGCTGCAGTGTGGAGCTGGAGTCAGGCCAGCTCCCTTATATCCAGCCCTGTGCTGCGCTATGTATCAATGACCTCAGCTGTTTCTCCCCACTGTAATGCCATTCCATAACTCATAGTGCCACATTTACTGATGAGGGTGGTAAATGTGGCACTATTCTGGGAAAGAAAAATGCAAATGAATTCGGCCTACAGTACTGTACTTAGGCTGCTGAATAGCACCTGTTGGAAGGCAACCAAAACATCGCCTGCCTCGCCCTGCCCTTTCAGAAGAGCAGTCCACTATATAAAACACATGATTTGTACAGCAGGCCTGGTCAGCTCGGAGCAGCAGTACACATTACAATTAAGTTAGACAGCTTCCTAATTAGGCAAGGAGCCAGAGTGTCTAACAGAGGTTCAGCCTACGCTGAACACGATGTGGTGGGAGTGTTAAGGGCTGGTGTGTAGGTCAGGTTAGGGGCCGTGTCACAGCCAGTAAATGGGAGGATGAGCAACATGTGAGCAGCCTGCCAACCAGCCACTGATCATTAATTTGTAAAGGCACCCTGTGACTGGCTGTGGCTTTGTAGGCGAGAGGTGGTAGCAGTTAGGCGGGCGGAGTGTCGAGGAGGGCGGATGGGAGCAGGGCCTGTCGAGGTGAAATAAGCCCAGCTCAGCTCACCATCTTTCTCACCACAGCTGCTAAAGGTCACCGGAGCAACTACATGCCAAGCCAAGCCCTGCTCTTTACTAGAAAGAAACGCCTCTAAATAAAAAGTGCTCAGCACAGTCGCAGAAGAGGCCACCAGCTAATTCTACTGTGCGTGACCACAACACCTTTAGCAGGTGGGGACGTGGAGGACCTCACACAAACCAGAATGTCAAGCCTGAATGTTAACCCAAATGACCATGAGAAGCTCACCTTCACTTTGTGGTACTTTTGAACTTTGCATAAAGGAACAGTAGGCTCCACAGATTACTATCCTACAGTATACTATGACTATCCTGCCGATCCTTGACTTCGGCGATGTCATTTACAAAATAGCCTCCAACACTCTACTCAGAAAACTGGATGAAGTCTATCACAGTGCCATCCGTTTTGTCACCAAAGCCCCATATACTACCCACCACTGCAACCTGTATGCTCTCGATAGCTGGCCCTCGCAACATATTTGTCGCCAAACCCACTGGCTCCAGGTCATCTATAAGTCTTTGCGAGGTAAAGCCCCGCCTTATCTCAGCTCACTGGTCACCATAGCAACACCCACCCATAGCACGCACTCCAGCAGGTATATTTCACTGGTCATCCCCAAAGCCAACACTTCCTTTGGCCGCCTTTCCTTCCAGTTCTCTGCTGCCAATGACTGGAACGAAGCCAATCTGTAAATAGCCCACCCAACTACCTCATTCTCATATTGTTATTTATCTTCTTGCTCTTTTGCACCCCAGTATCTCTACTTGCACATCATGATCTGCACATCTATCACTCCAGTGTTAACGCTAAATTGTAATTATTTCGCCTCTATGGTCTTTTTATTGCTTTACCTCCCTAATCTTCTACATTTGCACACACTGTACATATATTTTTCTACTGTGTTATTGACTGTACGTTTGTTTATGTGTAACTCTGTGTTGTTGTTTTTGTCGCACCGCTTTGCTTTATCTTGGCCAGGTCGCAGTTGGAAATGAGAACTTGTTCTCAACTACCTACCTGGTTAAATAAAGGTGAAATAAATAAATAAATACTGCTCCTATACCCTTTTTAAAAGTGAACACGACTCAATCTGATGTGGATCCTTCTCAGAAACATTTGAACTTTCCTTCATCTTTCTATCCCTAGAAATGAGACATAGTGATATATCTGTAAAATGTTATTCTCCCACACCTATCACCACTGACAGTTGACAGTTGAATAGTGGCCGCCACATGGTTGTGTTGGTCTACATCCTGTTTACGCTAGGTCTATTTTAACCTTGACCCCTTTGTCATACATCGGCATGCTTTAAGGTCAGCTCTGAGAGGTCAGTGCTCATTGATGTGAATGGACAGCTGCCCCCACTGTTCAACTGACCCTCCATGTGCTGTTCAGTGCAGCTCGTTACGGAGGACTGCAGGAAGAGAGCCTGAACAGATATCAAAGGTCCCCTCAGCTCACAGCTGCATAAATATCCACCAGGTATTATTTCAAACAGATCACCATTCTTCTCTTTTGAGTGGGCAGGGATAAAAAAGAACGGGACAAAAGGCAATGGAATCCCAACAGCAGAAGCCATGAGAACTATATCCGTACACGAGAACCTGAGAGGCTTTTAGTTCCGTTCTAAAGTTTGTTTGTGCTTCATTACCCAGACGCAGTTTTCGGCCAGGATTTCATCACAAGAGGTTGTTCTCATTGTAGACATAATTCTTATGCAACACGGTATTCACAGAGATGAGTAACCATCAGACACAAAGGAAGACTTCATAAACAGTTGAGTTGAATAATTTTTTTGTTGTCATCAAAATGTATCCAATCACCTTGAACAAAGTAAGCCTAGATTTGTAAACAGAAACACAACACAACACAATATAAAGGATGTAACATAATGCCCTTTCATCAATTTTGTTGTTTAGTGAGATGTCAAGGTTTTTCCCATTGGTGCGCTCTTCTCTGTCACACGTGAGGTATACAACTGAGGCTGACTGGTCTGACCACAGTTAAAAGTTTGAAAACCGACCAACAGTACTGAACTGCATCCAGAGACTCCTGTATCCCAGAGCCACAGGAATTTCAGTTTGTGGTGGCAGCTGTGGTCTCAGTGAACACACACGGTCTCTGTCTTTCCCTCCTGCTCAGTTTCACTCTCGACTCAAACACAAACACAAACACACACACACACACACACACACACACACACACACACACACACACACACACACACACACACACACACACACACACACACACACACACACACACACACACACACACACACACACACACACACACACACACACACACACACACACACACAGTAACATCAGGCCTGCCGTCAGCAGACTCAAAGTGTGGAGGCAGAGATGTTCACCAAGTCAGCGTAAAAACAGAGGGCCTCTTCTGGGAAATTCATCAACCCCTGGTTGTAACATTACTGTAAACATCCAGTATGTGTGAACGTCAGAGTTCTCTCTATCTCTGCTCTCTCTTTGTTCATTTAGTACAACACACAGGAGGGTAATAGACGTCTACAGTGGCAGGTGAATATGTCACAGGTGTGACTCATTTGCATGTTTAACCTAACAAGATTTTCTATTGGTTAATTGCCTGGTCATGTGACTTGTGCAGCATGTATTTAATTCCCCTGTTGCGTGTTTCTTGGTGCTGCCCATGAGATGTGAATGCAATCTGGAGGCATATTGGAGGCTAGGTTTTGCCAGAGCATGGGATGTCTTGTTTTGGTAAAAGCACATGGCTAATGGATTTTGTTTGAGCTGAAGTGAGATCTTTAATAAACTGGACGCCTGCCTCCTGGGCTGCATTGCTTCCTGTGACCCTTTCAGTTTTTTGAGTTTGGTTTGTATGTCTGTATTTTAACTAGCATGGTTTTAAAAATAAAGAGGAAGAGAAATTCTATTCATGAAAACTTTGGAAACAAGGCAAAATAATGGAATGGAGAAACTGAAATGTGTTGAAATCGATGCCTTAAAAAAATATGCCTTAAAATAAATGTTAAACTGTCTTCTGTGTTCTGCCTCTGCTTCCTGATGCCTGCTCAATCCCAGACCTTTCACCTTTCAACCTCGTGACAAATACACAAACTGTAAAGACATCAAAATGTACAGGGGGTGCAATTGGGTTTGTGATATTTTCAGCAAATGTATGTCAGCATCTTTTTTCTCAGTTGTGTTTTTGTTTGTTTACAGCTATGGGTTTCTCCTAACTGATCAAAAGCCAGAGCAGACAGACAGTTATGACAGTTATGGTAACAGGCAAACCTAATTTCTTACACACCTGCACCAAGGAATGTCTGCCTGCTAGACGTTTGATGCCACCAATTCTACTCTACCCGATTACATTATCATCCATACATTCTATTGTTTTCTGAGGGGTGACCAAATCAATAACTCCGGGGTACCCCAGGGTTCAACACTGGGTCTCTTTACATTTCTCCCCCACATGGACTCACATACTGTATATCATCGGAATAGTTACTTCTCTTATTATGATAGAGGTTTCCCTTATATTTTCTGAGTTCTAGTCCTATTCTCAGCTAAAAGGGTCAATGAGAGTTTAGTACTGAGAACTGATCCTGAATCAAATGGGAGGACGCTGATCAATGTCTAATCTTTCGTTGATATTCTGCATTATGGGCTTCCTTATTAAAGTGGTATGTCGAGGATTTATTCACTGCTGTACGCCGTGTACCTGGTGGGTAGAGAAGGGCAGCAAGTTGGAGGGTTTGATTATCTGCATCTATCATCATGGAGAAAGAAAGGGGTGAGGGATAGATCTCTACAGTCCTTTGCTATTATCTTCACCATCAACATGGAGGTGCAACCAAGGCTATACATCTGCTGGCTGGAGGTTGGCACAGTTGCTATTTATTGCATTCTAATCAGATAGCAAAAGCATCATGCTCTGATAACACGTCAGAGATAAAAGAAGAACCAGATATTTGGTCAAAGTAGATTATTAGTAATTGCAAAAGGACTCCGAACTTCATAGTACTACACAGCACTTTAGCACTTAATGATAAAATGTAACAAATTGCTTCTTCCTCTTAAGTGTTACTCTACTGTACCCCCACCCACAGGTATTAGCTCCAAAAAATGATCGTCCATAATTTAACAGACCTCGTTACAAGATCACTATAGCAACACACATGACCAATTCCAAAACAGCCATTTCCAAAATGTCCCAGCTTTGCTGCTTCTGCCCTGTAAATAACATCTGAGCAGACACATTCTGAGCAGCAATGCCTTGACATACAGTAGCTTTGTCCTTTCAAGTACAAGTCTTTCAGGCATTTCCGCATCACCAAGTCATGCTGTTCTGTTCTGAGCAGCCTTCCTTCCCCAATGTGAGAGTGTGTGCTTCAGAACCTGACGATGTAACTGCAGGCGTCAGAGAGCTCGCTGCACATGTTCCACTTGCTTACTGCTCTTATCTCTCTCCAATCTGTCACTCCTTTTCTCTTCTCTACTCCCTCTCATCCTCAGCCTGACTGACAGATAGGGAGATTTCATCTGTCTGTTCTTTCAGCCCTGGGAGCTTCTCTCTCTCTCATCTATCATTCTCCCTAGTGGTAAAATGAGCCAGCAGATATACTAGCTAACATATTGCCATTCTATATGATGGGTAAATTGATACTTTATTAATGTACTTCCTAGCTCTTCTGCTTTTTAATAATGTAATTGCTATCTGATTACCTTAAGAAACAGACTCTCGTACGAAATACAACTCTTATTTGGTACATTTCACTCAATACTCAAAACGCAATATTCTTCAATAAGGATTTGAACACAGACATGGACAATTGGGTCTACTCATTTTGTATTTTTATTTATTACCTAAAAAAGAAAAATGTTCTATCACAAGTCACACTGAAATGTATTGCTTAAGAAAAAAATATATTGATATATTTTTTTGTTTTTTGGGGAAACATGATTTCCATTATATTCCATCAAATAGGACATAGGAATTAGTCATTGCTATGTCCCAACCACCTTGTCCCACTTATACAAATGCACAAAGAAATACATCATTCACAGTTACCGTTTTGGTTTCATAAATGAATACAGTCACACATGTGCTACACCGGTCTATAGCTAGAACATTGTAAATTGTATTCTTGACTCTTGTCATTATTTTCAATGGTTGGCTACAAGAAATAACAGGCAACTTAAATGACGTGAACAAACTGTTTTTTAAATGCCCTCCCCATCCCCTATTTTGTCCCATCTCATCCCATGTCATCTTTTAATATTTAGTTGTTTTTTTAGATTTTTTTTTAAAATTTCACACATAAGTGAGGCACACACAGAGTATATTTCATACATGTATACAAAATTCTATTAAATTTAGGGGGGAGTAATTTGTCCTTTGAAATGTCTTATCCAAGGAGACAGGAAGTGCATGTCATGTCATCTCACATCCTCAGAGGACACCTGCCAAGTCAGTCAGGCCACTTTGTTGCCATAGTTGCACATTGCAGTCAAAACTTCCACCTCAGGTACTTTGTTTTGTCAATGTGTTGATTTTCAGCTTGTTGGTGGGCAGGACAGAGTGGAGGATTTGGACAAAGTAGACCAACAAACATGGCAACACAATGGAGAGAAAATGGGAAAACCGATTGAGGAACAAACACATCAATATTAATTCACTCAACGTGCTTACTCCTAAAAACTACAGCTCTCGTGTCGTTACAGACTCTTATATGAATTAATTCATTAATCAAAGGAAATAATTTGTTCATCTTATATCTGACACACTCTGCAAGGGCAACGTTTAAGGCACAGAAGCCTTGACATAAGACTCCACCCTTTAAAAGCACAAACAAGAGATGCCTGAATCCTCAGTGACAATAGCGTTGTGACAAAATACAGGTAAAGAAAGAAACCGTGTCCCCCCAGTCCACACCTGTCTTGTTTAGTGAAAGATAAGGCCACTTAAAAAAAGAAGAGGTTCACCAAACAAGGTAATCTCTCACTGCAAACTCTTTGAGTGCAATCATGGTAGGGTGGTCAGACATTGTGTGTTTCTCCATACAAGTTTGGGTTCGGGGATGTGTACACTGGTCCAAAGGGTTTCCCTGTTAGTTACTCCCAAACATGCACCTTGTTGAACACTATGTTATTAAGTAGGCTGGGGGGGGGTTATAGTTGGCTGCTGCCTGGGTACTTGTCTCTGTGTTGAGGAGATCGGTGTTGGTTGAACTAGCGTTCAGGGAGGAAAGTCAGTTGTTGTCACTTTGCTCATGATCATCACAGTCCAGGGAATGTTCAGTTCAGGGTAAGATATGAGTCCAGTCTTCTGTTTTGGTTTGCTTTGAGAATACTTGGAGCAGGACACTGCTGTTGTTTTTCAGAACATAAAAACCTAACCAACAAAAGCAGCTGATCATTATTCATGCATGTTTTACCTCCTCTTCAAAGCACCCATTTCTCCTCTATTTGTTTTCTTCCAACAACAACAAAATTATCAGGATAATTCACACTTTTTGCATGCAAAGAAAAGTTACTATTTTCCCCGTCTATCAAAGTCCCATGTAGCAGCAAATCTCTTAGAAAGTCTGTCAAAGGCCTAATCTGATATGTGAGGGAATCCACTGGTGGAGGCACTAGTTGATGAAAGTGGAGACAGGTTCCCTGCTTGGGATTTCTTAGCTTTCTTCCACCTCTCCTTTCCAATAGTAGAAAGTAGCTTGACGTAATCACATTGTTCTAACAAGGGCCTTGGTTAAAGTGTGATGTAGGTTCAAAAAGGAATATATGGGACATGTGTCTACATCATCTCAATGGTAAGGAATCGTCTGTACCGAACCTCCATGGTTTGAGTGACAAAAGGGATGAATCAGCCCTCGCAATGAATATACACAAATGTCACACACACACACACACATTTGTGATCCCCACCTATAAGTGAAATAGGTCTGTAAGACACAAGTTGGATTCAATGGGATTTCTTCTCCATTATTTGTTTGTGGCTATATGACCCTAATGAGGGAATGAGCTGATGAATGATTGGATGAATACGTTTGTTAGTTATCAATTTAATGAATGGCTTGACCCAAGCCAAACTGGACTCATGTTTTTTAAAACAGCAGATGAAAAGTTAAATAAACAGATTTCTTTCCAAATACATTTTTAAATCATGATTTTAAAATCCTCTAAAGCACTCCATTAATATTATCTTTGTTTATTAATGAATGAATTCCTATTAATATCCTACTGTATGTCACTGAGGTTCCCGTTCATGTAATAGTCTGAACTTTAGTCAAATGCCCATTTCCCATGAGTCATTGCTCCTCATATCCTACTTCCTGCACACTCTGACCTGCTGTTCCAAAATCATGAAAAATTGGCAAATCAACGACTACTTTTGAAACTGTCGATGAAAACCTGAATGCTTTGTGAACAGTGCTACATAGTTCTTTAGAAAAAAATAAAATAACAATACATTTCAAATGAAAATAAAAAGATAACCCTATAAGTAAAAAGTTGACTCTGGTCGGTGAAGTGGAGACCTAGAATGCCCATTAGAGTAGGCCAGGGATGGCTCTGGGGCCAGCGGTTGTCTGTCTGTCCTGTGTAGTTACACCACGGCCCCAGCCACCATCACTCCTGCTCACAAGTCCAGTGTGGATCTCTCTCCAGAGTTCTGCTTGAAAAAAATCGATGGGGAAAAAACCACACCAAAACACCACTACCACCACCATCTAAGTCTGCTATGCTCAGTTCTGTTTTTCTCTTCTCATAGGCAGTACGTATTTGCAGTCTATATGCATAACTGTAGTCTCGTAAGTCCAGACATATCCGTTCCCAGTCTAAATGTCAAAAATCTGTTTCTGTTGTTTATTTCTAATGGTAGGAGGCTGTGGAGGACATGACAAGATGAAAGTCAGCAGGGAGCCTTTTGGTGTGACAGTTGGTTGTCCCACCGAGAGAAGACCATGACCAGCTTTCTTCCCTCTCTCTTTTTTTTCATGCTCCACACTCTGCTCCAGCCTGTTTTCCACACCTCCGAAACCATCCCCAACTTTCTCTCGCTTAATCCCAGAGTCTGGTTCTCCATTATCCAGCCAATCGGTATCCTCGTCTTTATCATTACGCCATGACGAACTCGGACTTCATGTCGGCCTTGACGTCGGGCTTCCACACAGAGTCGTCGAAGTCGAGGTCCATGGATCCCTCGCTGGACACACTGCTGTTGCTGTTGCTGCGTCCCGCCTTGCGGTTGGGCAGCCAGTGGTAGGGCGCTCTGGAGTCCCGCCTTGCCTTCCTGCGCAGGCGCTTCTGCTGCATCAGGAGCTGTAGACGCTCCACCTTGCAGCGAGTCGCACGGTTCTCTGTCTGACGCACACGGTCACCTGGAGGAGGGAGGAAAGGAAAGCAGAAGGTCAATGAACAGACCAAACCAGCTTTTTTCAAACAATCATACTTTCCCATTACCTTTTGATACATCCTGCTTTGCAAGATGTATAAAGTACAGTAAATAAATAAAGCATTGGTAGGAGAGGTTGTATATGTAATGGAGGAGAGAGGGAACAGAGAGCTCTGTTCAGTGTGTATCCAGTGTTATCTAAGGCCAGGCAGAGAAGAAATAAACTCAGACTGGAGGGATGACTATGCTGCAACTCAGACAGAGAGAGACAAAAAGACATGCTGCTGTGGTCATTCTTAAGGGCCTGAAAAACACACACACGCACACGCACACGCACACGCGCACACACACACACACACACACACACACACACACACACACACACACACACACACACACACACACACACACACACACACACACACACACACACACACACACAACTAATCACATACAGTGGTTAGTGTCTGGAGTGTGCAGTGAAACGCCCCACTGTGTTCTATTAGCCCTGTGTCCTTCTTCACAACCCCCCTAACACTGTTTGGGAGAAAATGACTGGGACAGAAGTCTCCTTGAAATCTCACAATCACAGAGAGAACACACTCACTCATTCTTGCACAGGCACAGACACACACACACACACACACACACACACACACACACACACACACACACACACACACACACACTACACACACTCTAATTTCTGCCTATCATATGCAGACACATAACTACGACTGGCAATCCAAATGAGTGCCATTGTCAGAGCTGTGTGACTAAGTCCATTTCTAGCTGTTGATGTGCTTATATGAGAGGCTGATGTTCAAGGAGAGGCCTCTGGTTCCATTGTGAATGGCTGCCCACACCACACAACTCAACCTTCATTTCATTTAGAAATATATTCGGGAGCTGGGGAGGAAGGCAAGCACAATCTATTAGCTAGCTCCATTAGTATCGGTCTCGGAATGAAAGAATGGCCTGGAATGTCAATAACCCAAAGCCCTCTCTCTCGAAAACACACAAACACGGACAAACACACAAAGCACATGCACACACACACACACATGCACGGGCACACTCATGCACACACAAACACATTAGTGTGTACACACTAACACACAAACACACACAGCAGCCGCAGCAGCAGTAGCTTTTAACATGGATCGATGGCAAATGAAAAATACCTATTGATTAAACCTTAGCTCTAGTGCAGCCACCCATCTCCAGCCGAGGACACTGCTATTGGCTTTCAATAGAAAATGCAAGCGAATGGAAATTGTAAGGGAAGAGAGCTTGGCTTCTTCTTTATGGCTGCAGCATCCTACTCCCAGCTCATTGATCCATCACCCTCCCACTGCCTCCCCTTACCCCTCTACCCTCAGCCCACCACCCCCCTTCATGGGCCAGTCTCCCCAGAGAGGGCTAGGTGGGGCGGAAGGGTGGAGGGGAGGGGAGGGGCGCGGGCAGTGGAATTCCGCCCCACGGGTGATGGGGAATGGGGGAGGGGAGGGGCGCGGGCAGTGGAATTCCGCCCCACGGGTGATGGGGAATGGGGGAGGCGAGGGTAAGGGATCATATGTAGCTGGCAGTTTTTCACAATCAATTGTGCCCTCTCTCCTCCTCCCCCATCGGAATGAATTCCTGACTCTGTGTGGGCTTCATTTACCTCTTCCCTTCATTTGCTTATCGGATTGAGCAGAGCGATTCTCTGGCTATAAATATTCACTACTCCTGGCAATGCATGCTAACTAACTCTCAGCCCTGCTGGTGCTTCAGGAAGAATAGAGCTGAATGGAGGAGCACTGAATTAAATAGTACAAGTTCTATTTTGCACAAGTTATTCTACGTTTTCCTCACTAGATAAGACTGTGTGTCTACATGAGGTCCTATGCCACAGGACTATATTTCCTGCCTGGTATATATTATAGGGGGTAACTAGTGGGTTATTGTGTGTTAGGGGCATTGTTCAGCTGCCTGCATGTGAAGGCTATACATTCTGCCAGGGGCTTTGTTCCCCCTGGGCCCCTCCTCTCCTTCCCTCTCCTCGGCTAAGTCATTACAGAGCTCCCTTCAATTACACAGAAAAGAAACCCCACCACATGCCCTCTACTTTCTCTCTCTTTTGCACTCTCTCTCAGAGAGAAAAGGGATTTCTCTCCTCTCCAGCTGCCCTTTATTTATCTCTCTCCCTTCTTCTCTCTCCCTCGCTCTCTAGTCTAAAGCCACAGACAAACGTGGGGTTGTCTCCTGCACCTCAAAGCTGGTCAGGCGTGGGTCACATAGCTCAAGCCCTGCTTAATGAGGAATGACTGGCGCCTGGGGCGCGGACTCCTTATAGAACACACACACACAGGAGGGAGGGAGGGAATGATAGAGGTGGATGGGGGCAGGGAGAAAGAACACAAAGGCATAGCGCAAACACTAGCAGGGTGAAACCCTCCACATCTTCCTTATTGTTGGTTTCTCTATGGCCTGACAAACACAGCTCTCTGACGCACTCAGCACTGAGGAGGAGGAAGTAATAACATATTTTCTTGGAAGCCACCACAGGCAAATATTAGGCAAGGGACCGGTCAGGAGCAGAGAGAACAAGGAACATACAACAGAGGGCATTCCCTCCCTTTCTTTCTTCCTCCCCTCTCTTTCTCTCTGGTTATGCAACCTTCCTGCGCCCTGTGCTGCTCCTCCATCAGGACTGTATCATCTCTACCCGTCCCCCCTTGGAGCGGAGCTGTGTGTGTCCTCAGTACACACTTTCACAGGCCCAGTAAAAGCCTACAGTAACTAAAGGCATTGACAGGAGTGCACCACAGTCACAGAGCTGTAGCTGACTGAGCTATGACGACAAAACCCTCTCCAGCTCCCCCCTGCTGTCCAGCTGCTCAGGGCAGGCCACAGAGGACCACGTACAACATAGTGCAGGGACAGAGGAGCACAGCAGAACAAACCACATGGGAGGGGTGTGGGTGGTAGTAGGGGTGGTATGGAGGGGGGGAGGAGGTAGAGACTAACCCAAAAGCCCCTGTGGAATCCCAGAACTCCACCCAGCCAAAAAACACTCCACACCCTCTACTGTTTCCGAGAATGACTGCATACACTTCATAAACACACAGGCTACTTCACACACAGTACTGCATGCAGGTTGGGGGGGGGGGGGTATCTCAGCTGGGCTGTGGCAGTAGCAAGGCAGAGAGAGACAGAGACAGAGAGACCGAGACAGAGACAGAGAGACAGAGACAGAGAGACCAAGACAGAGAGACAGAGGAACAGAGACAGAGAGACAGAAAGAGAGAGACAGAGACAGAGAGACCGAGACAGAGAGACCGAGACAGAGAGACCGAGACAGAGAGACCGAGACAGAGAGAGAGAGAGAGAGAGAGAGAGAGAGAGAGAGAGAGAGAGAGAGAGACAGAAACAGAGAGACCAAGACAGATATAGTGAGACCGAGACAGATACAGAGACAGAGACCGAGACAGATACAGAGCCCGAGACCAAGACCGAGACCGATCAACTCCCATATCTATTGGGTGAAATGCCAGTGTGCCATCACAGCAGCAAGATTTGTGACCTGTTGCCACAAGAAAAGGGCAACCAGTGAAGAACAAACACCATTGTAAATACGACCCATATTTATTTTAATGTATTTTCCTTTTTGTACTTTAACATTGTTACAACACTGTATATAGGCATAATATGACATTTGAAATGTCTTTATTCTTTTGGAACTTATGCGAGTGTAATGTTTACTGTACATTTGTATTGTTTATTTTATTGTTTGTTTAGTATCTACTTCACTTTCTTTGGCAATGTTAAAATGTGTTTCCCATGCCAATAAAGCCCTTGTATTGAATTGAGAGAGAGACAGAGAAACAGAGAGACAGAGAGAGACAGAGAGAGACAGAGAGAGACAGAGAGAGACAGAGAGAGACAGAGAGAGACAGAGAGAGACAGAGAGAGACAGAGAGAGACAGACAGACAGACAGACAGACAGACAGACAGACAGACAGACAGACAGACAGACACAGTAGTACAAATACAGAGGAGATTAAAGGAGCTTCTCCTCCTATTGTTTCCTTATAGATTCCGCTTCATTAACAGTTGTCCAAGTGTTGTTGATTGTTTGTTTGCCTTCATAATTCTTGTGATCTCACGGAAGGAGAGTGTTGTTTGCCGAGCATCAGGGCCCAGTTTTTCAAAAGCTATCTATCTTGATTTCGCCTATCCAATAGGATTACATGCATAGAAATATAATTAATAGAATGGGAAAATCATTGACTTGAATGGGGACTCCTATTCTATTCATTTTAATTCTGATAGCTGACATCCGAAAAGATCTCTTTTAAAAAACTGGGCCCCAGGGGATCAAGTAGAGTGTGTGAAGGCTCAAACTGCAGCAAAAATAGCCTGAGTTTAAATACAGGAAGAACCTTGCTTTTTACAGTCTTGTCGTAAATCCCACCAAGATCTACAGGAGCTGAATGGGACCTGATCCTTGCATCCTCCATTTGTATCCAGTAGTGGAGCCCCACCTATTCTAGAGTCACTAAAACTGAAAACGTAATACATTCACACAATTCCCATTTATTCCCCAATAATAACCTGACACTCTTAGGCATATTACTCTGAGGAAAGCCAAAGTCATTTTCCAAAACATGACACAGAGCCAACCCTCTGCGGCTTTGCCTTTCCCCCTGTGTTCCTCTACTCTCCTAGTCATCCATACATCACTGCAGCTACAGGCCCATCCTCCAACACAGACATTCCTGGTTGGCTTGAGCCCTGAGCACAGCCCGGAGGGTAAACACAGGCCTGGAGAACATATAGCCCTGCCTTTGTCCTGCCATCCATCCTAGCCATCCGGAGCCCAAACAAGAAGACAGAGAGACAGAGAGAGGAAGAGGTAGAGGGAACCTAGAGGAAAAGGGCCAAACTGAGGGAGTCAGACCAGTCAAAAGGAGCAAACGTCCCCGTTTTGACAGACGTTGAAAGGGCATCGACAGCCCTGCAGGGGCACGAGCTCTTAAATGACTTTTAGGCGCAATTAACATTCTCCTCTTTTTTCTCCCTCTCTCGTCATTAGACAATGAAAGGGCACCTGACACGGTTGGTTAGCTGGCACTATTATAGGTCGAGGCTGATAGGTCAGGGACGGGGTTAGACGGCTCGGTTACTGTTGCTCATCAACATGTGTGTGTTTCACTGGCCGGGTGGCTGCTTACATGCTCGCTGACAGCCTGGCGATGCTGGTCAATGAATTATGCATAGTGCCCTGGTGCCCTAGCTTGGTGGGTCAACCATGCAGAAGCACGACAGACAGAGTGAGCAGGGTGAGGGATCAGGGCACCTGGTCAGGTCGACACTGATACCCACACACACGTCAGAAACAAGGAGAGGAGACAAACATAGTCCAGAGATGAAGAAAGGACTGAGACAGAGGTTAAATAACAGGGAGGACCTTGCAAAGAGCTTCCACGGTAGAACAGAGCTAGCGGTTCAGAATTAGCCATGTTGACAATGCTAACACGAGGCAGTGGCAGACTACAGAGCGTTAACATTTCAACACAGATTTGTCTTCCAGTAGAATGCACCGACTGCAAAGGCCATTCGCTCTGGGCTGGATTAAACAAGCTGGGAGAGGAATTTAGCCATTCCCACCCAATCCCTCTATCGCTAGCTCTCTCTCTCTCACTCTTTCTCTCTCACTCTCTTACTCTCTTTCTTTCTCTCTCTCACTCTCTTTCTCTCTCTCACTCTCTTTCTCTCTCTCACTCTCTTTCGCTCTCGCTCTCTTTCTCTCTCGATCTCTTTCTCTCCGTGCACACACAGCTCCACCCTGTCTCCCTCAGCCAGAGCTAGACTAACCTGACCTGACAGATAGTGAGGAGATGGGAGGGAGGGAGGAAGAAACAGGAGGGGGAGGAGAGTTACCCCATCCCTTCCTTTTTTTCACAACTCATTTTGTTCCCTTTTCCCCTATCTGTTGAACCAAGCAGCTGCAGACCGGTGGGTCTTAAAATCAGGTCTAATCCTGAGGCATGGAGGGCTCCCTCACTCCATATTTTCCTCCCTATTTTTCTCTTTCCTTCTCTCTCCCTTCTTCTCTGCCCTACAATGGCTGAGCCTGGTTCCCTGCATGGAGCCTGGGTCACAGCAGACAGACAAAGGACTGTGCCGGGCAGCAGGCTAGGGGTCCCACTGAGCACAGGAATTCAGCTAACAATTAGCCTAACACCCCCTTCTAAAGTCCTCCCCTCAGAACCTAGCCACATGCCCTGCCTCTGGCCCTGGGCCTAACAAAGACCTGCACGCAGCAGTCACCACCACCAAAATCAGCCATGCTGCCACCCCATAACCAAAACTAGACTTTTCTAGCTAGATAGCTAGATTAGCTTTTCCAGCCATCTCCGGATCGATCAAAGCTCTTTATTCAAAGCCCTCTTCTATCCTCCCGTTTCTGCACATTAACTTGCAGTGGAAAGGGTAAAGGCTCTCTGGAGATAGCAGAGCTATGTGACATTTTCAAGAGGCTGTCTCAACCTGAGGTAACGAAACACAGACATTAAAGGTCTGAGAAGGTACTAAGCAGTAAGCATAGGTTATTCCTGTAGTCCAATGGAAGCGGGCTTCTACGAAGAGTTAAGCTGTGAAGTCTTTCACCAGGTGTTGGCTGATAAGACCGTCGTCTCACGGTTTCATCGGAGCACTTAGTCATCTGCCTTCTAAAATGTTCCTCCTGAAGCATTCCGAAGTCACGAAGCTAAACAGACAGGTCTGTACACACAGAAAAGCCCCAGCTCATCCATTGATAAGCGAGTGGATTCAGCCAGTCGCCAGTCTGACTCCAAAGGCATTTATTTAGCCCTTAGTTGTTTTCAGTGCAAGTACAAATGAATCTGTGGGCAGTTAGCAGAGGCCGGATATAAACAACAATCTTATGAAGGAGGTTTAATGTGTGTTCTCTACAAACACAATGTGCATTCTTTTAGCACTCCATTCTTTTAGCATAAATCTATCTATTTAAAGTCAGAGTGAACACAAGCTGCCATTGATGGTGTCCTGGGCTGGACGAGACCAGAGAGAGATGTATTTTACAGATGAGGCTAGTTTTGGACAGCGACTGAGGAAGCAGTGGGACGGCCCATTCACGGGAGAGACGGGGGAGAGTGGGACAAAGAAAGAGAGAAAAAGCATGGGGTGACGACTGAGTGGAGGAGTGGGAGAGGGGTAGTGGTGAGGGAAGGGGGCTTCCTGGGTTAAGAAAATAAGCATGTATTATTCAACTGTGCAGAACTTTTTTATAGGGCTCACTGGGTACTGCAGAGTTCCCTGGATGTTCGGTGAACTTTCGGTCCTCGCTTCGATTACGTGCTCCATTCTATCGCAATGCCAAGTTACAATACAAGTGCTGATGTCAGTCCTTGTCTACCATGGAATTCATGTTTTTCTTTCAAACAAAGAGACCACATAAAACTTTAATCAGAGCTATTCAGAGATCCTCCTCCACTATCCATCTCTATTCAACATGCAACAAGAGCAGACTCATGGAAGAACAGTTCAATTTCCTCTGGTAAAGTTTAAACAAGCAGAGCGTGGACAATGCGCTTCAGCACTAAGACTACCTGACACATGCCTGTGAATGTTATCAGTGGTGAGGATCTGTCCTAGCCTCTGTGTGAAGGGCAGTAATCACCAGTCCGGCCCTCCGAGGGGTAAACCTATCCCCTCAGCCCAGAGACAAAGAGAAGTCTTCTGCTGCGGCTGGGTCTGCCAGACAACTGAGCCTGATGGAACAGCCCTACAGGAGCTTCTCCTTCCCCCCGTACTCCTCTCCTCCTCTCCTCCAACCCCCGCAACAACCTCTCTGCCAACCTCTGTATTCCCTTTCTTTCTCTTTCCTTTTGAGCAAGGTTCTGAAAAGTCATTCTGAGAGTTGAAAGAAAAAGCTTGTTTATCATAATTGTGTTTATCAGAACTGGCATCTGATCCAATTGTCTTATCGAGTCCAGCAAAACGTGGGCATAATAAGTTGAACAGCATTTGAACAGAAACACAACGGCAGAAACAAAGCCGTTGATGAATCCTCTTATGGGCTCTACAACAGACCAGCGGCTCATCTAAATTCCTTAACAAGCTCTTGACTAGAGTCCTTTCAATCACTCTCATCCACAACAACAACATCTGTTGCTCTGCTGCAAGGGGGCTCAAAGACAGTGAAGGGCCTTTTGTGTGTGTGTGTGTGTGTGTGTGTGTGTGTGTGTGTGTGTGTGTGTGTGTGTGTGTGTGTGTGTGTGTGTGTGTGTGTGTGTGTGTGTGTGTGTGTGTGTGTGTGTGCGGGATGTTATCAATGCTCACCAGGGGGCTTGCACATGCGGATCTGGCTCTGGCACTGCACCAGCGGGTGGAGGGGGGATGAGATGGGGTTTCTGGCGGGCACCGAGGTAGCTTTGGCAGAGATGCCGGCGATGCCAGAGGTGGTGGCTGGGGGCGAAGGAGGGGGTGAGGGCGGCGTGGAGGCGGGGGAGGGTGAGCCACACTGCGTCTGGTAGCGGAGCTGGGTGAGGGAGGGGGGCACGCCCTGGTAGTGGCGCGTGGCACTCAGGAGGTCGTTGAGGATCTGCAGGATGGTGCCGATGTCTCGTCTGGGCCGCCCAGTGCTGTCCTGACAGTTAGGATGCAAAGTGCCTGAGGGAGGGTAGGAGACAGAGACAGAGAGAAAAAGAGAGAGAGAAAAAGAGAGAGATGGAGAGAGTGTTACAAACCACTACAACTCCCCTCATCTCCAATCTAACCACAGATAACACCCCCACCCAGACCCAGTAGGACACAGCAGTAATCTGAGCCGCTGACAGAGTGCTATGCCATAGTCTTAGAGTTAAAGCCTTATTGTAATGCTATTGGCCCTCACTCACCTGAAAAAGTCCCTGAGAAGACCCCAGGAGCGTGGTTGACAAAGCTTTCGATGATGGCACCTGGTTTACGGGAGGAGGAGGAGGAGGAGGAGGAGGAGGAGGAGGAGTGCACTGAAGCACTAGTGCCGTTGCTGGGGCTCTTAGCACAGTTAGCCTGTAGAGGAGAGGAAAGGAGACATCAGTCTAATGTTAGAGATAAACTTTCAACAAACCAACACTCTCCTGCAGTGAGTGATAAGAAATATACAGCCACTCGACAGTAGATTTTAGTAGTTGCATTATGACCATGAGATGCATGTATGCAATACGTGGTCATGTAAGACACACAAAGAACATGCTACTGAAATAGAACAGTTTATCAAGCGATGAAGTGGCAGTGACTTGAACCTGGTGTTGTAACATACATGTTATAATTAAGCAATAATGCCCGAGGAGGTGCGGTATATATATATTTTTTTTTTAATTGGGGGGGGGGGGGGGGGGGCAATATACCAGGGCTAAGGGCTGTTCTTATGCACGACGCAACGCCACAAACCCCCGAGGTGCCTTATTGCTATTATAAACTGGTTACCAAGGTAATTAGAGCAGTGCAACTAAACATTTTGTCATACCCGTGGTATATGGTCTGATATACCATGCCTTTCAGACAATCAGAATTCAGGCCTCAAACCACCCAGTTTATAACAGCCATGTTGTAACAGCGAGTGATGTTGTAAGTAACCCTAATGTAAACCATGTCGTTCCTTGTATAGGGACACATAAGACTCAGAAGAAACTGAATCCTGGGAGCTCCTTTTACTGTCCCTGACAACAGACCTATCTGCTACCTGCCCTGCTTGGCCATGTGAACTGAAAGTGAAAACCTACAGGAGGAAGAGGGGGAGCAAAAAGGGGAGAGGTACGGGGACATTTCAGAGTGAAGAAGTTTCTTTTTTCATTGTTCTATGTGGCCTCTAAACTACACCAACCCATATCTGGTTTTGTTTCTGAAAACTCATAGAGTTGACTTCAGGCGAAGAGAGAGAGAGAAGACAATAACAACCAAGTTGGTGGAAATCAACTGTCATTAAAAGACTGACAGATAGCTCCTAGCTCCAGGCTGCAGTGAGAGAGGCCTGCTGACCAGCGAGATGGCTAATGATCAACAAGACAACAACCTACACAGACTAACTCATTAACTCCTCTCCCTCTTTCTTCCCTCTCTTTCTTTCATCCTTTCATCTCTCCTGGTCTCTGGCGAGGTAATAATGGTGTGTGCTGTGTCCTGGCCCGCCTTTGTGTAAGTGTGGTATGCACTGAGTAATACAGTGTTATAAAGCAGTAGTAGGTTGATTGGTTGGTGGGGGTCTTACCTCAGGACAGGGGGCTGCAGTGGGGGTGCCCTGGGGGTCGGAAGCGGGGCTGGGGCTGGGTCGACCCGGGGAGGGCTGGTGGGAGCGACTAAACAGACTGCCGGGCAGCTGGGTGGGACGAGGAGCAGGAGGAGGGGTGCTGCAGTGACTTGAGGGGGCGGAAGAGGAAGAGGGGTACATGGGAGGAGAGGGCTGGTGTGAGGGGGCAGGGGGGAAGGCCGCTGTGCTGGTAGAGGGGAAGGGCACTGGGTGGGCCTGGGACTGGTTAGGATGGGGGCGGGAGTGGGGGTGAGAGTGGTGGTGGTGGGGGGTGGGGGCGCGGGGGTGATGCCCGCTGCTGAACCCTCCAGACGCGCCTGTTGACTGTCCCATGGTCCCCTCTGTACCCCCGCGGGCGATGAGCTGCCTGTGCTGTAAGTGCTGCCCTCCGGACTGCTGGGCAGCCAACTGCAGCTGAACAAACATCATGTGATCACCTACTCGCAGCGCCAGGGTCAGAGGAGAGCGGCCGGACAGGAAGTCACTGACCTAGAGACAGGAAGAGGAGGAGAGAGTTGAGTCACCTAGTTCACGGACTATAGACTACAAAAACTCATTATATATTGAATACTTATGCAACATACATTAAATGCACACTAACTTCATGTTTAATATACCAGAAATAGGTAGGTCTATACAAACCAAGAGAAGGTCTGTTAGCTCTACATCATTGTTTTCCAGGCTTGGGGCTTTGTTAATGACTTTAACAAAAGCACATGTATGGATGTGAAAGCAGAAAGACAGAACAGTGCATTGAGCTGCATTGAATTGCCCCAGCAGAGAGGCTGGTACGCCACACTATCCCATCCTGTAATCAATCACTGCCCTGGACACTGAAACACTGGGCTATTAACATTTGCTGGGGGGGGGGTGAAAGGAGCTATTGGAACACACACACACACACACACACAATCAAGCACGCACACTGGTGCACACATATACACCATGCCCACCCACTCCTGTTTCCAATGCCACTATAGTCCAGAGTCTGAACCTCGTTCCCAGACATACAAAGGCCACCCTTCTGTTTGGCCCCCGGCCTGAAAAATCAGAACTTCGATACAGGATGCAGCGTAGACCCACTCGCCCCACAGCCTCACACACTCATAATACCCGATTGTTCGGTGGTCTGCGGCAGATCTTGAAGGGCTGCCCATTTTAGGAGCACGAGAATGGGCCCCGGAGCCAAGAATGGAGGCCTTGACCCACTCACTCCAGGCCACACCACAGAGAGCGTTGTCACGACTTGGCCGTAGGACACATTAGTGCCACACTGCTCCTACAATCTCTGTGTTGTCTCACCCTTCCAGGGACCTTGTTACTGCTCTGGTGAAGGGAGAGCATTGACGGGTCAGAGAGTCTCCCCCAGGACACTGAGGTAATGACGTCTCAGGCTCTCCCCAAATAGGAACAGAAGTACAAGAGGCTCTCAGCACTAACACAATGTGACGCTTATTTTCTGTAAGACTTCAACTTCAAGAGGGAGGGAGGAGAGTGCGAGAGAGAGAGAAAGACAGAGAGGGGGGAGAGAGCGAGAGAGAGAGAAAGACAGAGAGGGGGGAGAGAGCGAGAGAGAGAGAGAAAGACGAGAAAGAGAGAGAAAGACGACAAGTTGAGAAAAAGAAAGCGAGAGAGAGAGAGGAGAGAAAGAGCACAGAGAACAGAGAGAGCGCTCCCTCCAGACCCATATGCCTTTGGAGGGTGCTTGTGTGTGTTGACCTGTTGTTAACCCTCTGAATCACCAGGCTCTGCCCTCCATCATTTTCCTCTTTCTTCAGCTTATTTATTTTTCTATCGACCGCCGGCTATCTGCAGCCACGGTGACCTTTGCACATTGGTATTGACACACAGCGGAGGAGAGGAGCAAAGGAGGGGGAGGGGTGAGGGAGGAGGGACGTCACCCAACACAACACCTCTATCTCCCAGCATCTCACAATGAGCCAACACATAGGAATATAAATGTATGATTGTTCACTAGTCCTAATCACATGTCATGTTAATATAGTGGGTGTTTCTCAATATGCATATTACCGTGCTCCACACTCTCATGCTCCGAGTGCATTTTCCGAGGACATTCTCTTGAGTACATTCTTGTGAGGAGGAGTGTGGAGAACGCATAAAACATTACATTTGAGAAGCACTTGCACTCACCCTAACGTATTACCTCACACTGCATCTCCCCATTCACTGAACCTTCTTCCAGCCAGGACAATTGCAAAAATAGCGACAAATCAAGATATACACAAAGCAAACCAACCAGATAGTTTAACAGGCAAAAATGACCTAAAACTAACGTTATGCAAGGCAGATGCCAATTCTTTGTGGGTAGTTAGCTAGCTAACAACTCTTTGCGGCTATCTGGCTAGCTAACAGTAGAAGCTAGCCAGTTAGCCCTATTGACTTACAATGGGCTAGTGAGCTACGCACACTAGTGGGAATTGTAAGCAGGTAAACATGCCAAAATTAACACAGCATGTATTTACTAACGTATCAACATAAATTATGTAGTCAGGCAACATATGAGACGTGAATAGGCAACATTTGATTCCGAAGTTGGAGTGTATTTTCTCTCGCTTCAGCTCAAATAATGGCCGCCATTGATAACAACAAATATTGTATCAATGCATGCTTCAAAATATGTACAAACGGAGTACGCATTCGAGAAGTGCCCTCCATGCTCCATTTCGCATACTTTGATTTGGACTCATACTCCCACCCTCTCGGGCTCCAATTTGCGTGCTCAGAGCACGGTAGTACGCATTTTGAAAAACACCCAGGGACTGACTATGATGGTGATGATGACTAATGAAACATAATGGTGCTGTTCTTAGTAAGGGCGGGCATGGGAAAGCAGAGGACAAGCACGAGGTGAGATGGCTCTAGTAAACTCCTCACACAAAGGTCACCTGTGAGTCAACCAAGGGGGACAGGGGAAAAAGAGAGAGGGAGGCAGGCGAGGAGAGGGTGATGGAACAGAAGGAGAGGGTAGTTGATTGTATCCCTGACTGACAGCTGTCAGGAGAATGAGTAGGCAGTTTGCAAACCCCATCACACACACAAAAGACAACGAAAAGAACACACACACACACACACACACACACAAAGCCTTTGAGGGAGTCACAGCGCTGTGTTTGATCTGGGTGGAAAAGAGAGAGCGGGATGACACATCAGTGTGGCTTTGCTGAGAGAGAGGAGAGAGAATGAGCGAGACAGAGAGGAAGAACGAGGCATTCCATCTCCCTTTAAAGACTAGTGTGGATTATTCAACAAACACCAAGCTGAGATTCATGATACGTTCATACTAAGCTCCCAACCCCACATGGCAAACCTCAACTTAGACCGTCATATATGCAAGCTCCGCCTCTTGTTTTCTCTCTCTTTACGTACTCCCTTGGTACATTTGTCACTCCTGGCCCTGGCATCTCAGTCGTTGACTCATAAAGCCAAGTCTGATTCTGAAGTTTTCACCCAAACCCCACGAACGAGTATGTTCACACACACACACACACACACACACACACACACACACACACACACACACACACACACACACACACACACACACACACACACACACACACACACACACACACACACACACACACACACACACACACACACACACACACCACAATGTTCCCATTAGGTAATAACTGAAAAGGCCACGAGCCCACATAAACAAAAGCATTAAGCGACTTAAGCAATGGCTCCAGAACTCTCAGCCTGCCCTTAAACCGCTCATTCTCAGGTCTTTGTGGTCCATGCCTTATTTTCCCACCAGAAATAAATGAGGAACCCAAGTAAGACCCTGGGCTCAGAATTCCAGCCTGGGTCTGATCAGTCATTCCGCAACCTCATCTCAGATTGAAAGGGGAAGACAGGACGGGAAACGGGACAGGTTGCAGCTGTGAGCCCGGGGGTTGAGCCGGGGGTGGAGCCAGAGGCTGTGGACTGGAACACCTTAAATAGGTCAGTCTTCGGAGAGATGGGAGGTAACACTAACAGTTAACAGCCAGTGGGTACATGTTGCAGGAGACGCTGTTCAAACCATCATGTAAAAATATCCATGTTTCAGATAGCGTATCACTACCAAGAAAACCTGTCCGTACACGCCTTTCTGCTCTCTTGAGACAAGTCAGTATTACATTGATGTCAGGAACAAAAAAATATAGGATTTCTAGAACAAAGCAGACAAAGAGCCTCTCTCAGAGTCTTTGAGCCTTTAACCTCCTTCCTCCTTGGTGTCTTTACAAATTCCTAAGCCCTAGGAAGACAGTCGCTCCTGTCAGTCAGGACAGCTCCAGTAGAGGAGAATGACAGTGAGCTAGGGCCCCAGTTTTGTTATGTTTAGACAGAAAGGAATGGCCTCCTCATTGTTCCTATTGTCCTGACGCAGCGAGAATGGTATGCGTAGCGAAGAGTGAGGACAAACCAGTTGTCCATTTGTCTGACAAAAAGTGTACTCTGATCGGTACATTTCATAGACAGTGCTGTGATAAGTCAATGATAGCCTATCAGCTAATTGGGTGTTTGAGAAGGAACAATAGCACTATATGAACAACACCCAGTTCTCTGTTCAGTTCAACCTGACCTCCCACCATCTTGCTCTATCTGCCATTTTGTTTTGTTTTTGGGAGAGTAGCGACTGGGTGGCATTTTGTGTAGCTGTAGCAGCAGGCTTTGGTTGCTATGCAGAGAAGGGAGAATATGATAAGCAGAGACCGGGGAGGAGGGATGGGTGAGGGGATGAGGGAGAAAGAAAGGATGTAGAAGGGGGGTGGGGTGTCAGAGAGGTGATGATGAAATATTCAGAGAGTGTGCTTCTGGATGCTTTTCTCTTTTCTTCCTCCACCTCTGGGGCTGACCGGTTTAGTTATTGGGGTCCCTGTGGTTCAAGGAACTCATTTGCAGGCGTTTTTCCTTTGCACACTAAGTGTACTGAGAGACAGGCAGAAAGAAGTGGGGAGGGAGGGAGGGAGGGAGGGAGAGAGAGAGGGAGTTGGGAACAGGACTGAGCTGACATTCATGAACAACTGAGCAGAGTTTGCATCAGAGACCAGAGAGGACAGGGATCTGTGGGAGGGTTCAAGCAAAGGAATCACCCTTTTCCTTCAGCTGCATTACGGCTGAGAAGCTCCTGGTCAACCTATCAAACAGCAAGGTGAAGGAGGGAAGGGGAGAGGTGAAATTCAGAAACCAGCTTATTAACTCACCTATCGACCTAGATGTGTTGATCAAACTAGGACACAATTGATACGCTGTTTGTGCAGACTGGCGCTGGGTTAAGAAGCAATAACATGATTCTCAAAAGATAAGAAAAAAAATCTATGCCCCAAATCCTAAAAGCAGGCCCCATCTTCAAAAGACCCCATCATTGGAGAGATAGCCATCTGTAATAGTGCCTGATAGGAAACAGAAAGCAAAGAGGGCGAATGAGAAACAGAAAGCCAGCTGGCCATCAGTGAATTTGATGAGCTGGGTGAAAAAAAAGAGACAGAATGGCATAATGATCAGGTTCCTGGTTCCAGCCCTCCACCCCCACTCCACTCCTCCATCCCCCCAGCCCTCTACATTACCTCTGTTTCCAGTCAACCACAATGGCTTTGAAGGTTCTAAGGCAACAGACGCAAAGCAATCCACTTAAAAACTGAGTCTATTCGCTCGCCTTGCTGTATCACAGCACCTGCTGCTATTGCAAATGCGTCCCTCTCTCATACACACTCTCTCCATTCTCTGGGCGATCAAAGATGGTGCAACACCACTGCACAAGGCCTATGATTCCAACTGATGAATACATTCCGACCGAGTCTCTGTGATAAGAGGGGGAGACAGAGAGAGAACGAGGGCCAGGCTTAACCACACGCTGGCTCTACAACAGGACAGATAAATGAAAGCAGTGTAGATGAATAAAACAACATTTAGAGTAGATTGAAACCCCATTCGTTATTTTTCCACAGCGCTGAGATGTGGTAGCCGGTAGGGTTTGTGTGTATTCTTTGCACACAGGGAGATGGGCTATCTGGGCTATCTGTTTTATCTAACAAGATATTCATGGCCTCCACCGCCTCCCAGACACTAGCCCAGTCAGTCACGATCACCATGCTGCAGGAGCACTTGAAGCACAAAGGTGGCCAGCCGATGAAAAACAATGATTGTCACGACATAATACACACACTACAGTATATTTTCACCGGACACACGCTCAAGAGCTCTTTCGCTCTTACTGTCTCCCACATACAGGAACACACACACACACACATTTTTTTTTTTAAATGCACACGCACAATAGGACAAAGAAAATATCAGCAAATCCATCTCCCCCATTTCTCAAACACACCTTGACACCCCTCCTCCTCTATGTGCCTGTCTGAATCACAAAGAGATTACACAGGTGCAGAGGCACTCCACCAGCTTATTCATGCGTTCTCAGGCTAGGATTTATAGGGAACAGAAACAAATAGTCCCTCTTTTCACTATTGTCTTTCAATCAGTCAATATACAATTAGATTTATACATTCAGCTCCGAATTAATAGCCTTCATTTACGAGGAGAAATTACAATTTTAAAGGCCAGACTCCTGCCTGCATATAAAAAACGTTGATTTGAAGTAGGAAGACGGCAGGCTGGTTTTATAGATGGGCTGATGCTCTCATATTGACATGGTGACTCAGTCATTTTTCAATTCCATCCACTCCCGAATCCTCAATACAATTAAAGAACAATGATTTCCAGTAGTGTCTGACTGGCTGATTAACTACCATCTTGATAAGGTGAGTATTGGGCAGGGGTCTGGAAAAATAAACATATTGACCAATTGCATTGAGCAGTATCGTACACACACACAGGCACAAACAGACACATACACATGTGCACACACACACGCACGAGCACATCACACACACACACACATTTTCAGATGTACTTCTAATACCTTATCTAGAAAAGAACAGTAAAATATGACTATAACATGAATGGACCATATAGTTAATAGAGCTGTGACAAGACAAGGCCTTATCAGACAGAGCAACCTGCGATAGCAACGCTCCACCACTAACACACAGAACACTCCTCTACCTCCTGGTGACCTTTCCCCTCCTCCTCCTTATCACCCACCCTCCTTCTGCCCATCTCCTTATCTTTGAGTCACGCCTGTCCTTCCAAACATCCTCCCTCTGTGGTTCAGAACAACCTGTACACAACATGCCGCAACACCTTAAAACGAATGGCGTGACTCAGCAAGGCCATCTATACCTCCCTCCAGCCCTGCATTCCCCCTGCCTGGCCCGGCCCTGCATTCCCCCTGCCTGGCCCGGCCCTGCATTCCCCCTGCCTGGCCCGGCCCGGCATTCCCCCTGCCTGGCCCGGCCCTGCATTCCCCCTGCCTGGCCCAGCCCTGCATTCCCCCTGCCTGGCCCGGCCCTGCATTCCCCCTGCCTGGCCCGGCCCGGCATTCCCCCTGCCTGGCCCGGCCCTGCATTCCCCCTGCCTGGCACGGCCCTGCATTCCCCCTGCCTGGCCCGGCCCGGCATTCCCCCTGCCTGGCCCGGCATGCTCCCTGCCTGGCCCGGCCCTGCAATCCCCCTGCCTGGCCCGGCCCTGCATTCCCCCTGCCTGGCCCGGCCCGGCATGCTCCCTGCCTGGCCCGGCCCTGCATTACCCCTGCCTGGCCCGGCCCTGCATTCCCCCTGCCTGTCCCGGCCCTGCATTACCCCTGCCTGGCCCGGCCCGGCATGCTCCCTGGGGGAGTGCAGTGACTGGAAATGACAAGATGGGTGACCCAGAGGTTACTCATATATTGTTAGATCCCACTATTTGCATCTGTCCGTTTTCAGACACAATAACAATGCTGGGTCTTATTCAGAGACCAGCGTTGGCTGGTGGAGGAGGGTGTTGGGAGGAGGAAGTGAGAAAACGTAGAACAGAAATGTAAGAATGTACTCCTCAGGGACCTGGTCAAGACATCGCCTCCCCAAAGACAATATATGTACTTCCTCCAGGACAACATGGCAATCTTCTCCTCCCTCCTATCCTTCCAGCTGGGCTATACATTGATTTTGAAATGGCCTCGTAGCACTGTTTCACTCAATTGGCTCCAGCCTATGTGGAAAACAGTCATCGGGGAGACCTAAACCTAAAGCTTGACTCTCGGCCATTGTTTTGTATTGGAGGGTCGGTCAGCTAGGCAGGTTTTGTGGATTTGACTGGGGTTTATGCTTCAAAAGTGGAACAAAAGGGTGAGGTGGGGGAAGGGCAGTGTGTGGGGGATGGTTAGGTTAGGGGGCTTGGTTTCATACAAGCATCAATGAGCAAACACTCACTACAACATACAAAGGACTGGACAATCCTTATTTTCCAAACTAAAACAACATCAAGCAATAGCAGCTAATGAAGCTGACTATAACCAGCCATGGTAAACATTACTCTTCATCGACCTACCATATTTCTCATACACAGACATTACATCACTATACTCTGTCTGAGTTCAAGCTCGAAGGGGCATTTTCTCATTCTTTCATCAACAGAAGAAAGCCTCTTAAATACAGTTTGCTCCACAGAGACACAATCCCAGGCTCAGCTCAGCCTAAGTCTATCTCGGGCAGACAGAGGGAGAAAACCAGCCCAGTCTTGATGGACTGTCAGGAGGTGGTGGCTTAATGGAGATTAGATGTCAGGAGAAAATTTGCCTGGGATGTCAAGCAGAGGAATTAAGGGAGCCAATGCCCTTGACAGAGTCCAGCCTATTCTACCACAGTCAAAATACAGCAGGACATACAGTCGACTGCAGGCAGCAGGCAGGCACTGGGCAGAGAACAAGACTTGCAAACCACAGCACATTCAAATGATAGGGCCATGGATGAGTTCTGATAATTGGCCTTCCTTTCCATAAAACACTTTCTATCCTACTCCACGAAGTCTGAAATAGATCTCTCCCGGGAAGCCACCCGACTGGGCAGGGTGCTGAGTACTCCTCCAGAAGCAGACTAGAACTGTTATAAGCTGGGCTTCTATGAACACACTGGACTTCCTGGCACATTACCTGATCTCCAACCCCGACCAGACCACACATATTTGGGGGGAGGGAAGAGGGTGAGGGAGGGAGGGAGAAGCTTAAGCTACCAATTTTCCGAATGTTACCAACCAGCCACTAGCCTGGCTATTTTGGAATACGGGGGGGTATCTGTTAACCTATCAGACACTTCTAAGAGCTCAGTGCATTGATTGATTTTTGATAGCCCCCAAGTTGGAGGAGGAAGCGAATGGGAAAGCTTGTGTTCCTATTTTTTTTATCTTACCCGGTATCTGTAATCTCTCCCCAATCTATATCGTCCCTTTCCGCGTCATGAATTATAAAGCAGGAATCAATTCTCCCTGATAGAAACACATCAGATCAGTTTTATACTGGCATTCTTATTTGACTGGGCTTTCATTCTTGTCTGTGCATATGAGCCCATTGAATGACTCACCAGGCAATAGTTCCACCAGCTCACATTCTTACAGTAAAGTCTTGGAGACAAGAGGTGCGCTTGATGAAGAAGAAAGTCATACCAAAGTGACTCAAAATGACTATCTATAGGTCTTAACTGCTGTATATGCCCCCCCCCCCCTCCTCCTCCCCCCTCGAGAGGAGGAGAGGCGAGGCCGATAGGCCTTGAATACAGAGCTGAGGCAAGTCAGGGTAGAGACTGTTGAGGGTAGAGGCACTGTTGAATTATGGGAAAGCCTTGACTAGTGGAAACAGAAGTCAGTGTGGGCCGCCCAGCAAAGGCGTACCGCATGATGAGAAAGGCGTGCTTCCAGCACACCCAACTCCCACCCACCCACCCACACAAACACACTCACTCATCTGTCGTCACCGCTGTGCTGTGAGCAGGCAGGCTAGACGCTGAGCTCACACACACACTAACGCCAGGATTTCCAGTGAAAAATATCAGCGGGAGAGAAGCCACACTGAGGTTTTGACTTGCTACTATGTGTTTTACCAGTACGTGTTTTCTGTCCTCAAACTTCATTATCTTGACGTTAGTAGGAAGTAAAACTTGCTACTTCAATAACACATTCACACAACCACCAAATATAGGTGTGCTACTGGTCCATTTTATGACAAGGTCTTATCTAACATTAGTAACATATTTTTACTGCAACTATGTGCATCACAGACTTAACAACACACCTGGAGTAAGTCAGCTGCTGAGACAGTACGTCATCGCTGTTGTCAGTGCCATCGACTCTCTCACCCGCTGTGAGGTTGAGGAGGTGAGATCAGACCTGATCCCTTTACTTTCACTACTTATCATATCAGTGACTCACACCAAACCACTGACTCATATTCTTACTGTATTTCAACAGTTCCACAAAGGTACATCAAGTTCACGGGCACTATGTACTCAACGCCCATCTGTCAATTTAATTTCTGTTTATGAGTTGAGTCTATCTGTGTTGGCTTCGTGGAGGCAGCTCTCTATGGTGAGGGGAGAGCCAGCCAGGGCATTGCAAGGATGGGGGTTTGACTCAACTCTCAATCAGTTGGGTGGGGTTTGCCTGGGCTTGCCTCCACACACACACACACACACACACACACACACACACACACACACACACACACACACACACACACACACACACACACACACACACACACACACACACACACACACACACACACACACACACACACACACACACACAGCGTAGAAGTTGCCAGGAGACCAGAGGGTGTTGGTTTTAATATCCACAGTGGCCAGCTTGCTTGTTTAAGAGGCTAACATTAAACATGGAAAGAGCCTTGTGTTCATCAGCAGCCTCACTCTTATCTTAGCTCTTCTCTAAACTATTTTTGACTGCTCCAGCTTGACATGCAAACAGATCTCATTCACTTTAAAACATAATTCTCCAAGTTTTTCCAGGGGCAACCTGTTAAAGTTTCACATTAAACCAGGAGGATTTCAAATCAATTATGTAATAATTGTATGATTTCTAAAGCAGGTATACTAAATGATCTATTCATGAAGGCCACTTAAATAAAATTACTTGAAAGAGTTCTTACCTGAGTTTCTGTTAAACTCTCCAAAGCTTGCATCACTGACTGTTCTGGTCTTGATGCTTGAGACTTCAAAGAAAGGACAAGGAGAAAAACATGATTTACTTGTAAGCCTAGCCTAGTAGACAAAGGAGAAAGGCTTGTGCATTCAAAGATATGAAGGAGATGAGATCAACACAGACTTAATTACCTACATTAACCTGCCTGATATTAATAACACTTTTATTATCTTGAGGCCAAAAAACCCACCTGGGTTTATAGCACAACACACACGGTTGAGGTGTCTGATTATCCTTACCATTAAGCCTGCTTCAACTGTAGGTACAAGTGTTAACTTGCTCCCATCAGAGATCCCGAGGTCCTGGAGTTTTCCTGAACTCAGACGCCTGAGGGGGAGAAAAAAACACCATATTAGTTTACAGCCAAACTGACATTTTAACTGACTAACTCCTGCATTTAGGAACACTTCCGCCTATTTACTGGATAGCCATTTCATTTGTCACTCTGAGTGGTCCTTTTCAGGACCTCATCAAGTCAAAAAAAAATAAGTGGAAAAAAGTTAATGTCATGTTCAGGTTGATGAATAATAATGTAATCACATAGACCACTAGCATTGTATCTTTAACGTCACTCTTCTTAACCGTGACAGTAGGCTAGTGGAAGAGTTGCTTTGTGAAAAGCCTATCCTACTGTATTGTACAGTGTGAACTAAATGTCACCTCCAGCTGAACAAAGGGAGTTAGCAGCGCCTAAATTCAGCTATTTGGAGAGATGATTAAAAAAGGTACTCGGTTTTAGGGGATGATTTGATTTGGAGGCGATTATTCTAGGGGGTTGTAGGATGGTTGTTATTTAAAAGAAAAACAATGCGACAGGGCGATTTGCATCAAGTGACAAAGACCTCCCTTATCATACCACAGCTCTTACATTGTCATTTAACGCACGAAAATCCGACCAATTGAAAACCGACTAAAACAGTTTCAGTTTGCTTTAAATAAAAAATGTGCAACACACGATTGTAAAGCGTTGTTAAACTATCGTCATATACTCAAGAGCTCCCCTTTTCAAAATGGCAATTATGTTCTCTCCATTCATTTGGGATTGTCTCCAGAGGGTTTCCTCGTAATAAAACGTGAGCAGAAATCAGTGAATATGCGTTCGCTGGTATGCAAGGTGATTGTAGAAAGTTGTGTGTAACAAAGGGAGAAAAAGGGAGAAATTAGAGGGATGCCTTGCGTTCGTCTTCACCTAACCTTCACATACCACTAACCATGGAATACAATGGCGCACCCCACTTGCGTATCGATAGCATCAATTAGATTCTAAACCCAAAGCATCAGCATAATTGTGTATTTATTTAAGATCAAATGCAATGGTCAGACGGTAACTATATAAATTAAGTAAACATGAACCATTGCTCGTATGCATTTCATTCAGCAAATGCATAAATCTTAGCTGTTAATAATTTGTCAAATATATTTAATCAGTAATGGTATTTATAATGAACGCTGAAGGAATCAATACAAGTATGCACCACAAGTTCCTCATCAATAGGCTACGGCTCCAAACCGTGACTGACCAGTTTGCGTTTCCATGCCTAATTCCAATACTGGTAACACTGGTCAATATCGTCTTCCCTTGAATATAATGCTGATACCCAACCTATGCTATTCTTGATCTCCACAATGTTCTACCGTTTAAATAAATGCAAAATATTCCTGTAGACATCAGAGATTTGAACATCGCAAATACCATATAATGTATACATATGTTATACCGTATGACAGTGGGATATACTGACGTTTATAGATGTAGTCTACTCACGTTTCTTTATGTAGAAGGGCGAGTCTTTCTTTTGGTACTTTGAGTCTCTGAGAAAGTCTTCTCTTCAGTCCTTCCACAGTCTCCTCCAGGGGAAGAGCGAGCTCGAAGCGTGTGCCGGTTGTGGAATGGATATACAAATTCATGGAGGGTTCACTCGGGACGGCCTCGCAAGACGGAGCCCCGCGGCTGGTGCAGCTCCGGGCGCTAGGATGTTGGTCCATTCGATAGCCTGTTGTCAGGGGGGAGACAATGCGAGTTGAACGGGGTTGGAGAGAAAGAGCCGACCCTTTACGCAGTGTCCCTTGTTTTCAGAGAGAGAAACTGCTTGCATTCAAAAGAGAGAAAGAGGCTCTCTCTCTCCTGGTGCCTTTCTCTGTGTGCCGAGAGGTTGAATAAACCCGAGTCCTCACTCTTCTGATACGACCATGAGAATATTCCCAGAACTAGTCTTATAGAGAAAGGCTTTATTGCGCTTTTCTTGTGTATGCAACTTGCTCAAGAGAGGTTCCAACGACTACTCCAAATGTTCCAGGTTTTTAAACGCTTCAGAGGTGAATGAATGCCAAGCAGCAATACAAGTATTTGTTTCACAGGGAATATGCCACGGACCATCAACTACGCAAATAACTATTGCCTTTCTAAGAGAACATGCGCAACACAGGCTATAGCTTTCTGTCCTTATTATTGTTTTAAATGCATGGGACTGAAAGCTGCCTTGAAGCCAAATACAAGACCTACAGAATGCAAAAGCGTTGTAAGATTAATATTGTATAGCTAACCACTGGGCACCCATGACCACAGCAGCTCGAATGAAAATCGACAATGAACATTGTCTCAAAGTAGCTCACTTCCACAACGATAAAAAAAAATACACTCACAGTCCGCAGACATTCTACCCAACCACAAGATAAGTTCTCGAAGACGCAGTTGATCTAAGCCAATGGCAAAAGTAGATTTACACCCACGTGGCGAACAGATGCCTCCCATTTTCTCTCCCACACCATTTTGTCACAAATAACCAATCGGCTTGAAGGGGGCCAGGCCTTGGCGTGTCAAGCAATAGGATCGTTCCAGCACTCAGGCAACTTTAGCCATTTTTTTTTTTTACCGTTATTTTACCAGGTAAATTGACTGAGAACACGTTCTCATTTGCAGCAACGACCTGGGGAATAGTTACAGGGGAGAGGGATGAATGAGCCAATTGTAAACTGGGGATTATTAGGTGACCATGATGGTTTGAGGGCCAGATTGGGAATTTAGCCAGGACACCGGGGTTAACACCCCTACTCTTACGATAAGTGCCATGGGATCTTTAATGACCTCAGAGAGTCAGGACACCCGTTTAACGTCCCATCCGAAAGACGGCACCCTACACAGGGCAGTGTCCCCAATCACTGCCCTGGGGCATTGGGATATTTTTTTTTAGACCAGAGGAAAGAGTGCCTCCTACTGGCCCTCCAACACCACTTCCAGCAGCATCTGGTCTCCCATCCAGGGACTGACCAGGACCAACCCTGCTTAGCTTCAGAAGCAAGCCAGCAGTGGTATGCAGGGTGGTATGCTGCTGGCATTCATAATATATTAGTCACAGAAGATAACTCTATATGTGGTGGAATTTCAAATCCAATACCGAAGACTGAATTAATGAAAACATCCTACCTCATATTCTTACATAGATAATTTATGTGGGTAGGCCTTTAAATGTAGGACTATGTTTTATTCTAGGTTATGCAGGCTACAATGGCAACAATGCACGTAGGTTGCACAATGCACTTAAATTGCCACATTGTCCATTTCCTATAACTATGTCACGAAATGTACTATACAATGTTGCGCAACTTCAGGTTACACACGTTGGGTATCATCGTCATTACTAATAGTACAGTGCTGACGTCATCTCCTTCCTTCATCTGGCTGCATCCAAAACCATTAAAGTAAATCGCGCACGGTATGCAAATTACGCATTAGATGGGGTATTCCCTTCAGGAAGTGCGGTTCTTCATCAGCTCTTTGAGATGTTCTCGGGATAGAATGTACACTGGAGATATACAGGGTTCGGTTCCTACGTCATGCAGTTCCTACAATCAGCTTTACAAGAAAAAGTGGCAATATTGGCTACTCACTTCGACAGCACATTCTGTGCGTAATTGCGCATTGCCAACTGCTGTGAAACTATCCGCATGTTTATCCACTGACTTCTCTGAATGCACATACTATTTCTTCTGCAACATAAACTCACATACCCTACTTGGGCAACTGCTATACCTGTCAACCCCTAAATGTCACAGACATCAGGTTACTTAAAATAACTGTATTCTCCAACCAGTTTTAAGCCGATCCTGAAAAAGCTTACTTTGACCGAATCATGGGCTACATAGCTTTAAGAGAAACGTTTAAAACGGGCCGCTTTGACTACTGTAAATATCGTAGCCTACATAGTAAAGTGTGAAATATGTATTCCACGTAGAGCAAATGTTGACAGAGTTTATGATAGGAGCTTGATAAAAACAAGATACTCGCTCGCCATCCAGTGGTCAATGGAGGCACTTGGGGAGCCTTAACTTGTCTATTTGTTGTTGAAGGTGTTTATAACACATTTCGAATGAAAAATAGGCTAGCCTACCGGCAATTTCCCTCTGAGTACAGCTGCAGCTGACTGTAAGGTCGGCCTGGATAATGATATAATATCACAGACTCTGCACTTGGCATCTACATAGAAGGTAGGCTAGGCTGTGTTGTCGGCTTATAATTGCATAACATATGGATGCGTGCTGTCATCAGCTATCCTATAGGTCAATAAAAAACACCACATTCACTGTCTGCAGATAACACCAATTCCATTGACAATATCAATTTCATTATTAAGTCAATTGGCTACATGTAGATGCATAATTTAGAAACTCTTAGAAGTTGGCACAACTCCATTTGAATGCAATGCATGTAACCAAAACAAACGGTGAGACAATGTATC
Organism: Salvelinus alpinus; assembly: GCF_045679555.1. NCBI lineage: Eukaryota > Metazoa > Chordata > Actinopteri > Salmoniformes > Salmonidae > Salvelinus > Salvelinus alpinus. The sequence goes on from NC_092100.1 coordinate 22,442,320, forward strand.
AATGTCAGCTATCAAATAGGTGCCCCAGGTGGCCTTTTATAAACATAACAAAGATAAGAGTTACATGTCCAAATCTAACCCACTCAAATTTCTAACCTTTATTCAAAGGTAGGCTATTAAAACTTTAGAATCATCAATGTACATAGACTACTCTTAGGTTTGACATGAGTCCAACGTTTGAATGTAACTTACCAATTATTGTGGCGAGAACTTTAAAGCTTTGCGATAAAGCTTGGGTTTTTCCAACACGTTTCCCCAGCTTTTGCATGTAAATCTTCCCAAGCTATGAGAAAGACTGAAGTAGGCTATATCCAGATATGTCAGTAGGCTATCCACTGTGACAGTAAATTCGCAGACAAATGTGTGCGACTCGACTGTAGTAGTAAGGACAGCTCTGTACTCCTCTTGCTCACTGCTTGAGTTCCAGTTGTCCTAAAATGCCTGTATGATGTTTACCCACCAGTGTCTTTCGTATTACAAGTGCAATTCGGGAGGCGAGACACCTTTTAAACGAGCCCTCTCAGTTATGGGTGGAGAGTAGACTACGGTTCTTGCTATGTCAGGATGACCTTTAAAGTAGCCACGGAATTCTTCCTCACATGAGAGTTCGTTTCCAAGATCTACTGCCTAATTCGTTCTCCACCTTTGGAAAGAATGTGCTTGGGCAAAGCTTGAAATCATGCACGGGATTTGTAGTGTCTGTGATTGCGCATCTATTGTAGTCTAAACAAGGGTAAGGACTTTTATCCCGAAGAACAAAAACATAAATCATATTCAACTGAGTTACGACCTTAACAAAAAGTATACGAAGTAGCGATTTCGGGAGGGGGTGTAACCTTCCACTGACGACAGAAAAAATAAAAAATAAAACATCACTAGGCAACCAGTGCAGAACAACACAATGCATGGATACAGCCTACCTGAATATAAATAAAGGTTTATTTGGCAAGGGACCAGTTCTGCAGTTAATGACTTCCAGGTTGCTCCTCAAACAATGGCAATCCTATGCCAGGAATCATATCTTGACAGTTATTACACATTAATACAAGTGATTCATTGTTCATGTGGTAGGCTAAGACCAAGCCTTACCTGAAGTCCACAAGTAGATGTGATACAGTAAATTGCTATGTAGATAGTAATGTTAGATTATAAGTAGTTATATTAATTTGTGTCGTGTGTCAGCATGGTAGCACACTTTACAAAGATTTGATTTGATTAACCCAATGCCCCGTATTTCCTTGAAGACAGGGGACACAGTCTTGTTGAGGCAAGTGAGGCTGAAGTGTTTCAATGATGAACCCACAGGCAGAGACGCTGCAGAGATGCCTCTAAACGAGTCACAGTCCCAAGCATCACAGCATGATGAGTCAGCCTCTCCCAGGACCAGACAGAGGGGGGTGGGGGGTTAGAGAGAAAGAGAGAAGGGATGAGAGAGGGGGGATGAGAGACAAGCACCACACTGCTGGAGAAGTCTGAGAGATGCACTACATTACCAAAAGTATGTGGACACCTGCTCATTAAACATCTCATTCCAGAATCAGGGGCATTAATATGGAGTTGGTCTGCCCTTTGCTGCTATAACAGCCTCCACTCTTCTGGGAAGGCTTTCCACCAGAAGTTGGAACATTACTGCGGGGACTTGCTTCCATTCAGCCACAAGAGCATTAGTGAGGTCAGGCACTGATGTTGGGCGATTAGGCCTGGCTCACAGTCAGTCTGTGTTTAAATACATCCCAAAGGTGTTCGATGGGGTTAAGGTCAGGGCACTGTGCAGGCCAGTCAAGTTCTCTCCGATCAATATCGCAAGACACTTCTATATGGACCTCGCTTTGTGCAAGGGGGCATTGTCATGCTGAAACAGGAAAGGGCCTTCCCCAAACTGTTGCCACAAAGTTGGAAGCACAGTATAATCTAGAATGTCATTGTATGCTGTAGCGTTAAGATTTACCTTCACTGGAATTAAGGGGCCTAGCCCGAACCATGAAAAACAGCCCCATACCATTAGTCCTCCTCCATCAAACTTTACAGTTGGCACTATGCATTTGGGCAGGTAGCATTCGCCTGGCACCCGCCAAAACCAGATTCATCCGTAGAGCTACCAGATGGTGAAGCTCGGTTCATCACTGCAGAGAAAGTGTTGCCACTGCTCTAGAGTCCAATGGCGGCGAGCTTTACACCACTCCAGCCCGCGCTTGGCATTGGGCATGGTGATCTTAGGCTTGTGTGTGGCTGCTAGGCCATGGAAACCCATTTCATGTAGCTCCCGACAAACAGTTATTGTGCTGACGTTGCTTCCAGAGGCAGTTTGGAACTCGGTAGTCAATATTGCAACTGAGGACAGACAATGTTAATGCGCTACGCACTTCAGCACTTGGCTGTCCCGTTCTGTGAGCTTGTGTGGCCTACCACTTCGCAGATGAGCCGTTGTTGCTCCTAGATGTTTCTACTTCACAATAACAGCACTTACAGTTGACCGGGGAAGCTCTAGCAGGGCAGAAAGTTGACAAACTGACTTGTTGGAAAGGTGGCATCCTATGACAGTGCCACATTGAAAGTCACTGAGCTCTTCAGCAAGGCCATTCTACTGCCAATGTTTGTCTATGGAGATTGTATGGCTGTGTCCTCAATTTTATACACCTGTCAGCAACAGGTGTGGCTGAAATAGCCAAATCCACTAATTTGAAGGGGTGTCCACATACTTTTATATATGTAGTGTAAGAGAAGACATTTATGGCACTGAGCACCACACACACAATATGGTGAAACACTGCTCCTATTGAAGCTCTGAGGCTATAGGCTACCTCATGATTGCACACAACCCACCCGCACGCACGCACGCACGCACGCACGCACGCACGCACCCACCCACCCACCCACGCACCCACCCACCCACCCACCCACCCACCCACCCACCCACCCACACACACACACACACACACACACACACACACACACACACACACACACACACACACACACACACACACACACACACACACACACACACACACACACACACACACAGAGATACATATGCTGGTTGTCCAGTGTTTACAGGACAAAAAAAGGGTTTCATAATCAGACAAACAGCCTGTTCTCCTCAGGGGGCAAAAAACGTTCTTGGCTGAGAAGCAGGCATTTTTTTTAGAGGGAGTGACACATTCTACCATCGCCCTTTGCTTATTTCTTAAAAGTTTAATCCGTTGGGGGAGGGGGGGTTCTAAGCTGGCATATGGAATTGTTTAAAGAAGGTCATATCATAGATCATTTAGCTAGAATTTTAGGATCCCTTTAGGTATCTTCCAAAGATATGTGAAGTGAAGTGATATTTTTTGTTGTTGGCACAAAACTAGTTCCACACTTCCATTCATTGTATGGGTTACCTTTAGACGAGTCCTGTGACACTTGTGGTGGTCGTAGAGCAAAACGGAGAACACCATCGTGTTCGTGAGGGTCTCCCCTTTCTACAGTGGGGTCATATTTGTAGCCCAAACGGTTCAAACGCTACAGACAAAAGTTTGTACATCAGCGTTACCGACTTCAGACGAGTCCCGTGAAGCTTCTGGCCAAACCATTCGGATGTTACAGACGTTTTCGTGAGAAGACCAATTTTCTGGATGTCTCCTGGGCTGTCAAACAGCACTGTAGCTCTGCCACTTTCCACCGCAGATGCGGAAGAGCGACATTGGCGGATGAAGTGGATTGAGACGCAGCCCATATAAAAAACATATCTAGTTTAAATTGCTGGATTTTGATGGGGATTTTTTAATTATGTTACTTAGATTTACGGGTCAATAGACTCTAGGGGCTTATAGGGCAAATATTATCATAGGGATCAGAAGATCATAAGAAAACAGCCATACAGACAGATTACTGTATGTGGTTGGGTAACCATGTGTAGGCATACTAACAGAGTTACCATATACAGTATACAAAGCAACTTCTCACATACTTCTGGACAGGAAAGAGTTTATTGACAAGGGAGCATGGGAGTGGCGTGGGTGGGTTGTAAACATTTCACATTTGATATCAGATGTGTGTGACAGTGAGTGTGAGTATGTTTGTGGGAGTGTGACACTGTAAACGTGTGTCTGTGTGTCTGTGTGTTTGTGTGGGGCCTGTGTGGGCATATGTGTGTGGGTGAACGGCATTCCAGTCCATCAAAGTCACCAGTGGGCCGCCCTCGGCTTCGGAGAAAGAGACAAGCCGGATTTGAGCGGTTCACGGCATGTTAATCTCAAGCGATGATATCCTCCTGAATCACATGGCAAGGCAGTGGGACACACCTGCCACAGCCTAATGACACTGTATATAAAGACAGTAAGTGGATACACAGACACAGATGAGGGAGCCTTAAAGATTTACGGTGTGGGAAGTTAACCAACCTGAGAGTTTAGAGATGAGTCAGAACTTGAGTTATTCAAGTAAGTCATAGGTGCGTGCACCTGTATACTGGAGGGCAGAATATTGTTATTCAGATCATATAGCCCATGGCAGATCATCAAACCTCTTAGAATACATGGAATTTACTTATAGGAAAGCTCCCACTCACCACTACAACCAGTTATCTGACCCCCAGGCCTGTTTGAAGAGAGAGCCTGGGAAGTACAGTAGTAGGGCTGGAGGGCTGGGCTGGGCTGGGGTACAGTCAGGCTATGATCCCACACCTGCACCAGGAGGAACTCCTTTCAACTGAAGTGGTTCACAGCTCAGTCACAGACGATTGATGACACATCAGTGGTTTTCCAGACGACAACGCAGAACATGCGATTGAAAAATTGTCAAACATGCCAACTAGGTTATTCAATGTTCACATTATAAATGGTTAGACTAGTAAGTCAAACATGGTTTCCAGAATAAGTCATCAACACCATTTGTCATGTTTTAAAAATGTATGTGTACTGTACACTACAAATTCATACAACAACAAAAATCCATTCATATATACTCTCTCACTAGTGAGTTTAACTTTGAACCAGAAACCTGGTAGCCTCTTGATGGATATAGTCCAAGCATTTCACCATCAGGCTGACATTTACTCCATACAACATATGGCAGTTACGGTGTACCTTGGCACACTGTTCTTCTTTCAACTGCCGTTGAACAACATTTGAGGTGTCATCACACGATCACAGTCTTGGTCAACACATTCCTAAGTGTCAGTTATAGCAGGATAAATGTACATTGTCTACTGTGTAATCAAAGAAACCATTTGTCAATGATAGGTCATTCAACTGTTGAGTAACATGACTAGCTCTTACACCTGGACCAGTGTCTATAGGCAGGGCTGTGTCAATCAGGAAGAGAAGTGTGGAGCTATGAGCTTGGCCCTCCAGGCAGCACTGTCAATGATGGCTATCAAAACATCAATTACCTCACCATCTATGACTAAGAATTCTGACTTGAATTCTAACTATTTGGTTCAGTATGTAGTGTACTGCTGCTACATCATTGGACAAACACCAGGAAATGACTCAAAGCTGGTGGTGTTGTTTTCAGATCATGTCCTGAGCCATAATCATTTCTCTTATTTCACAGCACATCCCAGTTCGGGAGGCGGACAGTCGGACACCCTGACTCGCTCCTCAGCCGGACATCACCTCTCCATCCCAGCAGCCACTCTTACAGAGCACAGCCAGATCCAAATGGCGTAAACTTAACACCCCCACAAAGTGGACCTGATAATTGCTGCCTTTTATGGCAGTGGTGTTGTCACATTGAAAGGCACCACAAAAAGACTCCCCGACTACCCGAGCACGATAAGAACCGTTATAGCGTTGAAATTGGTCACGCCGGGAGGGTGTTAACTCAATTTGTTTATTTGCTTGTTTGGCAGCCAGATGCAGTGTGTCATAGGGACATAGTGTGGACTGGAAAAAGGTTAAACGTCAGTTCATGGAATGGGAAGAAGTGCCCGGCAGAGTAGAACATGGGACACCTTGGCACCGAGGAATGAACTTCTGGTACATCACTCATTTCTTCTGTTAAGTCTTAGTGACTTCTTTGAGACTGGCCTTATGAATATGAATCCCATTAGTTATACAACACCTTTCCAGCCAGCAATCATTGACATAATAGACACTGCCATGTTGCTGTTCCTGTGTTTTCTAAAGGAACAAAGTACATATAATACGTCAAATCAAAGAGTACAGGTACACAAATGTGCAGGTGCAGCAAAATGCTTATGTTTCTAGCTTGAACAATGCAGTAATGCCGAGCAATACAAAACAATACACACATCATCCAAAAAGTTAAAAGAAAGAAATTAAGAAATATCAGAACGAGCAATGTCCTGAATATAGACAGTATGGACAGTATATGAATAGAAAAGGTGTGTACATCAGTAGTTATACAGGATGACCCTTAACTAGAATACAGTATATACATGTAAAGTGGGTAAAACAGTATGTAAACATTATTAAAGTGACCAGTGTTCAATGACAATGTACACTTAGCAGTCGCTAAGGTGCAGGGTAGAGTACTGGGTGGTAGCCGGCTAGTAACAGTGACTAAGGTTCAGGGCTGAATCAGGCAGTATCAGGGCTGTCAGATACTGTGCACAGATATACTGTGTACAGTACACAATGATGAGTACAAGATACACCCATTTCCTATCTCGGTCCAAACAAGTTGAGAAACCACCCACTCACCCTCCTCCCACCCACATGCATGAACACATCCACACCTACATGCCTGAACTCTGCAGAATCCCCTGGCCACTAATCCTTGCTTATCCTGGGCTTAGCGTTGGACGAGCTAGGCTAATTTAATCAGCACTGGATGGGCATTCCTCCTCCCCCTTTTTTCTCTCGCTCTCTTCATGCAGTCTTTATTTACTCCATTTCTCCTCGCAATCTCTCTCTTTCTCTGCATCTCCCACTCTCATGGTTCTCTCTCAGAGCAGGGGCTCTGCTCTGCAGCGACTGGCTGCAGACCTGCAGCACACTGACATCTCCCCTGTATCCTCTCCTCTCTCCTGGCTGCAGTAATCTAATCATTGATACAGAAGGTCATTATCAGTCACAGGGCACCGCCTGCCCAGCCAGCCAAGGCTAACAGAGCAGCCTGATTTCATCTGTGACGTCAGGGGAGTAGAGCGCGCTGGCTGCGGCCTTCTCCCTATCACACGCTTCAAATAGCATTCCGTCGTCACTGGAGAGAGACGTCATTCATTCCTGTCTCCTTCTGGTTCGGTCCCGGGCGCCCCCTCTTTCTCCCCGCCTCCCTAATCCTCCCTGACTTTCCTCTCTCCCTCTGCCAGCTCCTTTCTCTCTCCCCCTTCTCTGATAAACGGTGGAAAGCTTCAAGTTCCTTGGCGTACACATCACTGACGATCTGAAATGGTCCACCCACACAGACAGTGTGGTGAAGAAGGTGCAGCAGCGCCTCTTCAACCTCAAGAGGCTGAAGAAATTTGGCTGAAGAATCCTGCCCTCCAGGACACCTACAGCACCCGATGTCACAGGAAGGCCAAAAAGATCATCAAGGACAGCATCCACCTGAGCCATTGCCTGTTCACCCTGCTATTATCCAGAAGGCGAGATCAGTACAGGTGCATCAAATCTGGGACCAAGAGACAAAAACAGCTTCTATCTCAAGGCCATCAGACTGTTAAATAGCCATCACTAGCCGGCTACCACCCGGTTACTCAACCCTGCACCTTAGAGGTTGCTGCCCTATATACATAGACTTGGAATCACTGGCCACTTTAATAATGTTTACATACTGCTTTACTCATTTCATACGTATATACCTTATTCTACTGTATTTTAGTCAATGCAACAATGCCGACATTGCTCGTCCTAATATTTATATATTTCTTAATTTCATTATTTTACTTTTAGATGTGTGTGTTGTTGTGAATTGTTAGATCTTACTGCACTGTTGGAGCTAGGAACATAAGCATTTTGCTACACCCGCAATAACATCTGCTAAATGTGTGTATGTGACAAATAACATTTGACTTGATTTGATAACAGCCTAGTGTGGGCTGTAAATCTACAGCTGAGGGTTTATTGCACTCTAGACTGCAGACTAGGAAGTCAGGTGTTTCGAGAATAGTCTAACATTAGCAGGATATGCCAGTAACTTCCACAAAGGGACTGTACTACTGTACAAATAGATGCAAATCAAATGTAGCCATCTTCCTCACCCTTAACTTCCCCAGTTACATATACATTGCACAAACTGATGACTTAATGCTCTCAATAGATCATTTCTGAGAAGGCATGTACTGAAAATGATATCCATCTGCAGTAACAGCATTTACTCCAGAGAGATTACATTAGATTAACCAGGAGTGAGTCAGAGCAGCAACTTCAAACTGACCGTCTATATCTACACTATTATATCATATGACTAATGTAGGGGAGACTTGAGAGATCAAAAGGACAGACTTGAGTTCATAAGCAGCCGAAAAGGAATTTGTGTCTCGACTTCTTAACTACCCACTGCCAGAGAAAAGCATCCCGTAGCTATAAAACTTGTGAGGGGAGAATTCTCCACACCAGAGACATTTCTAAATGTTTTATTTCAAGGATTGCATTATTCTCTGAATAATTTATATTAACAGATCTTTTGTTGCACAAAATCCTCACACTGTCTAGAATAGTCTGAAAAAAAGACCCTAGTCAAGGTTAATACTGCAGACTAAGTCCAGCGAGATAGCTATCTGGCTATGTTTAGTCAGGTTGGTGTATTATTTCTGTTGACGTTACTTGATACAGCCAGTCAGCCAACAAAAACTTCAGAGTTAATTAGTCAGATGTGTCTATTTTTACCGTCCAGTTGACATCTGACATTAACTGCTTGTTAAGGATGTGTTTATCATGCAGGCCTAAAATTAGCCAAATTAATTATTTAAGAAAATACTTGGCAAGGGAGTCAGACACCTAATAATGGATAATGTAATACTCCTGGCGTGACAGTATGTTCTCATAGATGCAACACTACATTATTTACTTTGACTGTCAATGAATGATCAGTACCAAGTACCACTTCAAACACACATTTCCATCTTTCAGAGCATTTTGGAAAAATCCCCTGAGAATCTATTTGTAGGGAGTTCTGGAATGACCTCCGTCCTTTCCTAACACACGTGGGGCACTGACCAATGACGGCATTTTGGGGATGCCTGACCCCCCTGGGCGGGGCTGAACACACTCATAACCACTGAAATACAATATGTTCTCTGACAAACAGAAAGTTGCAATGGAAAGGGGCAAATTGAACCATATCTGTCCCTGTAGCCCTGTTTGGTCTGACGTATTAGGTTGCTAGGGCACAGGCCATAATATGCAGAGATAAGCAGTGAATGTGGTTTTCAAGACCATGAGGGTGGAAAATCCTAAATGGGCTGACGTGGGGGGGGGGCAGGTTATAGGAGGTTGACGCAGGAGGAAGGATGGATATCATTGGGAATCCTCTATGGAACATTCCCCCTTTTTACAGGGATATATTCTGAAGGACAAGCTGGTGGTGGTCTCTAAGCCTATACCAATCTACACGTGTCTATCTATGGGGAGTCCTGCAGTCCAAACAGGTTCACTGCTATCAATTGAGATAGTGCCAAAAACCTGCATGGGTGTCCCTGTCATCATTGTTTTTGTCATTTCCCACACAATGTCACTGGCCAATCAGCATGTGATAACTGTGATAACCGTATTCCTCTGTGCCCTTAGTGCCGGGCCACAGCCACACGACAGGCCTCCGGAGCTGACATTGGTGCCAGCGCCACTGTGCCCTGGACTGGAAGTTGTCGGACGGAGGTTGCATGCAGGCGCGAGGAGGACAGCGCTGGAATCTGAGCCCTGCCAGAGCTGGTCTAAGTGTGTTAAAGGAGTTATGCCTGCTTGCCTGCCTTGGTTGTCCTCCGTGGAAACTAGCTCGATGACATATTTTCCAAGTGCTTCAGCAGAGAGGCATGTGATTGGGGAACCACTGAGCACTCAGTCACACAGGGAGAGGAGGGTCACCTAGCTAGCCAGTGGGAGCGGAGGAGGTGACGTGAGTGACAGACCACGCACCGTGGGTAAATTCTGTTTTAAAGTCCACTGAACTTCACTGCTTGTCAAAAGTTTCCAAATAACTCATGAGCCAGAAAAGAGAAACAAGATACCCATAAAGGTGTTCCCCCTGGTATCCGTTCCCTTTGGCACTACCCCCCAATAAAAGTTCCTTCCAATCATATAACCACATTATACTTGTCTGGACCTACCAGGCTATTAAAAGTACACTGATATGTCTGAGCCATCACTTGACTCTCTTGAGAGTCCTAGATGTCTGTGTGTGCGTGCCTGTGTATCTGTGTGACGCACGCTTGGGTGTGTGTAACACAAATGCATTCCTTTGTGGTGCTCTGTGTTATGGAAAGAGAAAGAGCAACCAGAACAGCTTAGTACTGTAACCTTGATACAGAGGAAAATGGACAGCTCATATGGGAGTGACTGATGGAGAGTTGGAGGAGGAAGAGCCAAGGAGAGGGATGTAACTGGACAGGAAAGCTTCATATAGCCAAAATATATTACTATCAAATCAAATCAAATCAAATTATATTTGTCACATACACATGGTTAGCAGATGTTAATGCGAGTGTAGCGAAATGCTTGTGCTTCTAGTTCCGACAATGCAGTAATAACCAACAAGTAATCTAACCTAACAATTCCACAACTACTACCTTATACACACAAGTGTAAAGGGATAAAGAATATGTACATAAAGATATATGAATGAGTGATGGTACAGAACGGCATAGGCAAGATGCAGTAGATGGTATAGTGTACAGTCTATACATATGAGATGAGTAATGTAGGGTATGTAAACATAAAGTGGCATAGTTTAAAGTGGCTAGTGATACATGTATTACATAAAGATGGCAAGATGCAGTGGATGATATACAGTACAGTATATACATATACATATGAGATGAGTAATGTAGGATATGTAAACATTATATTAAGTGGCATTGTTTAAAGTGGCTAGTGATACATTTTTACATAATTTCCATCAATTCCCATTATTAAAGTGGCTGGAGTTGAGTCAGTATGTTGGCAGCGGCCACTAAATGTTAGTGGTGGCTGTTTAACAGTCTGATGGCCTTGAGATAGAAGCTTTTCAGTCTCTCGGTCCCTGCTTTGATGCACCTGTACTGACCTCGCCTTCTGGATGATAGCTGGGTGAACAGGCAGTGGCTCGGGTGGTTGTTGTCTTTGATGATCTTTATGGCCTTCCTGTGACATCGGGTGGTATAGGTGTCCTGGAGGGCAGGTAGTTTGCCCCCGGTGATGCGTTGTGCAGACCTCACTACCCTCTGGAGAGCCTTACGGTTGTGGGCGGAGCAGTTGCCGTACCAGGTGGTGATACAGCCCGACAGGATGCTCTCGATTGTGCATCTGTAGAAGTTTGTAAGTGCTTTTGGTGACAAGCCGAATTTCTTCAGCCTCCTGAGGTTGAAGAGCCGCTGCTGTGCCTTCTTCACAACGCTGTCTGTGTGGGTGGACCAATTCAGTTTGTCCGTGATGTGTACACCGAGGAACTTAAAACTTTCCACCTTCTCCACTACTGCCCCGTCGATGTGGATAGGGGGGTGCTCCCTCTGCTGTTTCCTGAAGTCCACAATCATCTCCTTTGTTTTGTTGACGTTGAGTGTGAGGTTATTTTCCTGACACCACACTCCGAGGGCCCTCACCTCCTCCCTGTAGGCCGTCTCGTCGTTGTTGGTAATCAAGCCTACCACTGTAGTGTCGTCCGCAAACTTGATGATTGAGTTGGAGGCGTGCATGGCCACGCAGTCGTGGGTGAACAGGGAGTACAGGAGAGGGCTCAGAACGCACCCTTGTGGGGCCCCAGTGTTGAGGATCAGCGGGGTGGAGACCTACCCTCACCACCTGGGGGCGGCCCGTCAGGAAGTCCAGGACCCAGTTGCACAGGGCGGGGTCGAGACCCAGGGTCTCGAGCTTGATGACGAGTTTGGAGGGTACTATAGTGTTAAATGCTGAGCTGTAGTCGATGAACAGCATTCTCACATAGGTATTCCTCTTGTCCAGATGGGTTAGGGCAGTGTGCAGTGTGGTTGCGATTGCGTCGTCTGTGGACCTATTGAGTCGGTAAGCAAATTGGAGTGGGTCTAGGGTGTCAGGTAGGGTGGAGGTGATATGGTCCTTGACTAGTCTCTCAAAGCACTTCATGATGACGGAAGTGAGTGCTACGGGGCGGTAGTCGTTTAGCTCAGTTACCTTAGCTTTCTTGGGAACAGGAACAATGGTGGCCCTCTTGAAGCATGTGGGAACAGCAGACTGGGATAAGGATTGATTGAATATGTCCTTAAACACACCAGCCAGCTGGTCTGCGCATGCTCTGAGGACGCGGCTGGGAATGCCGTCTGGGCCTGCAGCCTTGCGAGGGTTAACACGTTTAAATGTTTTACTCACCTCGGCTGCAGTGAAGGTTCACGCTTTCAGTTTCACGCGAATGCTGCCATCAATCCACGGTTTCTGGTTTGGGAATGTTTTAATCGTTGCTGTGGGTACGACATCGCCAATGCACTTTCTAATGAACTCGCTCACCGAATCAGCATATTCGTCAATGTTGTTGTTGGACGCAATGCGGAACATATCCCAATCCACGTGATCGAAGCAGTCTTGAAGCGTGGAATCAGATTGGTCGGACCAGCGTTGAACAGACCTGAGCGCGGGAGCTTGCTGTTTTAGTTTTTGTTTGTAGGCTGGAAGCAACAAAATGGAGCCGTGGTCAGCTTTTCCGAAAGGAGGGCGGGGGAGGGCCTTATATGCGTCGCGGAAGTTAGTATAACAATGATCCAAGGTTTTACCAGCCCTGGTAGCACAATCGATATACTAAGACAAAAGGCTAGTGAACTCAGGCGCACTGAACCAGCATGGCTACCACAGCAATCTGCAGTGATACACCATCCCATCTGGTTTGCGCTTAGTGGGACTAACATTTGTTTTTCAACAGGACAATGACCAAACACACCTCCAGGCTGTGTAAGGGCTATTGAACCAAGAAGGAGAGTGATGGAGTTCTGCATCAGATGACCTGGCCTCCACAATCACCCAACCTCAACCCAATTGAGATGGTTTGGGATGAGTTGGACTGAAGAGTGAAGGAAAAGCAGCCAACAAGTGCTCAGCATATGTGGGAACTCCTTCAAGACTGTTGGAAAAGCATTCCAGGTGAATCTGGTTGAGAGAATGACAAGAGTGAGCAAAGCTGTCATCAAGGCAAAAGGTGGCTACTTGGAAGAATCTAAAATATATTTTGATTTGTTTAACACTTTTTGGGTTACTACATGATTCCATGTGTTATTTCATAGTGATAATAGTGAAGACATCAAAACTATTATTCTACAATGTAGAAAACAGTACAGTGGCTTGTGAAAGAATTCACCCCCATTTTTCCTATTTTGTTGCCTTACAACTTGGAATTAAAATGGTTTTTTGGAGGGGATGCACACACCACTTATCTGTTTTTTATTTTTTCAAATTTCTTGGAACAAGTTATTATTTTCATTTCACTTCACCAATTTGGAATATTTTGTGTACGTCCACTACACGAAACCCAAATAAAAATCTATTTAAATTACAGGCTGTAATGCAACAAAATAGGAAAAACACCAAGGGGGTTGAATACTTTTGCAAGGCACAGTAAAAAAGAAAAACCCTGGAATGAGTAGGTGTGTCCAAACCTTTGACTGGTTCTTTCTCTGTGTGTTTTATTGTGACATACACTGGATTGGTGCAGTGAAATGTGTTGTTTTACAGGGTCAGCCATAGTAGTACGACGCCCCTGGAGCAAATTAGGGTTAGTGCCTTGCTCAAGTGCACATTGACATATTTTTCACCTTGTCGGCTCAGGTTTTCGAACCAGCAACCTTTCGGTTACTGGACCAATGCTCTAACTGCTAGGCTACCTGTCGCCCTAGAAGAGGCTCTCCCAATGGGCCAGGCCGCCATGCAGTATAATGGTAGTAATACGCTGTGAATAACACATATAATTGACTGTGCGTGATCAGTAATAATAACACATCACAGGATGAAAAGGTTACTAGGACATACAAAAACATGAAAGTGTTTGCTCATCGCAAAGTCCCCTCTCCCTCCCAACATGATGACATCACTGGCCAAATGGACATGAATGGCTTGGCAAATTAACGTTGGGGCAATGTTATATTTGTACCGCTACTGCAAAGTAATTTTCTACCAACCTATTTATTGACTAAATCTAAATGTACAAAGGCCTACTATTTTAGTGGGAGCATGAAAGGACATGCTGCTTGCTCGATGAGCGCTTGCCCCCACTTACACAGTGAATCACACAAGTGTTAGTAAGTGGAGGGGGTTAACAGACTTCTAGACCCCTGTGCCCACAGCCTCACCCTGGCACTCCCCAAATCCCTCTAGAATGTAACACCCGTCCTATTGGAATGAAACACTGAAACAAAAACATTGTCAGCAGCCCCAGGAAGAGTCAGGGATATTTTACACATCGACCCCAGCCAAGTCACAACCACGCCTAGACCCAGACAGAGACACACCCTTTCAGCCATTTTGTATTGCACGTCCTCAGAGAGGATTCATTAGGCCCTAATCTATGGATTTCACGTGACTGGGAATACAGATACGCATCTGTTGGTTTAAGATACCTTAAAAAATCGCCTCACAATGGGCCTCAGGACCTCGTCACGGTATCGCTGTGCATTCAAATTGCAATTGATTAAATGCAATTATGTTCATTGTCCGTAGCTTATGCATGCCCATACCCCTATCGCCACCATGGGGTATTCTGTTCACAACGTTGACATAAGCAAACCGCTCGACCACACGGTTGTGAGGCCGGTGGACGTACTGCCAAATACTCTAAAACGATGTTGGTGGCTTATGGTACAGAAATGAACATTAAATTCTCTGACAACAGCTCTGGTGGACATTCCTACAGTGAGCATGCCAGTTGCACGCTCCCTCATGACTTGAGACATTTGTGGCATTGTGTTGTGACAAACCTGCATATTTTAGTGGCCTTTTGTCCACGCACAAGGTGCACCTGTGTAATGATAATTCCATTTAATACGATTCTTAATATGCTAAATCTGTCAGGTGGATGGATTATCTTGGTAAAGGAGAAAATGCTCACTAAGAGGGATGTAAACAAATTTGTGCACAAAATGAGAGAAATAAGCTTTGGGTGTATGGACAATTTATGAGATCTTTTATTTCAGCTCATGAAATATGGGACCAACACTTGTTGCACTGATATTTTTGTTAAATGTACATTGCTTTTATACCAATAAAGAGGTCTTACAAACAAGTATCCAGTGCGCCCTTTATACCCAAGAGACACTTGAGTGGCTTTTGGGCTGAAGTTAGTCTGTTCATGAGATGACTTATCTCCTATATAAACATCATTTGGTCATAGCTACGGTACCATTTATGCAAGATTTTAGTTCTGGGTTAAACGAGATTAGTAAATGAGTCACCATCTACCAGCATAGACTGAAATAGAAGTTCAATAAGCCTGGTGCAGTTAAGGGGGACTGACAAAACGTTTAACCAGCCTATGGCATCATATTATGACACATTGAGCAATGCTATTGCAAAACAAGAACCCTCTACCCCTGTTCTCTGCATTCACTTGATTCAGTTACAGCTTCCTCAGATCTCATTCATTTGCCACAGGACAAATCCCAAAATGTCCTCCCCTTCCATCTGTACAATAACTGGAATTCCCAAAAAAGTACCATACCCCTCTAGATGACATCTCGATCCACAGCGTCACCAACTGGAGTCACTACTAAGAAACTAATACGTAGAGAGTAGTTCACAGCCAACAGACCAGTAGGGGAGGAGAATAGAGTATGCAGGATGTGGAGGCTTTAAAAAAATATCCCATGTTAATGGAAACTGGTGTTTCCACTACTGTGAATCACAGGACTGTACTCTGTATACCATTTAGTATAACCTTGCTGAGAATGTGGTTATGACAGTTGTTGAATAAACAGTGCAAGGGGGCCTCTGTCTATCAACAGATCCAGTTGAAATTGGAAGTTTACATACACTTAGGTTGGAGTTATTAAAAATCGTTTTTCAACCACTCCACAAATGTCTTGTTAACAAACTACAGGTTTTGGCAAGTCAGTTAGGACATCTACTTTGTGCATGACAAGTAATTTTTCCAACAATTGTTTACAGATTATTTCACTTATAATTCACTGTATTACAATTCCAGTGGGTCAGAAGTTTACATACACTAAGTTGACTGTGCCTTTAAACAGCTTGGAAAATGTCATGTCAATTAGCCTATCAGAAGGTTCTAAAGCCATCATTTGAGTCAATTGGAGGTGTACCTTTGGATGTATTTCAAGACCTACCTTCAAACTCAGTGACTCTTTGCTTGACACCATGGGAAAATCAAAAGAAACTAGCCAAGACCTCAGAAAAAAAAAATAGACCTCCACAAGTCTGGTTCATCCTTGGGAGCAATTTCCAAACGCCTGAAGGTACCACGTTCATCTGTACAAACAATAGTACACAAGTATAAACACCATGGGACCACGCAGCCGTCATACCGTTCCTGAAGGAGACACGTTCTGTCTCCTAGAGATGAACGTACTTTGGTGCGAAAAAAAGTGCAAATCAATCCCAGAACAAATAGCAAAGGACCTTGTGAAGATGCTGGAGGAAACAGGTAAAAAGTATCTATATCCACAGTAAAACAACTCCTATATCAACATGAACTGAAAGGCCGCTCAGCAAGGATGAAGCCACTGCTCCAAAACCGCCATAAAAAAGCCAGACTACGGTTTGCAACTGCACATGAGGACAAAGATTGTACTTTTTGGAGAAATGTCCTCTGGTCTGATGAAACAAAAATAGAACTGTTTGGCTATAATGACCATTAAGTTTGGAGGAAAAAGGGGGTGGCTTGCAAGCCAAAGAACACCATCCCAACCGTGAAGCACGGGGGTGGCAGCATCATGTTGTGGGGTACTTTGCTGCAGGGGGGACTGGTGCACTTCACAAAATAGATGGCATCATGAGGACGGAAAATTATATGGATATATACACTGCTCAAAAAAATAAAGGGAACACTTAAACAACACAATGTAACTCCAAGTCAATCACACTTCTGTGAAATCAAACTGTCCACTTAGGAAGCAACACTGATTGACAATAAATTTCACATGCTGTTGTGCAAATGGAATAGACAACAGGTGGAAATTATAGGCAATTAGCAAGACACCCCCAATAAAGGAGTGGTTCTGCAGGTGGTGACCACAGACCACTTCTCAGTTCCTATGCTTCCTGGCTGATGTTTTGGTCACTTTTGAATGCTGGCGGTGCTTTCACTCTAGTGGTAGCATGAGACGGAGTCTACAACCCACACAAGTGGCTCAGGTAGTGCAGCTCATCCAGGATGGCACATCAATGCGAGCTGTGGCAAGAAGGTTTGCTGTGTCTGTCAGCGTAGTGTCCAGAGCATGGAGGCGCTACCAGGAGACAGGCCAGTACATCAGGAGACGTGGAGGAGGCCGTAGGAGGGCAACAACCCAGCAGCAGGACCGCTACCTCCGCCTTTGTGCAAGGAGGAGCACTGCCAGAGCCCTGCAAAATGACCTCCAGCAGGCCACAAATGTGCATGTGTCTGCTCAAACGGTCAGAAACAGACTCCATGAGGGTGGTATGAGGGCCCGACGTCCACAGGTGGGGGTTGTGCTTACAGCCCAACACCGTGCAGGACGTTTGGCATTTGCCAGAGAACACCAAGATTGGCAAATTCGCCACTGGCGCCCTGTGCTCTTCACAGATGAAAGCAGGTTCACACTGAGCACGTGACAGACGTGACAGAGTCTGGAGACGCCGTGGAGAACGTTCTGCTGCCTGCAACATCCTCCAGCATGACCGGTTTGGTGGTGTGTCAGTCATGGGCCCTCCATGTGCTCGCCAGAGGTAGCCTGACTGCCATTAGGTACCGAGATGAGATCCTCAGACCCCTTGTGAGACCATATGTTGGTGCGGTTGGCCCTGGGTTCCTCCTAATGCAAGACAATGCTAGACCTCA
Organism: Salvelinus alpinus; assembly: GCF_045679555.1. Lineage (NCBI taxonomy): Eukaryota > Metazoa > Chordata > Actinopteri > Salmoniformes > Salmonidae > Salvelinus > Salvelinus alpinus. The sequence continues at coordinate 22,460,392 of NC_092100.1, forward strand.
TGTGGCTGGAGTGTGTCAGCAGTTCCTGCAAGAGGAAGGCATTGATGCTATGGACTGGCCCGCCCATTCCCCAGACCTGAATCCAATTGAGCACATCTGGGACATCATGTCTCGCTCCATCCACCAACGCCACGTTGCACCACAAACTGTCCAGGAGTTGGCGGATGCTTTAGTCCAGATCTGGGAGGAGATCCCTCAGGAGACCATCCGCCACCTCATCAGGAGCATGCCCAGGCGTTGTAGGGAGGTCATACAGGCACGTGGAGCCCACACACACTACTGAGCCTAATTTTAACTTGTTTTAAGGACATGACATCAAAGTTGGATCAGCCTGTAGTGTGGTTTTCCACTTTAATTTTGAGTGTGACTCCAAATCCAGACCTCCATGGGTTGATACATTTGATTTCCATTGATCATTTGTGTGATTTTGATGTCAGCACATTCAACTATGTAAAGAAAAAAGTATTTAATAAGAATATTTCATTCATTCAGATCTAGGATGTGTTATTTTAGTGTTCCCTTTATTTTTTTGAGCAGTGTATATTGAAGCAACACCTCAAGACATCAGTCAGGAAGTTAAAACTTGGTCACAAATGGGACTTCCAAATGGACAATGACCCCAAGCCAACTTCCAAAGTTGTGGCAAAATTGCTGAAGGACAAATAAGTCAAGGTATTGGAGTGGCCATCACAAAGCCCTGACCTCAATCCCATAGAAGATTTGTGGGCACAACTGAAAAAGCGTGTGCGAGCAAGGAGGCCTACAAACCTGACTCAGTTACACCAGCTCTGTCCGGAGGAATGGACCAAAATTCACCCAACTTATTGTGGGAAGCTTGTGGAAGGCTACCTGAAACGTTTGACCCAAGTTAGATTTAAAGGCAATGCTACCAAATACTAATTGAGTGTATGTAAACTTCTGACCCACTGGGAATGTGATGAAATAAATAAAAGCTGAAATAAATCACTCTACTATTATTCTGACATTTCACATTCTTAAAATAAAGTGGTGATCCTAACTGCCCTAAAACAAGGAATTTTTACTTGGATTAAATGTCAGGAATTGTGAAAAACTGAGTTTCAATGTATTTGGCTAAGGTGTATGTAAACTTCCGACTTCAACTGTACTTGCTCACTAGAAAAAGAAAAAAAATAAGTAAATTAGAAGAGGCCTGGCGAGAGTGGACATTCATAAAACCGGTTGTGGTTGGAGGACTGAAAGTCTTGAGTCAGAACATGATTAGAACTCTGGAGTGCTCCTGTTAAGATGAAACCTATGGTTGAGACCAGAGGCCTTTTTTACACTACTTGCTGTTTTAATAGGTAGCACCAAAGAAACCTGAGGTAACCATATTGACTCACAGAACATGCCCACACCGAGAGACAAAGAGAGAGTGATGGAGATCTTTAAACGGTCAACAGCCCCCCCCCACCCCACATACATTACAGACATTGAGTAACACCAAAGCTAACCACCTGCTGACAAAATGAGAAACAAAATCAAGCATACCACCAAAATCAGTATGGACAAAAATAACATTTGATGCCTTCAATAAATTAATTATAACGCTTGAGAAATCACAACATAGCCAAAACAACAAAGGTGATTATAACAGCTACCCTTGGTTTAATGGGTTTGTCTCACCACAATGGAACAGACTTCGCTCCATTTGCTACTTGCTGTGACTGGTCTACGAAAACACTGTCACCACGTGGCGGAAAGGAGAACTGCATTAAGTATAACCACAAAATACAGGAAAAATACATTGTACACATTGTACTATGTTTGGTCTCTTTTCCCTTACAAAATGTAGCACACAATACCAGTCATTGAATCCTACATAAAAAGGTACAAAAATACAGAATTATTGGCAGTTAAATCCAAATACATTTATTGGTCATTTCATTCCACTGTACAAAGCAAGCATGAGATCTTGCAGTTACTGACTTGACTGGTCCGGGAAACAGTTGGAGAATTTTCATTTCCTTTATACCAACACGACACCTGGAACAAAGGCGAAAATATGATTACGTTAAGTACACAGTCATCCAGAAATAAAAACAGTCTGACATAACATTGGGGTGTGCTAAAGACCCTGTTCAAATACTTACTGAACCATAGAGATAAAATGGAATAGACTCAGCTTGATCCCTTCGGTCGAGGACACTTGGACCTTTGATATTTTCAGTGGTATTGTAAATAAAACACGCCCCCATAAAGAAAACACAAATAAATATAAAAAACAGGTCCAGCCGCTGCAGTTACTCCACTTCTGTTGGTCTAACCCCTAGAAGTTCTGGAAAACGGCTAAAGAAAATAAACCCTCCTCACAGCTGCCCATGTCCCTTAAAGTTGATGTGCTTCTTGTCAGTAACAACCACATGGCTGAGCTCAATTCCCCACTTCATTAAGTCAGGATTCCTATGCATCAGCCATGCCTCCTTGTCCGTCCAATATTTCCTCATCTCCCACCCCTTCTAATGCAACTATACCCGATGCTTCTCCCTCTTTTTCCCCTGCCCCTCTACAAAGTTTCTCTCTGCAGGCAGTCACCTAGTCCGAGGTGCTAAAGGAGCTCCTGAAACTTGACACCAAAAAACTGCTATTTTTATTGACTTGGCCAAAGCTTTTGATAGGGTAGACCATTCCATTCTTGTGGGCTGGCTAAGGAGTATTGGTGTCTGAGGGGTCTTTGGCTTGGTTTGTTAACTACCTCTCTCAAAGAGTGCAGTGTATAAAGTCAGAACATCTGCTGTGTCAGCCACTGCCTGTCACCAAGGGTGTACCCCAAGGCTCGATCCTAGGCCCCATGCTCTTAATTTACATCAACATAGCTCAGGCAATAAGACACGCTCATCCATTTATATGCAGATGATAGGCTTATACTCAGCTGGCCTCTCCCCAGATTTTGTGTTAAATGCTCTACAACAAAGATTTTAGTGCCCAACAAGCTCTCTACCCTTAACCTTGTTCTGAACACCTCCAAAACAAAAGGTCATGTGGTTTGGTAAGAAAAATGCCCCTCTCCCCACAGGTGTGTTTACAAACCTCTGAGGGTTTACAGCTTGAGGTAGTCATCTCATAAAAGTACTTGGGAGTACGGCTCAAACGTACACTGTCCTTCTCTCAGCACATCTCAAAGCTGCAGGCTAAGATTAAATCTAGATTTGGTTCTCCCTATCGTAATCGCTCCTCTTTCACCCCAGCTGCCAAACTAACCCAGATTCAGATGACCATACGTCATTTATAGATCGGCAGGTAAGGGTGCTCTCAAGCGGCTAGATGTTCTTTACCATTCAGCCATCAGATGTGCCACCAATGCTCCTTATTAGGACACATCACTGCACTCTATACTCCTCTGTAAACTGGTCTTCTCTGTATACCCATTGCAAGACCCACTGGTTGATGCGTATTTATAAAACCCTCTTAGGGCTCACTCCCCGCCCATCTGTGATACCTACTGCAGCCCTCGTCCTCCACATACAACACCCGTTCAGCCAGTCACATTTTGTTAAGGTCCCCAAAGCACACATATCCATGGGTCGCTCTTTTCAGTTCGCTGAAAATTGATTGTCCGATCCCTCCTGATGACCCGGTTGGACATGACTCCAACAGGGTCACCAAGATGGATCAGACAATGAAGTAGAGAGTCCAACCCAGTTGACTACATTAAAACGTTATAATCCTTCAATGGCGCTACCCATGCCAATAAAGCCTTTTGGCTACCAGAGGCCTCTATCATTCTCTATGGTCCCACCTAGTTGACTACTTCAAAATGGTGAAAGTACTCAATAGCGCTGCCCATACTGAAACAAGCTCTGAACTCACTTGCATGAGATCAGTGATCAAGTCATGGAAATCTCTCCTTCAAACAGAACGCATGATGGCAATTCTGTTAGCCAACGTCAAAGCTTGGTAACAAGATCTACTCTGCACCTAGTGGCTGAAATGTGCATAACACGTCATCACCCATTAAGTCACTATGTGTTGTCTGCTTTCATAAAAATAGCTGGTAGGCGATTAGCTCGGCAAGTGTAAGCCTTTAAAATACACACTGATCGCTAAAATACACACTGATCGCAAGGAGGATATGAGCGAGGATTGGATGCATTTTAAAGCTTTTCCAACAGCGTCTAGATCAGATGTGAAGCTCATATTCTCTACACTTCTACCACCTCACAGAGGTACATGGTTGCAATACGTACCACAGAGACCAGTCGCACGGCCTACTCCAGGGCTTTGACGATTGCCTCGTTGGCGTCTATGTTGATCTGGACCTCGGCCCTGGCAGCCTCGTCAGACGCAGACGCCATTTCAGACTGGGCCTTCTCCAAGTTGACCTTGGCAGCCTAAAGATCAGAGAGGTCAGATACACAACAACCATATCCCAATATCCATACTACGAAGTGCTGGACATCATGCATACTAAATATGCTAGCACAGTACCAGTCAATTTTTTTTACATTCAACTGAATAACCAATTAAGGCTAATAGTTTTTGGGATGCGTTTACACAGGCAGCCGAATTCTGAAATGTTTCACCATTGGTCTTTTGACCAATCAATTCAACTCTAATGCCAATAATTTGGCAAAAGAACTGGGCTGCATGAGTAAACACAGCCTTAGACAAGGGTCAGAGCTAGGCGGCGGGTCCCTGTAAGCATAGTTTGGGGAAACACTGCTTCAGCGATGCTAAAGCTGCATAATCCAATCCTGTACGGATGAATCTTTGAGCAAAGAACATAGTACAAAAAAAGGACAGCCTGTTCTTTATGCTTCTGCCAGACAAACAAACAGTTTTCAGTGGGTTTAATCCTAAATGAAATTGAGGTGGTATCAGTAACTCATTGTTCTAGGTTAAATGTAGGGGTAATGATTATTCTAATTAATAATTCAATTACTGGATGCAATGTAGTAGTCTAGTTTACTGTAGGCAATTTGTACTATGAAACTGAACTAGGCCTATGGGCTTGTTCCAGATCTCCATCCCTGACCTAATCCATCAAGTTAGGTGTGATTACTACCATTCACTCAACATGCCTTGTCATTGGTGAACTGACTATCACATCATTAGTAGCCTATTGTAGACATTTGCCAATTTTACACATATTCCAAAAACATGCTCCCTGTTTGCAACAAGGCACTATAGTAATATTGCATAAAAACATGAAAGAAATTCACTTTTTTTTCTTCCATGAACACCAAGCATTATTGGATTTGCCCCAAAAATACAACATTACTGAGTACCACTCCATATTTTCGTGCACGGTGGTGACTACATCATGTTATGGGTATGCTTGTAATAGTTAAGGACTAGGGGATTTGCCCCAAAAATACAACATTACTGAGTACCACTCCATATCTTCGTGCACGGTGGTGACTACATCATGTTATGGGTATGCTTGTAATCGTTAAGGACTAGGGAATTTATCCAGGACAAAAAAATAAATGGCGCTAAGCACATGCAACATCCTAAAGGAAAACCTGGTTCGGTCTGATTTCCACAAGACACTGGGACATTAAATTCACCTTTCAGCAAGGCAATAACCAAAAACACAAGGACAAATCTTTACAGGAGTAGCTAACCAAGAAGACAGTGAATGTTCGAGTGGCTGAGTTACAGTTTGGACTTAAATCTATGGCAAGACCTGAAAATGGTTGTCTAGCTATGATCAACAACCAATTTGATAGTGTGTTGAGTACTAGGCAGTTAGCAAGTTGGGTACTAATGACCAGCAGCAGCATCAGAGCTTGGAGAAGCCTAATTACCGTGACTAAACAGTCAGTCACAGGGAATTTGACCGCTGTCACAACTTGTGACCGCCGGTGTGGCGGTAATATGGTCAGCGTAACATGTCCTCTCCTTGCAAGATAGACTAATTGAATAGGAAGTTTAAACAAACCTGGTACGTTTCTGCTTTACTAGATCAAAGTGTAGGAAAAATACAATTGTGCCTTCGGAAAATCCATAGGCTGTCAAAAGTTGAAGTAAACATACCTTTGACAAGATAATATTCGAAATATTAATTTATAATTGTGTCAACGTTTTTATTTAGGTCCTTGAATTGCACAACAGGCAATAAGTGTGAACAAAAAATACATTAATAGAATCTAAGCCGTGGCGGTGTCTATTAAGACAATATGGAATTGTTTTAAGATCGCTAAATGATCCATGGTATGACTATTGGAATTGGAATTTTAGGACCCCTTAAAAAGTATCAGAACTGTTTTTATTTGATGAAACATAGAATTTGGCCTTAGTGCCATTCGCCCATAGAAACCTTGAATAACAGCTTCATACATCGATAAAATAAATAAATAATGGAAATAGGAAGTTTGTTCTGAAGTGTCTGTCCTATAGCTGATAGATAAGGATCACTATTTGTATTTATTCTGACAAGCATTTAACCCCTTATTTTAGGCATTAAAATATCTCCATATATAAACTCAGCAAAAAAAGAAATGTCCTCTCACTGTCAACTGCGTTAATTTTCAGCAAACTTAACGTGTGCCCAATCTGTTTGGACACTACATACAGAAGTTGGCAGATCGGCTGTACCGACTACAAAACGAGTCCCATAATGCTTGTGGGGGTCATAGAGCACTATCATGAGGCTCTCACTGACATCTTGTTCATGGGAGCCAGATCTTTCGGACTCTACAAACTTTTTTGTGAGAACACCGCTCTAGTTCTGTCACCTTTCACCGCAGACGGGCAACGTCGGCAGATGTGGTGGATTGAGACGCAGCCCATGCAAAAAATATTTTAAACTGACAAGATTGATGGGGATTCTTTAATTATGCTAATTCGTTTCACACGGGGAGCAGACAGCGACTCTAGGGGGCTAATATATATATATATATATATTTTTTTTTAAGGAAGGCAAACATGATTTTTTGTGAAGGACGGTATCAGCAGAACAGCTCTCTGCCATGTCTGTTTCCATCCATGCAGCAATGCGCATTGAACTATCGCAACACCACGTTTCCTTTCTCGCCAACGCGCTCACACCTACTGTTGCGGAGATTAAGTGCTCACAAGAAAGTATTCTCTTAGTTTACTAAACGCCGTAGCTAACTACTTTCGTCGTAATGATGCCTTAGCGAAGGAGACAAGTACGAAATAAGTGGTTGTGCTCGACTAAGACCCAATTATGGAAAAAGTATTTAGCAAAAGGCTCGTTGTCCATTTTCCCTATCTATTTTCATCACAGTGGTATAAATGGACGAAGTGGAGCTCGAGGGAGCAAAACAGTATTAAGACTGGGGGGGGGGGGGCAGGAGGGTAGAGCTAGAGATTTTTTCTCCTCGCCCAAGTCTTCCGATTGGCTCAGTTCCAACTTCAGACAGTTGGGTCAAAAACCACAAGGTGCCAACGAGAAGCCAATTTTAGGCTAGTTTTTCATTCCAGCGTACTTTAACCTGAAATTGTGTGCATGTTGGCAGGCCTGGAAGAGAGAGACTAGCATTACAAATTCACATTTCCTCTTTCCTGTGAAAGGCCCATTTGTTACAGTAGCGATTAAAGCATAGAAATGCCAAACATAGCTGGGAGTTAAAGGTCTCCCAGTGGGAACTTGGCACATCTGCTATAACTCAACAGTGACTGACCTTTCCTGCCTTATTAACAGCAGGGTTTCTCCTGTGCATTGTTCTCAGAGAAAGAAAAAAAAGTAATCCATTTCTTTGGAGTCAACTTGACAGTATGTGCCCTTCTTGGACAGGGTCAGAGAGAAAGAGGGAGGGGGGGAGCTCCTCTACGATGAACGTGTTTAGTCGGCTGATGGGGCTGTGAATAGTAAAGAGCAACATGGCCTTAGGGACATTTCACACAAATACATATTTTGACTGACATTTGAGCCAATGCTGTGCAGAATTCTGTTGAGTAAGGGATTTCGTCATTTCATGGAAGGTTTCCTTTTGCAAAACTATGGCTAAGGTCTGACTGAGCAGAGCTGCACACAGTTAACATCTTTATAAAAGGGGTTTCAATCAATGACTGACTGCATGGGCTGAATGATGCCAATCACAACTCTAGCCTAGCTTTTCAGAGAACAAAGCAATCCTAATGTAGAGGATGGGAAATATTCATGAAATTGTTATTGCTCTGATGAAGAGCATCTTGTGAGTGCTCTGGTTCAATGATTTAAGGGCAATCTGCTCCCATTGGCACAGGAAACGTAAGGTATCCCTCCCTTCTTCCTGCCCAGCTCTAACACACTACACCAGGTGTGTAACCATTGGCCAAAAAGTTGAAAAAAAGAACACGACAAACTCAGGTAGGTCCATCAGTTGTTTGCTTCCATTAAATAATATGTTTCGCAATAGAATTGTATACGCCCCCAGGGGTGTAATCATTTCGCCGATGCTGTTGCAAAATATTTTGTCTGTTGCAAAACGTTTAGCAACAGAAAACGTTTACTACAAAAGGAAAACGCAAATGAGAGTTTCTATTTGATAAATTCAGGTAGGAACCTCCGTTTCATTTTGGTTCTTAAATGGTAAACGGTTCCCGTAACGAATACACCCCAGTCCAACTATACAACTATGATTAGTTGATTACTAGAATCAGGTGTGATGCAGTGGCCTGGAAGACAAGCCTGCCCACCCTGTGGCCTGCAGGACAAGAGTTGCCCACCCATTGCCATAGAGATAATAAATAGGTCTATGAGTGGGTGCTGGATACTTACAGCCACATCCAGCTGGTCCAGGGGGAAAGCCTCTTCAGCCAGCAGCTGCACCGAGGAGTCTGCATTCACTGTGATTGACCCGCTGCTCACTGAAAAAGACAGAATTTGAGTAAAGCAACCTATTCCATTCAGCCAGCCACCCACCCATCATACCGGACCGACTCTTCTCTGTATACATCAATGATGTCGCTCTTGCTACTGGTGATTCTCGGATTCACCTCCACGCAGACGACACCATTCTGTATACATCTGGCCCTTCTTTGGACACTTAACTAACCTCCAGATGAGCTTCAATGCCATACAACTCTCCTTCCATTGCCTCCAACTACTCTTAAAATGCATGTAAAACTAAATGCATGCTCTTCAACCGATCGCTGCTCGCACCTGCCCGCCCGTCCAGCATCACTATTCAATCTGGACGGTTATGACTTAGAATATGTGGACAACTACAAATACCTAGGTGTCTGGTTAGACTGTAAACTCTCCTTCCATACTCACATTAAGCATCTCCAATCCAAAATTAAATCTAGAATCAGATTCCTATTTCGCAACAAAGCATCCTTCACTTATGCTGCCAAACATACCCTCGTAAAACTGACCATCCTACCAATCCTTGACTTCGGCGATGTCATTTACAAAATAGCCTCCAACACTCTACTCAATAAATTGGATGCAGTCTATCACAGTGCCATCCGTTTTGTCACCAAAGCTCCATATACTACCCACCACTGCGACCTGTACGCTCTCGTTGGCTGGCCCTCGCTTCATACTCGTCACCAGGTCATCTACAAGTCTCTGCTAGGTAAAGCCCCGCGTTCTCAGCTCACTGGTCACCATAGCAGCACCCGGTCGCAGTTGTAAATGAGAACTTGTTCTCAAATAGCCTACCTGGTTAAATAAAGGTGAAATAAATCAAATATACCACCCAGCCCCATGTAGACAACTTACTCGATTGAAATTAAATAAATGCATTGCCTTCATGCACAGACTGCAACAGTCTCTTAAAGTTCAGTGCTGTCACTAACATGCAGAATTTTCTTTTAGCTGATTTGAATCCAGGGAAGTAGACTACAATTTGAAAGTGTTACGCTAAGTCAGATTTCTCCAGGTCTAGGATGCAGTCATCCCCACAATTCAAGACAGGCCTGACCCCTGCTGGAAGTTCCATGTTAAGAGGTCCAATGAAGCAGTTCTCAATATCAAATCATTTCTGGGTAACAATTAAAGCCCTTTGTGATTAATTAAATACAAATTGTAAAAAATAGCAAAGAACAATCAGGCAATAATGTTGCTAGGACTGGGTTTGAGTGGAGAAAACTGAAAAGGAGCGGTTATTAGTAGATGGGTTTGAACTGTTATTTGCTTATTAAATAATTTACCGCATGGTGATATCACCAGAAATGCCAAAACTCCATCCCACCAAAACAGGCTGAAATTTCAGGCAGTTTTTTTTATTTTTACAAACAGCTCTTACACCAAAAAGGGGCATTATACATTTTCAGAATTGCACAGTATTACTCCAACCTCGCCGTGAATGGAGAGAGGTGTATCTCTATATAAATAAAACTGGAAAAATACAAGTTTGACTGCACTGGGACTTTAAAGTAAGGACGGGCAATATGTAGTCTTAAGGTATACTGGTATGGATCCACATAACGATAGATATTCATACTACCGTCTATTTCTACTCCCTAACCTCGTTTCACATACACCCTTTAGAAATGATCAGTGCAGACACTTTTGCAAATGTGCCATTTTGTTGTAGTGGATTTCAAAGCAGGGGAAGTAGCGTAACACTTTCAAATGTAGGCTAAGTTATATTTCTCCAGGTCAAGGATGCAGTCATCGTCTTCCCCACAATTCGAGACAGGACTGACCCCTGCCGTATTGTCCACATTAAAATGGCCAGTTATTGATATGGAACTGACCATTGCGATCACCTAGAAACACAGAAGGCATGCGCAAGCACTGTCCCCATTTGGTACGGAAGTAGCTTAGAAATCTTTGCTTTTATTAATCAGATACTTAAGTTGATACCACAAGGTCATTAAAAATGTAATCAAAGCTTCCAAAATGATGTATCAGCCTACCACACACACTGGTATTTGTACACATATGGGTGTCAGAGGAAAAATCTAGCCGTAGTGAATCAAATACATTTTAGGTGAGACCACTAGTCCCTCTTGCCATAAACGTCAGAGGTCAGACAGACTCACCCACCATTTTATAAAGGGTTAAGAACAGTGGAATTCCCACCATGTTGCTACACCTATCGAACTCTAACCCTTTTAGTTAGAGCTCATTCAAGGGGCTAGAGGTTAGGGACAGAGCCTATGGGTTGTGTTGTGGATTGGGCGATCCTGAAAAGCATCCTGGTCTCACAGCATAGACTTGTGTGTGATAAGAGATTTTACACACTATAAAACATACGCACACAAACATCAACAACATCACCCCTGCCCAGACCCACATGCTGCCAGCACCTGCAAGACTACTCCATATGACCTCGAACTGCTCCACTGCCTTGGTTACCCACAACCTTTTCAATATTCAAATAATAATGCATTTGATTCTTCCACAGTCGCAACAATGGAGGATCACTTGATTTCCAGTGAAGCAAAAGTTTCAAAATGATTGATGAGAAAAGTACGGTCCAACCCATTTCCTATCTCTTGAAACATACAGAGCTTACATTTTTGTTAACTTTAATTTAGTTAATTATGTTCCAACACTCCATCTTCAGTTGGATAGGCTTTCTGCAAGGTTTTTTATATATCTGACCCATCATTTTAGTATTATTTTCTGACTCCCTCCACATTGCTCTGATGTCCAAAAGATTTCTGCTCAAACTTGTGATAAAAGTTGCATGTACAGTTGAAGTCAGAAGTTTACATACACTTAGGTTGTAGTCAATAAAACTTGTTTTTCAACCACTACACAAATGTATTGTTAACAAACTATAGTTTTGGCAAGTTGGTTAGGACATCTACTTTGTGCATGACACATACATTTTCCAACAATTGTTTACAGACAGATTATTTCACTTATAATTCACTGTATTACAATTCCAGTGGGTCAGAAGTTTACGTTCACTAAGTTGACTGCGCCTTTAAACAGCTTGGAAAATTCCAGAAAATTGTGTCATGGCTTTAGAAGCTTCTGATAGAATAATTGACATAATTTGAGTCAATTGGCAGTGTACCTGTGGATGTATTTCAAGGCCTACCTTCAAACTCAGTGCCTCTTTGCTTGACATCATGGGAAAATCAAATAAAAACTAGCCAAGACCTCAGGGGAAAAAATTTGTTGCCCTCCACAAGTCTGCTTCATCCTTGGGAGAAATTTCCAAAACACCTGAAGGTACCACGTTCATCTGTACAAATAATAGTACACAAGTATCAACACCATGGGACCACGCAGCCGTCATACCGCTCAGGAAGGAGACAGTCCCGGGTGGCGCAGTGGTCTAGGGCACTGCATCGCAGTGCTAGCTGCGCCACCAGAGTCTCTGGGTTCGCGCCCAGGCTGGGCTGGGTTCGCGCCCAGGCTCTGTCGCAGCTGGCCGCAACCGGGAGATCCGTGGGGCGACGCACAATTAGCATAGCGTCGTCCGGGTTAGGGAGGGTTTGGCCGGTAGGGAGGGTTTGGCCGGTAGGGATATCCGTGTCTCAGTATGTAAAAATGTAATAAAATGTATGCACTCTACTGTAAGTCGCTCTGGATAAGAGCGTCTGCTCTTGGCCGGTAGGGATATCCTTGTCTCAGTATGTAAAAAATGTAATAAAATGTATGCCCTCTACTGTAAGTCGCTCTGGATAAGAGCATCTGCTAAATGACTAAAATGTAAATGTAATGTAAATGAGACACGTTCTGTCTCCTAGAGATGAACGTATTTTGGTGATAAAAGTGCAAATCAATCACAGAACAACAGAGGACCTTGTGAAGATGCTGGAGGAAACACGTACAAAAGTATCTATATCCACAGTAAAACAAGTCCTATATCGACAACCTGAAAGGCCGCTCAGCAAGGAATAAGCCACTGCGCAGAAACCGCCATAAAAAAAGCCAGACTACGGTTTGCGACTGCACATGGGGACAGAGATTGTACTTTTTGGAGAAATGTCCTCTGGTCTGATGAAACAAAAATAGAACTGTTTGGCCATAATGACCATTATGTTTGGAGGAAAAAGGGGGAGGCTTGCGAAGAACACCATCGCAACCGTGAAGCACGGGGGGGGGGGGGGGCAGCATCGTGTTGTGGGGGTGCTTTGCTGCAGGAGGGACTGGTGCACTTCACAAAATAGATGGCATCATGAGCATGGAAAATTATGTGGATATATTGAAGCAACATCAAGACATCAGTCAGGAAGTTAAAGCTTGGTCGCAAATGGGTCTTCCAAATGGACTATGACCCCAAGCATACTTCCAAATGTGTGGCAAAATGGCTTAAGAACAAATAAGTCAAGGTATTGGAGTGGCCATCACAAAGCCCTGACCTCAATCCCATAGAAAATTTGTGGGCAGAACTGAAAAAGCGTGTGCGAGCAAGGAAGCCTACAAACCTGACTCAGTTACACCAGCTCTGTCAGGAGGAATGGGCCAAAATACACCCAACATTGTGGGAAGCTTGTGGAAGGCTACCTGAAACGTTTGACCCAAGTTAGATTTAAAGGCAATGCTACCAAATATTAATTGATGGATGTAAACTTCTGACCCACTGGGAATGTGACGAAAGAAATAAAACATACGACTTCAGCTGTATTTGTAAATGTCTACATTGGTCAGTCAAATTCCTTTTTAATTCTGTCATTGAAATGTTATTTCATATTAAGTCATTTACAGTTTCTATGCATTCAGGATTTCCATGTGGGCGAATTTCAGAAATACTATGGATCATTATGCCATTTGATTCTGAATTTTAGGACGCCTTTAGATATCATGTGCTGTAGGTTGTTGGTACCCATCCAGGCGCTAGTGTGTCGCACTCCTCGCTGAATGACAAATGGATGAACAGGTGATAATTGTGCACGTTACTTCACAATTAAATTTAAAATTGGCCGTTGATTAGAGGTTGATTTAAACTTCGAAAGATAAATTGTGTAATGAGTGAATTATGCCTATTAAAATCAGCAACAAATACATTTGACAGCGCGCCTTGCGGGTTGATACCGTTCTCTTTTACGTTTAACTTTCTAAAAATAAGCAGTTACAGGATTGTTTTATTTACTGTAACCATAACTAAAATCAAATGTATCCTAATAGAAATGAAAACATACTGTTGCAATAGGCCTTTAAAATAATGCAAGACATATCTTTGACTCTATCCATGTCATGACTTCCTCCGAAGTCGGTCCCTCTCCTTGTTCGGGCGACGTTCGGCGGTCAACGTCACCGGTCTTCAAGCCATCGCCGATCCACCTTTCATTTTCCATTTGTTTTGTCTTCCCAACACACCTGGTTTCAATCCCATCAATTACATGTTGTGTATTTAACCCTCTGTTCACCACATGTCCTTGTCCGGTATTGTTTTTTTGTAAGTGCACGTTATGTCTGGGGGTTTTGTCCCATTATGATTGTGTTTTGTTCACGGTGATTTTTATCATTAAGCTGCGCCGTTGGAACACAGTCTTTGCTCTCCTGCGCCTGACTTCTCTGCCGCCAGTACGCACGCCTTACAGAATACCAGACCAAACTTATGGAGTCAGCAGGAGCAGGTACCCCAGGTATAGGGGTGGAGGAGCACGTAGCAATGATCCACCATCTTGGCACCGCCATTGACCGCGTAGTCCAGAAAATGGACCGCTGGGAGAGACAGGGAGTTCTCCCAGCGCCTCCACCAGCACAACCGTTATCTCCACTACGCACCCCTCCTTCTCCTGGTCCCAGTGGGATTAGTTTCTCCCTTCCCCAGGAATATGATGGGATGGCTGCGAACTGCCAGGGGTTCCTATTACAACTGGACCTATACCTGGCAACCGTCCACCCGGCTCCTTTGGGCCGTGAGAGGGTGTCCGCCCTCGTCTCGTGCCTCACCTAGAAAGCCCTGGAGTGGGCCAACGCCGTGTGGAGAGAGGGAGATGTAGTGTTGGACCAGTTTGAGGAGTTCACCCGCCGTTTCCGGGAAGTCTTCGACCACCCGCCCGAAGGTAGAGCGGCAGGTGAGCGCCTCTACCATCTGAGGCAGGGTACGAGGAGCGCCCAGGAGTTTGCCCTGGAGTTTCAGACCCTGGCTTCCGGAGCGGGATGGAACAACAGGGCCCTGATCGACCAGTATCGTTGCAGTCTGCGCGAGGACGTCCGTCGGGAGATGGCCTGCAGACACCACCTTCAAGTTCGACTAGCTGGTGGACCTGTCCATCCGGCTGGATAACCTGCTGGCTACCCACGGACGTTCAAATCAGGGTCTGTTGGTTCCATCCCCTCACACCCCCTCTCCAATACCCATGGAGCTGGGAGGGGCGGTGTGCAGGGAGACTGGAGGGGGTTCCAGCTCGTGCACCATCTGTGGCCGCAGAGGTCACACTGCCGGTCAGTGCCGGGTTGGTTCCTCTGGGTATCGAGGCAGCAGGCAGGGTGCTCTGGCACCACCCCAGGTGAGCCGGTACCATTCTCACCCAGAGCCCTCTGTTGCACATGTGTGTGTATGTCACTTTCCCTGAGTTTTCCCCGCATAAGGCGCTCGTCGATTCAGGCGAGGATGGGAATTTTATAGATAAATCGTTTGCCCTTAGTTAAAGGATCCCCATTATTTCCGTGGCTGTACCCTTCCCCGTTAACGCCTTAGAGAGTCGACCATTAGGGTCAGGGTTGATCAGGGAGGCCCCCGCTCCTCTGGGCATGATGACACAGGGGGGGGGTCACAAGGCGAGAATTAGTCACTTCCTTATTGACTCTTCTGCGTTTCCCGTGGTGCTAGGCCTACCCTGGTTAGTTTGTCATGACCCCACTGTTTCTTGGCCACAGAGGGCTCTCACGGGGTAGTCATGAGAGTGCCCGGGGAGGTGTTTAGGGGTTTCCGTTGGTGCTACTACGGTGGAAAATCCAGACCAGGTCTCCACCGTGCGCATTTCCCCTGAATATGCCGATTTGGCTCTCGCCTTTCTAAAAAGGCAATTCAATTACCACCCCATCGACGGGACGATTGCGCGATAGACCTCCTGGTAGACGCTGCACTTCCCAGGAGTCACGCCTGTAACAGGCAGAGACGGAAGCTATGGAAACATGTCTCTGAATCACTGCGTCAGGGGTACATTCGGTCATCCACTTCACCCGCCTCCTCAAGTTTCTTTTTTGTGAAGGAGGGAGGTTCGCGCCAGTGTATTGACTATTGGGGTCTGAACCAGATCACTGTGAGGTATAGTTACCCGCTACCGCTCATAGCCACAGCGATCGAGTCAATGGACGGGGCGCGCTTCTTCACCAAACTAGATCTCAGGAGCGCTTACAACCTGGTGCGTATCCGGGAGGGAGACGAGTGGAAGACAGCTTTCAGTACCACCACAGGGCACTTTGAGTACCTCGTCATGCTGTACGGGTTGATGAATAAGCCATCAGTCTTCCAGGCCTTTGTAGACGAGATTTTCAGGGACCTGCACGGGCAGGGTGTAGTGGTGTATATTGATAACATTCTGATATACTCCGCTACACGCGCCGAGCATGTGTCCCTGGTGCGCAGAGTGCTTGGTCGCCTGTTGGAGCATGACCTGTACATCAAGGCTGAGAAGCACCTGTTCTTTCAGCAGTCTGTCTCCTTCCTAGGGTACCGCATTTCCACCTCAGGGGTGGAGATGGCGTGACCGCATTTCAGCCGTGCGTAATTGGCCGACTCCCACCACGGTAAAGGAGGTGCAGAGGTTCTTAGGGTTTGCCAACTACTACCGGAGGTTTATCCGGGGTTTTGGTCAGGTAGTGGCTCCCATTACCTCACTGCTGAAGGGGGGCCCGGTGCGTTTGAAGTGGTCGGCTGAGGCGGACAGGGCTTTTGGTCACCTGAGGGTTGTTAACCTCGGCTCCCGTGCTGGCCCATCCAGATCCCTCTTTGGCGTTCATAGTGGAGGTGTACGCGTCCGAGGCTGGGATAGGAGCTGTGCTGTCTCAGCGCTCGGGTACGCCACCGAAGCTCCGCCCCTGTACCTTCTCGAAGAAGCTCAGCGGAGAAAAACTATGATGTGGGGGACCGGGAGCTGTTGGCTGCGTCAAGGCTTTGAAGGCGTGGAGACATTGGCTTGAGGGCTAAACACCCTTTCCTCATCTGGACTGACCACCGCAATCTGGGGTACATCCGGGCAGGTAGGAGATTGAACCCTCGCCAGGCAAGGTGGGCCATGTTTTTTACCCTTTCCTACAGACCAGGCTCCCAGAACGTGAAGGCAGACGCATTGTCCCGGCTGTATGACACAGAGGAGCAGCCCATGGATCCCACTCCCATACTTCCCGCCTCCTGCCTGGTGGCGCCGGTAGTGTGGGAGCTGGACGCGGACATTGGGCAGGCGTTACATGCAGAGCCCGCTCCCGTCTGTACGTCCCGTCTGATGTTTGTGACCGGTTGATCTATTGGGCCCACACGCCATCCTAGGATCGGTCGGACAGTGCACTGTTTGAGCGGGAGGTACTGGTGGCCTACCTTGGCTAAGGACGTGAGGGTTTGTGTTTCCTCCTGCTCGGTGTGCGCCCAGTGTAAGTCTCCTAGACACCTGCCCAGAGGGAAGCTACACCCCTTACCCGTTCCACAACGGTCTTGGTCGCACCTGTCAGTGGATCTTCTAACCGATCTTCCACCCTCACAGAGTAACACCGCGATCCTGGTCGTTGTGGATCGGTTCTCGAAGTCCTGTCGTCTCCTCCCTCTGCCCGGTCTCCCTACAGACTGCGGAGGCCTTGTTAACGCACGTCTTCCAGCACTACGGGGTGCCTGAGGATATAGTGTCTGATCGAGGTCCCCAGTTCACGTCTAGGGTCTGGAAAGCGTTCATGGAGCGCCTGGGTCCTCGATCAGCCTTACTTCAGGGTTTCAACCCGAGAGTAATGGGCAGGTGGAGAGAGTAAACCAGGATGTGGGCAGGTTTCTGCGGTCCTATTGCCAGAACCGGCCGGGGGAGTGGGCGGCGCTCATGCCCTGGGCCGAGATGGCACAGAACTTGCTTCGCCACTCCTCCACTAACCTCTCTCCCTTCCAGTGCGTACTGGGGTACCAGCCAGTTCTGGCGCCATGGCATCAGAGTCAGACCGAGGTTCCTGCGGTGGACGAATGGTTCAGGCGCGCAGAGGAGACATGGGAGGCTGTCCGTGTTTACCTTCAGCGGGCCGTGCTGCGCCAAAAGGAGAACGCAGATCGCCACCGCAGTGAGGCCCCGGTGTTTGCAACCCTCCGCCTGCCCTGCCGGAAGCTGGGACCGCGGTTTGTGGGGCATTTAAAGTCCTGAGGAGAGTGAACGAGGTTTGTTATAGGTTACAGCTTCCACCCGATTACCGTATTAACCCCTCGTTCCATGCGTCTCCCCTCAGGCCGGTGGTGGCTGGCCCGCTCCAGGAGTCTGAGGTGCGGGAGGTTCTCTGGACATCAAGGGGGCCCCGGCGTACTCCGTTCGCTCCATACTGGATTCAGGGCGAGGGGCCTTCAGTATCTCATGGAGTGGGAGGGGTACGGTCTGGAGGAAAGGTGCTGGGTTCCGGTCGAGGACGTGTTGGACCCATTAATGCTGCAGGAGTTCCACCGTCTTTGTCCGGATCGCCCTGCGCCTCGCCCTCCGGGTCGTCCCCGGTGCCGACTGCAGGAGCCGCGCGTTGGGGGGGTACTGTCACGACTTCCTCCGAAATCGGTCCCTCTCCTTGTTCGGACCGGTCTTCTAGCCATCGCCGATCCACCTTTTATTTTCCATTTGTTTTTGTCTTCCCAACACACCTGGTTTCAATCCCATCAATTACATCAAATCAAATATATTTATATAGCCCCTCTTACATCAGCTGATATCTCAAAGTGCTGTACAGAAACCCAGCCTAAAACCACAAACAGCAAGCAATGGAGGTGTAGAAGCACATGTGTATTTAACCCTCTGTTCCCCACATGTCCTTCTCCGGTATTGTTTTTTTGTAAGTGCATGTTATGTCTGGGGTTTTGTCCCATTATGATTATTGTGTTTTGTTCACAGTGACTTTTATCATTAAACTGCGCCGTTGGAACAGTCTTTGCTCTCCTGCGCCTGACTTCTCGACCGCCAGTACGCACGCCTTACAATCCAACTTGAGCGGGAATCAAAATATGCCAGTTAGCCTGCACATCAAAACTAATTTCACACAATAAGAGAGCCTATAGACAAGATTAAATTGACAATCTGATGAGTGACAATATTAGGCTTAACAGCTGTCAAATTGTACATAAAGAGATGGGCGCACCTTTAAATTTAAAGATGCAGGAAAGGATCTTCACGATCAAATCCTCCTTCAGAGTCACATGCAGGTAAAACATTGATTTCTATATAGTATTAGAAAGCAAAATCTGGTGTTTCTATGACACTTACCTTTGTCATAATTCAAGAGGTGCAGCTCTATTTCCAAATGTCACTTTTTGCAAGTATATGCGCGCTGTCCATGCATTCAGCACAAGAGCTCACACAGCAGCGTTGCTCTGGCTACTAAGCAAAAATATGCCATTTATGTAATTCATCCCTTACAATTGTTCATGCACTGGTGCTTTTGTTTAGGAATACAGAAAATAAATTTAACTTGGGCACCTGTCTGGTTATATTAATAGATTTTGTTTCTACCATGTCAAAAGAAGCTGTTTAACTAATCAAATCTACAAATAAAGTTGATCAAATGGATTACACTAATGTTTTTATTGTAAAGGAAACTAAAATAAATTCTAGACCTTGTTTTTCTAGGACAGTAGAATTATACAAAACATATCCTTGACTAACAAATAACTTTTTTTTCCCCAAACACATATATTCCCACTAATAAACTCAAAAAAGACATCCTCTCACTGTCAACTGCGTTTATTTTCAAACTTAACGTGTAAATATTTGTATGAACATAACAAGATTCAACAACTGAGACAAACTGAACAAGTTCCACAGATATGTGACTAACAAAAGTGGAATAATGTGTCCCTGAGCAAAGGGGAGGCAAAATCAAGAGTCAGTAAGTATCTGGTGTGGCCACCAGCTGCATTAAGTACTACTGCAGTGCATCTCCTCCTCATGGACTGCACCAGATTTGCCAGTTCTTGCTGTGAGATGTTACCACACTCTTCCACCAAGGCACCTGCAAATTCCCGGACATTTCTGTGGGGGGGGAAATGGCCCGAGCCCTCACACTCCGATCCAACAGGTCCCAGATGTGCTCAATGGGATTGAGATCCAGGCTCTTCGCTGGCCATGGCAGAACACTGACATTCCTGTCTTGCAGGAAATTATCCATACTGCTCATTCTGTGCGTGGTGGCATTGTCATGCTGCAGGGTCATGTCAGGATAAGCCTGCATGACGGGTACCACTTTAGGGAGCAGGATGTCTTCCCTGTAACACACAGCATTGAGATTGAGCTTGTCATTGCAGGCAGTCTGATGATGCTGTGAGACACCACCCCAGGCCATGACGTACCCTCCACCTCCAAATCGATCCCGCTCCAGAGTGCAGGGCTCGGTGTAACACTCATTCCTTCGACGATACAAGCGAATCCGACCAGCACCCCTGGTGAGACAAAACCGCAAGTCGTCAGTGAAGAGCACTTTTTTCCATTCCTGTCTGGTCCAGCGACGGTGGGTTTGTGCCCATAGGCGACGTTGTTGCCGGTGATGTCTGGTGAGTACCTGCCTTACAACAGGCCCTCAGTCCAGCCTCTCTCAGCCTATTGCGGACAGTCTGAGCACTGATGGAGGGATTGTGTGTTTCTGGTGTAACTCGGGCAGTTGTTGCCATCCTGTACCTGTCCCGCAGGTGTGATGTTCGGATGTACCGATCCTGTGCAGGTGTTACACGTGGTCTGCCACTGCGAGGACAATCAGCTGTTTGTCCTGTCTCCCTGTAGCGCCGTCTAACAGTACGGACATTGCAATTTATTGCCCTGGCCACATCTGCAGTCCTCATGCCTCCTTGCAGCATGCCTAAGGCATGTTCACACAGATGAGCAGGGACCCTGCTTTTGGAGCTTTTCAGAGTCAGTAGAAAGGCCTCTTTAGCGTCCTACGTTTTCAGAACTGTGACCTTAATTGACTACCGTCCGTAAGCTGTTAGTGTCTTAACAACCGTTCCACAGGTGCATGTTCATTAATTGTTTATCGTTCATTTTTACATTTACATTTAAGTCATTTAGCAGACGCTCTTATCCAGAGCGACTTACAAATTGGTGCATTCACCTTATGATATCCAGTGGAACAACCACTTTACAATAGTGCATCTAACTCTTTTAAGGGGGGGGGGGTTAGAAGGATTACTTTATCCTATCCTAGGTATTCCTTAAAGAGGTGGGGTTTCAGGTGTCTCCGGAAGGTGGTGATTGACTCCGCTGACCTGGCGTCGTGAGGGAGTTTGTTCCACCATTGGGGTGCCAGAGCAGCGAACAGTTTTGACTGGGCTGAGCGGGAACTGTACTTCCTCAGAGGTAGGGAGGCGAGCAGGCCAGAGGTGGATGAACGCAGTGCCCTTGTTTGGGTGTAGGGCCTGATCAGAGCCTGAAGGTACGGAGGTGCCGTTCCCCTCACAGCTCCGTAGGCAAGCACCATGGTCTTGTAGCGGATGCGAGCTTCAACTGGAAGCCAGTGGAGAGAGCGGAGGAGCGGGGTGACGTGAGAGAACTTGGGAAAGTTGAACACCAGACGGGCTGCGGCGTTCTGGATGAGTTGTAGGGGTTTAATGGCACAGGCAGGGAGCCCAGCCAACAGCGAGTTGCAGTAATCCAGACGGGAGATGACAAGTGCCTGGATTAGGACCTGCGCCGCTTCCTGCGTGAGGCAGGGTCGTACTCTGCGAATGTTGTAGAGCATGAACCTACAGGAACGGGTCACCGCCTTGATGTTAGTTGAGAACGACAGGGTGTTGTCCAGGATCACGCCAAGGTTCTTAGCACTCTGGGAGGAGGACACAATGGAGTTGTCAACCGTGATGGCGAGATCATGGAACGGGCAGTCCTTCCCCGGGAGGAAGAGCAGCTCCGTCTTGCCGAGGTTCAGCTTGAGGTGGTGATCCGTCATCCACACTGATATGTCTGCCAGACATGCAGAGATGCGATTCACCACCTGGTTATCAGAGGGGGGAAAGGAGAAGATTAATTGTGTGTCGTCTGCATAGCAATGATAGGAGAGACCATGTGAGGATATGACAGAGCCAAGTGACTTGGTGTATAGCGAGAATAGGAGAGGGCCTAGAACAGAGCCCTGGGGGACACCAGTGGTGAGAGCACGTGGTGCGGAGACAGATTCTCGCCACGCCACCTGGTAGGAGCGACCTGTCAGGTAGGACGCAATCCAAGCGTGGGCCGCGCCGGAGATGCCCAGCTCGGAGAGGGTGGAGAGGAGGATCTGATGGTTCACAGTATCAAAGGCAGCCGATAGGTCTAGAAGGATGAGAGCAGAGGAGAGAGAGTTAGCTTTAGCAGTGCGGAGCGCCTCCGTGACACAGAGAAGAGCAGTCTCAGTTGAATGACTAGTCTTGAAACCTGACTGATTTGGATCAAGGTCATTCTGAGAGAGATAGCAGGAGAGCTGGCCAAGGACGGCACGTTCAAGAGTTTTGGAGAGAAAAGAAAGAAGGGATACTGGTCTGTAGTTGTTGACATCGGAGGGATCGAGTGTAGGTTTTTTCAGAAGGGGTGCAACTCTCGCTCTCTTGAAGACGGAAGGGACGTAGCCAGCGGTCAAGGATGAGTTGATGAGCGAGGTGAGGTAAGGGAGAAGGTCTCCGGAAATGGTCTGGAGAAGAGAGGAGGGGATAGGGTCAAGCGGGCAGGTTGTTGGGCGGCCGGCCGTCACAAGACGCGAGATTTCATCTGGAGAGAGAGGGGAGAAAGAGGTCAAAGCACAGGGTAGGGCAGTGTGAGCAGAACCAGCGGTGTCGTTTGACTTAGCAAACGAGGATCGGATGTCGTCGACCTTCTTTTCAAAATGGTTGACGAAGTCATCAGCAGAGAGGGAGGAGGGGGGAGGAGGGGGAGGAGGATTCAGGAGGGAGGAGAAGGTGGCAAAGAGCTTCCTAGGGTTAGAGGCAGATGCTTGGAATTTAGAGTGGTAGAAATTGGCTTTAGCAGCAGAGACAGAAGAGGAGAATGTAGAGAGGAGGGAGTGAAAGGATGCCAGGTCCGCAGGGAGGCGAGTTTTCCTCCATTTCCGCTCGGCTGCCCGGAGCCCTGTTCTGTGAGCTCGCAATGAGTCGTCGAGCCACGGAGCAGGAGGGGAGGACCGAGCCGGCCTGGAGGATAGGGGACATAGAGAGTCAAAGGATGCAGAAAGGGAGGAGAGGAGGGTTGAGGAGGCAGAATCAGGAGATAGGTTGGAGAAGGTTTGAGCAGAGGGAAGAGATGATAGGATGGAAGAGGAGAGAGTAGCGGGGGAGAGAGAGCGAAGGTTGGGACGGCGCGATACCATCCGAGTAGGGGCAGTGTGGGAAGTGTTGGATGAGAGCGAGAGGGAAAAGGATACAAGGTAGTGGTCGGAGACTTGGAGGGGAGTTGCAATGAGATTAGTGGAAGAACAGCATCTAGTAAAGATGAGGTCAAGCGTATTGCCTGCCTTGTGAGTAGGGGGGGAAGGTGAGAGGGTGAGGTCAAAAGAGGAGAGGAGTGGAAAGAAGGAGGCAGAGAGGAATGAGTCAAAGGTAGACGTGGGGAAGTTAAAGTCACCCAGAACTGTGAGAGGTGAGCCATCCTCAGGAAAGGAACTTATCAGGGCGTCAAGCTCATTGATGAACTCTCCAAGGGAACCTGGAGGGCGATAAATGATAAGGATGTTAAGCTTGAAAGGGCTGGTAACTGTGACAGCATGGAATTCAAAGGAGGCGATAGACAGATGGGTCAGGGGAGAAAGAGAGAATGTCCACTTGGGAGAGATGAGGATCCCAGTGCCACCACCCCGCTGACCAGAAGCTCTCGGGGTGTGCGAGAACATGTGGGCAGACGAGGAGAGAGCAGTAGGAGTAGCAGTGTTATCAGTGGTAATCCATGTTTCCGTCAGTGCCAAGAAGTCGAGGGACTGGAGGGAAGCATAGGCTGAGATGAACTCTGCCTTGTTGGCCGCAGATCGGCAGTTCCAGAGGCTGCCTGAGACCTGGAACTCCACGTGGGTCGTGCGCGCTGGGACCACCAGGTTAGAGTAGCAGCGGCCACGCGGTGTGAAGCGTTTGTATGGTCTGTGCAGAGAGGAGAGAACAGGGATAGACAGACACATAGTTGACAGGCTACAGAAGAGGCTACGCTAATGCAAAGGAGATTGGAATGACAAGTGGACTACACGTCTCGAATGTTCAGAAAGTTAAGCTTACGTTGCAAAAAATCTTATTGACTAAAATGATATAGTACTGCTGGCTGGTGAAATAGGCTAGCTAGCAGTGGCTGCGTTGTTGACTTTGTTTGAAAGTGTAGCTGGCTAGGTAACCTCGACAATTACTCTAGACTACACAATTATCTTGGATACAAAGACGGCTATGTAGCCAGCTAATTGTTCATTGAACAAGCATGGGGAAAAGTGTTTAAACCCTTTACAATGAAGATCTGTGAAGTTTTGGACTTTTACGAATTATCTTTGGAAGACATGGTCCTGAAAAAGGGACGTTTGTTTTTTTGCAGTTTATTTATTCATGCTATTAATCCTTTATTTATTAAGCATTGGCGCTTATGTTTGCTGCACCTTTCAGGATGATATGCATCTGATGCATATGCTTAAGTAGACGCCCGGCAATGTTCTCTAGCGGGTACTTATAGCCTGAAAGGCCAGGCAGTTCTAGTGTTGAAGGATTGCTGTAGATCCTGAGGTTGTCTTTTTCCTATAGTTTATTTTTTTATCATCTCAGGATATAAAATTATTTTCAAAATATATATAAAAAAAAAGGGGGCATTGAGTTTAATATCAGTCAGTTATATCGTTGGAAAATAAGCTTAGTTTATATTCATCTTTACCAATACCTGTTACGTTTGGGTCCTGTCTAATTCTTTCTGCAAGCGGTTCAATTGCCAGTGCAAATAGGACGAGGGAGAGAGGGCATTCCTGTCTCGTGCCCATTTCTAAAGCAGTTTAAAATCAGAGTGTATTTTTATGAAATGTATCATTTGAGCTGAAAAGTTGAAGATTAGAATAGGAAAGGCTATTCAAGCCTGTCGAAAGCCTTTTCGGCAACAACCATTATTGATAAAACTACATTAATTTTGTTAGTCTATTATATTGAAACATGTTCTTGTATGGTAAGACTTGCCATTGTTTATGAGTTTCATTCTTTTGGTTGCCACTTATGGGTCTTAAAGCTGCAGAGGACTCCAGATTTTCCTGGTTTTAATATAACGGTTTGATACATGGAACTCAGAAGCACTGACTTGAGTGACGTCATTTGAGTAAATAGGGTCGCTTCTTCTGTCCCAGAATGTCAACTCAAATTCTACGGGAAAGCAGTCCATACTTTCGCCTTGAGAACTTTTTAACAGCGCATAATATTTATTTTTGGGTGATATCTATTTTTAGTGATTCTTGGTCTGCTGATATAAATCTGAAGAAACTATAGAAGCTTTTAAAATTGTTAAGTTCAGAAATTGTATTTTCTTTACCTTATAAAAACGTACCAAGACGTATTTCCAAAAAATATACAGTCTTCAAAGAACCATGATATAGGATCATTCTCCTGTATCATGCAGAATTATACCAACAGAAAATGCTGTTGAAAATGCACTTAGCGACAGAATAAGGAGAA
Organism: Salvelinus alpinus; assembly: GCF_045679555.1. Classification (NCBI taxonomy): domain Eukaryota; kingdom Metazoa; phylum Chordata; class Actinopteri; order Salmoniformes; family Salmonidae; genus Salvelinus; species Salvelinus alpinus. The sequence goes on from NC_092100.1 coordinate 22,485,966, forward strand.
CGAACAGAGCTCCATTTCTTAAATGCGTAAACATAAAAATAAAGACCTTTTACCATTACCAATGTAGACAGAGGAAAGCAGACAGATTACATAATTTGGGATCCTTTTTATGCAAACTTTAGGGGAATGATAATCTCATACTCAGTTAAAGTTAAATCTGAGTAAAGTAAAAAATAAAATAAAAAATTTAAAACACTAAATGTTAGAAAAAGCCCATAAAGTATTTACAAGAAAGAAAATAACATTTCTGAACATAAGCCAGAATATGATATTTTAATTTAAACAACTACAGGTTAAAGAAAAAGAAAAACACTGCAAATAAACCTGGTAAACACCTCAGACATCCCAGATTTCATTGTCATTCAGATTTCATTCATTCAGATGTCAACTCTGGAGTTCAGATAGCAATAGAAATCATGCTATATTAGAGCAAACCCCCAAAAATAACTCTTATTTTGGCAGGCGACCTAAATCAAACATCTTGTTTGACATAGCAATAAAGGAAAATATAATGATTGTTTATAGATAAATCCTTCTTGCCCACTTTCACAAGCCAAACATGTCCCTCTCCAGCTCCCAGTTCTTTCCTCCTTAGCAGACAGGTCCTGGACAAATCAAATAGTCTGGCCCTGGATTTTGACCAACTTCCCCCTTGACTTTGGTCTGATAGTTCCATAGTTTGATGATACCCATGAGTGGGTATTTTGCATTCTTCTGTTTCACTCCGATCCAATGGTATGGTTCCAGATCCTCTGGTGATATACCCACGACAAGTTCCTCTGATATCAGTTTGACCAAGTTGCTGGAAGGTCTCCTTTTTCCTAACCTTCTGGTTAGGACAATACTCTCATGTTACATCGGATTGTGTTTTCTTGCTGGTCCAATTCTTCTAAAGTTCACAACCTTGTTCCCAAAAGGCTAATTTTGTTAATTCATGCGCACGCATTGTTTGTGCGTATGACACAATATCCTCTGTCTTTGAGCGAATCTGCTAATTTTCCCCCCAACAATTGTAGCAGTTTTGGTGTGCATTGAGAGTATTAAAGCTATGTTTCCCTGGACAGATTTAACTGTTCATAACTTTTGTTTGCGTCTCCAAGTTGCCATTTCCTTCGAAGGCGGCAATGGTCTGTTGGATTTATGTTGCGGCGCTGTTTAACAAACAGATTGCTCACTCTCCCAGTTTCTTGGGGACTTGATTAATCAAGAGGCTTGCTTTAAAACTTTGTAATCTGGTTTCTACATATAACCACAGTTGACAGTACAAAACAGAGCTACTCACACCCCATGCGGCCAACCGGTACACTGATGCGCCTCCTCTTTGCCCTTTACGTTTGATGCATAAAATCATATGAGGTTATCAGACCACTGAGCCATCAAGCAAAATCTCACCAAAGAACTTTGTTGCGGAGCCATCATCGTTGAACACGGTGACCACTCCGGGCCGGAGAACCTGCAGCGTGGGGACGTGGGCAGGGAGGATACCGAAAGCGCCAGTCAGCGTGGGCACATCAACCTGTTTCACACTGGCCTCCTTGAAGTACACCTGGGAGAAGGAGAAAACAATACATTACAGTACATTGACTATTATTGATTTTCTTAGAATTGAAGTTGAATATTATCTGTGGAAATATACAGTATCTGCATGCAGTACTAGATAATTGTTCTAATGGATAAAGTCCATGCATATTTACTGAGATGTTACTATATTTTAGTTGTCAATGAGGTTCTGGTAAGGTACATTTCAGTTATACCTTATATAATGCCATTACTGTCTGACAGGTTGAAAAGCAAACAGAATTCTCTTCAATTCATATTTAATGTTGACTTGAGTTATGTAACTAGGTAAGACTGTTTCCAACTAGCTAGTAAATTACTGTCAGATGCACTTCAGTGACATCTAGCTAGCTATAACGCTAACGTGTATCTAGCTAACTAACTGAATAGCTAACGTTAGCTAGTTATGTGGGTGACTAAGAAGGTGGAGTCTGCACACTCCTAAAGATTTAGCCAATCTAATTATTAAATCAGAAATGGTTGCTAACAATTGAAGAGTTCTGTAATCCATTTCTAGTCCCAAGGTGAAATAATAAGAAAGTGCAAGGGCCTGTGACCCATTGTGGTAACGTTAACTAGCTTTGTCAAACAGGTTATTTATTGCAATCTAACGTTAGCTAGCAAGTGGCAACACAGGGACACATTGTTACACAGAACAATTTAGGCATGCCAAACTGATTTGGCGAGGCTTGGTTGGAAGAATATACACGCCCGAGCGTCAATTTACAACTAACTGTTACATACACAGGTAAAAAGTAGGTACGCTAACGTTACCAAGTTAAACTAGCTAGACATTGAGCGGTGTGCACGCCACAGGCATTTGTCGCTAACTACATACGTATGGTTGGATAATGTGTCTTTATTATTAAGAGAGTGACGTTATATCAATGGAGATAGCTAGCTAGGAACCTACCGTAGGCCAATAACATAAGCCTTGTCAACCACGGACTATTTTACCTGAGTTGGCGAGGCAAATGTGAAGGACATCTGGGCAGAACCTGAAGGCGCGTCGGCGTAGCATCTTGTTTGCCTCAATACAGGGAGAGAGCGACGGAGAAACCTGGCTGCCATCATTTTTGTTAGAATGAATATAATTCAAGTACAAACGAATTCCCAAGCCCTTGCGCGAAGCCAGTCAAACAGTGTGCGTCTGACAGGACAAGGACATTGATTGAACCGACCCACAATGCCGTATGAGCGTTCAAAGTATGACGGGAAATGTAGTTATTTTCTAGAGGCAACACATTCAATCCAAGGATTCGTATACATCAGTGTTCAATCTGAAAAGGTGTCTCGTTCGGTGTGATCTTTAACACTGAATATTTCATATTTTGGTTATCTGCCGTTGTAAATAGACAAATTTATTGAAAAAGTGAAGGCATATGTGGTAGTGTGTAACATTTCACAGCCAGGGGGTGGCGCCGTTAGAATGTCAAACAGGCTCCACTGATGAGACGATTGATAAAATCATCACTGACCCATCAAGGTGAACAAAATCAAAGTTAAAGTGTGATTCTGTTTTACCAAAAGCTGCAAAATAATACAGAGCCTGATACTACAGTATCCACTATGGTTGCTCAGATAATAATGTTCAATATAAAGTATAGCCCATATAATAAAATATTAGAGCTCTATATATAATATTATAAATAATAAGTAATATTAGGTATTACATAAGGAAATTCAGAACGGAAACGTATCAACCATTATTCTAGCCCTATTAGAATTCTTCATTCCGAACTTAATGTGAATTTACATATTTTCATTCTGTTCCACCAGAAGCGTGTTCATAAGGTCTCCCCACCCCCCAAACAGCCTACCTTTGAAGGGATGGATGCTGATGATCTTCAGCGCACGCCTCCTCCAGCTCTTCAATCACTTACGTCACGTGGTGCGTCCCGGGTGGTGGGTGTGTCTTCAGCCATAGGGTTTCATTCATAAATAGTTTTTGCTTTTAAATCAGACTTTAAGTGTTCCGCGAAGGTTTTGGCGCTATTGGCTTCTGCCTAAGTTCCCTCACATGGACCACCTCAATTTTAATTAGGTGAGTGGCATTTCTTTCTTTTTAATGCAAATTCACGTTTGTGATGGACATCAAACCTTAGCCTATCGGTTCCACAGTAAAATCAGGAGATTTTAGTATTCTATTTAATCGATTACTGTCGGCATGAAGATTTCAAAATCCATCCCACTGTTTTCATTGAATACCAGTTTAAATCGGTGATATTGCAGACAGTCCCTGTAGAAAGAATGGAAACAGCTGGCAGCGCAAGGGCCGTTTTTCTAAAATTATTTGACACAAATATAATAAAATATAGAATAGAATAGCCTGTAGATTATCAGGCACGCGCAGAGACGCGTTCTTGCTATAGGAATATACAGTCGATACGCTATTAGCGATCGCTATACTTTTCTGTTGATCAAATCCAATTCATCCCAACGTCATGGACTGTACAAAGGAAATATCAGAAAGAGACGATCAAATTCAGATGTTATGTGATCTTTATAACAACTAAGGCAAACAACATAAGGTAACATTTGGGATTCAAAGTATTTTGAAATGTCTATTGCGTAGCAGTTTATGAGGAATGCAGCAGAGACAGGGAGAGAAGAGAAGGCTGATATGAGATGTAAAAGACTAGCGGAGAATGATCAATAATCATTTTCAGTTTACTACCACCAAAGCAGTCAACTGAGCAGTCACACTGTAAATCATAGACATCATGGGTGATTATGCATGTAACAGCATTCAGACAGGTGGTGAACTATAAATAATGTTGCATGATTTTACAGTAGGCTACATAACATATAGGCAAAATATAAACGCAACATGCAACAATTTCAACGATTTTACTGAGTTACAGTTCATGTAAGGAAATCCGTCAATTTAAATAAATTCATTAGGCCCTAATCTATGAATCAGACTGGGCAGAGGCACAGCCATGGGTGATTGCCTATGCCTTGTTGTTGTTGCTTCCCAAGGAGCTGAGCTTCTGGTCAGAGCCTAGGCAAGCCTATGCTGAGAGGACAAAACAGCCCTGAGGAGGCTGGCCAGCCAGGTGGGTGGGCAGAGGCAGGCTGAGAATGCAGCAAGGGAGCTGAGAAAGCACTGAGCAGGGAGATACCAACATCCAGAGCTGCTGCACACAGCCCTCCATCAGGGTAAGACACTCCGACAGGCAGCTCCAGCACATGTCAGGTGCGTGTGTGTGCGTGCGTGTGTGTGTGGTCAGAAGCAGTAATGGCTATGATCTGCTGTGTGTGAGGGAACGCATCAGGCCTCAGCTGTTGGACCACCACAGTTATCTCACAGTAATGTGATGAGAGAGAGAGAGAGAGAGAGAGAGAGAGAGAGAGAGAGAGAGAGAGAGAGAGAGAGAGAGAGAGAGAGAGTTACAGATTTACAGCATGGATGCTTGGCCGCCTGGCTAATGACTCTTTTACCATTCAGCAGGCACAAGCTAGTTTTGGTTCTGCTTTTTGCCACAATCTTTTATAGTCTCTCATGTCTGGAGATGTTGACATTTGTAGTCATTCATGTATGAACAAATATGTGAAGTTACAGTATATGTACATATATATTGGTATATGTTCTTTACTGTGTTTGTTCAGTTTAAAAGGCACTTTTCTAACAAGTTGATAAAGTTGGCCTATGACTGGCCTGTATTATTCTGTTTCGCTTTTCTCCATATTCATCAATTATTTTAAAGAGGAACAAGTATCTGCAGATATATTTACAGTAGATATCTGTGATATCAAACAAACATTTCTACCCAGCTGCCTGTGTTCTGACTGCATGTCTGTCAGTGAGGAGAGCAGAACCGGTGTCCAAATCTCTGTGGAGTGTTTTGTGGTGTGTTCCGGGAGCTTCCTAACTTCCTGTTGTCTGTTGTCTCAGGGGGACGCTCACGCTCGCCTGGACCATGAGCAATGAGTCTACCGTCTGGATCAACCTCACCGAGAACTCCACCGTAAGTCATTGCCAAGACCCCCTCCTCATCCTCCTTCCGTTGTGTGTGTTTGTGTGTGCGTGCTCTGCTAACTGCTCGAGCTGACTGTGTTCTCCTTCTATACAGCCTGACTGGCTAATAGAGAGAACATCCTGGTCTGTGCCTGAAATAATTGAATCCCTGATCTAATCTCGAGTTTAATTTCCCCTTTTAGAGAATTTACAATCTGACATCAGTGTCAGCGGTCATTAACGCTGGGGTAACATGCATATTGCTGAGTGTATGGTACAGTTGTTAACCTTGGTTACTATGTGTCTGTGGTATTAAACAGATGTACATGAGCAGCATACCACTGTATAACAGCTGTGTACTGCTGCTTCTCTTGAGCGGTTTGCATCTAACAATGCCATGGATCAAAGAAGCTGCAGAAATTCGTTTCTGATTGAACTAGCTAGTTTCCAAGCATTTGTTTTGATAGTAGGGCATCAACAGAGCAGATGCCAATGCTCAGCTATGTTGCCTTTTCAATTACCCACACACAGCACACACCTTAGAGCCAGAGTGACTTGTGGTGTTGGCAAGGTAAAATTTTACTATCTTGCCAGTGGAAAAGGCGTTCTGCCTTGGCTGATCCAAAAGCTTTTAGATAGACTACACATAATTCTATCGAGTCCAACCTCATTCAGAGTCTGACATTTTTGATAAAACCTAAACTGTGTCTTAGTCAGACAGCTAGACACCCTAAAATCTCCTCCCTTTTGTATTCAGTCAGTTCCAGCCCACCCCTCAGAGCATATTTTCCTGTCTTAGGTGCAGACAGGTTAATAGCACAGGCCCCAATGGATTAATACCTCTGTGGCGTTTATAGATTCATGGTTTACAAACCAGTGGGGGGTAAATCAATGGCTTTAAGCTGCATGCTGTAATTGGTAAGGTAATGCCTCTGCCCAGTGGGCTGTTTAGGGAGGCCTTTCTCGTAGCATTGTTTGTTTTTCACATCCGAACACTTCCTGACTGAGATGTGGCTTTTTTTGTGATGAGACTAACCATTCCTGGTCTTACGCAATAGGTAGAAGTATGTATGGAGTGTAATAATTGCTCTCTAACAAGATAAAGCAATTAAAAGAAAAACTGTTAAAGAGGGAAGTGTAGAGAAGTGCAGTGTTGCTTTTTTTCTCTTCCATTTAGCGCTCCTGCTGCCTTGTCTCACCTGAATAGCCTGCTCACAAAGGGACCAGGGGAACAGTTAGCCAAGAGGCCCTTCTACAAGTGGCTTCTCTCTGGGCTTTGATGTTCATGTGGGAAGATGCATGGCTCTGTGTTTTTTCTCTTCTCTTCCCTCCACACACACACAGTCTTAGTGACTCAGGTCTCCGCCCCATCTCCCTCTCAGTAAACCCCCATACCGCTCAGGATCTTATAGCCGTGCACTTATCGTCTCAACCCCAGAACAATGAGCACACCTGTGCATACTCTCCCTCCGCCCACTCACCGCTAACCACAGTAGCATGACACACAGGCAGGGTATGATCTACCAAACCTCAATCTGAAACAATAGATTGAATAATATATGGAGATGAAAGGTAATTGTCTGAAGTGGGACATGTTTTAAAGTTCCAAGGGTTCTTTTCTTTTTATCCCTTGTTTAACCACCTTGATTAGTTCTATTATATTCCATTCTTCCATCAGTCCTTCACATCCCTACAGCTTTGTCTCTAGTCTCTACAGTTCCTGCTTTCCCTCATCCTCTCTCCCATGTTTTTCCAGGGGGTCCCATTTGAGCCTGGTAAACAACAGGGTGGTTATATCCTACTGCTGGTGCTCCTGTCCATCTTCCTGGGGGGAACACTGGTCCTGCTGTCTGTCCTGCTGATCGTCTGCAGACGTTGCTGTGATGGAGACTGCCGCCATGCCAGGTCAGACCACTAGTCCAGTGGTTCCCAACCAGGTGTACTAGGACCCTGGGGGTACTTGGCCTATCCACACGGGGTACTTGAGAAGACTCATGAGACCATAGGCTTAGTGGTAAAATGCACATGAGAGGGTACTCCGGGCAGAGTAAAATTCCGTTGGTGGTACAGTAACCACGGCACTAGTATGCATGGTTTAGTGACTATGCATGTCTATGAGTGAGATGGAGACCATTCAAATCCTGTATGCACATGTGTGTCCATCCCTCTGACATAAAGAGTGCATGCAGAGATGTAACAATGCATGTTGTAAGTATGGTAAAAAAAAGACTGTACAGTGCATTCCGTTATTATTGAGTTCTATTGTCTGTCTACAGACCATTGTTGATCTAACATGGAAACATCATTATATTCATTTGTAAGTGATTTTTAATCGTTTTCATTTAGAAATAGCACCTTTTCTGTATATGTTATGTCTAAGAGATACAGACTTCTATTTGTATATGATATGTTTATTCCATTTCCATGCTCCTCTCTTTTCAGTACACAGCAGCAGAGTCAGGCAGTGGCAGGCTGCAGGCTGGCCGGGGTAGAGTAGTGCAGACTGGTACAAATGATGAGTGTAATGAGATTTCATAGCAGCCATCAACGCTGATTCATTTTGCGTATCACACTGTCATAAGCTCTAGCTGCAGCGCAAGCACGCACACACACACACACACACACACACACACACACACACACACACACACACACACACACACACACACACACACACACACACACACACACACACACACACACACACACACACACACACACACACACACATAGAGGAAATGAAAGCACAGAGCTGGGCAGCCAGAGAAATCCCTAAAGTCATTCTCACACAGATATTATGAACTGGGTGGTTTGAGCCCTGAATGCTGATTGTATATCAGACCGTAAACCACAGGTATGACAAAACATTTATTTGTACGACTCTAATTACGTTGGTAACCAGTTTATAATAGCATTAAGTCATCCGTGTTGCGTTGTACTTAAGAACAGCCCTTAGCCATAGTATATTGGCCATATACCACACCCTCTCGTGGCTTTTTACTGAAATATCAAATAAAATAAAATTTCATTTATCACATACACATGGTTAGCAGATGTTAATGCGAGTGTAGCGAAATGCTTGTGCTTCTAGTTCCGACCATGCAGTAATATGTAACAAGTAATCTAACCTAACAATTTCACAACAACTACCTTATACACACAAGTGTAAAGGAATGAATAAGAATATGGACATACAACTATATGAATGAGCGATGGCCGAACGGCACAGGCAAGATGCAGTAGATGGTATAGAGTACAGTATATACATATGAGATGAGTAATACAGGGTATGTAAACATTATATAAGGTGGCATTGTTTAAAGTGGCTAGTGATAAATTTTTACATACATTTTTTCATTATTAAAGTGGCTAGAGATGAGTCAGTATGTTGGCAGCAGCCACTCAATGTTAGTGATGGCTGTATTCTGTTCTTTGTATGTCATTTTAATATTTGAGAATTAACCAATGATATTAGGCCACTCTTGGCCATGATTACAGACACCTGTGTGTCTTTTGACACTATATAAACGAGTCAACCCGCAGTGTTTGTGATTATACCCTAAAGAAGACAGCTTGGTTGTCAAAACATTGGTAATTACATTTTTGCATCTGAGCTCCTAGAGTGTGCGGCTCTCCTTTATTTTCAAGTTTTCTACTCCGCTAGCCAGCACCTCGCCTTAATAGGTGTGCGTTTCTTTTTCTTCTAGAGTGATGGCTGTTTAACAGTCTGATGGCCTTGAGATAGAAGCTGTTTTTCAGTCTCTCGGTCCCCGCTTTGATGCACCTGTACTGACCTCGCCTTCTGGATGATAGCTGGGTGAACAGGCAGTGGCTCGGGTGGTTGTTGTTCTTGATGATCTTTTTGGCCTTCCTGTGACATCGGGTGCTGTATGTGTCCTGGAGGGCAGGTAGTTTGCCCCCGGTGATGCGTTGTGCAGACCTCACTACCCTCTGGAGAGCCTTACGGTTGTGGGCGGAGCAGTTGCCGTACCAGGCGATGATACAGCCCGACAGGATGCTCTCGATTGTGCATCTGTAAAAGTTTGTGAGTGTTTTTGGTGACAAGCCGAATTTCTTCAGCCTCCTGAGGTTGAAGAGGCGTTGCTTTGTTTTGTTGACATTGAGTGTGAGGAACACCACACTCTGAGGGCCCTCACCTCCTCCCTGTAGGCTGTCTCGTCGTTGTTGGTAATCAAGCCTACCACTGTAGTGTCGTCTGCAAACTTGATGATTGAGTTGGAGGCGTGCATGGCCACGCAGTCATGGGTGAACAGGGAGTACAGGAGAGGGCTGAGAACGCACCCTTGTGGGGCCCCAGTGTTGAGGATCAGCGGGGTGGAGATGTTGTTACCTACCCTCACCACCTGGGGGGCGGCCCGTCAGGAAGTCCAGGACCCAGTTGCACAGGGCGGGGTCGAGACTCAGGGTCTCGAGCTTAATGACGAGTTTGGAGGGTACTATGGTGTTAAATGCTGAGCTGTAGTCGATGAACAGCATTCTAATATAGCATAAAGGAACCACAGACACTATGACAGAGAAGAGATCTCAGCTGTTCTCCTGCTCCAGAATAAGGCTGTGGTGGGAGTCAAAAACACAGTGCATCAGTGAATTTAGGGCAATTACAAATAATATAATAGGGAGAATTCCTCCCCTTAGAGAAGTTATTACGAAGAGAACTGCATATATTTCATTTGTATCATAGTAGGCATTAATAGAGATCTAATTTGTAATATTTATTAGAAGAAATAATACTCAGTATTAGTATTAGAAAGAAAACCCATAGTATAGAACTAACATCCCATTCTCTACTGAAGAGGTCAAGAGGCCCATTTTCCCTGAAGGTTTCCATGTCACCTGACATGATTTACATGTGCATTGATTATGCTGCTACTAGTCAGATTGACCTTGCTGTGAGAGTATGTTTGTCCTCTATATGTGCTCCTGTCAGCCCTACAGTCTAGGGCTAAGCATACGGCTATATTTCAAATGACACCTTATTCTAGATGTAGGGCACAACTTTTGATGTGACTCTGGTCAGAAGTTGTGCACTACATACAGAATAGGGTGTGATTTGAGACGTAGGGATAGACTTCAGGGGTAAAGATGTCTGTGCATTGATCGGTGCTCCTCTGTGCTGCAGGGCCAGCGATGACCCTGAGAAAACCAACACCAGCTACATGGAGGAGTCTCAGCCAGTACATGGTAAATCAAAACCCCCTGTTTCTCATTTGTCAACACTTGAAAAATAATGTATAGAAGCTGAACAAAACACTCTCGCTTCAATGCAAATGATTGATTTAAAGTCACAAATGTTTCGGCTTGCCTTCATCTGGGTTTCTTTGTCGTCTCCAGTAAACACCCATGGGCATTGGCCATATTGCCATGTACTGTACTAACCCAAGAACAAAAGGTTCTGTGAAAGTGAAGCCATGCTCCTCTGCTACAGTACGCAGTCATGTCATGTACAGTGCATTCGGAAAGTATTCAGAGCTCTTGACTTTCTCCACATTTTGTTACGTTACAGCCTTATTCTAAAATTAATTCAAATGTTTTTCCCTCATCAATCTACACACAATAGCCCATAATGATAAAGCGAAAACAGTAAAAAAATAAAAAATCCCTTATTTACGTAAGTATTCAGACCCTTTGCTATGAGACTCGAAATTGAGCTCAGGTGCATCCTGTTTCCATTGATCATCCTTGAGATGTTTCCACAACTTGATTGGAGTCCACCTGTGGTATATTCAATTGATTGGACATGATTTGGAAAGGCACACACCTGTCTATATAAGGTCCCACATTTGACAGTGCATGTCAGAGAAAAAACCAAGCCATGAGGTCAAAGAAATTGTCTGTAGAGCGCCAAGACAGGATTGAGTCGAGGCAAAGATCTGTGGAAGGGTCCCAAAACAATTCTGCATCATTGAAGGTCCCCAAGAACACAGTAGCCTCCATCATTCTTAAATGGATGAATTTTGGAACCACCAAGACTCCTCCTAGTGCTGGCCGCCCGGCCAAACTGAGTAATCGGGGAAGAAGGGCCTTGGTCAGAGAGGTGACCAAGAACCCGATGGTAACTCTGACAGAGCTCCAGAGTTCCTCTGTGGAGATGGGAGAACCTTCCAGAAGGACAACCATCTCTGCAGCATTCCACTAATCAAGCCTTTATGGTAGAGTGGCCAGATGAAATCCCCTCCTCAGTAAAAGGCACATGACAGCCCACTTGGTGTTTGCCAAAAGCACCTAAAAGACTCTCAGACCATGAGAAAAAAGATTCTCTGGTCTGATGAAACCAAGATTGAACTCTTTGGCCTGAATGCCAAGCGTCACGTCTGGAGGAAACCTGGCACCATCCCTACGGTGAAGCATGGTGGCGGCGGCATCATGCTGTGGGGATGTTTCCAGCGGCAGGGACTGGGAACGGAACAAAGTACAGAGATCCTTGATGAAAACCTTCTACAGAGCGCTCAGGACCTCAGACAGAGGCAAAGGTTCACCTTCCAACAGGACAATGACCCTAAGCACACAACCAAGACAATGCAGAAGTGACTTTGGGACAAGTCTCTGAATGTCCTTGAGTGGCCCAGCCAGAGCCCGGACTTGAACCCAATCGAACATCTCTGGAGAGACCTGAAAATAGCCTTGCAGTGATGCTCCCCATCCAACCTGACAGAGCTTGAGAGGATCTGCAGAAAATAATGGGAGAAACTGCCCAAATACAGGTATGCCAAGCTTGTAGCGTCATACCCAAGAAGAATTGAGGCTGTAATCGCTGCCAAAGGTGCTTCAACATAGAACTGAGTAAAGGGTCTGAATACTTATGTAAATGTGATATTTCAGTTTTTTTATTTTTTGGTTTCATTTGCACAAAAAAATAAATAAACTGTTTTTGCTTTCTCATTATGAGATATTGTGTGTAGATTGATGATGAGAAAAAAACAATTTAATCGATTTTAGAATAAGGCTGTAACGTAACCATGTGGAAAAAGTCAAGGGGTCTGAATACTTTCCGAATGCACTGTATATACAGACATTTCAATGTGGTTTATCTGAGGATCTCAGCTCTCTCCTGGGAATGATAATTCGGGAGTACATTTACATTCATTAAGCGAGACAAAGTAATTACCTAAGGCAAGGGACATTTAGTACACAATATCAGATCTGCTTTGTCCTGAATATATTAGAACAAACAAAGTTCTATTTTGAAAAGTGCATGTCATACATATATACATGCACACACTTAGCATGGTGCTTTCCTGGATTGTAGGTTAGATTCTTCCTGGGACAAACCTTCCGCCAGACCCTGACCTCCCTCCCTCCCTCTCCCACCTCCCCAGGACAGATCACCATCCGTGTAGACGAGTCAGACTGCCTATCGGCCGCCAGCTCCCACGTTGACATGGAGACAGAGCGCTTCCTGTCCACAGGCACCCAGGGTGGCCGCCGCGTCTCTTTCAATGAGGTGGCACTCTTCGACCACGGCAAGAAGGCCCAGGAGAAAGGCCGTAGGTCAGGCAGATTCCTCCGCCAGACACCCACTCACTCCCCCGCAGTAGACTTCTCTGAATACGCTCATATTCTACAATATAATACAACGACGGCCTTAGCAACAAGCTGTTTGTGTGTTTAAAACCTGTGAAAAGATTGGCTCTTACTTTGTTACATTAGAAGACATTATGGAGACACTTTGTAAGAGCCATCTGTGTAATACATTATAAAGGCAGTTGGAAGAGCTGTTATGATGTTTTATTATAGGGTAATAATAGGGACTGATGCTCTGAAAATGCATCATACACACATTATTCATAGAAAGGATTTCGAAAATGCAGACATACTCGCATAACATAATTGTGCAGTGTAGCCTACTTTCATAATGTATTATGTATGGTATGGTAACAAAGCTCTGTATGATCCAATGACTGAATATATGAATGGACAAAGCCATCGATCACATGACACCATTCATTCCTATGTGAAGCCTCAATAGTGCATTGAAACCAAATGTCGGTTATGATGGCTTCTCAGGGAGACATGAAATCAGAGAGGAAGAGGTGAAGCGAGAGGTTTTACTCAGCCCAAAATCTGTCCACGAAAATAAGCCCACGAAGTTTGGATTTTTTTTATGGAGGTCAATAAGTGAGTGTCGAATTTGGTCAACAAAATATGTAATTGCTAATTTGCTACGTGAGGCTTGTAGAAGTTTCGGAATAGTTAGGTTGTCAAGAATACAACTTTGAAAAAAAACTACTTTTAATATTGGAGTTGTGCCTGTAGCATGGACATTGCCATTGAGGGCTTCCACCATTTTAAAGTAGGCAACTGCGTGGGGATTCCTATGACTTGGGAGCAATCAGCCAATGAAAAATAAGAAGGCCTAAATGGCACTGTCACAGATGCTATAATGGTACAGTTACAAAGATGACTCCGATATCTATCTCTATGGCCTGCTGTTCATACGCATATCTACCCTCTCATTGGTTAGAATGGTTCCACCTGATCTTGCCTACTCCTGCTTGCCTTTCATCTTTGAGGACATGTATTTCCATTCTTAGAGCGGTCACTTGACTATCTTGTCAATATAATAAACAATCTTTGATAACGTGCAGTTTTAGCTACACCAGGAAGTGATGTTGCAGGCTAGCACAGTGCTACCCCCTTTAATGAGTAAATCAAGTTGAAGGGCGACCGGAGTACTACAGGCTGCCATTAGCAAATAAATTATCCTTATTACTTCTTCTTTGTGCGATTTTTAATTAATTGGTTTAAGGACATACACTACATGACCAGAAGTATGTGGACACCTGCTCGTCAAACATCTCATTCCACAATTATGGGCATTAATATGGAGTTGGTCCCCCCTTTGCCTCCACTCTTCTGGGAAGGCTTTCCACTAAATGTTGGAACATTGCTGCGCGGACTTGCTTCCAGTCAGCCACGAGCATTAATGAGGTCGGGCTCTGATGTTGGGCAATTAAGCCTGGCTCGCAGTCGGTGTTCCAATTCATCCCAAAGGTGTTCGATGGAGTTGAGGTCAGGGCTCTGTGCAGGCCAGTCAAATTCTTCCACACCGATCTCAACAAACCATTTTTTTAATGGATCTCGCTTTCTGCACAGGGGGCATAGTCATGCTTAAACTGGAAAGGGCCTCCCTCAAACTGTTGCGACAAAGTTGGAAGCACAGAATTGTCTAGAATGTCATTGTATGCTGTAGCGTTAAGATTTGTCTTCACTGGAACTAAGCGGCCTAGCCCGAACCATGAAAAACATTCCCAGACCATTATTCCTCCTCCACCAAATTTTACAGTTGGCACTATGCATTCGGGCAGGTAGCGTTCTCCTGGCATCCGCCAAACTCGGATTTGTCCATCGGACTGCCAGATGGTGAAGTGTGATTCATCACTCCAGTGAACGTGTTTCCACTGCTCCAGAGTCCAATGGCGGCAAGCTTTTCACCACTCCAACCAACGCTTGGCATTGTGCATGGTGATCTTAGGCTTGTGTGCGGCTGCTCGGCCATGGAAACCCATTTCACGGAGCTTGCAATGAACAGTTCTTGTGCTGACGTTGCTTCCAGAGACAGTTTCAGAGACAGTCCTGCAACCGAGGACAGACGATTTTTACGCACTCGGCTGTCCCATTCTGTGAGCTTGTGTGGCCTACCACTTTGCGTCTGAGCCGTTGTTGCTCCTAGATGTTTCCACTTCACAATAACAGCACTTACAGTTGACCGGGGTAGCTCTAGCAGGGCAGAAATTTTAGGAACTGACTTGTTGGAAAGGTGACATCCTATGACGGTGATATGTTGAAAGTCACTGAGCTCTTCAGTAAGGCCATTCTACTGCAAATGTTTGTCTATGGAGATTGCATGGCTGTGTGCTCGATTTTATACACCTGTCAGCAACGGGTGTGGCTGAAATAGCCAAGTCCACTAATTTGAACGGGTGTCCACATACTTGTG
Source organism: Salvelinus alpinus (assembly GCF_045679555.1). Taxonomy (NCBI): domain Eukaryota; kingdom Metazoa; phylum Chordata; class Actinopteri; order Salmoniformes; family Salmonidae; genus Salvelinus; species Salvelinus alpinus. The sequence continues at coordinate 22,501,442 of NC_092100.1, forward strand.
TGTATGTAGTTTATATCTGTTTTTTTAGAAGCAATTATTGGTACCATGATTGTCTTTGATTTTTATTTTATTTACACAAACTTTGACCGTGAAGATTACCATTTTTCCATTCACTATAATGGGGTATCCTGTTTTCTGCTAACCATGCCTGCGGTACTGAGGTACTGAGGTCGGCCTTGAACTTCCGTGGCTTCATTGAGAGGAGGCGGTCCTTCTCCACTCATGCGCTGTCTCTCTCCCTCTCTCTAACTTTTTCTCTCTCTCTCTCTCTCCCTCTCTCTCTCTGACTGTCTTAATTCTTTGCTTGAGCCCCACCTCAGTCTGATATGCAAATGAGGTTGAGACAAACTCTGTAGGGCAAAATACACAATACAGCTGAGCCTTGAGTTTGAAGTGAGAATTCCTCAGTGTGTTCCTGCCCAGTACTAAAAGGCTTGATCCAACAAATGAAACACTTGATGATTAGTGAAATCAGGTGTAGTGATAGTTGAGAAGAAAAGCCTTCACTCCCTGCAGGTCCCAGGGAGTAGGATAGAATAACATTCCTTGAAAGTGACAGCAGCACTTCTATTGTGTCAGCCTCCAACTCTCTGAACTGTTTGTCATGTTTTTCAACCCCTTTCCACCTCAGGTTTACGTTGACCGAGGGTGACTTCCACCACCTGAAGAATGCGCGGCTCACACACCTCCACATCCCGCCGCTGGCCCTCAAGATCGTCACCATCCACGAGTGTGAGTCATCCGAGAACAGCATCGCCATGACGACCCGCCCCGCCGCCAAGTCCAGCCTCTCCATCTTCCAGGTGACAGCCGGTCTACTGTGCTGCTATTAGCAGTGATACATCATTAGTCATGACTGGGCCCATTAGGCCATCCATCAATGTGGGGCCCACAACATGTATCAAGCCTATCAAATGCAGCCTATGGATAATTCTGCTTCCTCATTCCAATGGGCCATATACATTGATTTTGCAATTGTCTGAGGTTTCTCAGTCATTTTGCGATGGACTTGCTTGAACTTGATTTGTCACTAGCTAGTAGGCTAACGACCTCTCCCAGTCCCGATGTAGAATTCAGTCTGTGTATTTGTATCCTCCTGGCTGTGCCTTTATGGTGTGTATTCTGTGTATGTGCATGTGTTTGCGCATATGTTTGCGTTTGTGTGTGTGTGTGTGTGTGTCTGTGTGTGTGTGTAGCCGGCTTTGTGTGCCCGACGGCCATTGTGTCCCCTGCCCCAGACAGCATTGACCAGTCTGAGTGTCAGCCCCAGCTCAGCCCTCCCTGGGGACACCCTTAACTCAGTGGTGGACACCAGCTTCAGTGAGAGTCCCCTGGCACCGGGTCCCAAGGAGCCCAGCACCAGCAGCGTGAGTCACTTACCCCTATCTGTCAATCAACCCAACAATCAACCAATTACATTTTATATTATGTGCAATATTGAACACTACGTTAAGGGACTCGGTTAATCATTCATCATCACATAAAAAGTGTCTACCTACATATGACAGGGCTGAATGACAGCGTTGTTGGGTTGAATCTAAACCTTTATGTTTTAATTAACATTTTACTATGGAATACAATTAGCCACTAATCATGTGTATGATGGGTCTGAATAGAGAATATAATTTTTATTTTATTAATTTCTTGGATCAGCTTTGAAATGTGCATATAGAATTGGAGTTAGATAATTTAAATAGAGAATTGACATGATTGCAAATATACAAATTTGTTGCACACACACAGTAGCACACACTAAGCTTGAGTGAACATTGAAGCCAAGAGGTTATTATGAAGCCGTTGATGTGTGAGAGGAGAAGTAAGGAGTGTGCATCCACAGTGTCCCTAGTCTCTCTATCTTAATGACAACAGTGGTGGAGGATGATGGATAAATAAGGGAGAGCCTCTGGAACAGCCTTGTCAGGGGAGATTACAGACACTGCTGCTCCCCACATTTGCTCATCGCTCCTGGCTGCTCACCGTGGTAAAATAGGAGAAAGTTAACAGTTGCATGGAAAATTTTATAATTTCTGTTTTTCTTAACCTTGGGAGGAAGGAGAGAGATTAAAATCACATATTTATATCAACTTCCATTTGTCCTTAGAGTATCTGTCATATTTTATTGTTGTCCACACAATATGGACAACTCCCTTTTATATCCCCTCCCTCTCTCTCCCCCAGATTGAGGTGATGGTGTCTGGTTCCAGGAATGGGGGAAGTCCGTCTTTGAGTGAAGGGGCGTCGGTGACGTCTGTGACGGGTGCATCTCCTGGCGCAGGGGTGGGGCAGGGGCCGGTGCTGCAGTTCTTCACCAAGCTGAGGCGCCATGCCAGCCTGGAGGGAGCCAGCCCATACTTCAAGATCAAGAAGTGGAAGCTAGACAGCAGCCAGCGGGCCTCCAGTCTGGACACCAGAGGTACAGGACACTTGGCTTTTAATATCTATTATTATGTTATGATGATATGCTTATGTACAGATTGATGGAGCATCAGCTTGGATTTACATGATCGTTTGTTTTTTGGATTTAGTGTACAAATTCTATTTCTATCTGGGCCTGGTTTAACAAAAGCATCTTAAGGCTTAGTTCATCATTAGAACCACAATGAACTTAGCCTTAAGATGCTTTAGGGAAACCGGCTCCTGTTCCCTTGTGGAAAAAGACAATGCCTCTTAAGAATGAGGTCCCACTTTAAGAGGCTTCACCGGACTGGCAAGGTGCATAGTGCACAATAACACACAAACATGTACACAGGGCTCTCACACTGTGCTCACACTCTAACAGATGGCTTTATGACGTAGGGCTCTCCTCTTCCAAGGCATTGTGAGTCTAACTGAAGCCTCCCCACAGATCCCCTCATACACAAACACACATACCACTCCCTTTCCCGCTTCCCCTATAGTCAGGGAACAACAGAGCACACAGGACTAACACCCCCAGAATATCTCAAAGCCTGCTGGGATCTCTTCATAACATCATTGTGACACATATGTCACCTCCAGATCAATTTTGATGCTGTCTTCAGATATGCTGAACATTCACTATGGTGAATGTTTGTGCCAACGTCCTTTTCCATCCCATGTCCCTCTGTACCCTCGGACTAATGTCTAAGGTCCTCTGTCTCTGTGTGTCAGGGTCCCCTAAGAGGAGGCAGTTCCAGCGGCAGCGCGCTGCCAGCGAGAGCATGGACCAGGAGGATAGCGACGCCCACCACATTGACCTCATCCAGTACATTGCCAGCACCCAGGACGCCACCTATCACCCCTGCCGCCCCTCCGCCTCGGCCTGCCTCCTGCCCCACTCCTCCCCCTCCACGCCACCACCCTCCCTCGGCAGGTATCTTTAATTCCCTCGCCATCCTTCCACCCCACTGCTTTGCTTCCGTCATCACTACGGTAGATAGTGCCTCTCTCCTTAACGGAAGAATTAGTCACAGTTGCCTTTAGACACTGATAGAAGGTCAGTTTTGCATATTTTCTTCCTGTTAAGGTCAGGATTTGGGGAGAGTAAGCTGATCCTAGATCTGTGCCTACCGGCAACTTTTACCCACAGCTAGCCCATTCCATCGCTGACGCAGAGTGATGTCATGGACAGGAATAGTTGTCAGGGTCAATGACTGCGTTTCAACTCATAAAAGACACACCCTCGTCCGCTTACCCTCGCTTATGCCCTTGGGGGAATCCCTGCGGCCATATTTGTCGTCGGTCCAACTGATTAGCCAAGCAAGGGAAGTTTGCAACGTAAGCCCCTCAGCCCTCGTTTTTAATGGAGTTTGCGAATGTACAATTATGTTCACTTTGGGGCCTGAAATGCCTCATAATTCAATTTGCGATGATTGTACATCTTCTAAGAAAAGTCAGTCAAAACTTAAAACCTCAACGTCAATATGGAGTCAACATACAAGTGTAGGTAAAAACAAATGTAAATAAGTTAAATTGTGCTACTAATGCACATGACGACACAAGCACGTCTCGTAAAAGTAATTGTGTTTTTGTTTGGTTAGCTTTCGGAAATTGTACAAATAAAACATTTTCCTCCTAAATAACCGTGACCAGTAAGATCATAATGTAGGGAAATTCAACACATTTGCAAAGCACATGACATTGGTGCATTGCAATTCAGTGGTTCGTGGAAAACATGCTAATACCATTGCAAGTCATGGTGACCACTTGTAATCACAGCGGCTGCAAACATCAGACATCAGATGTGTGTATGGGCATCATGAGAGTGCTCTGTGACTGACTCTTGTACTGTGTGTGTGTGTGTCTGTGTGTGTCTGTGTGTGTGTGTGTGTGTGTGTGTGTGTGTGTGTGTGTGTGTGTGTGTGTGTGTGTGTGTGCGTGCGTGCGTGCGTGCGTGCGTGCGTGCGTGCGTGCGTGCGTGCGTGCGTGCGTGCGTGCGTGCGTGCGTGCGTGCGTGCGTGCGTGCGTGCGTGCGTGCGTGCGTGCGTGCGTGCGCCTGTCTTCGTACTTGTGTGTGTCACAACAGGTTAGAGGTGGAGGTGGTGGTGGAACCCAGCTGCAGCAGGGGCCAGAGGCTGGAGGTGATCGGCTTGTCCCCGAAGCCCCAGGACGAGGCAGCGAGCCTGGGGGACTTTAGACAGGAAAGCTCGGCATCAGACCACCAGGCCCTGTACAGAGACATCTGGACGCTCCGGGCCTCCCTGGAGCAGTACGGCTCCTCAGACCAGATCAACAACAACGACAGGGACTCTGTCCGCAGCGATGCTGACAGTGTCTGCTCTCTGAGGGGGCAGACCAAGAGGGGGGGGCTGCCCAGTTACCTCTCCCAGGACATCGGGGATGGGCCCGAGGGGGATGTGGAGCTGCCCATGGATGAAGGGATGGGAGAGAAGGAGAAAGGGAGGAAGCAGGACAGTGTGGAGTCAGAGAGGGGCAGTGACGGGGAGTCAGGGAACCGTAAGTTAATGCAGATGGACAGTGGCTATACGTCTATAGAGGCTCCATCACGGGCGCCAGAGGAGCTGAGACTGTTTGGCAGTAGTGGCAGCAGTGGCAATATAGACAGGTCGGCCCTGGAGAAGAGACACTACTTCACCAGTGCAGGGCGCACTGGCACGGTGGTCGAGAGCTTCGAAGCCCGCATCTTCGAGGAAGAGCCAGACGAGGAGACGCCGACAGGTGCAATGGGCGGCATGACCATAGAAACGGCGAGGTCTCCCCTGGGCTGGTCTCCGTACGGTCAGATGTTCACCCCGCGAGAGGCGCAGCCGCAGCCGCACCCCCACCCTCCCTTATCAATTCACCACCGTGACTACAGCATCGACGAGAAGACGGACGCGCTCTTCCATGAGTTCCTCCGCCACGACCCCCAGTTTGACCAGCAGGAGACGCCGAAGAAACATCGCTCACGCATCCACCTCCGCAAGCAGTGGCAGCGCCACAAGCAGTACAGTGACCCAGGCGTTCGCTACCAGTACCACTCCTTTGAGAGGCAGCGGAACCCCCTCCGACGAGGCGATAGCGTCAACTACCCGCTGGATACAGGCTACCACAGCACGCTTCCACGCATCATCAGTGCGCCTGACGAGGAGGCCAGCGAGGGGACCCCCAGCACCCCCCAGACGCCCAAGGCTGAGGCGGTGGTGGCGGGAGGGGCAGAAGGTGCCGAGGTGGAGGAAGGAGACAGGAGAGAGAGTCCCAGCAGTAGCTGTGGCAGTAGCACCGTGACCATCACAGACGACAAAGGGATGGCGTCCTGTTCCCCTCCCCCTCCCCCTGTCCCGGAGAGAGAGGGTCTGCTATGGGAGCAGTCCGACCCCCAGGAGGACACTAGGCAGGCAGAACACCCCACTGAGCCACCTGACGAGCCCCCCCAGCCCCCTGACAAGGGCTACGGCCCACAGACCATCACAGCCGAGCTGACGGACAAGCTGAGCGCCACCCTGGACGAGCGGCTGTACACGGGCCTGCGACGGACAAAGGACCCGGCGGCGGTGACTGAGTGTGTGGTGACAGTCACTCACGCCTCCCCCGACCACAGCCCAGTGTAGCATGTCTCCAGTCCTCCTCCACTCCTCCCTGATCTTTGTGTTTGATTTGATTTCAGTCTGCGCCAGGTAACTGCGATGTCTGTATCTGCGATGTCTCTGTATCTGTCTGAATTAGCATGTTCCAGACCCGTAACATGAAAACAGGCTACACTATACAGTATCATGTAGGCTAGCTGAAGAATCCACCCCTAGATAGTGTCTACAGTACCGTGGTGTCTCTGACTGCTATGATTCCTTTCTCCTCTGAGAGAAGTGACGATGTTAAAGGGAAACGCCACTCAAACTATCTTTTGGTATTTTTTTTCATTAGTCCACTGTTTATACTGTACCAAAATGTTTTGCATGTCAGCAGTCAGGATTCCAAGATATTGGACTTTCAAGAAGCAGTGTCACCGGCCACATCATCATGATGACGCTTTGCTTCTTGAAAGGCCAATAACATTTTGGGACTGTATCAACAGCCGATTAATGAAAAAAAAGTAGAATAATTATGGATTTTTTGGGGGCTGGATTTTCCCTTTAAGTATGCCCTCTGCACTAGTATATCCACTGTGAAACCAGGTGCTATTAAACATCTAAAGATCTGGATACAAAGTTTACCTGGGCCCTATAGGCCAGTCCTGGCTGAATATCAAAATAGGTTTATCTACGTTTACATTACTTTTTCATCACTTCATTTGTTACATATGGCTCTGGATATCTGTTGTCTTTGGCCATTGACATATATCATATTCTTTCCATGTGGCATTTTGACTCTTATCATAATTGTTTCACAAATGATTAGGTATCCCTGATATTTTTTTGAAGCCAAATTTCACATTGTCCACATGTTTCTCGGGACATATGAATATAGTAATCTACTACTTCAGTACCGTATTGGTCATTAATTGAAGCAATTCCGTAAATTGTAATGTATGATTGAATGTTTTCGGACAGATTTCTGTTGAATCTTGATGTAATTGAATCAGACTCTATGGTACTAGGAACAGAAAACAGTCAACCATGAATTTGATGGAGAAGATGAATTGTTTCTCATACGCTGTCATTAAATGGATATGACGCGGGCCGAGGCTCTCCTAATTTGGACACTGACTATATTACAGCATTTATATAATTACAGCCTCATCATATCCACTCTGGATCAGAGCATTATCCTTCATCAAATGTCCTTGTTGCTGAATGTCTGGACTCATGTTTCTATTCAAAGATGTTCTTAAAGGGGAAAACTGCTTTCCAGAAAAGTTATGGTTGTTAGGACATGTTGTTCAATGCCATTGTATTTATTGTTGACAGATTTGATTTAAATGTGTCTATCCTCGTTTTATATTTCCTCTGCTTGTGACAATAAGTGGCTTACAGGAGGCCAGGGTGAGAGTTAAATTCCAGGTTTTTGCCTAATTTCTGTGCCAGAAAAACCTTGTCTGCAAATAGAGGGATCGCAATAGTGTTACTGACAACTCTGTTAGGAGCACATATCAAAGGCAGGCTCCCTTGGCCTCCCCCAACAGTGTTGGTTAGTGCAGGTCTATAGCTGTAATAGTTTAAATTAAGGCTTTGAATGGGGCCAATGTTGCTCTCGCAGTCATTTGCGTTCATTGAATTTCTTCATGCTTTCTCGTGCATGGGTTCACCGAACAGGCTTTTTTTGTTTGCTTATATTCTTTTGTTTCCCCCTCCTTCTCCTGTGAAAGTAGACAACGCAGCAGCGATCCCCCTGGGCTATAAGGATTGCACTTCCAAACCAGAACAAATTCCACATTTTCTCGTCTGACTTCCTCTGTGTAGACTTTGCCACCCAATGCTGCCATTCAAGTATAACTGCATTATCAGATTATGTTTTATGGGCCAAAAGAAGGCAAGGAATGGCATGTCCATTCCAGAAGTACCTTGGAAACTATTTTGCACTTAGCTGTGTAATGGCTGGGAGTGTGCTGCTTCTCCCACATGCCACAGTCAGCAGCAGCAGCTCCGGCTTCCAGCTGTCTTACCCAAACTGTAAAAAAAATCCTGTTGTTTTTACGGTAACTTACTGGCAGCCACTTACCTGTAAGTTACTGTAATCAAAGGTAGGGTATGTTACCATAAATTCAAAAGAAACTTTGGTTTAACAGTACATTACTGTAAACTTTATCCCCAGTTTCCTCAGAAGCTAGTTATTGCTTTACGTTCAGAGGAAAGTGCTGCAGGAAAAGGTGCTGAATATGAATCAAAAAACGAAGGGGAGTCCCTCTCCGTTAGTAGTAGTCCTCTCTGCTTGGTCTCTGGCTGAGGGTGTAACACAATTAAGATTAAGATCACTTTATTGGTCAATTGGTCACAAGGTCCAACCAAAATTTGACTTCTGCTTTATCCCAACCCCTCCGAAAGACACGCATACAGATAACTGCCAAAATTATGGATTCAATGTATATTGAAAGCAGGTGCTTCCACACAGGTGTGGTTTCTGAGTTAAACGATTAAAATCCAAGCATGCTTGGGTCATCTATCTGACTTGCCTAGTTAAATAAAGGTTAAATAACAATTTAAAATAAATAAATGTATAAAAGTGCTGGGGAGGCCATTATTTTGGCTGCCATGGAAACGCTCCCATAGAATGACAATGCCCCCATCCACAGGGCACGAGTGTTGACTGAATGGTTTGATGAGCAGGAAAACGATGTAAACCATATGCCATGGGCATCTCAGTCACTAGATCTCAACCCAATTTAACTCTTACAGTATGGGAGATTCTGGAGCGGCACGCGAGACAGTGTTTTCCACCACCATCAACAAAACACCAAATTATGGACTTTCTCATGGAAGAATGATGTCACATCCCTCCAAGAGTTCCAGACACTTGTAGAATCTATGTCAAGGTGCATTGAAGCTGTTCTGCCTCATGGTGGCCCAACACCTTATTAAGACACTTTATGTTGGTGTTTCCTATATTTTGGCAGTTACCTGTACACACACACACATACATATATATACATACACACACACAGGTTGGAGCAGGGGGCTGCCACACTGGGCACCTGTGGAGCAGTTGTTGTGGGGGAGTTAAGTGCCTTGCTCAAGGGCACAACGGCAGGCAATGGCATCTAGGATTTGATATTAGCAACCCTCCGGTTGCCAGCTCCATTCCTGACAGATTTTTCCCAGCAGACCTGGGACTCGAACTGGCAACCCTCCGGATGCTGGCTCGCCTCTCTAACTGCTAGGCTACCTGCCATTGCAATAAAGATAGACATTTCTGTAATTGGGAAAGAGGGAGATATGTCTAGCTGTCATTTCCCTATGTTTGGGTGTGATTGTGCTACTTCACAGCCCTGGGGAATCAGATCTGTTTCCTCTAACATGGATATCAGACAGCTCCTTGTTATAGCAGAGTGGACTCACAGGCAGAAGGCACCTTCCCTCATTAGACAAACAATGGTCAAGATGAAAGGTGGTGAGAGGGCTTGAATTTGTCTTCTAGCGTGGAGAGGCTAGTGATATCCTTCCTTTCTGTCTCCTTCACTTAGCCCACACATCAGTACACATTACGTCACCATGGGAAACCCAGGGGCTTCACATGTTTCAGCACCATTTTGTGTCATTACCAGGTGCCTTTATGGAGGTGTTGGAACATCATCAAGGAAGGAAGAAGACCGATCCTTCAGCCAGTCATCTTAGAAACAAACAAGATCAGATGCCTTGGTTACTTAGCATTCTCTGATTATTGTCAGAAATTAGAGGAATAGTGCATAATTTCTGCCATTTAGTTGAATTGATGGAAGAAACGGGGTGATAACACCAACTTAATGAAAAAGACTAGAGGGGCAAACAAATTAGTACATTTGTACAAAAAGTTACTTTGTTGTGAGATACAAGCACAATGTTGGAGGAGCTAATGTAGTGTATGTCTTTTATTAGGTGTAGACGTAACTGGGGACACTGGTCAAATACTTTTTGTATACTAACAAGTAGCCTGTCCAATGCATTGATGCATTACGGTGCATAGGTTTGCATGACAATTAACCATTTTAATACATATCTCCATGTTTCTCAGAACTACTGTACCAAATGATTCCATGGTTGTTGGTCGACACTTTGTTTGAGGCAGAACATAGACATTTAAATCAGCACTGGTACTTCTAGAGGTTTTGTATTCTATGACATTTACCTTTGTTTAGGAGTCATGCAATGCTAACTGATATGCTATGATTGTGAGATTTATTTCCATGAAAGAAAAATATATATATTTCTGTATTCCTGCTTGTTAGTCATTACTGCTCAATTTCTCAAAGAACTAGTTCAAAAAAGTAGAGCTTTATAAACAACTTAGCCTTTGTTGACCCATACCTATTTGAGCCTTGAGGGACCAAACAATTTAAAATGATATTTTGGGGTTTTCCAATCAGTAAATAAATGAATGAAGCATTAATGATTGTGGTTTGTCTCATTTCAACCTTTAATGGTACTCAGAGGAAAAAGAGGAGGAGGACGAGAAGAGGAGAAAGGCAAGGTGACTGCAACTCTTTCCTCCAACCTCCCTCACTTCTCTCTCCCATCTTTCCTTCCCACTCCAGTGTGTTGTTCCCTCCAGGTGTTGAGGGTCGACACATGTTGTTACATTACAGCCTTATTCTAAAATTGATTAAATTATCATGTTCTCATCAATCTACACACAATACCCCATAATGACAAAGAGAAAACAGGTTTTTAGAAATGTCTGCAAATTTAAAAAACAGAAATACCTTATTTACGTAAGTATTCAGACCCTTTGCTATGAGTCTCGAAATTGAGCTCAGGTGCATCCTGTTTCCATTGATCATCCATTGAGATGTTTCTACAACTTGGAGCCCACCTGTCGTAAATTCAATTGATTTGACATGATTTGGAAAGGCACACGCCTGTCTATATAAGGTCCCACAGTTGACAGTGCGTGTCAGAGCAAAAACCAAGCCATCAGGTCGATTTGTCCACAGAGCTCCGAGACAGGACTGTGTCGAGGTACAGATCTGGGTCCCCAAGAACACAAATACAGATCTGCAACATTGAAGGTCCCCAAGAACACAGTGGACTCAATCATTCTTAAATGGAAGGAGTTTGTAACCACCAAGACTCTTCCTAGAGCTGGCCGCCCGGCCTAACTGAGAAATCGGGGGAGAAGGGCCTTGGTCAGGGAGGTGACCAAGAACCCGATGGTCACTCTGACAGAACTCCAGAGTTCCTCTGTGGAGATGGGAGAACCTTCCAGAAGGACAACCATCTCTGCAGCATTCCAACAATCAGGCCTTTATGGTAGAGTGGCCAGACAGAAGCCACTCCTCAGTAAAATGCACATGACAGCCCGCTTGGAGATTGCCAAAAGGCACCTAAAGGCCTCTCAGACCATGAGAAACAAGATTCTCTGGTCTGATAAAACCATGATACAGAGTACAGAGATCCTTGATGAGAACCTATTCCAGAGTGCTCAGGACCTCAGACTGGGGCGAAGGTTCACCGTCCAACAGGACAACGACCCTAAGCACACAGCCAAGACAACGCAGAAGTGGCTTCAGGACAAGTCTCTGAATGTCCTTGAGTGGCCAAGCCAGAGAGTGGACTTGAACCCGACCGAACATCTCTGGAGAGACCTTAAAATAGCTGTGCAGCGACGCTCCCCATCCAACCTGACAGAGCTTGAGAGGATCTGCAGAGAAGAATGGGAGAAACTCCCCAAATACAGGTGTGCCAAGCTTGTAGCGTCATACCCAAGAAGACTTGAGGCTGTAATCGCTGCCAAAGGTGCAAAGTACTGAGTAAAGGGTCTGAATACTTATGTAAATGTGTTATTTCAGTTAGTTTTTTTATACATTTGCAAAAATGTCTAAAGCTGTGTTTGGTTTGTCATTATGGGGTATTGTGTGTAGATTGATGAGGGAAAAAAACAATTGAATACATTTTAGAATACAGAATGCACTGTATACACCAGAGCCAAAGCACATCAATTAATGATGATTCCACAGTGATAAGGATTCCCAGTCTATAGCAGAGGGGAGGGAAAGTATGGTAGCAGTCTCAGCCTTCATGGCTGAGATTACACAGGCAATCAAAGTCAGATATTTCTTCACTAATTGGTCTTTTGACCAATCAGATCAGCTCTGGAAAAGAGCTCTTGTGAAAACATCTGATGTGATTGGTCAAAAGACCAATTAGTGGGAAAAAAAATTGGGCTGCTTGTGTAAACCCAGCCCATAAGAACCTTATCACCTAGCCAACATCAATATCAGCAAATATGACAGAATGATAAATGCCAGCATTCCATCAGATTCCCTGATAGGTTATTTTAATCATTGGAGTAAATCTTAGTCACATTATCACTATAATAAATAATAAACCACTAGCACTAGGGTTGCTAAACTACTGGTAATTTACCAAAAGTTACTGGAATCTTCAGTAATTAATAGAATCTATGGTAACTTTTAAAACATGTATTCATATATACTATTCATTTATTATATGTTTATATTGTCCATGAGTTTCTAGTAGATAAACCATACTGTAAGATTTAAGAAAAATAGCCAAATTAATTTTAAAAAGCATCTAATCAACAATGGCATTATTTAAAATCAACTATGGAACTCTTGCAACAATTGACTTTTTTTCACAACTGCCACCAATTTGGTGACAAAACATTTCAAACAAAGACATATTTCTATAAATAAATAAGTGCACAAAAAAAATGATATTTCATGCTGAGACCCTCATATTTAAACACCAATGGTATTCACTAAGTTGATGGTTTCTATTTAGGATAATATTTTACAGCTTTGTCATTCTATTTTTAATTTTAGAATCATCTTATATGATTATTTTATAGTCTACATTTGTTAGAGCCACAGAAGGCCAGAGATAATTACACCACACCTGTTATAATCTGAAGAACACAAAAAGGCCACTAGATGTCACCTGATAAAATTCCCCAAAAATTTTAAAGTTAGCAAAATGATGGTCGTTTACTGGTAAACTTAGAAAGATTTTAGTAATAAACCCTCCCTTTGCAACCCTAGACTAGCACTAACGTGTGGATTTATTTACCACCCTACAGCAAAGCTATAACTTCTGTTCTTTCTATTTTGCTCTTGGTTTTATTAAAAATCTACTGTTGCATAGTTTGAGAAGCATGTTGGGTCTGTGTGAAGATTCCTCTGTTGTGCTCGAGTTCAGGATAAAGTAACACCCTGGATCAATACCGTGGCCAGGCCAGCTCTACTAAAACAAGCTCGTCACAGCAGGAGCCACATATCATCTTATCAAAGTAGGCTGCAGCCAACCCTCCCACCAGCCAATAGACCAGTAAGAATAATACATCAAAGTCAAGGTGAAGCGATCTGCAGTACAGGGCTGTGGCTCTAGAGCAGCCTGCAGGGTTGACTGCAACAGCACACTCATGTAACCAATTACAGCTGTTCTTTAAAGAAGCTGGAGAAGTGAAAAGCAGACCAAATGAATTTATGTCAGTGAAATGTCATAAGGTTTGTAATCTCGCCCAACAGTCAGCTCTCTTTCTCTCTCTCTGAACCTAGAAATTGAGCCTGGGGACGAGGTTCTAAAGTTTCAAACTGCCTATTGTTTGATTGACCAGATACATTTATAATACAGCCACAAATAAAGAGAAATCACTGAAGAAACAGCTGGTGAGGTTGGGGTGCGTTTTATATAAATAATAATGAAAAACATATTGTTGGGAATAAAACCCTGAAACAAAACCCAGACACAAAATGAAAAACAAAGCCAAGACATTCCTGAATAGTTATGTATGCTTGGCGTATCTATAGATCCCTTTCTTTTAGCCTGCATAGCATGCAGTTTATACATTTTATATAAATGATCATTATTATTACCAATATTGTAATTTATTGAAATGATCAATGTCATTCAATACACATCACGATGTGCGCTTTAATACAGAGTAACTGTAGGATAAACAGCGTAGTAGTCTAAAACGAGCTACATTAATACAGAGGGATCCCAGAATATGATTTGCAGAGGGGGGGAAGTCCAAGTCCTCCTACCCTCTTCTTCTTCATTTCTTTCTGGTGCTTCACTCTTGGATCATCATCATCGTTATGTTGTTAGTCTTCAGACAGGCAGATCAAGTGAAACAAACCACTGTAGTGCAGCATGTCCTGCTATCGCATCCTGTAGGCCAGACTGTCAAAACATTAATCTCCACAACATCAGGAGCAGGGAATTAGAGACCTACGAGGGAATCAAAACACACAATTAGCTCAAGACTTTTACAGTATTACTCAGTCAGTCATTTAACATTTACACAATACAGTTAGAGATGTCTGAATAATGGAAGATTCACATTGTAATACAGTCTATGACACCAATGGAACCAAGGTTTTATGGATAGTGTCCTGCATCTGTATCTGTCCAGCCATTCAGTTGGCGCTGTAAGCCTCCCTGTGGCCACTCTCAGTGAGTGGGATGCCGCCCACACAGAATCAGCCAGCGTGACACGCAGAGACGGATGTGGAGGATTTCCCTCTGTGAACCAACCAGGCAGCAGGCTGTTACTGCTGGAATCTGCTGGACTTTGTCAGACAGCAGGCAGTTACTGCTGGAATCTGCTGGACTTTCTGTCAGGCAGCAGGCAGTTACTGCTGGAATCTGCTGGACTTTCTGTCAGACAGCAGGCAATTACTGCTGGAATCTGCTGGACTTTCTGTCAGGCAGCAGGCTGTTACTGCTGGAATCTGCTGGACTTTCTGTCAGACAGCAGGCAGTTACTGCTGGAATCTGCTGGACTTTCTGTCAGACAGCAGGCAGCTACTGCTGGAATCTGCTGGACTTTCTGTCAGGCAGCAGGCTCTTACTGCGGAATCTGCTGGACTTTCTGTCAGGCAGCAGGCAGTTACTGCTGGAATCTGCTGGACTTTCTGTCAGACAGCAGGCAATTACTGCTGGAATCTGCTGGACTTTCTGTCAGGCAGCAGGCTGTTACTGCTGGAATCTGCTGGACTTTCTGTCAGGCAGCAGGCAGTTACTGCTGGAATCTGCTGGACTTTCTGTCAGGCAGCAGGCAATTACTGCTGGAATCTGCTGGACTTTCTGTCAGGCAGCAGGCAATTACTGCTGGAATCTGCTGGACTTTCTGTCAGGCAGCAGGCAGTTACTGCTGGAATCTGCTGGACTTTCTGTCAGACAGCAGGCAATTACTGCTGGAATCTGCTGGACTTTCTGTCAGACAGCAGGCAGTTACTGCTGGAATCTGCTGGACTTTCTGTCAGGCAGCAGGCAATTACTGCTGGAATCTGCTGGACTTTCTGTCAGGCAGCAGGCAATTACTGCTGGAATCTGCTGGACTTTCTGTCAGACAGCAGGCAGTTACTGCTGGAATCTGCTGGACTTTCTGTCAGACAGCAGGCAGTTACTGCTGGAATCTGCTGGACTTTCTGTCAGGCAGCAGGCTCTTACTGCTGGAATCTGCTGGACTTTCTGTCAGGCAGCAGGCAGTTACTGCTGGAATCTGCTGGACTTTCTGTCAGACAGCAGGCAGTTACTGCTGGAATCTGCTGGACTTTCTGTCAGGCAGCAGGCTCTTACTGCTGGAATCTGCTGGACTTTCTGTCAGGCAGCAGGCAGTTACTGCTGGAATCTGCTGGACTTTCTGTCAGACAGCAGGCAATTACTGCTGGAATCTGCTGGACTTTCTGTCAGGCAGCAGGCTGTTACTGCTGGAATCTGCTGGACTTTCTGTCAGGCAGCAGGCAATTACTGCTGGAATCTGCTGGACTTTCTGTCAGGCAGCAGGCAGTTACTGCTGGAATCTGCTGGACTTTCTGTCAGGCAGCAGGCAATTACTGCTGGAATCTGCTGGACTTTCTGTCAGGCAGCAGGCAATTACTGCTGGAATCTGCTGGACTTTCTGTCAGGCAGCAGGCAATTACTGCTGGAATCTGCTGGACTTTGTCATACAGCAGGCAATTACTGCTGGAATCTGCTGGACTTTCTGTCAGGCAGCAGGCAATTACTGCTGGAATCTGCTGGACTTTGTCAGACAGCAGGTAGTTACTGCTGGAATCTGCTGGACTTTCTGTCAGACAGCAGGCAGTTACTGCTGGAATCTGCTGGACTTTCTGTCAGACAGCAGGCAGTTACTGCTGGAATCTGCTGGACTTTCTGTCAGACAGCAGGCAATTACTGCTGGAATCTGCTGGACTTTGTCAGACAGCAGGCAATTACTGCTGGAATCTGCTGGACTTTGTCAGACAGCAGGCAATTACTGCTGGAATCTGCTGGACTTTCTGTCAGACAGCAGGCAGTTACTGCTGGAATCTGCTGGACTTTGTCAGACAGCAGGCAATTACTGCTGGAATCTGCTGGACTTTGTCAGACAGCAGGCAGTTACTGCTGGAATCTGCTGGACTTTCTGTCAGACAGCAGGCAGTTACTGCTGGAATCTGCTGGACTTTCTGTCAGACAGCAGGCAATTACTGCTGGAATCTGCTGGACTTTCTGTCAGGCAGCAGGCTGTTACTGCTGGAATCTGCTGGACTTTCTGTCAGACAGCAGGCAGTTACTGCTGGAATCTGCTGGACTTTCTGTCAGACAGCAGGCAGCTACTGCTGGAATCTGCTGGACTTTCTGTCAGGCAGCAGGCTCTTACTGCTGGAATCTGCTGGACTTTCTGTCAGGCAGCAGGCAGTTACTGCTGGAATCTGCTGGACTTTCTGTCAGACAGCAGGCAATTACTGCTGGAATCTGCTGGACTTTCTGTCAGGCAGCAGGCTGTTACTGCTGGAATCTGCTGGACTTTCTGTCAGGCAGCAGGCAGTTACTGCTGGAATCTGCTGGACTTTCTGTCAGGCAGCAGGCAATTACTGCTGGAATCTGCTGGACTTTCTGTCAGGCAGCAGGCAATTACTGCTGGAATCTGCTGGACTTTCTGTCAGGCAGCAGGCAGTTACTGCTGGAATCTGCTGGACTTTCTGTCAGACAGCAGGCAATTACTGCTGGAATCTGCTGGACTTTCTGTCAGGCAGCAGGCTGTTACTGCTGGAATCTGCTGGACTTTCTGTCAGACAGCAGGCAGTTACTGCTGGAATCTGCTGGACTTTCTGTCAGGCAGCAGGCAATTACTGCTGGAATCTGCTGGACTTTCTGTCAGGCAGCAGGCAATTACTGCTGGAATCTGCTGGACTTTCTGTCAGACAGCAGGCAGTTACTGCTGGAATCTGCTGGACTTTCTGTCAGACAGCAGGCAATTACTGCTGGAATCTGCTGGACTTTCTGTCAGGCAGCAGGCTGTTACTGCTGGAATCTGCTGGACTTTCTGTCAGGCAGCAGGCAATTACTGCTGGAATCTGCTGGACTTTCTGTCAGGCAGCAGGCAGTTACTGCTGGAATCTGCTGGACTTTCTGTCAGGCAGCAGGCAATTACTGCTGGAATCTGCTGGACTTTCTGTCAGGCAGCAGGCAATTACTGCTGGAATCTGCTGGACTTTCTGTCAGGCAGCAGGCAATTACTGCTGGAATCTGCTGGACTTTGTCATACAGCAGGCAATTACTGCTGGAATCTGCTGGACTTTCTGTCAGGCAGCAGGCAATTGCTGCTGGAATCTGCTGGACTTTGTCAGACAGCAGGTAGTTACTGCTGGAATCTGCTGGACTTTCTGTCAGACAGCAGGCAGTTACTGCTGGAATCTGCTGGACTTTCTGTCAGACAGCAGGCAGTTACTGCTGGAATCTGCTGGACTTTCTGTCAGACAGCAGGCAATTACTGCTGGAATCTGCTGGACTTTGTCAGACAGCAGGCAATTACTGCTGGAATCTGCTGGACTTTGTCAGACAGCAGGCAATTACTGCTGGAATCTGCTGGACTTTCTGTCAGACAGCAGGCAGTTACTGCTGGAATCTGCTGGACTTTGTCAGACAGCAGGCAATTACTGCTGGAATCTGCTGGACTTTGTCAGACAGCAGGCAGTTACTGCTGGAATCTGCTGGACTTTGTCAGACAGCAGGCAGTTACTGCTGGAATCTGCTGGACTTTGTCAGGCAGCAGGCAATTACTGCTGGAATCTGCTGGACTTTCTGTCAGACAGCAGGCAGTTACTGCTGGAATCTGCTGGACTTTGTCAGACAGCAGGCAATTACTGCTGGAATCTGCTGGACTTTGTCAGACAGCAGGCAATTACTGCTGGAATCTGCTGGACTTTGTCAGGCAGCAGGCAGTTACTGCTGGAATCTGCTGGACTTTGTCAGACAGCAGGCAATTACTGCTGGAATCTGCTGGACTTTGTCAGACAGCAGGCAATTACTGCTGGAATCTGCTGGACTTTGTCAGACAGCAGGCAATTACTGCTGGAATCTGCTGGACTTTCTGTCAGGCAGCAGGCAGTTACTGCTGGAATCTGCTGGACTTTGTCAGGCAGCAGGCAATTACTGCTGGAATCTGCTGGACTTTGTCAGACAGCAGGCAGTTACTGCTGGAATCTGCTGGACTTTGTCAGACAGCAGGCAATTACTGCTGGAATCTGCTGTACTTTGTCAGACAGCAGGCAGTTACTGCTGGAATCTGCTGGACTTTCTGTCAGACAGCAGGCTCCAGACTGCAGCCAGGACCTCGATCAGTCCGACTTTTACCAAACACAATATCCTGTCCAGTCCATTACGCCCAGTCTCAGCCAGGCTGTGAGTCATTCATTGCACAAACTAATATAGATTGGATGGTGTCCCCCTCCTCCCACACCACCATGTCCTCCATTCCACCCTTCTCTCCCTTATTGTGAAAAGGCTTCTCAGTATTCTCGGATGTCTCTGGGATGATGCTGTGGAGGAGTGATCACCCTCTCCCCCTCGGCAGACTGCGTGGGAGATGCCTGCATGCCGATGACTCAGAAAGAATGCCGCTTGGCTTGTTGCTGCTATTGGACAGCTATTCCATTTCTCACTGATTAGCTGTGGTCCCAGATCCATCCATGTGACTGACGGCATAAAAACAAGTTGGAGATGATGTCATCTTATCAGTCACACTCAATTACATACAGTACTGTAGATGATGTGGCATTTCAAATATGACAATACAAGTAGTTCTCCGGACTATTTTATTTTAACTCATTATTTTGAACAAAAAGTCAGACAAATCGTTTTTTTCATATAGCACCATCACAGTGTTGTAAACTATGATAAAATGGCCAAAAACATGTGGGTTAGGAAGGAATATTCTTAGTATCAGAAGTATTCTTCAATCAGCATCAGAATCCCCTATTGGCTCGGGAGATGGTGTGAGGGTATTTGTGTTGGAACACAATGCATTTGTATGATCCTGTTAACCATGCAGGAGTACAGCAGCACATTTGATGGGATCCTTCATTTCTCCTTCAGAAAGAAGAATGTGAGGCGTGAGGCAGGGGGAGCTTGATAAAGAGTCAGAACGCGTACTCAGGAATGACTCACAGAAAGAGACTGAGGGAGAGAAAGAGGAAGAGAGGAACCCACATGAATAAGCAGGTGCCACAGGGGGAGCACGGAGAGAGGTAAAGAGAAAAACAAAAAGGGCCAACAGAGAGAAAAATATATAGAAAAAGAGGGAGAGAAGAGAAAACCCTCAAAAAAGCTGATTATGCTGCATCTCCCTTCCATGCAGTCCGCCCACACAATCCTCCTCTCCTCCTCTCCATCCATACAGAGCATCAGCGTCAGTCAGGGCTCTTCCTGCCTCCCCCACCCCTCTCAGCACCCTAAACTGCGTCATCCAGCCCCCATCCAGGCTCTCCACCAAACCAGCCTGCCTCTCCTCTTCTCTTCTCTCTCTCCCTGGAGACAACCAGGCAGCACCACTCCACTGTTCTATTTGGCTCCATAATTACACTCAGACTCTTCTGGCCTGTTGTTTACATTGAGAGTGTCTCAGAAGAAAGAAATCAAGGCACTGATGGATAAATACTCCAGGCAGACTAAATCAGAATCTTATTTCCCTGATATGTTGGGTGGGGGCATACATTTTCAATTAGCTGTATGTTTCAGTAGGGGATCAAGGGATCAGTTCATCCTTGTATTTGTATTTATTAAGGATCTCAGAGAAGAGAACATCTCAGATAAGACAACATCTTAGTTGGATTAAGTAGCATTATCATCTCAAGGTCACAGGATCAGCCCCAAAGGGTGTCTCCATACACTTAAGTAATAAGGCACGAGGGGGTGTGGTATATGGCCAATATACCATCGCTAAGGGCTGTTCTTATTCACAACACAGAGTGCGTGGATATATTGGACATATACCACAAACCCCCGATGTGCCTTATTGCTATTATAAACTGGTTACCAATGTAATTAGAGCAGTAACAAGAAATGTTTTGTCACACCTGTGGTATACGCTCTGATATTGTCAGCCAATCAGCATTAAGGGCTCGAATCACCCAATTTATAATTAGATGTAGACCACAACATTGTACAGGTGTCCTGTATGACTACTCCCTCTCCTCACCTGTCCAGTGTGTGTTCAGGGCTGGGGGTCTCGGGGCTGCTCTCACTGCTGCTTACAGTTGGACAACTTGCGGATGCGGCTGTAGGTGGACACTCCTTTGCGTGAGGGGTTGGAGGAGGAGCTGGAGAGGCGTTCTGATCGGGACCTGGTTCTGCTGGTGGTTGGGTAGTGGTCCTGGTCTGTCTCTGTGTCTGTGCCGTTCACACACAGGGTCCTGAGCCCCAGCCCCGGCCTCACACACCCCCCCTGGTACCCGTTCTGCTCCAGCCCGTCCTCATGCACCCGTCCTGGGGAGAAGACACAGAGAGGCAGGGGTTAGCGGTCAGCGGTCTGAGATGGCTCCCTAGAGAAACATACAGTATGCTGTCAGCCATCTTGTTAGACTCCGGGTAGAAGTCGGCTTTATGCACAAATCTAGGATCAGCTTACTCCCCCAAACCTTTAGGAGGAAATTACAAATTGACATTAGATCTGTGTCAGATACTGTAAGTGTCTAGTAGGAGGAACTTTTTCCTTCTCACCTCCACACACTGTTAGAAACAGGTCAGAGTAACCAAGATAATGAGGGAGGTGAGCACAGAGAAGCTTTGAACAACAGTTTGTAGACAGACAGAAAGTGCTGGGAGACTTGCTAAATGTGAGCCTACTTTTACTGTGTGCTTTTACAAAATGTAGGCTTATTTTTAACTTGTGCTTCTGTGGTTTGCATTTTTACAGAGATGGTTGATGACAGGCGCTTTTGACTGACTGGCTAATTTCTAAGATTCTTTTATTAGGACATTTTGCATAGAAATCAAAAATTGCAATTCACAAACACAAGAAAAAGCACATTCACACATTAACTGTCAATAAAAATTAAAATGTCTCGCCTACAGAGAACATATTTAATTTCAAAGTGTTTCATGCTATTTCTGTGCTCTTCACTGTGTGAAAGCACAACCTAAAACAGCCTGCTTCATTTACAGCTGATATAGTTCTATCCACTAGCACAGCTATCTACATATAGCAAACCGCATTCCCACTAGCACAGAGCACAGCTATCTACATATAGCAAACAGTATTCCCACTAGCACAGAGCACAGCTATCTACATATAGCAAACAGTATTCCCACTAGCACAGAGCACAGCTATCTACTTATAGCAAACAGTATTCCCACTAGCACAGAGCACAGCTATCTACATATAGCAAACAGTATTCCCACTAGCACAGAGCACAGCTATCTACATATAGCAAACAGCATTCCAACTAGCACAGAGCACAGCTATCTACATATAGCAAACAGTATTCCCACTAGCACAGAGCACAGCTATCTACATATAGCAAACAGTATTCCCACTAGCACAGAGCACAGCTATCTACATATAGGGCCAGTTTTCCCAGACACAAATTAACACTAGTCCTAAACTAAAAATCATGTTCAATTGAGATTCTTAACTGAAAATGTGTTTTTTTTGTCCAAGACTAGACTTCTGTGTCCCAGTAAACCGTCCCCTAGTGTAGAGTAGCTGATCCACACTGAAGTTGTTCAACAACAGAACTTCAGACAGGAAACCCACGTATTAGATGACAACACATGTGGTCTTGGCATTAGCCTCTGCTCCTTCAGGGGAGCTCACTGCCAGAGCAATGCATCAATGATTACCATTATTAATCAACTACAGGCAGTGATTGAGATATATACCAATTCCCCTCTGAGAAGAAAAGCAGCCAAACAGGAGCAGGCTGGGGTGCAGGTGAGCTAACAGAAAACAGACTAGTATAGAGAGTAGCAGCAGTAGTTACAGCAGCAGCAATACTACATGACAATAACTCAAACTACATGACAATAATAATAATGAAGAGTCATGATTTTTCATGAATTGGGCGATGAGTTGGCCCTGATGTGAACACAGGTTCACAAAGCACCAGATGACTAAAGCCACACTCATAACGACAATCATCCCCATAATTAACCAAAATGTACATCCGCACATTATTAGACTTGTTCAATCAGAAATCCAAGCGCTCTGGGCATTCTCAGCAAATGAATACCAGCTAAATGAAGTCTGTCTGGGCGCGCTCTATCTTCCTTTATCCCCCCCTGTGAAGCTGTCGACACTGGGCTTACTGATTAGCCTGGGCCATAAATAAGTAATCAAAGGCAGCACAGCGACACTCGGGTTGCCCTCATCAAACTCCCCGTCACAGCGCCTCTCTACCATCATTGACTCACGACTCTAACAGTGGCTGACCTGTAAAGACCTGCATCTGCCACCCCCTCTTTGACGACAGCAAAGATGACAAAAGAAAAGGTAGAATCATACGGTGTCAGAGCAGAGCGGGAGGGAGGAAAGGAGGGAGAGAAGGAAGAGGGAGGGATATACAGTGCAAGTGTGACTAAACTGACCGCAGCGGGATGACTCACCCAGTTGCCATGGCAACTTAAACACTCGCTACTCTCTAATCGGCAATTTCAAACTGCTGCTTCTGGAGCCGGCGAGCGGAGGGAGGAGGGGGAATGTATGTTTGCGGAAATCATTGTAATAAGTGGTGGTGGTGTTGTGTGTGGGCACAAACTGAGCAAGAAAGGCTGATACGGGGGTCACAAACCAGGACGTTTGACGTCAAATACACCACAGGCCATATGCACACCTCCCTCTCTTTCTCAAAAACACCTCACCGCTCTAATGTAGTCAAGCTATGGCTCCCTCTATAGTGGGATGCATTGTTGCACAGTAAGAGTTGGTGCTGCTGAGGTGGTTTCTAGTCTCTAGATAAGCAGCGGTGGTATACTGAGCTTCCCTACACACATATAAACCCCTTAGGAATTCTAAAACCTCTTAATGCTTCAGCCTTCAGCGGAATGACAAAGAGAGAGCGCGAGAGAGAGGGAAAGATACAGAGATAGAAAGATATGGATTAATGGAGGAATGATGAAGAATACAGGACTGTGTGTTGTGTAGTATAGGAGGCTCAGACTGGGGAGGAGTTGGGCTGGAAAATAGATTACTATATGAACAAATTTAAACTCAATTGAATTTGCAAATTTCTATAACACTTCTACATACTCACTGTAGTTCTTCTTTCTCACAAATCAGCCTCCCAACAGGCATTGCCCTACAAAGCCACGCAAGTACAAATGATTGTGATTCCAGTTATTTTGAAGCTCTATTCTACATGTTTTAACAGCCACAGCATGGCACAGAGAGCAGACACACAACAGATGGCAGCAAGGGAAAATGAAAGTATAGTGGGTATCATTTCACAAATACCTTCCACAGGCCGCCCAACAGCGGAAGCAGCGGTGAATCAAATCGAAAATACAAATCATCTTTTTGTGCTTCCCTTTGAAGGGGAGAGGTGGAAATGACATTTTCCCCCAACATAAACAAGATTCAGGTTTAAATGGGCTTAACTTTGATTAATCGGCAACACATAATGCACAAGAAACCCCAGCAGACAAATTAAAGACTGCTGTGTAGGGGAGGAAAGGTAATTGAGGGAAAGAAGAAATACGTGATGGATAGTCCCGCTCCATGTTGTTCTCATGTAATTGGGTAAGGCCAGATTGGACACGTTATCACAGTTCAAGCAAGCTCATAAAACTCTATTGTGGAAAGATGAATAATGTAATCTACTTGAAAGTTAATATAATAAAACAATTTCCATCACTTCTTATCTCTAATATAAGACAAGAAAGAAAAACTAGGAATGATTGAATGAGTGTTGATTTTGAACTTCACTGTGTTATCAGAGAGGAGGCAGTTGGGCAGTCTTTTATATGATGACTCAGGTAGGCTAATCACTGCAGTCAATAGGAAAAATTAGCAAATAAACCCAAAACTAACCCACTAGAATGAGTCATTAAAACAGGCAAGTAGCTGTATGGTCTTATGGCATCTATCAAATGTACTGCTATCAGTGAAAAATCTGAAGATTACAGGGACAAAGGAAGAATCAGATTTCAGATTGTATGGCATCTAGGAATCTAATCTAATCTTTTGATGTCAAATGACTGATGTGCTTTTTGTATTCATTCAATACTGGATCCCTCCCGTTTTGAGGTTCTGAAATGTATAGTAGGCTATAGCCTTGAAATACATTGATTTCTGTGTAGTGTGCCCTACATCACAGCCAGTGCCTAGGGCTTTAGCAGTGGGCCAAGAATGACTATACTGTGTCTCTAACCAGAGCCATGACACCAACAACATGCAGTAATTAGCCAAGGCAGGCGAGGACATATTGAGTGCTTCTAGCACCTTATGTTACAAAACAAGTACAAGACAGCAACATAAGTCTACCTTCAGGCCACAACTACTGATATACCAGCCTGTCACATTCAACAATGTTAGTGCCAATGTCATCAAATATAATGAATCAGATATCATGTGAAAGTCCAGGCAAGCACATCACAGCATCTGCCTTGTGTTACTAAGAGAGAAGTTGACTGAGTGATTAAAGAAAGAAATGAGTTCTTCCATGGAAAGTGGAAATGAACCCCATGACCAAGTCCATGGACATTCTCTGAGCCTGACGCAGTCAACTTCACCTGCTCTGCTGCTTCCTCCATGGACATTCTCTGAGCCTGACGCAGTCAGCTTCACCTGCTCTGCTGCTTCCTCCATGGACATTCTCTGAGCCTGACGCAGTCAACTTCACCTGCTCTGCTGCTTCCTCCATGGACATTCTCTGAGCCTGACGCAGTCAACTTCACCTGCTCTGCTGCTTCCTCCATGGACATTCTCTGAGCCTGACGCAGTCAGCTTCACCTGCTCTGCTGCTTCCTCCATGGACATTCTCTGAGCCTGACGCAGTCAGCTTCACCTGCTCTGCTGCTTCCTCCATGGACATTCTCTGAGCCTGACGCAGTCAACTTCACCTGCTCTGCTCCTTCCTCCATGTACATTCTCTGAGCCTGACGCAGTCAACTTCACCTGCTCTGCCCATTCCTCAATGGACATTCTCTGAGCCTGATGTAGTCAGCTTCACCTGCTCTGCTCCTTCCTCCATGGACATTCTCTGAGCCTGATGCAGTCAACTTCACCTCCTCTGCTCCTTCCTCCATGGACATTCTCTGAGCCTGACGTAGTGAACTTCACCTGCTCTGCTTCTTCCTCCATGGACATTCTCTGAGCCTGACGTAGTGAACTTCACCTGCTCTGCTCCTTCCTCCATGGACATTCTCTGAGCCTGACGCAGTCAACTTCACCTGCTCTGCTCCTTCCTCCATGGACATTCTCTGAGCTTGACGTAGTCAACTTCACCTGCTCTGCTCCTTCCTCCATGGACATTCTCTGAGCCTGACGCAGTCAACTTCACCTGCTCTGCTCCTTCCTCCATGGACATTCTCTGAGCTTGACGTAGTCAACTTCACCTGCTCTGCTCCTTCCTCCATGGACATTCTCTGAGCTTGACGTAGTCAACTTCACCTGCTCTGCTCCTTCCTCCATGGACATTCTCTGAGCCTGACGTAGTCAACTTCACCTGCTCTGCTCCCTCCTCCTCCAGACTCCTCTCCTATCAGCTCTGACCTTGTTCAATCACTAGTCTCAGCCTGGACAAAGTGACTCACTGGTCCATAGTGGCTACCAGCCCACATACGCACTAGGCTGACGCAATCACAGACAGACTGACAGACAGCAGCTTGATCAGATCCTCTGCAGCGATGGACACACCAGAACACAAACACAGAGAGATAACAATCCAATCCATACAAAGGAAAAAAGTTCAGTGAGAAGCGAGTAAAACTTTGATTTGAGGATGTGGGCTCTGACGCATGACATAACTGCCGTGTTAATGACACCACTACAGAAGGCTAACTGACAAAGGATTGTGCATCCATGCCAAACAGTGCTTTTGTCATTCAAAAAATAAAAAAATATCCAAAAGAAAACACATAACATTGACATTTGTCTTAGTGTGGGTCCCCAAGTAGGTCCTAGTGCTGCACAATATCAGCAGCATCTGGTTGGCTCCACCAGGTCTGCCTGTCTCCTCTCCTGCACTAGATAAGGCTCTGGCTATTGGCAACATCACATTATTATGACAGAGACAAAGAGGAGAGGGGAGGAAAAGAGAGGGGGTGGAGGGACTTCATTAATGCCATTCCTCCCTTAAGGTGAAACATTTTGGGAAACTAATAGGTCTAGCAGGTCTAGACTGAAGTAAGAACCGGCTGACGCAACGCTGCTGTTTCATGTGTTGCTCATGTTTTAAACATCCTTCAAATAAAAAATGTGCTTTGATGTGAATATGGCATTTTAACAATCATATCCTAAAAACAGGACAGGTCAAAGTAAAATGGAAAACATGTAATGGAGTTTGTATCTGTACATTTTTGACGAGATGATCATAGGGAAAAACACAATACTTCTGCATTACCCGCTGTGTAAACACATTGATTCTCATTGCAAACAGGCTCAGGATAACTCCTGATACAGTTGGATAGCTGACATTCAGAGCTTAAAGCTGCAATATGTAACTTTTTGGGTGATTCACATAGATAATGTGAGTTACAGATCTGCCATTCTCATTGAAAGCAAGCCTAAGAAGCGGTAGATCTGTTCTATGTGTTATAGATCTGCCATTCTCATTGAAAGCAAGCCTAAGAAGCGGTAGATCTGTTCTATGTGTTATAGATCTGTCATTCTCATTGAAAGCAAGCCTAAGAAGCGGTAGATCTGTTCTATGTGTTATAGATCTGTCATTCTCATTGAAAGCAAGCCTAAGAAGCGGTAGATCTGTTCTATGTGTTATAGATCTGTCATTCTCATTGAAAGCAAGCCTAAGAAGCGGTAGATCTGTTCTATGTGTTATAGATCTGTCATTCTCATTGAAAGCAAGCCTAAGAAGCGGTAGATCTGTTCTATGTGTTATAGATCTGTCATTCTTATTGAAAGCAAGCCTAAGAAGCGGTAGATCTGTTCTATGTGTTATAGATCTGCCATTCTCATTGAAAGCAAGCCTAAGAAGCGGTAGATCTGTTCTATGTGTTATAGATCTGTCATTCTCATTGAAAGCAAGCCTAAGAAGCGGTAGATCTGTTCTATGTGTTATAGATCTGCCATTCTCATTGAAAGCAAGCCTAAGAAGCGGTAGATCTGTTCTATGTGTTATAGATCTGTCATTCTCATTGAAAGCAAGCCTAAGAAGCGGTAGATCTGTTCTATGTGTTATAGATCTGCCATTCTCATTGAAAGCAAGCCTAAGAAGCGGTAGATCTGTTCTATGTGTTATAGATCTGCCATTCTCATTGAAAGCAAGCCTAAGAAGCGGTAGATCTGTTCTATGTGTTATAGATCTGTCATTCTCATTGAAAGCAAGCCTAAGAGGCGGTAGATCTGTTCTATGTGTTATAGATCTGCCATTCTCATTGAAAGCAAGCCTAAGAAGCGGTAGATCTGTTCTATGTGTTATAGATCTGTCATTCTCATTGAAAGCAAGCCTAAGAAGCGGTAGATCTGTTCTATGTGTTATAGATCTGTCATTCTCATTGAAAGCAAGCCTAAGAAGCGGTAGATCTGTTCTATGTGTTATAGATCTGTCATTCTCATTGAAAGCAAGCCTAAGAAGCGGTAGATCTGTTCTATGTGTTATAGATCTGCCATTCTCATTGAAAGCAAGCCTAAGAAGCGGTAGATCTGTTCTATGTGTTATAGATCTGTCATTCTCATTGAAAGCAAGCCTAAGAAGCGGTAGATCTGTTCTATGTGTTATAGATCTGCCATTCTCATTGAAAGCAAGCCTAAGAAGCGGTAGATCTGTTCTATGTGTTATAGATCTGTCATTCTCATTGAAAGCAAGCCTAAGAAGCGGTAGATCTGTTCTATGTGTTATAGATCTGCCATTCTCATTGAAAGCAAGCCTAAGAAGCGGTAGATCTGTTCTATGTGTTATAGATCTGTCATTCTCATTGAAAGCAAGCCTAAGAGGCGGTAGATCTGTTCTATGTGTTATAGATCTGCCATTCTCATTGAAAGCAAGCCTAAGAAGCGGTAGATCTGTTCTATGTGTTATAGATCTGTCATTCTCATTGAAAGCAAGCCTAAGAAGCGGTAGATCTGTTCTATGTGTTATAGATCTGCCATTCTCATTGAAAGCAAGCCTAAGAAGCGGTAGATCTGTTCTATGTGTTATAGATCTGCCATTCTCATTGAAAGCAAGCCTAAGAAGCGGTAGATCTGTTCTATGTGTTATAGATCTGTCATTCTCATTGAAAGCAAACCTAAGAAGCGGTAGATCTGTTCTATGTGTTATAGATCTGCCATTCTCATTGAAAGCAAGCCTAAGAAGCGGTAGATCTGTTCTATGTGTTATAGATCTGTCATTCTCATTGAAAGCAAGCCTAAGAAGCGGTAGATCTGTTCTATGTGTTATAGATCTGTCATTCTCATTGAAAGC
Organism: Salvelinus alpinus; assembly: GCF_045679555.1. NCBI lineage: Eukaryota > Metazoa > Chordata > Actinopteri > Salmoniformes > Salmonidae > Salvelinus > Salvelinus alpinus. The sequence continues at coordinate 22,530,273 of NC_092100.1, forward strand.
AAGCCTAAGAAGCGGTAGATCTGTTCTATGTGTTATAGATCTGTCATTCTCATTGAAAGCAAGCCTAAGAAGCGGTAGATCTGTTCTATGTGTTATAGATCTGTCATTCTCATTGAAAGCAAGCCTAAGAAGCGGTAGATCTGTTCTATGTGTTATAGATCTGTCATTCTCATTGAAAGCAAGCCTAAGAAGCGGTAGATCTGTTCTATGTGTTATAGATCTGTCATTCTCATTGAAAGCAAGCCTAAGAAGCGGTAGATCTGTTCTATGTGTTTGATTTTATTGCTGCCCGTTCTTACATTTTGTTTGGGAGTCTTTTACTTTCGGGTTTTGTACACCAGTTTCAAACAGCTAAAATACAATATTTTCATTTATGGAAAATATATTTCACAGCGGTTTAGATGTTACAATGATTCTCCACACAATGACTGCTTGTTTTGTCACATACAGTAAACTGAAATTAGGCGCACTACTGAAATTTTAGCAACCAGGAAATGGTGGAGAGATTTCTGCATATTGTATCTTTAAATAGCCAAATTGATTAGTCACAGGAATCAGGACTAATAAAGCCAATGCAACTAACCATTTCACAAACGTTAGGCCTACCACATGGATGGCCATTCATAAAATTAAATTGTGGGTCGACACTGTAGGCTACACTACAGTAAGCACAGACCAACGCCGATGTCATTTTTTAAATAAATGGTGCAGTCTAGACCTTCCTTGAGTTCAACAGACAGACCGGACCAAATCTGAACCAATCATAGACATCCACATTGATTGAACTGGCCAGACATTAAAATAAATTATTTAGGCTATATTATTATCCTATTATTTCAAGGCTATAGCCTACAAATAAATAAACTGAAGTATTTGCGAGTGCGACACACTAGGCTGGCAGGAACATTATAGTGCTCAGCATTTAAACATTGTATTAAATCATTATAGTCCATAAATTGCGCATATAGGCTGTGACTTAGACTTAAATAAAAATGAACCAAAAAACGCCTTATTAGGCATGAGTTTGGTCACAGTCTGTGGCTTCAGACTCATGTGATGGTGCCTGGAGAGTAGGCCAGCAGCAGAGAATACCCTCTCCGCACTCACAAAGCCACTGAGGATGCTAAATACCCTTCGGGCCACTCTTGTCCGACTGGGCAGAGATGCGGAGTTGTATTTTTATTTCTATAGGTAGGCCTAAAAAAATGTATTTAGGTCAAATAACCCTAATAAAACAGAAAGCTCCTTGAAAGAGGTAATATTTCAGGCCTACAGGGGCAAAATCAATGACAGCGTATTATATATACTGAAAAAGATATATAAGGCAACAGTTTCAAAGATTTTACTGAGTTACTGTTCATATAAGGAAATCAGTCAATTGAAATAAATGAATTAGGCCCTAATCTATGGATTTCACATGACTGGGCAGGGGCACAGCCATGGGTGGGCCTGGGAAGGCATAGGCCCACCCACTTGGGAGCCGGGTCCACCCACTTGGGAGCAAGGCCCAGCCAATCAGAATGACTTTTCCCCCACAAAAGGGCTTTATTACAGACATAAATACTCCTCAGCATCCCCCTCCCCCTCAGACGATCCCACAGGTGAAGAAGCCAGATGTGGAGGTCCTGGGCTGGCGTGGTTACACGTGGTCTGCGGTTGTGAGGCCGGTTGGACGTACTGACAAATTCTCTAAAATGACATTGAAGGGGGCTTATGGAAGAGAAATTAACATTAAATTCTCTGGCAACAGCTCTGTTGGACATTCCTGCAGTCAGCATATCAATTGCACGCTCCCTCAAAACTTGAGAGATCTGTGGCATTGTGTTGTGTAACAAAACTGCACATTATAAAGTGGCCTTTTATTTTCCCCAGCACAAGGTGCACCTGTTTAATGATCATGCTGTTAAATCAGCTTCTTGATATGCCACACCGGTCAGGTGGATGGATTATCTTGGCAAAGGATAAATGCTCACTAACAAGGATGTAAACAAATTTGTGCACAAAATTTGAGAGAAACATTTCTGTGCATATGGAACATTTCTGGGATCTTATTTCAGCTCATGAAAAAGGGGTTTACATGTTGCGTTTATATTTTTATTCAGTATATATAATAGAACGAAAATGAACACTTAAGAGATCTGATTTTTAGTTTAGAAATACTTTGCTACAATGACACACTTAGCTAGCTAGCCACCTCCTTCCTTTCTGTTAGCATGTACACATAGTAAGTACCCATCATGCTTGCGAGATATGTGTCTTTTCAGATCTCACAATGATTATTTAGTCGTAGACACTACATCACTGCACTCCCTCTCTTGCTCTTGGTCCACCTCATCTTTGTAAGTCACCTTGATTTTTAACCTGTTTGTTTTATCAGTTTCTTTATGAAAATATTTAGCGAACTCCATGACAGTAGATAAAGCAAGGGGCTATAGCAGCACACAAGTAGCCTACAAATGCATGCTGGGCTGGGCATGCCCAGAGGTCGTGAAGTGAGCACTACTGGAGTGTGCAAGAAGGCCGACGGTCCAGCCTTTGGCAAACCCGCTCTCCGCTCCAGTCAAATTGGGCACACTCCACACCTTGCTCTACTCCAGCTCCGCTCACATACTCTGTCCAGGACCTCTACAACAAGCAGTGTCAGATGAAGGCCCAAGAAATTGTCAAAGACTCCAGTCACCCAAGCTATAGACTGTTCTCTCTGCTACCACATGGCAAGCGGTACCAGTGCACCAAGTCTGCAACCAGCAGGACCCTGAACAGCTTCTACCCCCAAGCCATAAGACTGCTAAACAAGACTGCTAAATAGCTAATCAAATGGCTACCCGGACAACCTGCATTGACACTTTTTGGACTAACTTTCTTGCACACACACTGGACACGCACACTGGACACACAGCTGCTACTGTCTATTATCTATCCTGTTGCCTAGTCACTTTACCCCTACTTACAGTACCAGTCGCAAGTTTGGACATACTGTCACGTTCTGACCATAGTTCCTTTTTTATGTCTTTCTTTTGGTTTGGTCAGGGCGTGAGTTGGGGTGGGCATTCTATGTTGTTTTGCTATGTTTTCCATTTCTGTGTTTGGCCTGGTATGGTTCTCAATCAGAGGCAGCTGTCGATCGTTGTCTCTGATTGAGAATCATACTTAGGTAGCCTGTTTTCCCCATTTTGGTTGTGGGTGATTGTTTTCTGTTTTGTGCATATTCCTTACAGAACTGTTTCGGTTTCGTTCTCGCTCTTTATTATTTTTGTCATTTCAGTGTTCAGTTTATTTTGTTTATTAAAATGAACACTTACCACGCTGCACCTTGGTCCTCTTCTCCTTCACCAGACAAAAATCGTTACACATACCTACTTATTCAAGGGATTTTCTTTATTTTTACATTGTAGAATTGTCACGGTTTTCTTCCTGGGATGAAGGAGAGGACCAAAATGCAGCGCGGCTAGTGTTCAACATGTTTAATAGACGAATAAACGGTAACACTACTACAAGTAACAAAATAACAAATGTGAAAACCGAGACAGCCCTATCTGGTGCAGACAAAAACACAGTGACAGGAAACAATCACCCACAAAATCCCAACACAAAACAAGCCTCCTATATATGATTCTCAATCAGGGACAACGATTGACAGCTGCCTCTGATTGAGAACCATATTAGGCTGGACACAGAAACAGACAAACTAGACACACAACATAGAATTCCCACCCAGCTCACGTCCTGACCAACACTAAACAAGCAAAACACATAAGAACTCTGGTCAGGACGTTACAAGAATAATAGTGAAGACATCAAAACTATGAAAAAAACATATGAAATCATGTAGTAACCAAAAAAGTGTTAAACAAATCAAAATATATTTTATATTTGAAATCCTTCAAAGTAGCCACCCTTTGCCTTGATGACAGCTTTGCACACTCTTGGCATTCTCTCAACCAGATTCATGAGTTAGTCACCTGTAATGCATCTCAATTAACAGGTGTGCCTTGTTAAAAGTTAATTTGTGAAATTTCTTTCCTTCTTAATGCGTTTGAGCCAATTAGTTGTGTTGGTAGGGGTGGTATACGGAAGATAGCCCTATTTGGTAAAAGACCAAGTCCATGTTATGGCAAGAACAGCTCAAATAAGCAAAGAGAAACAACAGTCCATCATTACTTTAAGACATGAAGGTCAATCAATCTGGAACATTTCTAGAACTTTAAAAGTTTCTTCAAGTGCAGTTGCAAAAACCATCAAGCGCTATGGTGAAACAGGCTCTCATGAGGACCACAACAGGAAGACCCAGAGATACCTCTGTTGCAAAGGATAAGTTCATTAGCCTCAGAAATTGCAGCCCAAATAAATGCTAGAGTTCAAATAACAGACACATATCAACATCAACTGTTCAGAGGAGACTGCGTGAATCAGGCCTTCATGGTCGAATTGCTGCAAAGAAACCACTACTAAAGGACACCAATAATAAGAAGAGACTTGCTTGGGCCAAGAAACACGAGCAATGGACATTAGACCGGTGTAAATCTGTCCTTTGGTCTGTTGAGTCCAAATTTGAGATTTTTGGTTGCAACCGCCGTGTCTATGTGAGACGCAGAGTAAATGAACGGAGCTCCGCATGTGTGGTTCTCACCGTGAAGCATGGAGGAGGTGTGATGGTGTGGGTGTGCTTTGCTGGTGACACTGTCATGATTTATTTAGAATTCAAGGCACACTTAACCAGCATTGCTACCACAGCATTCTGCAGCGATACGCCAACCCATCTGGTTTGCACTTAGTGGGACTCATTTGTTTTTCAACAGAACAATGACCCAAAACACACCTCCAGGCTGTGTAAGGGCTATTTGACCAAGGAGGAGAGTGATGGAGTGCTGCATCAGATGACCTGGCCTCCACAATCACCCGACCTCAACCCAATTGAGATGGTTTGCGAGCAGCCAACAGTGCTCAGCACATGTGTGGAACTTTAAATAATGCCACTTTAATAATGTTTACATATCTTACATTACTCATATGTATATACTGTATTTTATACCATCTATCGCACCTTGCCTATGCCGCTCGGCCATCGCTCATCCATATATTTATATGTACATATTCTCATTCACCCCTTTCAGATTTGTGTGTATTAGGTAGTTGTTGGGGAATTGTTAGATTACTTGTTAGCTATTACTGCACTGTCGGAACCAGAAGCACAAGCATTTCACTACACTCGCATTAACATCTGCTAACCATGTGTATGTGACCATTAACATCTGCTAACCATGTGTATGTGACCATTAACATCTGCTAACCATGTGTATGTGACCATTAACATCTGCTAACCATGTGTATGTGACCATTAACATCTGCTAACCATGTGTATGTGACCATTAACATCTGCTAACCATGTGTATGTGACCATTAACATCTGCTAACCATGTGTATGTGACCATTAACATCTGCTAACCATGTGTATGTGACCATTAACATCTGCTAACCATGTGTATGTGACCATTAACATCTGCTAACCATGTGTATGTGACCAATAACATCTGCTAACCATGTGTATGTGACCAATAACATCTGCTAACCATGTGTATGTGACCAATAACATCTGCTAACCATGTGTATGTGACCATTAACATCTGCTAACCATGTGTATGTGACCATTAACATCTGCTAACCATGTGTATGTGACCATTAACATCTGCTAACCATGTGTATGTGACCATTAACATCTGCTAACCATGTGTATGTGACCATTAACATCTGCTAACCATGTGTATGTGACCATTAACATCTGCTAACCATGTGTATGTGACCATTAACATCTGCTAACCATGTGTATGTGACCATTAACATCTGCTAACCATGTGTATGTGACCATTAACATCTGCTAACCATGTGTATGTGACCATTAACATCTGCTAACCATGTGTATGTGACCATTAACATCTGCTAACCATGTGTATGTGACCATTAACATCTGCTAACCATGTGTATGTGACCATTAACATCTGCTAACCATGTGTATGTGACCATTAACATCTGCTAACCATGTGTATGTGACCATTAACATCTGCTAACCATGTGTATGTGACCATTAACATCTGCTAACCATGTGTATGTGACCATTAACATCTGCTAACCATGTGTATGTGACCATTAACATCTGCTAACCATGTGTATGTGACCATTAACATCTGCTAACCATGTGTATGTGACCAATACAATTTGATTTGAAACTCTGTTGGAAAAGCATTCCAGGTTGAGAGAATGCCAAGAGTGTGCAAAGCTGTCATCAAGGCAAAGGGTGGCTACTTTGAAGAATCTCAAATAGACTATTTTGATTTGTTTAACACTTTTTTGGTTACTACATGATCTTTTAAATTTTATTTAACTAGGCATTTCATGTGTTATTTCATAGTTTTGATGTTTTCACTGTTACTCAACAATGTCGAAAAGAGTAAAATAAAGAAAAACCCTTGAATGAGTAGGTGTGTCCAAACTTTGACTGATACTGTAAATGTACATAGCTACAGTGGGGAGAACAAGTATTTGATACACTGCCGATTTTGCAGGTTTTCCTACTTACAAAGCATGTAGAGGTCTGTAATTTTTATCATAGGTACACTTCAACTGTGAGAGACGGAATCTAAAACAAAAATCCAGAAAATCACATTGTATGATTTTTAAGTAATTCCTTTGCATTTTATTGCATGACATAAGTATTTGATACATCAGAAAAGCAGAACTTAATATTTGGTACAGAAACCTTTGTTTGCAATTACAGAGATCATACATTTCCTGTAGTTCTTGACCAGGTTTGCACACACTGCAGCAGGGATTTTGGCCCACTCCTCCATACAGACCTTCTCCAGATCCTTCAGGTTTCGGGGCTGTCGCTGGGCAATACGGAATTTCAGCTCCCTCCAAAGATTTTCTATTGGGTTCAGGTCTGGAGACTGGCTAGACCACTCCAGGACCTTGAGATGCTTCTTACAGAGCCACTCCTTAGTTGCCCTGGCTGTGTGTTTCGGGTCATTGTCATGCTGGAAGACCCAGCCACGACCCATCTTCAATGCTCTTACTGAGGGAAGGAGGTTGTTGGCCAAGATCTCGCGATACATGGCCCCATCCATCCTCCCCTCAATACGGTGCAGTCGTCCTGTCCCCTTTGCAGAAAAGCAGCCCCAAAGAATGATGTTTCCACCTCCATGCTTCACGGTTGGGATGGGTTCTTGGGGTTGTACTCATCCTTCTTCTTCCTCCAAACACAGCGAGTGGAGTTTAGACCCAAAAGTAATATTTTTGTCTCATCAGACCACATGACCTTCTCCCATTCCTCCTCTGGATCATCCAGATGGTCATTGGCAAACTTCAGACGGGCCTGGACATGCGCTGGCTTGAGCAGGGGGACCTTGCGTGCGCTGCAGGATTTTAATCCATGACGGCGTAGTGTGTTACTAATGGTTTTCTTTGAGACTGTGGTCCCAGCTCTCTTCAGGTCATTGACCAGGTCCTGCCGTGTAGTTCTGGGCTGATCCCTCACCTTCCTCATGATCATTGATGCCCCACGAGGTGATATCTTGCATGGAGCCCCAGTCCGAGGGTGATTGACCGTCATCTTGAACTTCTTCCATTTTCTAATAATTGCGCCAACAGTTGTTGCCTTCTCACCAAGCTGCTTGCCTATTGTCCTGTAGCTCGTCCCAGCCTTGTGCAGGTCTACAATTTTATCCCTGATGTCCTTACACAGCTCTCTGGTCTTGGCCATTGTGGAGAGGTTGGAGTCTGTTTGATTGAGCGTGTGGACAGGTGTCTTTTATACAGGTAACGAGTTCAAACAGGTGCAGTTAATACAGGTAATGAGTGGAGAACAGGAGGGCTTCTTAAAGAAAAACTAACAGGTCTGTGAGAGCCGGAATTCTTACTGGTTGGTAGGTGATCAAATACTTATGTCATGCAATAAAATGCAAATTAATTACTTAAAAATCATACAATGTGATTTTCTGGATTTTTGTTTTAGATTCCGTCTCTCACAGTTGAAGTTTACCTATGATAAAAATTACAGACCTCTACATGCTTTGTAAGTAGGAAAACCTGCAAAATCGGCAGTGTATCAAATACTTGTTCTCCCCACTGTACCTCAATTACCTCGTACCCCTGCACATCGACTCGGTACTGGTAATCCCTGTATAGAGCCATGTTATTTTTTACTCGTTATTGTTATTCGTTATTCACTGTGTATTTATTCCTGATGGCACTATTTAAATGGTTTATCTTTAACTCTGCATTGTTGGAAAAAGACCTGTACAGTAAGTAAGCATTTCACTGTTAGTCTACACCTGTTGTTTGCAAAGAATGTGACAAAGAAATGTTATCACTCAAATTCTCTCTCCCAATAACCCTCACTCTCCACCTCAACATCTCTCCACCTCCCTCTCCCTCCATCCATCCTGTGTCTCTCACCTTGCATAGCAAAACCCTGGCTGGAAATGTGGCTTTCTCCATAGAGCAGCTTGTCATCATCCTCCTAGTCCTTATAAACATCACTCTATTAAGTCATATCTCCATCCTTCTCTCCCTCCATATCTCTGTATCTCACCTGGCATAGTGAAACCCTGAGAGTAGATGTCTCCAGCTCCGTAGAAGAGTTCATCATCATCCTGGTCGTCCTGGTCGGTGTAGCCGTGCAGGTGCTCAAGGTAAGGCAGTACAGTCATGCTACGACACGCATCCCTCCGGTCAGCACTGGGGGGCATTGGCATCAGAGGCTCCATGGCAGGGTGTTTCTTCCTCACCCAGCTGTAACCACACAAAGATTGGTTTTAAGGTTATGTGTGGAACTTTAAATAATGCCACTTTAATAATGTTGACATATCTTACATTACTCATATGTATATACTGTATTTTATACCATCTATCGCACCTTGCCTATGCCGCTCGGCCATCGCTCATCCATATATTTATATGTACATATTCTCATTCACCCCTTTCAGATTAGTGTGTATTAGGTACACAGTTGAAGTCGGAAGTTTACATACACCTTAGCCAAATACATAAAAACTCAGTTTCACAATTCCTGATATTTAATCCTAGTAAAAATTCATTGTCTTAGGTCAGTTAGGATCACCACTTTATTTTAAGAATGTGAAATGTCAGAATAATAGTAGAGAATGACTTATGAGAATTATTATTTATTTCAGCTTTTATTTCTTTCATCACATTCCCAGTGGGACAGAAGTTTACATGCACTCAATTAATATTTGGTAGCATTGCCTTTAAATTGTTTAACTTGGGTCAAACGTTTCAGGTAGCCTTCCACAAGCTTCCCACAATAAGTTGGGCGAATCTTGGCCCATTCCTCCTGACAGAGTTGGTGTAACTGAGTCAGGTTTGTAGGCCTCCTTGCTCGCACATGTTTTTTCAGTTCTGCCCACACATTTTCTATGGGATTGAGGTCAGGGCTTTGTGATGGCCACTCCAATACCTTGACGTTGTTGTCCTTAAGCCATTTTGCCACAACTTTGGAAGTATGCTTGGGGTCATTGTCCATTTGGAAAACCCATTTGCGACCACGCTTTAACTTCCTGACTGATGTCTTGAGATGTTGCTTCAATATATCCACATAATTTTCCTCCCTCATGATGCCATCTATAGCACCAGTCTCTCCTGCAGCAAAGCACCCCCACAACCTCATGCTGCCACCCCTGTGCTTCACGGTTGAGATGGTGTTCCTCGGCTTGCAAGCCTCCCCCTTTTTCCTCCAAACATAACGATGGTCATTATGGCCAAACAGTTCTCTTATTGTTTCATCAGACCAGAGGACATTTCTCCAAAAATTACAATCTTTGTCCCCATGTGCAGTTGCAAACCGTAGTCTGGCTGTTTTATGGTGGTTTTGGAGCAGTGGCTTCTTCCTTGCTGAGCGGCCTTTCAGGTTATGTCGATATAGGACTCGTTTTCCTGTGGATATAGATACTTTTGTACCTGTTTTCTCAAGCATCTTCACAAGGTCCTTTGCTGTTGTTCTGGGCTTGATTTGCACTTTTTCGCACCACAGTACGTTCATCTCTAGGAGACAGAACGCGTCTCCTTCCTGAGCGGTATGACGGCTGCGTGGTCCCATGGCGTTTATACTTGCGTACTATTGATGGTACAGATGAACGTGGTACCTTTTGGAAATTGCTCCCAAGGATGAACCAGACTTGTGGAGGTGTACAATTGTTTGTCTGAGGTCTTGGCTGATTTCTTTTGATTTTCCCATGATGTCAAGCAAAGAGGTACTGAGTTTGAAGGTAGGCCTTGAAATACATCCACAGGTACACATCCAATTGACTCAAATGATGTCAATTAGCCTATCAGAAGCTTCTAAAGCCATGACATAATTTTCTGGAATTTTCCAAGCTGTTTAAAGACACAGTCAACTTAGTGAACGTACAAGTCTGACCCACTGGAATTGTGATACAGTGAATTATAAGTGAAATAATCTGTCTGTAAACAATTGTTAGAAACATTATTTGTGTCATGCACAAAGATGATGTCCTAACCGACTTGCAAAAACTATAGTTTGTTAACAAGAAATTTGTTGAGTGGTTGAAAAACTAGTTTTAATGACTTCAACCTAAGTGTATGTAAACTTCTGACTTCAACTGTATATGTTGTATATACACTACCGTTCAGAAGTTTGGGGTCACTTAGAAATGTCCTTGTTTTTGAAAGAAATGCAAAATAAATTGTCCATTAAAATAACATCAAATAGATCAGAAATATAGTGTAGACATTGTTAATGTTGTAATGGAATATCTACATAGGCGTACAAAGGCCCATTTTCAGCAACCATCACTCCTGTGTTCCAATGGCACGTTGTGTTAACTAATCCAAGTTTATAATTTTAAAAGGCTAATTAATCATTAGAAAACAGTGAAGAGGCGACTCCGGGATGCTGGCCTTCTAGGCAGGGTTCCTCTGTCCAGTGTGTGTTCTTTTGCCCATCTTAATCTTTTATTTTTATTGGCCAGTCTGAGATATAGCTTTTTCTTTGCAACTCTGCATAGAAGGCCAGCATTCCGGAGTCACCTTGTCACTGTTGATGTTAAGACTGGTGTTTTGCGGGTACTATTTAATGAAGCTGCCAGTTGAGGACTTGTGAGGGGTTTGTTTCTCAAACTAGACACTAATGTACTTGTCGTCTTGCTCAGTTGTGCACCGGGGCCTCCCACTCCTCTTTCTATTCTGGTTAGAGCCAGTTTGCGCTGTTCTGTGAAGGGAGTAGTACACAGCGTTGTACGAGATCTTCAGTTTCTTAGCAATTTCTTGCATGGAATAGCCTTCATTTCTCAGAACAAGAATAGACTGACGAGTTTCAGAAGAAAGTTTTATTTCTAGCCATTTTGAGCCTATAATCGAACCCACAAATGCTGATGCTCCAGATACTCAATTAGTCTAAAGAAGGCCAGTTGTATTGCTTCTTTAATCAGCACAACAGTTTTCAGCTGTGCTAACATAATTGCAAAAGGGTTTTCTAATGATCAATTAGCCTTTTAAAATGATAAACTTGGATTAGCTAACAAACCCTGCCATTGGAACAAATGTGTGATGGTTGCTGATAATGGGCCTCTGTATGCCTATGTAGATATGTAGATTAAATGTATGTAGATTAAAAATCATCAGTTTCCAGCTACAATATTCATTTACAACATTAACAATGTCTACACTGTATTTCTGACTGCCCATACCATAACCCCACCGCCACCATAGGGCACTCTGTTCACAACGTTGACATCAGCAAACCGCTCGCCCACATGACGCCATACACGTGGTCTGCGGTTGTGAGGCCGGTTGGACGCACTGCCAAATTCTCTAAAACATTGTTGGAGGTGGCTTATGGCAGAGAAATTAACATAAAAATTATCTGGCAACAGCTCTGGTGGACATTCCTGCAGTCAGCATGCCAATTGCACACTCCCTCAAAACTTGAGACATCTGTGGCATTGTGTTGTGTGACAAAACTGCACATTTTAGAGTGGCCTTTTATTGTCCCCAGCACAAGGTGCACCTGTGTAATGATCATGCTGTTTAATCAGCTTCTTGATATGCCATTGGTGGATGGATTATCTTGGAAAAGGAGAAATGCTCACTAACAGGGATGTAAACAAATTTGTGCACAAAATTTGAGAGAAACATTTTTGTACGTATGGAACATTTCTGGAATCTTTTATTTTAGCTCATGAAACATGGGACCACTTTACATGTTCCGTTATATTTGTGTTCAGTGTATAAAGAAGGCTAACCAATGGAATAAGCCGTTACTTAAAACAACTGATATGTGTAATTGTGGTGTGCATTTAAGAGATGGCCAGTAAAATGTGTGTGTACGATAAGAAGCTGTGTGTAGGGTATGATAGTAAGTGGGTATGTGTGTGTTTGATTGGACTGTCATTTCTCTTTGCTTATTTGAGCTCTTCTTGTCATAATATGGACTTGTTTTTTAATCAAATAGGGCTACCTTGTCACAACACAACCGATTGGCTCAAACACATTAAGAACTAAATACATTTCACAAATGAACTTTTAACAAGGCACACCTGTTAATTGAAATGCATTCCAGGTGACTAACTCATGAAGCTGGTTAAGAGAATGCCAAGAGTGTGCAAAGCTGTCATCAAGGCAAAAGGTGGCTACTTTGAAGAATTTCAAATATAAAAGATATTTGGATTTGTTTAACACATTTTTGGTTACTACATGATTCCATGTGTTATTTCATAGGTTTAATGTCTTCACTATTATTCTAATGTAGAAAATAGTAGAAATAAAGAAAAACCATTGAATGAGTAGGTGTGTCCAAACTTTTGACTGGTACTGTTCTTGTCATTGGGGTTTTTGAACCCACAAGTCGTCGTGACATCGTCTGCCCTGTACGGAGATTGCGCACACCCAGTATCCAAACATGCAAACATCCAAACATGTAAACATGCATGGCTTGAGATACAGTCACCGGTCGAGTGTGTGTAGCTAGCTACCTAGTTTCAATATCAACAGTACTGCCAAGAAGGATAACGTTTGAGTAGCATTTAAAAACACCTGATTTAAATCATCATCATCATCAATATTCGATCTGGTTGGCTGATATGCGCCGCAGAGAGAGGAGCAGCTGCATCAACGGCCCTCCGACCCAACTCCATCCCTCCTTCAGTCGGGAGATGCACGTGTGTGTCAGGGCAGTAGCAACACAGCTAGTCTAGACTCTAGCTAACCACCATACACTAAAATATCCACACAAGCCACTAGCCGGCCAGCCAGCGATATATCATGAGTTAGAAGATTATTAATAATATGAAGTTATGTAAGAATTTTAAGAGCATTGAAGATAAATCACAAAAAGAAAATCTACGATCAGCTGATAGCCCACTCTCTTTCCCCAATGTCAGTCATGTCTTTAGGAGGCAATGTAACTAGCTTGCTTACAATTTGTGATGTGTGTTGTTGCAGAAATAAATAGGCCTATGCATAACATTTTATTTGCTACAGAGGCAGTTGGTAAGTTAGGAATTTAGACATACAGTATGAATTATGACAGTAATTTTTTTTCAAGAGCTGAGTGTGCCCTGTTTTTGTTTTGAGCACTTGATCCCGGTCTGTGCACGGCCTTGTGTGTGCGCACGGCCTTGTGTGTGTGTGTATGTGGGATAATAAGTGATCAAGCCTCCATAATGCAGCCTAGTGAAGCTGCTACACCTTAAGAATAGGGTGCACCTCAGGAGCCGGGACATTAAAGTTGCATTGACTAAGCATGGCTACTCTACCCATTGTAATTCCCCTTAATGTTAATATTTGCAGAGCTTGGAAATTTATTTTAAAGACCCATCTGCCCTTTTGCCAGGTGAAATATTTATACAGCTCTTTTTCCCCAGCTTCTATTTACTCCTCTTTATCCTTCCTTTCACCTTTTGGCATGACCACACGTGGAAGGACCACATGTTAAGGAGAGATTGATTCGATTCTGATTTATTAATTGTTATTACCTTTGGTATTAACATGCACTAAGATAGGTTAGGTGACACAGGACGCACCACATTCTATCATGGTGTCTAATCTATACCTGGAAGTGAAATAAACTTGTTCAAGTTAAACTCATTACATTTTAGTCGTTTAGCAGACGCTCTTATCCAGAGCAATTTACATTTAGTGCATTCATCTTAAGATGGCTAGCTGGGACCATTACATATCACAGGCATAGTAAGTACACGTTTCCTCAAAAGGGGGGGGGATTATTTAAAATACTCTTTGAAGAGGTAGGATTTTCAGGTGCTTTTAGAAGATGGGCAGGAACTCTGCTGTCCTAGCTTTAGGGGGAAGGTGGTTCCACCATCGGGGTGCCAGGACAGAGAAGAGCTTGGACTGGGCTGAGCAGGAGCTACGCTCCTGTAGGAGTGAGATGGCCAAGAGACCAGAGGTGGCAGAACAGAGTGCTCGGGTTGGGGTGTAGGGTTTGAGCATAGCCTGAAGGTAGAGAGTGGCTGCAGCGTTCTGGATAAGTTGCAGTGGTTTGATGGCACAAGCGGGGAGCCCAGCCAACAGCGAGTTGCAGTAGTCTAGATGGGAGATGACAAGTGCCTGGATTAGAACCTTTGCCTCTTCCTGTGTGAGGTAGGGTCGTACTCTACGGATGTTGTAGAGCATGCTTTGACGTTTGCAGAGAATGACAGGGTGTTGTCCAGGGTCACGCCAAGGTTCTACGCACTCTGGGAGGGCGACACTGTTGAGTTATCAACCGTGATGGAGAGGTCTTTGAGCGGGCAGGCCTTCCCCGGGAGGAAAAGCAACTCTGTCTTGTCGAGGTTGAGCTTGAGGAGATGGGCTGACATCCAAGCTGAGGTATCTGCCAGGCATGCAGAGATGCGTGTCGCCACCTGGGTGTCAGGTGGAAGGAGGAAAGTAGTTGAGTGTCATCCGCATAGCAATGATAGGAGAGACCATGTGAGGATATGACGCAGTCATGTGACTTGGTGTATAGAGAGAAGAGGGGAGGGCCTAGAATAGAGCCCTGGGGGACACCAGTAGTGAGAGTACGTGGTGCAGACACAGATCCTCGCCACGTCACCTGGTAGGAGCGACCTGCAAGGTAAGCTGCAATCCAAGAGTGTGCAGAGCCTGAGACACCCAGCCCTGAGAGAGTGGAATGGAGGATCTGATGGTTCACAGTGTCGAAGGCAGCGGATAGATCTAGGAGGATGAGAACAGAGGAGCGAGAGTCAGCTTAGGCAGTGCAGAGCCTCCGTGACACAGAAGACCCGTCCTGGTTAAGGTCAAGGAGATCGTTCTGAGAGAGATAACAAGAGTTTATCAGAGACAGCACGCTTAAGTGTTGTGGAAATAAAAGAAAGGGATACAAGGCTACAGGTTGAGGTCAGATGAGTCACATTTGCTACCATGTTAAAAAAACATGAATAACCTATTTTAATAACTGAATATTCAAAAAGCATACATTAGACATATCTAAACCATGAGAAACTTCCAATATAAAAAGTAACTACAAATGTTTCTATAACTAGGCTATAACTTCAACATACACTACCATTCAAGTTTGGGGTCACTTAGAATTGTCCTTGTTTTTGAAAGAAAAGCAATTTTTTTGTCCATTAAAATGACATAAAATTGATCAGAAATACAGTGTTAATATTGTAAATGACTAGTGTAGCTGGAAACAGCAGATTTTTTTATGGAATATCTACATCTACATAATATCTACACTCAACTCCAAGATGGCGTAGCAGTAGGACGTGTGTGTTTGTCTTTGTCTTATACCGTGTCTTATCCAGTGTAAATATCCGGTCTTTTTCGTATCCATCTTAATCTCACTTTCTATCTACGAACTAAATATACTTTCCTGCAACCCGCCTCACCCAATGTGGTACAGATCTGCAATTTTTATTCCTTATAACTGGAACTTCCATCAGGAGCTAGCCAGCTAACTAGCTACTAGTTACCAACGGCTAGCGGTCTTCACCTTTTTCTCGGTCACCAGCCAGCCTTAGCTTGGATAACACCTGCCAGACTGCACAGCGCGATATCAGCCCAGAGCTTATTGTACTGCTTCTCTCTACAACATCACCGGATTCCTGCCGCTCCTGATCATTACACCGGATCATCGCAGCTAGCCAGCTGTTACTGTTAGCTAACGCCTCTGTCCCGAAGCAAGCACCAGCTAGCCTTGAGAGCTGGGCCCATATACCAGCTAATTCTAGGGCTACCTCCTTCGCCAATTGGCCTGTACCCTTTATTGTCGACACGGAGCCCCGCCAATCCATCACGACTGTACTGCTGACGTGATTGCCCGATGTGGTCTCAACAGGCTATTCTGTTACGATGTCGCCGAAGAACCATCTACTAGCCCCGGCCCGCTAGATTTTCTGAACGCTGTGTCCCCTGCTCGCCTAGCGTAGTAGTGACTACCGAACGGCACCCTGACTCACCTACTGCTGCTCTTTTGACCCTATGATCACGCGGCTACACAGATGATGCCCCCTGGACTGTTTCAATAACACGGTACCTCATTTTGCTCTCCTGATCAACAACTGTGATGGCTTTATGCCTCTCTCTAATGTCAATTTCCTTTGTCTACTGCTGTCTTGGCTAGTTCTTCTTGTTTTATTTCACTGTAGAGGCCTCAGTCCTTTTGTTCCAACCCACACACATGCGGAGACCTCACCTGACTTAACTGGTGCTCCAGAGACTAAACCTCTCTCATCGTCACTCAACGTCTAGGTTTACCTCCACTGTACTCACATCCTACCATACCATTGCTGGACATTATGCCCTGAATCTTTTCTACCACGCCCAGAAAACTGCTCATTTTATTCTCTGTCCCCAACGCACTAGACGACCAGTTCTTATAGCCTTTAGCCGTACCCTTATCCTACTACTTCTCTGGTGATGTAGAGGTTAACCCAGGCCCTGTAGCCCCCAGTTCCACTCCTATTCCTCAGGCGCTATCATTTTGTCACGGCCGTCAAAAGAAGTGGACCAAGGTGCAGCGTGGTGAGCGTACATTTCTCTTTTATTTATAACAATGACGCCGAACAAAACAATAAACACTACAAAAACAAACCGTGAAGCTAAAGGCTATGTGCCTTAAAGAAAGTCAACTTCCCACAAAGACAGGTGGAAAAAAGGGCTACCTAAGTATGGTTCTCAATCAGAGACAACGATAGACAGCTGCCTCTGATTGAGAACCACACCCGGCCAAACACAAAGAAATAGAAAACATAGAAATAAAGAAACTAGAATGCCCACCCTAGTCACACCCTGGCCTAACCAAAATAGAGAATAAAAGCCTCTCTATGGCCAGGGGGTGACAGTACCCCCCCCCCCCCCCAAAGGTGCTGACTCAGGCCGCAAAACCTGACTCTAAAGGGGAGGGTCCGGGTGGGCTTCCTTTACGGCGGCGGCTCTGGTGCGGGACGTAGAACCCCCTCCGCCTGCCCCCACTTTGGTGGCGCCTCTGGTGCAGGGACTCTTGCCGCCGACCCCGGACTGGGGACCCTCATAGCGGGCCCCGAACTGGGGACCCTCGTTGCGGGCCCCGGACTGGGCACCCTCGTTGCGGGTCCAGGACTGAGCACCCTCGTTGCGGGCCCCGGACTGGGCACTCTCGCTGCGGGCCCCGGACTGGGCACCCTCGTTGCGGGCCCCGGACTGGGCACCCTCGTTGCGTGCCCCGGACTGGGCACCATCGTTGCAGGCCGAGGACTGGGCACCCACGTTGCGGGCCCCGGACTGGAGAATGTCGCTGGAGGCTCCGGACTGGAGAACGTCGCTGGAGGCTCCGGACTGGAGGCTTTCGCTGGAGGCTCCGGACTGGAGGCCTTCGTTGGAGGCTTTGTGCCATGACTCCTCACTGGAGGCTTCGTGCCATGGATCATCACTGGAGGCTTCGTGCCATGGATCATCACTGGAGGCTTCTTGCCATGGATCATCACTGGAGGCTTCTTGCCATGGATCATCACTGGAGGCTTCGTGCCATGGATCATCACTGGAGGCTTCTTGCCATGGAACATCACTGGAGGCTTCTTGCCATGGATCATCACTGAAGGCTTCGTGCCATGGATCATCACTGGAGGCTTCGTGCCATGGATCATCACTGGAGGCTTCTTGCCATGGATCATCACTGGAGGCTTCGTGCCATGGATATTCACTGGAGGCTTTGTGCCATAGATCATCACTGGAGGCTTCGTGCCATGGATCATCACTGGAGGCTTCGTGCCATGGATCATCACTGGAGGCTTCTTGCCATGGATCATCACTGGAGGCTTCGTGCCATAGATCATCACTGGAGGGAGGAGACGTATGGGCAGTCGGGTACGTTGAGCTGCCATAGGGCTCACCAGGCTGGGGAGACATACGGGAGGATTAGTTCTAGGCGCAGGCACAGGACTCACCAGGCTGGAGAGACATACAGGAGGCCCTGTCCTAGGCAGAGGCACCGGATACACTGGGCCGTGGAGGCGCACTGGAGGTCTTGAGCGTAGAGCCTGCACAACCCGTCCTGGCTGGATGGTTATTTTCGCCCTGAAGATGCGGGGCGCAGGCACAGGACGCACTGGGCTGTGCAGACGCACCGAAGACACAGTGCGCAGAGCCGGCGCAGGATATCCCAGGCCGTAGAGACGTACTGGCGGCCAGATGCGCTGAGCCGGCATCCTCCGACCTGGCTGGATGCCCACTCTAGCCCGGCCGATTCGGGGAGCTGGAAGGTAGCGCACCGGGCTGTGCACGCGCACTGGAGACACCGTGCGCTCCACCGCATAACACGGTGCCTGACCAGTACGACGCTCGCCACGATAAGCACGGGGAGTTGGCTCAGGTCTCCAACCTGACTCAGCCACACTCCCCGTGTGCCACCCCCCAAAAAATTGGGGAGCTGCCTCTCGGACTTCCTTGCCAGCCGTGTCCCTTCGTAACGCTGCCGCTCTGCTCTTGCCCCCTCCAGATCCTCCCGTGGACGGCGATACTCCCCAGCCTGCCTCCAGGTTCCCTTACCGTCCAGGATCTCCTCCCAAGTCCATGAATCCTGGACACGCTATGTGGACAACTACAAATACCTATGTGTCTGGTTAGACTGTAAACTCTCCTTCCAAACTCATATTAAGCACCTCCAATCCAAAATTCAATCTAAAATTGGCTTCCTATTTCGCAACAAAGCATCCTTCACTCATGCTGCCAAACATACCCTCGTAAAACTGACTATCCTACTGATCCTTGACTTCGGAAATGTCATTTACAAAATAGCCTGCAACACTCTACTCAGCAAATTGGATGTAGTCTATCACAGTGCCATCCGTTTTAACACCAAAGCCCCATATACTACCCACCACTGCGACCTGTATGCTCTCATTGGCTGGCCCTCGCTTCATATTCGTCACCAAACCCACTGGCTCCAGGTCATCTATAAGTCTTTGCTAGGTAAAGCCCCACCTTATCTCAGCTCACTGGTCACCATAGCAGCACCCACCCGTAGCATGCGCTCCAGCAGGTATATTTCACTGGTCATCCCCAAAGCCAACACTTCCTTTGGCCGCCTTTCCTTCCAGTTCTCTGCTGCTAATGACTGGAACAAATTGCAAAAATCACTGAAGCTGGAGTCTTATATCTCCCTCACTAACTTTAAGCATCAGATGTCAGAGCAGCTTACCGATCATTGCACCTGTACACAGCCCATCTGTAAATAGCCCACCCAACTACCTCATCCCCATATTGTTATTTTTTTGCACCCCAGTATCTCTACTTGCACATTCCTCTTCTGCACATCTATCACTCCAGTGTTTAATTGCTAAATTGTAAATATTTTCCCACTATGGCCTATTTATTGCCTTACCTCCCTAATCTTAATACATTTGCACACACTGTATATAGATTTTTCTATTGTGTTATTGACTGTATGTTTGTTTATCCCATGTGTAACTCTGTGTTCTTTGTGTCGCACCGCTTTGCTTTATCTTGGCCTGGTCGCAGTTGTAAATGAGAACTTGTTCTCAACTGGCCTACCTGGTTAAATAAAGGTGGAAGAAAATAAAAAATAGGCGTACAGAGGCCCATTATCAGCAACCATCACTCCTGTTTTCCAATGGCATGTTGTGTTAGCTAATCCAAGTTTATCATTTTAAAAGGCTAATTGATAATTAGAAAACAGTGAAGAGGCGACTCCAGGATGCTGACCTTCTTGGCAGAGTTGCAAAGAAAAAGCCGTATCTCAGACTGGCCAATAAAAAGATTAAGATGGGCAAAAGAACACAGACACTGGATAGAGGAACTCTGCCTAGAAGGCAAGCATCCTGGAGTCGCCTCTTCATTGTTGACGTTGAGACTGGTGTTTTGTAGGTACTATTTATTGAAGCTGCCAGTTGAGGACTTGTGAGCCATCTGTTTCTCAAACTAGACACTCTAATGTACTTGTCCTCTTGCTCAGTTGTGCACCGGGGCCTCCCACTCTTTCTATTCTGGTTAGAGCCAGTTCGCGCTGTTCTGTGAAGGGAGTAGTATACAGCGTTGTACCAGATCTTCACTTTCTTGGCAATTTCTCACATGGAATAGCCTTCATTTCTCAGAACAAGAATAGACTGACAGGTTTCAGAAGAAAGTTCTTTGTTTCTGGCCATTTTGAGCCTGTAATCGAATACACAAATGCTGATGCGCCAGATACTCAACTAGTCTAAAGAAGGCCAGTTGTATTGCTTCTTTAAAATCAGCACAATGTCACGGATCCCTCTGGAACTTTCATTGCGCGCACCTGGCCCCTATTTCCACTGATTGTATTTGTATATATATGTGCCCTTTGTTCACCATGGTGCTGTCGATTATTGTTACAATGTCCGTTGGTACGTGTGAGTACCTGTGCTGTGCGTTTTGGGCTTTCGTGCCCTTGTGGATTGCGCAGATCATTACGGGTCTCATCCCGTGTGTTAATCATCGTGTGCGTGTGTGTTATTTATTCGAGGTGCTCCTCGCTCTTTTGTTTGTGTTTCAACCCTGTATTTTGTGTACATGTTTGTTTGGTCTTCGTCCCCGTGCCTTTACACGGCACGCTGTCATTTTGGGTGTAATAAAAAAAAAATATTACGCATTCCTGCTTCTGTCTCCCGATCCTTCATGCCAACGTGACACACAACAGTTTTCAGCATAATTGCAAAAGGGTTTTCTAATGATCAATTAGCCTTTTAAAATTATAAACTTGGATAATCTAACATAACGTGCCATTGGAACACAGGAGTGAAGGTTGCTGATAATGGGCCTCTGTACGCCTATATAGATATTCCATTAAAAAAAAATATGCAGTTTCCAGCTACAATAGTCATTTACAACATTAATGTCTACACTGTATTTCTGATCAATTTGATGTTATTTTAATGGATAAAAAAAATAAAATTGAAACAAGGACATTTCTAAGTGACCCCAAACTTTTGAACGCGAGTGTAGTTCATTACAAGTGTGTGTGTGCTTGTCTACACTCTACAAGAATCTGCCGGTTTTCATCATTTTTCTCTCATTCCATTTAGCACCCAATACAGTGAGCCAAAATGAAATATGATTTTAAAGCAGTTTCGAGATGCCCACGGCCCCTCCCTCTCTGTTCTCTCTCAGTGGTCTAACATCACACCAGCACACAGATATGCTTCAGTCATTTGTTGCCATGGTAACTGCAGCCGACATTCGCCAAAGCAACAGCTCGTGTAGTCAAGAGTCTTTAAGGGCTGTAAGAAAAGACAGGAAAGTTAGGAGAGAGAGAGGCAGCAATAAATAGGCAACATTTCTCAGCCCAGCCAGTCTGACTGATGCCTAGCCAGTCTGACTGATGCCTTTTTAAAAGGTCCAATGCAGCAGTTATCTCAAAATCCTTTATGGGTAACAATTAAGTACCTTAGTGTGGTTTTTTTCATTCAAATAGTCAAAAATAAACAAAATAGCTTCTTAGCAAGGGCAATTTCTCAAGCAAGAATTTTGCTACTACTGCCTTGGAGTGGTTTGAGTGGGGAGAGGAAAACTGAAAATTAGCTGTTATTGGCAGAGAGGTTTGGAATTATCGTTCTTATTGGTCAATTAACTAATTTATCACATGGTGATGTCACCATGGAAAGCCAAAACTCCATCCCACCAAAACAGGCTGAAGTTTCAGGTAATCTTTTCAAACAACTCTTACCCTAAAAAGGCATTATCATAACTTTTACAATATCACAGTATTATACCAATCTCATAGTGTGAAAAAATAATTTATACACACACACACACACACACACACACACACACACACACACACACACACACACACACACACACACACACACACACACACACACACACACACACACACACACACACACACACACACACACACACACACACACACACACACACGGTCAAAAGTTTGGACACACCTACTCATTCAAGGGTTTTGATTTTTACTTTTTTCTACATTGTAGAATGATAGTGAAGACATCAAAACTATGAAATAACACATGGAATCATGTAGTAACCAAAAAAAAGTGTTCAACAAATCAAAATTCATTTTATATTTGAGATTCTTCAAAATAGCCACTTTTGCATACTCTTGGCATTCTCTCAACCAGCTTCACCTGGAATGCGTTTCCAACAATCTTGAAGGAGTTCCCACATATGCTGAGCACTTGCTGGCTGCTTTTCCTTCACTCTGCGGTCCAACTCAATCCAAACCATCTCAATTGGGTTGAGGTCGGGTGATTGTGGAGGCCAGGTCATCTGATGCAGCACTCCATCACTCTCCTTCGTCAAATAGCCCTTACCCAGCCTGGAGGTGTGTTTTGGGTCATTGTCCTGTTGAAAAACAAATGATAGTCCCACTAAGCGCAAACCAGATGTGATGACGTATCGCTGCAGAATGCTGTGATGGCCATGCTTGTTAAGTGTGCCTTGAATTCTAAATAAATCACTGACCGTGTCACCAGCAAAGCACCCCATGCCATTACACCTCCTCCTCCATGCTTCACGGTGGGAATCACCCATGCGGAGCTCCGTTCACCTACTCTGCGTCTCACAAAGACATGGCGGTTGCAACCAAAAATCTCACATTTGGACTCAACAGACCAAAGGACAGATTTACACCGGTCTAATGTCCATTGCTCGTGTTTCTTGGCCCAAGCAAGTCTCTTCTTCTTATTGGTGTCCTTTAGTAGTGGTTTCTTTGCAGCAATCCGACCATGAAGGCCTGATTCACGCAGTCTCCTCTGAACAGTTGATGTTGAGATGCGTCTGTTACTTGAACTCGGTGAAGCATTTATTTGGGTTGCAATCTGAGGTGCAGTTAACTTTAATGAACGTATCCTCTGCAGCAGAGGTAACTCTTGGTCTTCCTTTCCTGTGGCAGTCCTCATGAGAGCCAGTTTCATCATAACTCTTGATGGTTTTTGCGACTGCACTTGAAGAAACTTTCAGAGTTCTTGAAATTTTCCAGATTGATTGACCTTCATGTCTTTAAGTAATGATGGACTGTCGTTTCTCTTTGCTTATTTAAGCTGTTCTTGCCATAATATAGACTTGGTCTTTTACCAAATAGTGCTATCTTCCATATACCACCCCTACCAACACAACTAATTGGTTCAAACGCATTAAGAAGGAAAGAAATTTCAAAAATTAACTTAACAAGGCACACCTGCTAATTGAAATGCATTCCAGTTGACTACCTCATGAATCTGGTTGAGAGAATGCCAATAGTGTGCAAAGCTGTCATCAAGGCAAAGGGTGGCTACTTTGAAGAATATCAAATATGTTTTGATTTGTTTAACACTTTTTTGGTTACTACATGATTCCATAGTTTTGATGTCTTCACTATTATTCTACAATGTAGAAAACAGTAAAAATAAAGAAAAAACCTGGAATGAGTAGGTGTATCCAAACTTTGACTGGTACTGTGTGTGTGTGTGTGTGTGTGTGTGTGTGTGTGTGTGTGTGTGTGTGTGTGTGTGTGTGTGTGTGTGTGTGTGTGTGTGTGTTTATATATATTTCTTTTTTTTAACACAGGAAATCGTGTTTTTACTGCACTGCTCATCAGAAGCCCTCACATCCCAACAAATACTACCACATGAGTTCTCTGATGTTAGATAGAGGCGTACAAAAGGTTAGAAGATGAATTGGCTGTAACAAACTACAGCGTTTGTGCTAACTAGCAAATGTGAATATTTCCTTTTGGTGTGTAAATTAACACCACGTCATTCCTCATTTGTCCCCACAACATCACAGTATAGCCTAATGAAATTTGCCAAACTATTGTCTACTTGGTGTTCCAGACTAGAAAGTGCATTCCTTGGGCAAGGCCAAAGAAAAGTAAGGTTAACATCATGAAAGGAGATGAATATGTGAATCTGTAAGCAGCAGCATGTCGTGACTGAGATTCAGAGAGGGGAAGGTTGTTGACCTTCTGTAGATCCTATTTACCACTGGACAGGAGTCCGCCTCCACACTGAGCTGAGGGCTTGGTCAAGCGCACACACACATGCAGATAAAAGAGACAGAAAACAAACAGATATGGGCTAAATGATCATAAAAGCCTGTTCCAACACAATGGGCCTCACATAAGAGCTGCAAATGATAGAGTGAGGTGCATTTTCTTTTTTCTCCTCCAGTCCCCTGTTACCCACCATTATCAAAATGAGACAATTTGGCATTCTGCGGAGCTCAGATGCAAATGACAACAAATCTATCACAGAAGAGATGCATATTACATTCATCATCGTGTGTTGAAAATAAATAGATTGGACACTGCTCATCATCGGACTGCTGTTTTCCCCAATTCATCTCCTTTTCAATTTGTACTTCTATCACTCTCTTCAGCACATATTCTGCTTCAAAGACAAAGGGAGTACGATGACTTACTTGTGTTGTCTAATGTGTTGTATTGAGAACCTCTTCTCAGGGTCATACTCAAGCATTCCTGGAAGAAAAATACAAAATAAATTATTGAAGGCTTTGTAACTATTTGATGAGATGCATTTATTCCTTTCATTATTTCCTTATTTTTGTGCTGTGTTCAAATCAGGGCTTCTTGAAAAAAATTAAACAGACAATTGTGCATAATGACCATTTCCATCAAGGAAAAAAGGGTGTCAATTAAACCCATCTTTACCTTAGAAATGCATTTTCTATCAACTGCATATTCATGATACATCAAAATGATAATTGTAGTGCTAATGTAAAATCACCACAGTGCCATCTACAGCTCCTAAAGAAAAACCTCCAAGATTGAATCACTGCTACTTACTACAAAGTACATCTGAGTGGACGAATTAAGTCCAATAAAGAGGAAAATCTATAATTCTGTGGCCATACCCTTCTTGTAATACTCTTACTACTGCAACTAATGCTTTCATCTCTAATAATGTTTAATACCATGAAATAGAATATCGGGAGTGCCAGCAGTAGTGTTAGTCAGTCTAGACTCTTACCTCTTAGCAGGCCAGAGAGCAGAGGGCCACACTCCTCTGGAACACTGTAGTCTCCCTTCCCAATGTTCTCAAACAGCTTATATATGTTATCCCCTTCAAAAGGGTACAGGCTGGTCGTTATGTTATATCTGGAAGGAAAAATTCAATACATTCCAAAAATAAATTTAAAAAAAATCAGGCATGAAATAAATATTCCATCTGAAACCATTAATCTGCGAGTGGCCACTCACAGTGTGACACCAGCAGACCAGATGTCCACTTTGAACCCCGAGAAGGTGTCCAGGCCATTGGCAATCTCTGGGGGCTGGAAGGCCGGAGAGCCCTGGCTCGTACAACATGTGTCGTCCTCCGCAAACGGGTGCAGCGCCTGAGAGGGAGAACACCAGGGGGACACAGACATCATCAGAAGGGCCCAGAGCTTTTCTTGGGCAAGTCTCTTGTTTGGGGGTGTTCAACACTGATGTTGAACTATGCCCAAATTGAAATGCAATAAAGTTGACATCAAAAACTATTAGAGAATATAATTACCTCCGCTACACCCAGGTCAGAGATTTTTAGTGCACCGTCCGTCGTCAGCAGTAGATTCCCTGGTTTAATATCTTTGTGAACTATTCCCTGGCTGTGCAAATATTCCAAGCCATCTAGCAGCTGACAAAAGTACCTGGGTAAAAAGAGAAATGTATACAGTTGAAGTCGGAAGTTCACATACACCTTAGCCAAATACATTTAAACTCAGTTTTCACAATTCCTGACATTTAATCCTAGTAAAAATCCCGTTTTAGGTCAATAAGGATAACCACTTTATTTTAAGAATGTGAAATGTCAGAATAATAGTAGAGAGAATTATTTATTTTAGCTTTTATTTCTTTCATCATATTCCCAGTGGGTCAGAAGTTTACATACACTCAATTAGTATTTGGTCGCATTGCCTTTAAATTGTTTAACTTGGGTCAAACGTTTCAGGTAGCCTTCCACAAGCTTCCCACAATAAGTTGGGTGAATTTTGGCCTATTTCTCCTGACAGAGCTGGTGTAACTTGAGTCCGGTTTGTAGGCCTCCTTGCTCGCACACACTTTTTCAGTTCTGCCCACAAATTTTCTATAGGTTTGAGGTCAGGGCTTTGTGATGGCCACTCCAATACCTTGACTTTGTAGTCCTTAAGCCATTTTGCCACAACTTTGGAAGTATGCTTGGGGTCATTGTCCATTTGGAAGACCCATTTGCAACCAAGCTTTAACTTCCTGACTGATGTCTTGAGATGTTGCTTCAATATATCCACATAATTTTCCATGCTCATGATGCCATCTATTTTGTGAAGTGCACCATTCCCTCCTGCAGCAAAGCACGCCCACAACATGATGCTGTCACCCCCGTGCTTCACGGTTGGGATGGTGTTCTTCGGCTTGCAAGCCTCCCCCTTTTTCTTCCAAACATAATGATGGTCATTATGGCCAAACAGTTCTATTTTTGTTTCATCAGACCAGAGGACATTTCTCCAAAAAGTACAATCTTTGTCCCCATTTGCAGTTGCAAACCGTAGTCTGGCTTTTTTATGGTGGTTTTGGAGAAGTGGCTTCTTCCTTGCTGGGCGACCTTTCAGGTTATGTCGATATAGGACTCGTTTTTACTGTGGATATTGATACTTCTGTACCCGTTTCCTCCAGCATCTTCACAAGGTCCTTTGCTGTTGTTCTGGGATTGATTTGCACTTTCCGCACTAAAGTACGTTCATCTCTAGGAGACAGAACGCGTCTCCTTCTTGAGCGGTATGATGGCTGTGTGGTCCCATGGTGTTTATACTTGTGTGCTATTCCTTGTACATATGAACGTGGTACCTTCAGGCATTTGGAAATTGCTCCCAAGGACTTGTGGTCTACAATTGTTTTTCTGAGGTCTTGGCTGATTTCTTTTGATTTCCCCATGATGTCAGCAAAGAGGCACTGAGTTTGAAGGAAGGCCTTGAAATACATCCAAAGGTACACCTCCAATTGACTCAAATTATGTCAATTAGCCTATCAGAAGCTTCTAAAGCCATGACATTATTTTCTGGAATTTTCAAAGCTGTTTAAATGCACAGTGTCACGATCGTGTGGAAGAGATTTGGACCAAAACGCAGCATGAGGAAAATAAGCCATCTTCTTTTAATAAATGAACATGAAACGAAAACACTATACAAACAAACAAAAAACAACAAATGATCGTGAAGCTAAATAACGCAAGTGCACAGACAAGCAACAAACGTTAAACAAGACAACTACCCACAAAAGCCTACTGCCTATGGCTACCTTAAATATGGCTCCCAATCAGAGACAAATGAATGACAGCTGTCTCTGATTGAGACCCAATCTAGGCAGCCATAGACATAACTAGACAACCTCACAATTATCTATCCCATACACAATACAACACCCATAGACTAAACAAAACACACACAACATACAATGCCCACCCCAACTCACGCCCTGACCAACTAAACATAATCAAAATAACATAAAAATAGGTCAGGAACGTGACATAACCCCCCCCCTCAAGGTGCGTACTCCGAACGCACCACCAAAAGTCTAGGGGAGGGTCTGGGTGGGCATCTGTCCACGGTGGTGGCTCAGGCTGAGGGCGAGGTCCCCACCCCACCATAATCAATCCCCGCTTCTTTATCCCCCTCACAATGCCCACCCTCCAAATAACCCCACCTAAATTAAGGGGCATCATCAGGATAAGGAGCAGCACCGGAATGAGGGGCAACACCGGAATGAGGGGCAACACCAGAATGAGGGGCAACACCAGAATGAGGGGCAACACCAGAATGAGGGGCAACACCAGAATGACTGGCGGATCCTGGCTGGCTGGCTCTGGACGCTCTTGGCTGGTTGACGGCTCTGGACGGTCATGGCTGGCTGACGGCTCTGGACGGTCATGGCTCGCTGACGGCTCTGGACGGTCATGGCTCGCTGACGGCTCTGGACGGTCATGGCTCGCTGACGGCTCTGGACGGTCATGGCTCGCTGACGGCTCTGGACGGTCATGGCTCGCTGACGGCTCTGGACGGTCATGGCTCGCTGACGGCTCTGGACGGTCATGGCTCGCTGACGGCTCTGGACGGTCATGGCTCGCTGACGGCTCTGGCTGATCCGGTCTGGCGGAAGGCTCTGGCTGATCCGGTCTGGCGGAAGGCTCTGGCTGATCCGGTCTGGCGGAAGGCTCTGGCTGATCCGGTCTGGCGGAAGGCTCTGGCTGATCCGGTCTGGCGGAAGGCTCTGGCTGATCCGGTCTGGCGGAAGGCTCTGGCTGATCCGGTCTGGCGGAAGGCTCTAGCGGCTCCGGTCTGGCGGACGGCTCTAGCGGCTCCTGTCTGGCGGACGGCTCTGTAGGCTCATGGCAGACGGGCGGCTTTGCAGGCTCATGGCAGACGGGCGGCTTTGCAGGCTCATGGCAGACGGACAGTTCAGACGGCGTATGGCAGACGGGCAGTTCAGGCGCCGCTGGGCAGACGGGCAGTTCAGGCGCCGCTGGGCAGACGGGCAGTTCAGGCGCCGCTGGGCAGACGGGCAGTTCAGGCGCCGCTGGGCAGACGGGCAGTTCAGGCGCCGCTGGGCAGACGGGCAGTTCAGGCGCCGCTGGGCAGACGGGCAGTTCAGGCGCCGCTGGGCAGACGGCAGACTCTGGCCGGCTGAGACGCACTATAGGCCTGGTGCGTGGTACCGGAACTGGAGGTACCGGGCTGAGGGCACGCACCTCAGGGCGAGTGCGGGGAGAAGGAACAGTGCGTACAGGGCTCTGGAGACGCACAGGAGGCTTGGTGCATGGTGCCGGAACTGGAGGCACTGGGCTGGAGACACGCACCATAGGGAGAGTGCGTGGAGGAGGAACAGGGCTCTGGAGATGCACTGGAAGCCTGGTGCGTGGTGTAGGCACTGGTGGTACTGAGCTTGGGTGGGAAGGTGGCGCCGGATATACCGGACCGTGAAGGAGGACACGTGCTCTTGAGCACCGAGCCTCCCCAACCTTACCAGGTTGAATGGTCCCCGTAGCCCTGCCAGTGCGGCGAGGTGGAATAGCCCGCACTGGGCTATGCAGGCGAACCGGGGACACCACCTGTAAGGCTGGTGCCATGTACGCCGGCCCGAGGAGACGTACTGGAGACCAGATACGTTGGGCCGGCTTCATGGCACTCGGCTCGATGCCCAACCTAGCCCTCCCAGTGCGGCAAGGTGGAATAGCCCGCACTGGGCTAAGCACGCGTACTGGGGACACCGTGCGCTTTACCGCATAACACGGTGTCTGACCAGTACGACGCCCTCTTACTCCACGGCAAGCCCGGGGAGTTGGCTCAGGTATCCAACCCGGCTTCGCCACACTCCCCTTTAGCCCCCCCCCAAGAAATTTTTGGGTGAGCCTCTCGGGCTTCCAGCCTCTCCTACGTGCTGCCTCCTCATACCAGCGCTCCTGGGCTGTGGCTGCCTTCTTCTCCTCCCGAGAGCGGCGATTCTCTCCCACCTTAGCCCAGGGTCCTTCTCCGTTGAGTATTTGCTCCCATGTCCATTCCTCTTCTCTCCATTGCTTTTGTTCTTGCCGTCCTTCTCCAATCCGCTTGGTCCTGGTTTGGTGGGTGTTTCTGTAACAGTTGTCAATGTCGTTCTCCTCCTCAGACGAGGAGGAGCATGGATCGGACCAAGATGCGGAGTAGGAGGTATTCATGATTTTAATGGCAAACCAAACAAACACTACAAATTAACAAAACAACAAACGTGACTAACCTGTAACAGTCCTGTGTGGCCCAAACGCTGACACAGGAACAAACACCCACAAAACACCAGTGAAACCCTGGCTGCCTTAGTATGACTCTCAATCAGAGACAAACGATACACACCTGTCTCTAATTGAGAATCATACCAGGCCGAACACAAAACCCAACATAGAAATAGAAAACATAGACTGCCCACCCAACACTCACGCCCTGACCAATAAATACATATAAAACAAGAGAAAACAGGTCAGGAACGTGACACACAGTCAACTTAGTGTATGTAAACTTCTGACCCACTGGAATTGTGATACAGTGAATTATAAGTGAAATAATCTGTCTGTAAACAATTGTTGGAAAAATTACTTGTGTCATACACAAAGTAGATGTCCTAATCGACTTGCCGACTTGTTAACAACAAATGTGTGGAGTGGTTGAAAAACAAGTTTTGTAAACTTCTGACTTCAACTGTATCTGTATTAACTTCGGTGTTTGGTCAAATATCTTCAAGCCACATATCTACAATTATTGAATTGAGATGAAAGATAAACATACCCATGAGCTTGAAAAACTGGAAACCTTTTCTCATCAACACTGTCCAACATCTCCTGCATTCCACATACACAATATTCCATCACCATATACGTAAGCAGAGTCAAGGAAAAGAGACAAGGTGGCAATTGTTTCATACTGGTAACCTAGCAAGGTATCAAAACGAAAGTACTATATCTTCATCACCAAAGGATCTGTATTAATTCAACACAAATGACCTTGAATCCTGTCTACATTACTGATCAATATGTGGTTGACTGACTAGTCACTAATCCATCAAACTAGCTAGACACACAAAATATCGTCAATCCAAGAGAACTCTGGAAAAATACAATTTGTCCTTGAGAATAAATTGATCTTCCTGAATGGACCGAAGATGAGACAATGAAAGTGTACAAATGGATTGTGAAATTGAATGTCAAAACAATACTAAATTCTGTAGTCACAGTTCTCAGGGTCACTTATAGAAGGCACTTATCTAGCCAGCAGCCCCAGCCAGAGAGGAAGGAGAGCAGGGAGGAGAGAGACATGAAAGGTGGGGATATTTCCATTCTGTTGGATTGGGGAGGGTTGGTTGGTTGGGTAAACAGGCAGGTCTATGACAGTAGGAGCCAGTTAGTCACGACTGCGTCAGTGTCCCTCTCTCCCAAGGAGGGGGGGGAGCCCAGTCAGCCCACAGTATGCGCTTCACACCCATATTAGAACCCCCATTAACTAACCGCTGGAGGGACTTCACATGACCAGTGAGAAAGGCACAGGAAGGAGCGGGAGAGAGGAAAAGGGAAGGGAGAGGGGGGCTGCCCTCATTGCCGGTTCAATCAGTAACACACATTAGGAGTAAATTGAGTGAATAGATGATGCAGCTGGGCTGCAGTCAGACGGGGCTGAAGGAGCACTCACCACTGCTGGGCCCATCTGACGTAGGAGCCGTGGGCTTTCAGACGGGGTGGCCGGGCGGGCGGAAAGAACATTTTTGAGAGGCAAATGATTTATGTTTTTAAAGGTAGAATTCTACGTATTCACACTTCTGTCTCTGTGCAAAAAGACAGGTAACAAAAACATATGGTTCAGTGTTGCTTTTAGAAACTGTGATGTTCAGTTTGCAACTATTCTCAGAGTTTTTTAGAAGCAGAAGCCAGAGCTCTCACGCCCTTAACATATTTGTGTTCCACACAAATATCTCAGTCACGTTTTTCATCACTGCTCTTTTACAGCCGCAATGCAAAGTGACCTGTGAGCCACAATGTTCCAACAGAGCATGCCGCGGATGAAAAGAACAGACCCCTTCACACTAAATTATAAACAGAGCGTTCACAAACACGTGTCTCTAGTCAAAGCGGAGACATTCCATTAAGTCAATCTAGCTAGTATGACTCAGCAACTAAAATGAAAACCATGCCATAACTTCCTATAATATGTTCTCACCTCAACAATTACGTGATCTAAAATGTAATTTATTTTTATTTTTTACCTGACTGAACATTGGCTGAATTCATGGTTTTAACTGTACTAAATCAATTGGGGAGACCCTTTTAATGTCAGACACAAAGGGTAATGAGTGTTTTATGTGGTGTAGAGCGGCAGACTTCTAAGGACAAGCCAGAGATTATTAGAATCAAAGAGTGAGTGAGTTGGGGGGAGGAAGAGAGCAGAAGGTAAAGGCCTTGTGAAGTTAGTTAGTCCATCTAATACTGAGCTTCATGTTGCCGTATTCCCCCAACAGGCCAACAGAGACCTCCTGTGGTCATACCACTGAATTACAGCAACATGACATTTCCGGTGAAAGTGACTATTGGTGCATTGAAACTCATTTGAAGGACAGTGCACACTTGTCTTTACAGTTGATCTGCATAGCTTACTCTACTGTTCCATGGGGAAAAAATAATTCCCTAACTGTGAGAAAAGTAGCCCCAAAATAGACTAGCTTATCCCACTATCCACACATTATTATGCTTGGAAAAATCTTATGCAGTGTTTTGAAGGCTTCGTTAGTACGATTTGTACAACTAATGAGACATATCTATGGTTTAGATAGACTCCTGCTAAAGAATAAAAACACATTCATCATTTTTAAAGGATATATCTTTTGCTTCTCCTCATTATACAAAACCTCGACCAACTGGATAATATTATTGTGCCTCAATCTTCTTAACAGCTGAATCTCTCTGTAAGGAAAAGTTTTTTTTTTAAACTGTTTAGATATATGGCATTGGGAAAACTGAATTAATTTCACTACGGAATAATTATGCAGTTTCATCAGCACTGATAACAACAAAAAACACAGAGGGCCAAAGTAATTTGAACAACCTCAACGTTGTTTTATCTTCTGACCTTCTAAAGGCAGGATTTAGTGAGAAAACCATAATTACTCTTAAAAAGCTCAACTTAATCACTTCAATTAATAGTGGTTAATATTACTCTCAGTGATTCTTAAAAGGCAAAGTAACGCCTGAGGTACATGCACTGATTAGAAGCACATTCACACACCAAAAAAACACAACTAGTCTATTATGCATCTATCAACACTAAAGACCATTGCAAAGCGTCTCACATACTTTTTGACATTTTGCTCCCCGTTTGGGATGCGTCTCAGTTTCTTCTTCTTGAGGATCTTGACAGCCCTCCTACAGAGTGTCTCAGAGTCCAGCATCTCCTTCACCTTCCCATAGGAGCCCTCCCCTAGCAGGTCTCCCATCAGGTACTTCCCAATCAGCTTGGCCCTCTTCCTCCGCGGCTCGTAGATGACTTCTGTGGAGTCGATGCGATGGATGAAGGTGTCCATGGTCAGGTGATTCTCCAAACAGTCCATGTCACTCATGGTTGCCACTTTCAGCGATGTGACTGTTTTTAATACTTATGTATTGTATGTTTCTGGATATCCTGGGTCGGACAATACTCCAACACTGAATACGAATGCAGACTAATGTATTGAAATGTGGGATGCTGCAACTGCAGAAATGCAACAGAAGGTTCTCCTTAACCTGCTGACAATGTAGCACTGCTTGAGTATGGTGACCAGAGAGGTGAGTGGACCTGGTGTCCAATTTTACAGGTCTACAGAGTTTGGCTCTGATAAGAGGGAATGTTTGGTTCTCTGTCTGTGTTCTCAGATGATACAGGCTTATTCCATCCTTCTTAGCCATGTCCTTGTGACACCTGGAAACTGCTGTGATGTGTGCTTTGGTTGTTGGTTAATGTCATCATGTTTTGGGCAAACCATGTAATTACGTTCTGTTTGCATAATTGCTATTATTCAAGTGTAATAATGAATTGTGAATGTGGTGTATGATGATAGATTTTCAATGAGGTCTTTTACAAAGCTTGGATAATGGAATGTTCTACTTCCATCCATGTTCTGAATAAATCCTGGGTACTTGCCAAGCCTGCACAACTGTCCATCCAGTTTCAATGAATCATTGTAGGGATCCTCAGATCTGCAATACAAATGCACAATCACATGCATAAGCATTTTGATGAAATTCACGAGACTGAAATGCATGGAAAGTGGAAATGCATTTGTACACTACCATGTCTATACACACTACGATACTACCATGTCAATACACACGACCAATGATGCGGATGTGCTATCATAACGGTATACATTTAAATACTAGTTAACTAGCTCCTATCATTACAAAAAACAATGCTGAATATTTTTTATGAACATCACATCCACTCAACAACATAGCAGGCCATGAATAGCATAATCAGTGTCAGTGAGTGAGGTCAGAAAGTGCAAACCAGCGGTCTTTGTCTGTTGTGACTAGCTACAACATAGCTGATTAAACTCAATTTCACGATTTGAGCGGCGACAACAGTTAGTGCTGGAGTTCCCGCGTCCCAAACAATCTAGTTTTTATCCCAAACTAGTGATTTCAGCGCCCAAAGAATAGCCCGCAATTACACACGACATTGTTCTGTGTAATTGCTGGCTATTCTTTGGGTGTTGAAATCAATAGTTTGAAATAAAACCTTCATTGTAGATGTGACGTCGGAGCACCAGTCCGCCCACACTAGTTGCCGCTCAACTCCATCGTAAATCGAGTTTAGTTTAGTCGGCTAGAGCTACAAAACAAAGCATATTGAAACAGCAAGGTTAGCAAACGTTAGCTAGATAACTTTCATTGTTTTGCTATAAGGGCACACATATAAAGGAACAATAACAATTCTGAGAAGACTCATTGTAGCAGCCGACTCTTGTGCAATAAACATCTCCCCAACTAGCCTGCTTGCCAGCTAACGTTAGCTATCTTATCTACTGCAGTTACATCCACAAACCAAGCAATGTTATAGTATTAGTATTTAGCTATCTCTTAGTAAGCTATTAAGTTAGCTAACGCTACATTAATTTCCTGTCCTGTCATTTTGCATTACATGTTCAGGTATGGGGTATATTGTCTGTATGTTGAAAGAGGTCAACTGTACCTTGTATGCTCCTTTACCGGTGTCATCGATTGCCTATGAAGAAGTGTTGGCTGTCAGAAACGCCTCCATCTTGTTTACATTATCTATGCTCCAAACATAGAAATTCACAATGCGGAAATCTATAGCAACATCTACGAATTGTGGTATAGGAATACATGCGATCCTCCGAGGGGTTATAATTTTCGATATCAAAGTCATACGATGCAGGCTGCCTGCTACTAAGGTTGGTTATGGTACAAAAAACAAGATTTAAAAACTGTATTTTTACAAAATGTGTAGTTTCTTGTAGAAACAGGACGGTTTCAGTGAGTTGACCTCAATGCAAACGTCTGTCTTTGACCACAGGACAATTGACGTTAAAATTTCACTCTGTGATTAAAGTCAGTGTCTCAAAGCCACAAAAGGGTAGAACATATTTCAAACGTTGTTTATTAGGGGGAGATGGGCCCTGTCATGTCATGGGCCCTGTCATGTCACTATCACAGGTGATTATTGTTTCTGAGGCTGTGTGAATGAATTATTGGATTATGCTAATAGTTATAAAAACATATTTTATTAGCCTTCCCTCATGTGGATGTGATGCTAACACTCCCCAGTTGATGGCAGCACTGGTAAATAATTTTTATCTGGACCAAATGCATAGTCACAGCAATGATACAGTGGCACATTAAACAGAGAAAGACAGACAAATACAAACAGAATATGATTGATAGAATATGTCCTTAAACTATAGTCATATAACTTTTAGAAAACCCTAGATTCTACACATGCTTCATAGTCATGTCGTTTTACAACATTTCTCCAACTTGAAAGGTCACACCAGTATTGCATTGCCATAGATACATAAATAATAGAGATAAGACGTGGTTAGTCTGGGTTGCCAAACCGTAGCCTATTCATATGTGTGGCCCAATGATCCAAACCATGTGAGCTGCTGCAGTGACCCAGTTCTCCAGCCCACCCACTGCAGCACTCTGCAGGGTCAGCATTCCAGCTGTGCCCTGGGGATCTCTGTACAGCAACAGAAGGCAACATCTTTCACCACGACTTACGGAAACAGCATATGCTACTTTCATTTTCTCCACCACCAAAGGGACTACAAGCTGGAGACAGACAGATGGGAAGATTGGCACAATTTTGGCTCCCAAGCAATAGCATATGCCACAGAAGAGAGGCGGTGATAGAGGACAAGAGAAAGAAAGGGGATGGAAGATAGATGGAGGTCTACATGTGGATGAAATAACACTCAGGCTCACTCTGACATTCTCACGTAGGGGTTCTATCAGTGAAATGAGTGCCTCCTAACCATCACAATCACCTGCCATCGCTCTCACTGATGCTTTGCATCTGCTTCTGCTTCGCTGTGTTGGTGGCCCTGCTGCTGTTGAAGACTGACTTGGGGCCACAAATATATTTTATCACTTATTAGCTTTAATGTGTCCTCTCTCATAAAAATTGAAAAAGCCTATCTCCTGGCTCGCCTAAAGGCTTATACCCCATCTCTAACATGTTGGTATTTATCTAACCACATCTAGCTTAGTGGTATTGAGACTCTCTATAGGCTGGATGTATTTTACTTCATATCTTAGTTGATGATATGGATTAACTTTGCATATTGTTAAGGTTCAAATACATTGCTATAATAGTGTGTATAGTTGAGGAAATTAGGCATGTCTGCACTGAGGGAAATTAAGAATGATTGATGTTTTGAATTCTTGAACTGTTCTTTATTTTTTTGTTAATTAATCCATTAAAAAAGTCTAACACACATCCACAAAGCACAGTGTACTTATACAGCAACAGTCTCCCATAATCACATCTCACACTCTGTGGATTTCAATTAGGAGGAGAGGACATGCAACCTAAAACAGACAGCACCTAGACAACAGAGCCAGACAAGTTACTGTGCTTCATAAGTCACTATGGTCACTATGGTCACTACAGATTTAAAACAATCTAGGCTATATCAAAGCTGCAAGTCATATATCCTGTTATCAGTTTAAAAAAAAGCTAATAAAACAGAATTGTGTTATTGTTGTTATTGATTATAGCCAACATTGTGTACAGAGATAATGATTTCCTTGTAATACAATTGAAAGCTATATGATATGGACTGAAAAGTTCTGAAGTGGTTCTACATTATTTGAAATATTTGAATGAAAACATTGTTATTATCTATTCGCATATAATACTTTAAAATGGTAAAACCTATTCGAAATATGCTAGGCCTACTCTACGTTCACAATACCACCGTATTCAGAAGACGCATGGTCCAGTTGCGTCTGTTGCACTCTGGTGAGGGGACGTCTCTTGTCTGGAAATTGAGTCAGAACGCAGAACACGTAGAACACTGTCCGTTCCAGCCCTGTTCCAGCATTATAACTGGCTGAGAGCATCGCCCATCCCAGCAGCATAATTTCGTCTGGGCTAAATATTTATATAGAGGGGAACGACCTTCATTTACAACACATTCATTCACGTGAGAGAACTCTGCGAACTTCTCCATTGCCAAGTTAACATTATTTGAAAACATTTGGAAAAGAACAAACAGACATTTTGAAAGTTTTGCCCAAAGTTTTATTTTACAATTATTTGTTTTATCACCATGGGCTTTTTGATTGCTCTTTTCGGTGTGACAGTTGCTCTGAGTCAAATGTTTGGAAGATATACTGTAAATGGTGAGTAAAGTATAATTGTATTTAATTTATCAAAAATTACGTTTGATATGTAGACTAATTATGAAATAATTATGGAACCAAGTTTTGCTTTAAGAAGTCTAGCTTTGCTATCTTAATTTAAAACGCTTAAAACATTGGAAAGTACTTGATTTACATGATTTGTGAATAATAACCATTAACCAAGTTAAACCATAGTTTTGCTTGCTTGATACTGAGAATTACAGAGTGCAGGTGAGCATTGTGTTACTACGGCGTAATAACATGTTGTAATGAAACAGGCAGGGAGCAGGTCTCGAACCCTCGACCTTCTAGCCAGAGGTCCGGCGCGCTATCGACTGTACCGCAAAAGCATGCTCGTGCGGCAGAGTTGATTTCCGCGCTTATAAACCCAGTGTCGTTGCAATATGTATTACGTGCAAACAGTTACTTAATCACTGGTTTGCATTAGTATGCAGAACTGCATGTTTATTCCAAAGTAACTTTATTCTCTCATTTAGGGACGTTAGAATACCTTATATATTACAAAGTAATATGTGAGACTTTATGGGTTGTGGCAGTAATGAGTCCTAAAACCTTTAAACAAAACTCCACGATTGTGCAAAAGGTCTCTATTCTCCTGTATGAATTGGTGGATTAGATGCTGCTAAAGTGTATTGCGTGTGGACAGTGAGGTCAGCCAGGTCTGGCTACGGACTGGTCTGGTCCATTCAACCCAGTTTGATGTAAAGTAAAGAGAGTCCTGGCTATTGTACAAGTGGGCCAGAGCCATAAATCTATATTAGGGCTCTGAAGTGGGCTATTTGTATTTCCAGTAGGCCATTGTATACATCAAAGTATATCTACTTTAAATATGTCAATCATGTATATCAATTATGTAGAAAAACTTCAACTAGATGCGTTCTTGTGTTTGTTGTGGTGTGTTTAGCGGGGATGTGTTGGCTGCAGCAGAGCCAAGAGCAGCGCTGTGACATGATGCTGATGCGTGGGGTCAGCAGGGAGGAATGCTGCTCCGGGGGCCGTCTAGACACGGCCTGGTCCAACACTAGTCTGCCTATCAATGAGGTCAGCCTGCTGGGCTTCCTGGGAATTGTGTCCTGCAAACCCTGCAAAGGTAACAACGCAGCAGAACTTGCAGAATTACTTGCTGTGAACCAACTAACAAAATTACAGTATCATATCCCTATCATTAATACGGGTGTTTTGCTATTTCTCAAACCATTTGACTAACAGAAGTAGATGCTGATTTCTTGACTCTTGTTATGGCAAACCACCATCGCTGGTAGTGTACCAAAGGTGCCTCTGTCACGCCCTGACCTTAGAGAGCCGTTTTATTTCTCTATTTGGTTAGGTCAGGGTGAAATTTGGGGTGGGCATTCTATGTTTTCCATTTCTTTGTATTTGGCCGAGTGTGGTTCCCAATCAGAGGCAGCTGTCTTTCATTGTCTCTGATTGAGGATCATACTTAGGCAGCCCTTTTTCCCTCCTTCAGTGTGGGATCTTGTCTTTGTTTGAGTGCATGTAGTTTGCACGACGAAGCTTTTCGTTCGTTGTATTGTTTATTGTTTTTCTTGGTGGAACATTTAAATTAAATAATGTAGGCCTACCACGCTGCACCTTGGTCTCCTTCCGACGACAAACGTTACAGAAGATCCCACCACCAATGGACCAAGCAGCGTGGTCAGGAGGACTGGACCTGGGAGGAAATCCTGATGGAGCAGGACCCTGGAAAGGGGCTGGGGAGTATCGCCGTCCGAAGGAGGAGATAGAGGCAGTGAAAGCGGAACGGCGACATTACGAGGAGTTAGCTCAACGTAGCAAGCACGAGAGGCAGCCCCCCAAAACATTTTTTGGGGGGTCACACGGGGAGATTGGTGGAGTCAGGGTTCAGACCTGAGCCAACTCCCCGTGCTTACCGTGAGGAGCGTGTGACTGGTCAGGCACCGTGTTATGCGGTGATGCGCACAGTGTCCCCAGTGAGCAGCCACAGCCTGGTGCGCTCTGTGCAAGCTCCCCGCAGATTCCATGCTAGAGTGGGCATTCACCGAAGACGGTTTGTGCCGGCTCAACGCTCATGGCCTCCTGTGCGTCTCTTCGGCCCAGGATATCCTGAGCCAGCTCTACGCACGGTATCCCCAGTTCGCCAGCACAGCCCAGTGCGGCCTGTTCCGGCTCCCCGCACTTGCCGTGCTACAGGGGTGATTCAGCCAGGATGCGTTGTGCCAGCTCTGCGCTCCAGACCTCCAGTGCGCTCCCACGGCCCAGCATATCCTGCGCCGGCTCTACGCACTATGCATCCAGTTCGCCGTCATAGCCTAGTGCGTCCCGTGCCAGCTCTCCACACTCACCGAGCTAAAGTGAGTATCCAGCCAGGATGTGTTGTGGCAGCTCCACTCACTAGGCTGCCAGTACGTCTCCTCAGTCCGGTGAGACCTGTTCCGGCTCCACGTACGAAGCCTCCAGCGACGGTCCCCAGTCCGGAGCCTCCAGCGACGGTCCCCAGTCCGGAGCCTCCAGCGACGGTCCCCAGTCCGAAGCCTCCAGAGACGGTCCGGAGTCTTCAGCGATGAGCTGCAGTACGGAGCCTCCAGCGGGAGTTCCCAGTCCAGAGCCTCCGGCGACGATCTGCAGTCCGGAGCCTCCAGCGGGGGTTCCCAGTCCAGAGCCTCCGGCGACGATCTGCAGTCCGGAGTCCAGAGCCAGAGCCTCCAGCGGAGGTTCCCAGTCCAGAGCCTCCGGCGACGATCTGCAGTCCGGAGCCTCCAGCGGGGGTTCCCAGTCCAGAGCCTCCGGCGACGATCTGCAGTCCGGAGCCTCCAGTGGGGGTTCCCAGTCCAGAGCCTCCGGCGACGATCTGCAGTCCGGAGCATCCAGCGGGGGTTCCCAGTCCAGAGCCTCCGGCGACGATCTGCAGTCCGGAGCCTCCAGCGGGGGTTCCCAGTCGAGAGCCTCCGGCGATGATCTGCAGTCCGGAGCCTCCAGCGGTGGTTCCCAGTTCAGAGCCTCCGGTGATGATCCGCGGTCCGGTTCCTCCGGCAACGATTCACTGTCCGGAGTCTCCGGCGATGATCCACGGTCCGGTTCCACAGAAGCGGAGGGATCAGCGTAGGGAGCGGGGGTAACGCCCCGAACCAGAGCCGCCACCGAGATTAGATGCCCACCGGGACCCTCCCCTATAGGTTCAGGTTTGCAGCCGGGAGTCCGCACCTTTGGGGGGGGGGGGGGGGGTACTGTCACGCCCTGACCTTAGAGAGACGTTTTATTTCTCTATTTGATTAGGTCAGGGTGTGATTTGGGGTGGGCATTCTATGTTCTCTATTTCTTTGTGTTTGGACGAGTTTGGTTCCCAATCAGAGGCAGCTGTCTTTCATTGTCTCTGATTGGGGATCATACTTAGGCAGCCCTTTTTCCCTCCTTCAGTGTGGGATCTTGTCTTTGTTTGAGTGCATGTAGTTTGCATGACGAAGCTTTTCGTTCGTTGTATTGTTTATTGTTTTTCTTGGTGGAACATTTAAATAAAAGAATGTACGCCTACCACGCTGTACCTTGGTCTCCTTCCGACGACAAACGTTACAGCCTCAGACAAGTTAGATGGTTTTAGGTTCTCCATATGTTCCCCTCATAACTGGCAATGAATGAAGCAAAGACGTTAAGGGGTCATATTTTGATCATAGTTCCAAATGGCAGCTCATTTGGCTATAACTAGACCACCTGTTTTCTTCTTGGGATAACTTTGATCCGTATGGAATTTCCATGTCAAGTTAGTTTCCAGAGGTTTCTGAATTTTGTGAAATGTGGATCTCGGCCAGTCATTCCATCTAACTCTGTCCAGCTGTTTTGAGTGGCTTCCACTATTGGAAGCCTTCACCATGGGTATTCAGGTTCACTCAAGGATATATTCCTGTTTTTATAAACTAAGGTTGTGGTGGCACTTTAACAAGTCCATGTGATCTCTTGCCAGGGTAGTGGATTATTTTAA
This sequence comes from Salvelinus alpinus, assembly GCF_045679555.1. Classification (NCBI taxonomy): domain Eukaryota; kingdom Metazoa; phylum Chordata; class Actinopteri; order Salmoniformes; family Salmonidae; genus Salvelinus; species Salvelinus alpinus. The sequence continues at coordinate 22,572,099 of NC_092100.1, forward strand.
ACCATGTGAGGATGATTAGTGTCAGCAAGGCTGAAGCCAGCATGTACCAAATAGCAATATAATCCTAGTTTCAAAATGTAGTAGCATTCCTGCTAACTACTGTATGATCGATCATGTTTTCACTTCTATGGAGCAGTCTTATTTTAAGGGATATAAAGGCTATTCCAGCATGCTGTTGATTACAAAAATGTATAAACCAACTAGTTTAATTAACAAGCATAATTACAGTGGGGCAAAAAAGTATTTAGTCAGCCACCAATTGTGCACGTTCTCCCACTTAAAAAGATGAGAGAGGCCTGTAATTTTCATCATAGGTACACTTCAACTATGACAGACAAAATGAGAAAAGAAATCCAGAAAATCACATTGTAGGATTTTTTATGAATTTATTTGCAAATTATGGTGGAAAATAAGTATTTGGTCACCTACAAACAAGCAAGATTTCTGGCTCTCACAGACCTGTAACTTCTTCTTTAAGAGGCTCCTCTGTCCTCCACTCATTACCTGTATTAATGGCACCTGTTTGAACTTGTTATCAGTATAAAAGACACCTGTCCACAACCTCAAACAGTCACACTCCAAACTCCACTATGGCCAAGACCAAAGAGCTGTCAAATAGGTACACTTCATAGGTACACTTCAACTATGACAAACAAAATGAGAAAAAAAAATCCAGAAAATCACATTGTAGGATTTTTAATGAATTTATTTGCAATTTATGGTGGAAAATAAGTATTTGGTCAATAACAAAAGTTTATCTCAATACTTTGTTATATACCCTTTGTTGGCAATGACAGAGGTCAAACGTTTTCTGTAAGTCTTCACAAGGTTTTCACACACTGTTGCTGGTATTTTGGACCATTCCTCCATGCAGATCTCCTTTAGAGCAGTGATGTTTTGGGGCTGTTGCTGGGCAACACCGACTTTCAACTCCCTCCAAAGATTTTCTATGGGGTTGAGATCTGGAGACTGGCTAGGCCACTCCAGGACCTTGAAATGCTTCTTACGAAGCCACTCCTTCGTTGCCCGGGCGGTGTGTTTGGGATCATTGTCATGCTGAAAGACCCAGCCACGTTTCATCTTCAATGCCCTTACTGATGGAAGGAGGTTTTTACTCAAAATCTCACGATACATGGCCCCATTCATTCTTTCCTTTACACGGATCAGTCGTCCTGGTCCCTTTGCAGAAAAACAGCCCCAAAGCATGATGTTTCCACCCCCATGCTTCACAGTAGGTATGGTGTTCTTTGGATGCAACTCAGCATTCTTTGTCCTCCAAACACGACGAGTTGAGTTCTTACCAAAAAGTTATATTTTGGTTTCATCTGACCATATGACATTCTCCCAATCTTCTTCTGGATCATCCAAATGCTCTCTAGCAAACTTCAGACGGGCCTGGACATGTACTGACTTAAGCAGGGGGACACGTCTGGCACTGCAGGATTTGAGTCCCTGGTGGTGTAGTGTGTTACTGATGGTAGGCTTTGTTACTTTGGTCCCAGCTCTCTGCAGGTCATTCACTAGGTCCCCCCGTGTGGTTCTGGGATTTTTGCTCACCGTTCTTGTAATCATTTTGACCCCACGGGGTGAGATCTTGCGTGGAGCCCCAGATCGAGGGAGATTATCAGTGGTCTTGTATGTCTTCCATTTCCTAATAATTGCTCCCACAGTTGATTTCTTCAAACCAAGCTGCTTACCTATTGCAGATTCAGTCTTCCCAGCCTGGTGCAGGTCTACAATTTGGTTTCTGGTGTCCTTTGACAGCTCTTTGATCTTGGCCATAGTGGAGTTTGGAGTGTGACTGTTTGAGGTTGTGGACAGGTGTCTTTTATACTGATAACAAGTTCAAACAGGTGCCATTAATACAGGTAATGAGTGGAGGACAGAGGAGCCTCTTAAAGAAGAAGTTACAGGTCTGTGAGAGCCAGAAATCTTGCTTGTTTGTAGGTGACCAAATACTTATTTTCCACCATAATTTGCAAATAAATTCATAAAAAATCCTACAATGTGATTTTCTGGATTTCTTTTCTCATTTTGTCTGTCATAGTTGAAGTGTACCTATGATGAAAATTACAGGCCTCTCTCATCTTTTTAAGTGGGAGAACTTGCACAATTGGTGGCTGACTAAATACTTTTTTGCCCCACTGTATATGATGGCAGCAAAAGTAAATAATGAAACGTTCTCATCAATTATGTGCTTAAATGATAAGTGGATAACCTCAAGTGATCTAGAATGACAAAAGTAACAAGACAAGTTGTAAAAGACACGCTATAAACTTCAATAATTTAGCTACATTTGTACAGTGCCTTCGGAAAGTATTCAGACCCCTAGACTTTTTCCACTTTTTGTTATGTTACAGCCTTATTCTAAAATGGACTAAATAAATAAACATCTCTGTAATCTACACACAATACCCCATAATGACAAAGCAAGAACAGGTTTGTAGAAATTTTAGCAAATTTATAAAATAAAAAACAGAAATACCTTATTTACATAATTATTCAGATCCTTTGCTATGAGACTCGAAATTTGGCTCAAGTGCATCCTGTTTCCATTGATCATCCTTGAGATGTTTCTATAATTTGATTGGAGTCCACCTGTGGTAAATTCAATTGATTGGATATGATTTGGAAAGGCACACACCTGTCTATATAAGGTCCACAGTTGACAGTGCATGTCAGAGCAAAAACCAAGCCATGAGGTCGAAGGAATTGTCCGTAGAGCTCCGAGACAGGATTGTGTCGAGCCACAGATCTGGGGAAGGGTACCAAAAATGTCTGCAACATTGAAGGTCCCCAAGAACACAGTGGCCTCCATCATTCTTAAATGGAAGAAGTTTGGAACCACCAAGACTCTTCCTAGAGCTGGCCGCCCGGCCAAATTGAGCAATCGGGGGAGAAGGGCCTTGGTCAGGGAGGTGACCAAGAACCCGATGGTCACTCTGACAGAGCTCTAGAGTTCCTCTGTGGAGATGGGAGAACCTTCCAGAAGGACAACCATCTCTGCAGCACCACCAATCAGACATTTATGGTAGAGTGGCCAGACTGAATCCACTCCTCAGTAAAAGGCACAAAAGGCAAAAGGCACCTAAAGACACTCAGACCATGGGAAACAAGATTCTCTGGTCTGATGAAACCAAGATTGAACTCTTTGGCTTGAATGCCGAGCATCACCTCTGCAGGAAACCTGGCACCATCCCTACGGTGAAGCATGGGGGTGGCAGCATCAGAGCAGGTTCACCTTTCTACAGGAATATGACCCTAAGCACACAACCAAGACAACGCAGTAGTGGCTTCGGGACAAGTCTCTGAATGTCCTTGAGTAACCCAGCCAGAGTCCGGACTTGAACCCAATCGAACATCTCTGGAGAGACCTGAAAATAGCTGTGCATCAACCCGACAGAGCTTGAGATGATCTGCAGAGAAGAATGGGAGAAACTCCCCAAATACAGGTGTGCCAAGCTTGTAGCGTCATACCCAAGAAGACTCGATGCTGTAATCGCTGCCAAAGGTGCTTCAATAAAGTACTGAGTAAAGGGTCTGAATACTTATGTAAATGTGATATTTCAGTTTTTTATTTGTAATAAATTAGCAAAAATTCCTAGAACACTGTTTTTGCTTTGTCATTATGGGGTATTGTGTGTAGGGAAAAAAACAATTTAATCAATTTTAGAATAAGGCTGTAAAGTAACAATATTTGGAAAATGTCAAGGGGTATGAATACATTCCAAAGGCACTGTATATCCCTATCGAGAGGTGTGTCCATCCCACCTTGGAACTGGTCCACAATATATCCCTGCAAGTTGCAGTGCAATTGAATAAAATCGAAATAATCAAATAAATGGACAATAACCCTCCTCCTTCTCCTCCTCCCTCTTCTATTTCACTCTGCATTAATTATTTCCCAATGCTGGCTGAGACACAGGCCTGGCTGCCTCCCCTCAGGGAATAAAAAAATGAATTTCTGTTTACCACAGGAGAAATGTTTGCCACATGCCCAGACGTCTGTTTCTCATAATGTGGAGCACTATCTGGATCATTAAGCAGACTGAAAGAACAAAACTACAGCATCAATGTACATGTGATACTGTGGGGAAGTGCTGGTCTATTATCATAGTACTGCCTGTCAGAGTCAGACTGGGCCCAACAGTTGATCCTCCCCATTGGGGCTACTGATTTCCAGTGCTTCAAAGCATTCCTGGGTGTTGACTAGTGCTCCATGTCTGACCTATATTTAAATCTGCATTGATTTGTGAAAACGTATATGAATTGCAACGAGCTGCCAGTGAACCGAAGCAAAACATAACAGAAAAAGGGATTTTCTTGGATTTCCCTGGGAGGAATGGGGACGAATCTGATACTCGTGTGAGAAATCCAGAGGTATCAGAGTTGGCCTCTTTGGAGATGGAGAATAACAGGATATTAAAGCAAGCGCTTGCAGAGAAAGGCAATAAAGTCCTGCTTTTTACAGGATCAGGTCTGAATATCACTCTCTATTAGGCTCAAACAGGTCCTGAGAAGCCTGTTGAAAGGTGGCGATGGTATATCTGTGTTGTTTTAGGGTTACAGTACTGGGTGACTTCCTATTGACCTGGCTGGGCCTTGGAGAGTCAACTAAAGTCAGTTGAGCCTGCGGTTCCTCCTGCCACATCTCTCAGCCTGTAAAACCCAGTGACAGGCCTTTGAACTGGTTGGTCTGCTCAAACACCCTTCCATCCATCTAAGACTTAGCCCTGCTTTCATCATTACAGGGATCCTACAGTCATGGAAACAGGAACAACCTCAGACACATTCTTACAGACTTGACATCCTTGTGTATGACCATAAACAAAATATGCGTTTATTGTAAATGTTTTGCTGGATAAATCATGCTGCGGTTAAAGACAAAAGTTTTCAGAAATTTGTTCTGTTTTGTTGAGAATGAATCTTAAGCAGCAGTGGATATGGATCACTTGATGACAGACCATTTAAGATGAGTAAATGCTTCGACAGTAATACTGACTTTTTACTCTATGTTTTGCAGAGACCTGTGATGGTGTGAACTGCGGCCCAGGGAAGGTGTGTACGTTGAAGGCTGGACGTCCTCAGTGTGTGTGCTCTCCCGACTGCACTAACATCTCCAAAAAGCATGCTGTGTGTGGCAGCGATGGGAACTCCTATCGGGACGAGTGTGTCCTCCTGATGGCCCGCTGTAAGGGACACCCTGATCTGGAGGTCATGTACCAGGGAGAATGCAAAAGTGAGGACACGCCTGTACTTCAAGAGTTATCTTGCATGTCAGCAGTTTGGTTATTTCAAATACTAATTGTGCTACTGCAGCAATATTACACACATTCTTGGATTCAAATCAGTATTCCTTTGTAGCGATACTATATTACTAATACTCTATGTTCATGTTCTGTCCAGAGTCTTGCTCCAATGTGGTGTGCCCAGGTACCCACACCTGTGTGACAGATCAGACTAACAGTGCCCACTGTGTCATGTGCCGCACAACCCCCTGCCCAATACCGCTGAAGTCCGAGGTGCCTATCTGTGGCAACGACAACATCACCTATCCCAGCGCCTGCCACCTCCGCAGAGCCACCTGCTTCCTGGGGCGCTCCATAGGAGTGCGTCACTATGGCAACTGCTCTAGTAAATCCCCTTCACCATTCCTGATCTGTCAACACATAGCCTAAGTATAATCAATAAATTAATAAACAACCTAAATTGAATGGATTTTCTAACTTGAGATATTTTGGCATGTGTTGGATGTGTTTTGTCTTGTGTCCTCTCTCTCAGGTGTTCCAAGAAACACTCTGGCTTTGGAGGCCAGTGAGGAGAATTCACTCTAAAGGGACAGTTCTTGTGTGGTCCAACTGGTACTTCAGTCCACCTGGCACTAGACTTAGCTTAGTCCACCCGGTACGAAGATTTCCAAGAGATCACCTTCGATACGTGAACCAACATTGTCCCGATGTTCACTCACCAAGTTCTGATTTATGTTGACTACTTTTTTTACAATCACTTATCCCCTCCATCCCTACCCCCTGTACATAGAACAATGATACATTTGATGTGGGGGGACCCGTTGGAAGTAGCAGTTTGTTCTTCCAAAAGGAAACCAATACTGTATTTGTTGATGCATGCAATGTATGTTAAATAGGATGATTTGCTCATGAAACTGTGGAGAAATATGTAGGGGGCTTTAAGTATAGGAAAATATGTGTATATTGTAAATAAATACTGCTACTATTTATTGAAGAAGGTATCAAATCTGTTCTATTTATGTTTTGACCCTGTATACAAATCCATATATCAATAGGTCAGCTGTATTTATTGTATTTGGTTTTAAGGTACATATATTTGGTTTTAAGCTACATGTATTTGGTTTTAAGGTACATGTATTTGGTTTTAAGGTACATGTATTTGGTTTTAAGGTACATGTATTTGGTTTTAAGGTACATGTATTTGGTTTTAAGCTACATGTATTTGGTTTTAAGGTACATGTATTTGAATGGCCACTGGCATTCTTTTATTTTGGCAAGTTGTTTTTATTTTTGTGTATTTTTCATATCCCTAAATAAAGTGCTTTGTCCCCTTAAAAGCAGCATGACAAAAAAAACTCAATTTGTTTGGATACTGGGTGCCACATTTAGAGGATGACAATATATATTGTTTCAATTCAATCTAAGCAAAACGGGGTAACTGCTGTCTGTATTTCAGTGTTGTTTGGAGGTGATGAGAGACTTAGCCAAAACAAAAGTGCACAGTATGTCTCCTCTCACTTGGCTTGCACAGAGTACGAAACTGTTTACGCTGGAGCCCAATAAAATGTATAAGCCTCCCACTGATCACTCAAATTAACAGTTTAGTTCAGTGTGCAGCAATTTTATTAGACTGTTGGATCAACTCCAAGCCTTTACAATACCTCCACTGTTGAAGTCTTGGCTTTGTTTATTTTGTATGTTTGTGGGTAATATGAGTCCAATATAATTCCATTCGGGTTGTTGAATACACCGTAATATAGTGTAACTGCAAAATCTGACAAATGTTGTTAGCCTTATCAAATTGAAAACATCATAATGCCAAATGACATTAATTTACTCAAAGTTAACTCACCGGATCCCCAAGCTGTGCAGCCGAATCTATCTGTTCAACGTTTAAGTACCAGTGGCCATTTGAACCAAATGGGCAGATAGCTATTTGCAAATAGCTATTGGTTATTGTGATATGAATGAATAGTGCTGCACACCCATTTATTCTAGATGATTTAATAGATTTTTAATTAAAACAAATACTGTTTTTGAACAATTTACAGTAGTTTCTTGTAAATAGAACTCAATTTCATGTACCTGTGTTCCTACTGTGAAATTTGAATGACAAATGTATCTACTTATTTTTGTATTTTTGTACTGCCGTTTTATCTCAACATAAACTATAGTATTTGTCATGATGCCTCTTTCATTTCTGGTGGAACTTCGACAGTCATTAAATTCATGTTATACTAGTCAGAATAGTCTCTCTAGTCAAGTGCATAATTCCAGATAGGCTTTGTCCTACCCTCTGTTATTAATTCTCTATTATACAAAATATCACTTACAGTACAAACATACTGTATGCACAGTAATTGCCATTCTAGATTCTAGACTTTTGTCAGTCTAAAAATACACACAATAGTAAAGGCATTTATCAATGGAGTCATTTCAAGCCTCATGGGGCGGTCGTGACAAGCTTATATGCACATCGTCTATCCCTTACTGCCTAAAGAAGATCATGACCATGGTTATGAACCTTAGTGAACCGTCTACCTTAACTACCCACACAGAGGAGCAGCAGGTGGGCTAGAGTGATGGACGGCTTTTACTATGCTGCAACCTCTGTGCGTGCAATGGCCCTGGCAACTGACATCCCGACTGACAAGCCTCAGAGGAGGGGAGAGGAGACCAGTGAAGAGGGGCGGTGGAGCATTAAAGCAAGGGTACAGGCACCCCATCTCCTGTCCCTGAGGAGACCCCTCTGGAGGAGAGGAGGTGGGTGAGGTAAGCGACAGAGGGCCACTAACTGACTCACTTTCCTATATGAAATATTGTCTTTGTTTTCCCTGCTCTGACTGAGAACCACTCCTAGACTGACTGGGCCAGCATCTGGTCTGACTGGGCCAGCATCTGGCCTGAGTGGTTTAACTTTGCGATATGTTTATATTGTGATCCAAGCACCCTTTTAATACATTGGTAATGGAATTAAAGGTTTGCTCGAACAGGCAATAACAATGTTAGCGAAAAGTGGTTGTTTTTCTGATATGCATGCATCTTATTTCTGCTTTCTTATCCTACCATTTCTCTATTGTAAATGCTGTTCTTTTGTTTTCTGTTTTGTAATTAAATGCTACATTATCAGATGGCATAGAGGGAACCCATCCATTCCCTAGTTTATAGAGTTCTGGTACAAACTGTAATGGTCTGATGATCTCGTCAGACCTGACCTCAATGTGGTCCAATGGCATGTACTACTCTTTTTTTTATCTAAATGCTCCAATTCTTAGGAAGAAGGAGCTCTCATGCCAGCTCAGTTTTTCATATAGTGATAATCAGTATATAAAAGTACAGTATATGAAAGATAGTCCCTAAAATGTAATGAATTTCAAATAAAGTTTCATTATGGAGAATGCATGAGAAAAGTAAATGTGTAAGGCATGGTTCCCAGACCATTGTTGGGATATGAGTAACCCATGTAAAGCCTTTTCAATTGTCTTGTGACCCACCCAATAAACAAAACCAATGTTTAACCATTCTAGACTAAACTGTGACCCTACAGTAGTATAGAATACAACTTTATTGTAACTTGGTTAGAACTTAAATGTTTAATTCTGCCTTTCTCAACACCCCTAGATACAAACAAACACACACACACATTGAGAGGCACAGGGTCAGCAGCAGTACAGCACCCCCTGGATGGAGAACAATTGTGGGGGGTTGAGTGCCTTGCTCAAGGTCACAAAGGCAGGAAATGTTACATGGGATCAGAGACCAGCAGCCTTCCAAATGCCAGTTCATGTCCATTCCCATTTTTGTGTTGCCCAGCCCGGGGCTTGAACCATGGTCCGGCTTTCTAACCTCAAGTCTACTGCCATCCCCGGTCCCCCAGTAACAGCTTTAAAGGGATAGTTTGAGATTTTGGCAATGAAGCTCTTTATCGGTTACATGTGTACTTCTTCATAAACCAATGTGGGCCACCATAACAGCCATCCCTGTTTTGTAATATACATTCAGGAAGAACAACCTAATCCCCAACACAGTGTATTATTACAGCTAACGTCTTCTGAGTCACAACAGAAATGATGTTCCCCAATCCCAAAGTGGAGGTATAACTTCAGGATGCCCAGACCATATGAGGCATCTCAAAGCAATTGTAATTAGGTTTAGCGTGAGACCTCTGAGATTCGTAGCACACCATGATCAGAAGGTCCACAGTGGCATCTGTTTTCTACATGTAAGGGGGCAGTGTGAAGGCCATTAAGTATTCCCTTCACTTCCTGAATTGAAGGAGTCTGTAATCCTGCTGTAGATTGTGTCATGCACTGCCGTGGGTTTTACCAGAACACACTGATTTGTTGCTCTGAATCCAACAGATGCACACTACACAAACCTCTATGTCATGACTCATGAGCTCCAAGTAAGATGTTTAGACTTTCAAACAAACACTTGTAGCAACTCAAACACTCAAGTTTGAGAGATGTTGGGTCCATCTATTTTGATCAGAAAAAGTTCTCATTGCTCACTCTCCATGCCTCTTTTTGTCCATTTCTTGTCGTCTTGGTGCTGCAGTCGACTGACAACTTCCAGTAAGTTACAACCAACAGTTTGATCGGCGTAGACGTCCTGACGAAAACATGCTGGGGTGCTCCCAGAGACCACCCACTCTACACATCACACCTTGATTTAAACAGTCCCAACCCCACATCTGAAACTGATCAATGTGACTTCCTTCCAAATTATTTCCTTTCTATATAGGTCTCCAAAGTTTATAGATATTACATGCAAAAATCTCCTTTGAAAAACGATTTATGGATCTAAATAAATTTGCCTAATATAATTTATGTGGCCCAATACATTTAGAATATTACCTTTTTGCATTAGTAGCATAGCAGAGAGCTATTTTATATAATGAGGAGTATGCACATATCTTTGAGTCTGTTTGCAATTGACTTCAAGTACAGCAAGGGATGTATCCCTTTGATTCCATCAACAAGCCCATCTGTAAATAGCCCATCCAATCTACCTACCTCATCCCCATATTGTTTTTATTTACTTTTCTGCTCTTTTGCACACCAGTATTTCTACTTGCACATCATCATCTGCACATCTATCACTCCAGTGTTAATTTGCTAAAGAGTAATTACTTCGCTACTACAGCCTATATATTGCCTTACCTCCTCACACCATTTGCACACACTGTATATAGACTTTCTTTTTTCTATTGTGTTATTGACTGTACGCTTGTTTATTCCATGTGTAACTCTGTGTAGTTGTTTGCTTTGCTTTATCTTGGCCAATTTGCAGTTCTAAATGAAAACTTGTTCTCAACTAGCCTACCTGGTTAAATAAAGGTGAAATAAATAAAAAATATATATATAGATCACTGGCCCTTGAGATCTATCAATAAGTGGTCCACATAAACTTGTCATCCACAGTGCCAAAAAATAACATATTAGCAATTGAGGGCCATGCTTTCGATTTTGAGGGGAAAATCAGACAATCAAGACAAGAGAGCAAAAGATTTAGGAAGTTGCGCAAAAAAAAAATTGTGTCCAATTATGTAACTTGTTTTTTCCTGGGTGTGTCTACTGGGACAGCCTGACCCCTGGCTGTGTCTGTGTGTGGCTTGATTGAGTCAGTGAAGACGGTAGCTGGAGTGTGATATAGTGTGTGATATAATGTTAATACAGATTCTTAGCAATACATTACAGCTGCGACAGAAAACCATTTGTTTGGTCTAGGAATGGCATAGGATTACTGTTGACCTCTGCACCCTGTGATGACAAGGTCACTGATTGAACCGATGTGTGGGCACAGGTTGAATGGGTCATTGGGGGAAGTACAGTATGTTAACTGAATGTTTCCAGTCTTACCCAAAGTCAACTTACGTAACTGAGTAGATCTGTACATACCTGGCAAGATTGTTGCTCACACCATCAGCAACATCACTGCCCTACTTTCAGGTGGGCTAACTAAGACACATGCAGTAACTATTTTATAAGCAAGAAATGGCCAAAACGCCTGCCTATTTATCACCGAAAGTTGGTTGTATTTTTTGCATAACCTTATGACAAGTGAACATTCAGCATCCCAAATCAACATTTAGAAGATGCAAGTAAAAGATGCCAATTTATAACAACTTGATAGCTTAACAATAAGAACACTGATAGCAAAAGCAACTGCAGAGAATTCCCTTCTCATCACAAAGGAACAATATACCCCCAGTGATCTCCTGGAGCCATATGGGATCTATTTCCTCTGACTACTCAAAAATCCAAGATGGCGTAGCAGTCGGACGTCTGTTTTGTCTTGTCACGTCCCGTCCTATGTATATATTGTTTTCTTCGTATATATTTCGTATATATTTTTTATATTTTTAATCTCAATTTTCATCTTCGAACTGAACATATTCTCCTGCAACCCGCCTCACCCAATGTGGTACGGATCTGCAATTTCTAACACTTTAGAACCGGAATCCCCATCAGCAGCGAGCCAGCTAACTAGCTACTAGCTAGTAGTCAGTTAGCCACTGCTAGCGGTCATCACTGTTAACTTGGACATCAGCCAGCATCAGCCCGGTCAATTCCTGCCAGTCTGCACAGCACGATATCAACCCAGAGCATATCGGACTGCTTTTTCTATACCGCATCTCCGGATTTCTACCTCAAGCTCTGAACCTTTACACCGGATCATCGCAGCTAGCTAGCTGCTGTCCGAGTGGCTACTCCTGGCTAATGTCTCTATACCGAAGCAAGCACCAGTTAGCCTGGAGCTAGCCTTGAGCTAGGCCCATCTCCCAGCTAGCCGAAGAGGTCCTTCAACCAATTCTTGGGCTACAATACCTATTTTGCCAATTGGCCTAGACCCTTTTGCTGCCGACACGGATCCCCGCCGATCCATCTCTACTGGTCTGCCAACCGTCCGAGGGGGTTTCAACAGGCTCTTCCGTTGCAACGTCCCCCAAAGGCCCAACTGCTAGTCTGCTAGCCCCGGTCCGCTAGCTGTCTGAATCGTCGTGTCTCCAGCTTGCCTAGCTACTCACTGGACCCTATGATCACTCGGCTACACATGCCTCTCTCTAATATCCATATGCCTTGCCTATTGCGGTTTTGGTTAGTGATTATTGTCTTATTTTACTGTAGAGCCTCCTGCCCTGCTCAATATGCCTTAGCTAGCCCTTTTGTTCCACGCCCCACACATGCGGTGAACTCACCTGGCTTAAATGGTGCCTCTAGAGACAAAACCTCTCTCATCATCACTCAATGCCTAGGTTTACCTCCACTGTACTCACATCCTACAGTACCCTTGTCTGTACATTATGCCTTGAATCTATCCTTCCGCGCCCAGAAATCTTCTCCTTTTACTCTCTGTTCCGAACGCACTAGACGACCAGTTCTTATAGCCTTTAGCCGTACCCTTAACCTACTCCTCTTCTGTTCCTCTGGTGATGTAGAGGTTAACCCAGGCCCTGTAGCCCCCAGCACCACTGCCAATCTCCTGGCACAATCATTTGTTGACTTCTGTAACCGTGAATGCCTTGGTTTCATGCATGTAAACATTAGAAGCCTCCTCCCTAAGTTTGTTTTGTTCACTGCTTTAGCACACCCCGCCAATTTGGATGTCCTAGCCGTGTCTGAATCCTGGCTTAGGAAGGCCACCAACCCTCAAATTTCCATCCCAACTACAACATTTTCCGACAAGATAGAACTGCCAAAGGGGGTGGAGCTGCAATCTAAGAGTTCTGTCATGCTATCCAGGTCTGTGCCCAAACAATTCGAAATTCTACTTTTAAAAATCTACCTTTCCAGAAACAAGTCTCTCACCGTTGCCGCTTGTTATAGACCCCCTTCAGCCCCCAGCTGTGCCCTGGACACAATAAGTGAATTGATTGCCCCCCATCTATCTTCAGAGTTCGTACTGTTAGGTGACCTAAATTGGGACATGCTTAACACCCTGGCCGTCCTACAATCTAAACTAGATGCCCTCAATCTCACACAAATGATCAAGGAACCTACCAGGTACAACCCTAAATCCGTAACCATGGGCACCCTCTTAGATATCATCCTAACCAACTTGGCATCTAAATACACCTCTGCTGTCTTCAACCAGGATCTCAGCGATCACTGCCTCATTGCCTGCGTGCATAATGGGTCTGCGGTCAAACGACCACCCCTCATCACTGTCAAGCGCTCCCTAAAACACTTCAGCGAGCAGGCCTTTCTAATCGACCTGGCCCGGGTATCCTGGAAGGATATTGACCTCATCCTGTCAGTAGAGGATGCCTGGTTGCTCTTTAAAAGTGCTTTCCTCACAATCTTAAATAAGCATGCCCCATTCAAAAAATGTTGAACTAAGAACAGATATAGCCCTTGGTTCACCCCAGACTTGACTGCCCTTGACCAGCACAAAAACATCCTGTGGCACTCTGCATTAGCATCAAATAGCCCCCGCGATATGCAAAGTTTCAGGGAAGTCAGGAATGAATATACTCAGTCAGTTAGGAAAGCTAAGGCTAGCTTTATCAAACAGAAATTTGCATCCTGTAGCACTAATCCCAAAACGTTTTGGGACATTGTAAAGTCCATGGAGAATAAGAGCACCTCTTCCCAGCTGCACATTGCATTGAGGATAGGAAACACTGTCACCACCGATAAATCTACGATAATCGGTGGTGACAGATCGATAATTTCAATAAGCAATTTTAAACGGCTGGCCAGGCTTTCCACCTGGCTACCCCTACCCCGGCCAACATCTCAGCCTCACCTGCAGCAACTTGCCCAAGCCCTCCCCGCTTCTCCTTGACCCAAATCCAGACAGCTGATGTTCTGAAAGAGCTGCAAAATCTGGATCCCTACAAATCAGCTGGGCAAGACTATCTGGACCCTCTCTTTCTAAAATGATCTGCCGAAATTGTTTCAACCCCTACTACGAGCCTATTCAACCTCTCTTTCGTATCGTCTGAGATCCCCAAAGATTGGAAAGCTGGCGTGGTCATCCCCCTCTTCAAAGGGGGAGACACTCTAGACCCAAACTGTTATAGACCTATATCCTTCCTGCCCTGCCTTTCTAAAATCTTCGAAAGCCAAGATAACAAACAGATCACCGTCCATTTCGAATCCCACCGTACCTTCTCCACTATGCAATCTGGTTTCCGAGCTGGTCATGGGTGCACCTCAGCCACGCTTAAGGTCCTAAACGATATCATAACCGCCATTGATAAAAGACAGTACTGTGCAGCCATCTTCATTGACCTGGCCAAGGCTTTCGACTGTGTCAATCACTGCATTCTTATCGGCAGACTCAATAGCCTTTGCTTCTCAAATGACTGCCTCGCCTGGTTCACCAACTACTTCTCAGATAGAGTTCAGTGTGTCAAATCGGAGGGCCTGTTGTCCGGACCTCTGGCAGTCTCTATGGGGGGTGCCACAGGGTTGAAATTCTCAGGCCGACTTCCTTCTCTGTATATACCAAAGATGTCGCTCTTGCTGCTGGTGATTCTCTGATCCACCTCTACGCAGACAACACCATTCTGTATACATCTGGCCCTTCTTTGGACACTGTGCTAACAAACCTCAAAATGAGCTTCAATGCCTTACAACACTCCTTCCGTGGCCTCCAATTGCTTTTAAATGCTAGTAAAACTAAATGCATGCTCTTCAACCGATGGCTGCCCGCACCCTCCTGCCCGACTAGCATCACTACTCTGGACAGTTCTGACTTAGAATATGTGGACAACTACAAATACCTAGGTGTCTGGTTAGACTGTAAACTCTCCTTCCAGACCCACATTAAGCTTCTCCAATCCAAAATGAAATCTAGAATCAGCTTCCTATTTCGCAACAAAGCCTCCTTCACTCATGCTGCCAAACATACCCTCAGAAACGGACTATCCTACCGATCCTTGACTTCGGCGATGACATCTACTCAGCAAACTGGATGTAGTCTATCACAGTGCCATCCATTTTGTCACCAAAGCCCCATATACTACCCACCACTGCAACCTGTTTGCTCTCGTTGGCTGGTGAAATAAAATAAAATAAATCAAATTACACACATCTCAGCAACAGACGTATGGTGAGGGAGTTCTAGACTAGAGGACTGCCTGCCTGCCTCTGCCCTGGCTCAGCGGGGCAGAGGTGTGTCGACAACAACAGTCTGACACACTGGCCCCACTCTCTATCTATATTGTTGTTGCTTGTTTTCTCCTCTGCAAAAACATCAAAATTAAAGACAGATTTTTTTAGTTATCTTAGATTAATTCTGACTATTTTGATAAAGTACAGTATATACTGGCTACCAAACTTGACAAAATCCATTTGACACATCTGCTGCGTCTAATAACTTCCAGCAGACGATAGGGATCTGAGTCTGTCTGCCATGGCCCTCCACCACCCTTCCTCACCATGGTGACCTGATTCTGGGATAAGGGACGGAGGCACACTTTGTGTTCACGCTCATGTCTGAGACATTTAATAATGTGAAGCAATGGGTCATAAATTCACTACCAAACTATCATTATATCAAGATCTCTTGGGTATTGCAAGAGCATAGAGAGAGTGACTAAGAAGCCTTCACTATGACAGAGGAGATTGGATTGTTGCTGCTAATTGTGCACACATGTTATTGCCGACTACACTGGCATCTATATTTCCGTGGCTTCGTAGTGATGTAATTGGCAAAGCTAATGGACTATTGCAGTGCGGCCAGTATCTATGACACATAGCCTAGTCACACAATCACAAATGGAAAAACACTGTGGATGAGCTGACCAAAGAGAAGATCTCAAGACCTGGAATTGATTTGGCAGACAATCCACATGGCCTAATGTGTGTTTAATTTATGTGTTGAAAAGTTTTATGTTTGTCTTGACTTCTTGGGCAGACATTTTTTCCATTACTACTGAAATCTTTACAACTCTGGCACTCACTTCTGGAATTTTACAGTGTGATGCTCAGCTCTTATGATGCATGGCTACAGCCAGTGTGTGTAGGAGAGGGACCTCGTTAAGTGGGAGCAAAAATAAGTGACGCATGATTAAGAGGCCCAGGAAGTTTGTTATTGCTGTGTGTCTGAGTACTCGGGGGCCGAGCGGAACTGTGCAGACCATTCCCTGCTGGAGTGTCTGGAACAACTCTATGGGGTGACAGCTGTCCTACCAGCATGCCCGGGACAATGCCTGTCTAGTGCCTATACACACGTTTACACACAAGGCATGTTATGTTCTATTCTTATGACTGCATCATCAGGAGTGGGACATGCTGGTCCTAAAGGACCCTTCTGTCTGCCGATTGTAGTTTGTACTTACACAGATAACTTGCATAGAAACACACATTCAGTACTATATACATTTACAGTGTTTATTCATCCCATTTACTCTAGGTATACACACATTTTGAGCAATTCATTAATACTGTATTTCATATTGAACTGCTGCCTGTCACCATATCTTACTTCTACATGACTGAGGGATAGCCTCAAATACTCAAATACAGTTTTATTTTCAACACTTATTAATTCAATATCTTAACCCCAGATTACTACGGTGACATGAGTGGCATGATCAGAGAGCTTGCTCAGTCTTGCATGGTTATTTCCAACAGCTCCCATGACCTGTCTCTGACCCTGGTCTGCTCAGGCTGCTCATAGTCACTCCCCAGATTTGAGTGCAACAGTAAACATTGTACTGCAGCGGTGACCAGAGCAATCATTCACATAGGGTGGCACGTGCCCCTCATATTTGTGCAGTTTATTATTATTTTGTTTGGTTCTCTGTAATACTATTAGCCAGCTAGCAATTTTATGAAGTTGGCTTAGCTAGCCCAAGTAGGTTCCCAATCTCCCAACCTCATAACAAGCTATCAAGAAGCCACTTCAGGCTATCAAGTTAGAGTAGCTAGCTTGTCTAACTATCTTAGCTGGTTTGCCGGCTGCCAAGGTTGATAGACTTTAGAAAAGCAAGCAATTACTAAATGTACTGAATAAGACTCTAAATGTACTGAATAAGACTCACATTACTTTCAATCGTTTATCCAGATTTGAGCAGAGAAGTATATTTAGTTTCTTTATAAAAAATAACCACTAGTTAGGAGAAATACAACTCAAGAGGTATGCTTAGATATTCAGAAAAATAAACATATTTTTGACATAGAATTAAGCATAATGATCATGGCTCCAAATTGCAGGAAAAAGCTGTTTCAGTTGTTTGAAAAATGCTAAATTATCAGACTTAAGGACTGGGGTCCTAGCCCCCGTCCGGACTACCCTCCAGCCATACTCACATACTTGTGCCCCCTCAGATCTTTGGGGTGCATGCCACCCCGGGCGGTGACGCACTTGGGAGCAGGGAGACAATAGCTTACCTCAGCAACACAGACATAGCAAGCTCAGTGCTATCAGACCTCTCTAATCACAGCCCATGGGACAGCAGTGCCCTTTCAGCTAACACAGTGATCAGACACAACACAGGCTACAGAACAGGAGCTTTGGAATGACTGACTGCGTTACTATGTGTCTCCTATGGGAATAACATTCCCCCATCCACTCCACTGGGCACAAACTGGTTGAATCAACGTTGTTTCAACATAATTTGTCAACGTATTGTTACGTGGAATCTACGTGGAAAATACATTGATTTGAGGGTGAAATTTCAACCATAGGATTATGTTGTCAGGGTAACCAATTTTCAACAAAGACAAACCTTGTATAAATTATATTTAATTTTTCCTTATAAACAACGTCAGATTTTTTACGTTATATCCATTATCAGAAAAAATATATAGGCTGGACAGCACCTCCTACTGGAGTGCTAATCTATCAACAGCTATCGCTTTGGTCTCCCATCCAGGGTTTTAACCAAGCCCAGCCCGTCCTAGCTTTTATTTATTTTTTATTTAACCTTTATTTATACAGTTTTTTCTCATTGAGATAACATCTCTTTTCCAAGAGAGACCTGGTCCAATAGCAGCAGGGGGAACAACATTTCAGACAAAACAACTTACATACACTAACACAACATTAAACAAAACTATAAACACACATACAGTACAACAATTACATATTACGTTAAAAAACACGAAAGTCTTGACTAAAAAACAGCTGTCCTAAAGACAATTACACTCTTCTATGATATATGCATCTATCAAGTGTTTAAACTCCACCAACGAAACTACTCCTAAATGTTCAGGAGAGAATTCCAGGACCACGGCGCTGAGTAACTAAAACTATTTAGACCGTGACCTGTTCTAATTTTTGGTACTGTTAGAAGCAAATGAGAATGGGACCGTCATTTATATTTATTTACCGACCTGTTTAAAAAAGAACAGAGATAAAATCGCATTTTACCCAATATGGCCTTATAAATCAGTGTATACCAGTGTTTAAGCCTACACAGGGTCAATGATGACCAGCCAACAGCGCTGTCGAGATCACAATGATATGTTAGACGTTTTTTTATTTGTAATGAACCTGAGGGCTGCATGATACACTGAATCAAGTGCTCTCAGGGTAGTGGCTGAGGCCTGAATATATACTGTATAACATCACTAAAATCTAAAACCGCCAGTAATGTACATCGTACCAGCTCCTTCCTGGCCTCCAAAGAAAAATAAGCCTTACCCCGGTAATAAAAACCTATTCTCAGCTCAGTTTATCATCAGTGATACTTGTCACTGACTACTACCAATGTGCTATCGTGAAAATTATTATTGAGAAAGATTCACTGTTGCTATCAAAGTCATTCCAACGAGATGTGTTTAAGAGAGCAATTGAAATGTAATCAATGTAGTCATATATCATCAATTATACTATTTAGGCCTATATAACAACATGTGCGAAGTCATAAATAGCTATTGTTTTAAATCAACTAAAAATAGACAATACATGTAGGCCTATGGTTTTAAGCTTTGGTTGATTTCAAATTGTATCTTCAAGTTAATAATTAATGTTGGATTCAGATCTCCAGTTCAACCAAAAGTTAAAGTTAAAGAAAAGGACTAAATCAAATCAAACATGATTTAGTCTGATGACGTAGATTTTTGGTTGAGATGGAGACGTGATTCCAACATATCAATTATTAAACTGGAATTAAAGCCAGACTAAATCAGTGACACAGAAGATACAGTTGAAGTCGGAAGTTTACATACACCTTAGCCAAATACATTTAAACTCAGTTTTTCACAATTCCTGACATTTAATCCGAATACAAATTGCCTGTCTTAGGTCAGTTAGGATCACCACTTTATTTTAAGAATAAGAAATGTCTGTCACGGCCGTCAAAAGAAGTGGACCAAGGTGCAGCGTGGTTATCGTACATATTCCTTTTTATTTGAATGTCGCCAACAAAACAATAAACAATACAAAACAACCGTGAAGCTTAACAGGGCTATGAAGCCTCTAACAAAGTGAATTACCCACAATCACAGGTGGGAAAAAGGGCTGCCTCAGTATGATTCCCAATCAGAGACAACGATAGACAGCTGTCCCTGATTGAGAACCATACCCGGCCAAAACATAGAAACACAAAATCATAGAAGTAAAGGACATAGAATGCCCACCCAAATTACACCCTGACCAAACCAAAAAGAGACATAAAAAAGTCTCTCTAAGGTCAGGGCGTGACAATGTCAGAATGATAGTGGACAGAATGATTTATTTCAGCTTTTATTTCTTTCATCATATTCCCAGTGGGTCAGAAGTTTACATACACTCAATTAGTATTTGGTAGCATTGCCTTTAAATTGTTTAACTTGGGCCAAACGTTTTCGGGCAGCCTACCACAAACTTCCCACAATAAGTTGGGTGAATTTTGGCCTATTTCTCCTGACAGAGCTGGTGTAACTGAGTCAGGTTTGTAGGCCTCCTTGCTCGCACATACTTTTTCAGTTCTGCCCACACATTTTTTATAGGATTGAGGTCAGGGCTTTGTGATGGCCACTCCAATACCTTGACTTTGTTGTCCTTAAGCCATTTTGCCACAACTTTGGAAGTATGCTTGGGGTCATCGTCCATTTGGAAGACCCATTTGTGACCAAGCTTTAACTTCCTGACTGATGTCTTGAGATGTTGCTTCAATATATCTACATAATTTTCCTCCCTCTTGATGCCATCTATTTTGTGAAGTGCACCAGTCCCTGCACCAGTCCCTTCTTCGGCTTGCAAGCCTCCACCTTTTTCCTCCAAACATAATGATGGTCATTATGGCCAAACAGTTCTCTTTTTGTTTCATCAGACCAGAGGACATTTCTCTAAAAAGTACGATCTTTATCCCATGTGCAGTTGCAAACCGTAGTCTGGCTTTTTAATGGCGATTTTGGAGCAGTGGCTTCTTCCTTGCTGAGCGACCTTTCAGGTTATGTCGATATAGGAGTTGTTTTACTGTGGATATAGATACTTTTGTACCTGTTTCCTCAAGCATCTTCACAAGGTCCTTTGCTGTTGTCCTGGGATTGATTTGCACTTTTCGCACCACAGTACGTTCATCTCTAGGAGACAGAACGTGTCTTCTTCTTGAGCAGTATGACAGATGCGTGGTCCCATGGTGTTTATACTTGTGTACTATTGTTTGTACAGATGAACGTGGTACCTTCAGGCATTTGTAAATTGCTCCCAAGGATGAACCAGACTTGTGGAGGTCTACAATTCTTTTCTGAGGTCTTGGCTGATTTCTTTTGATTTTCCCATGATGTCAAGCAAAGAGGCACTGAGTTTGAAGGTATACCTTGAAATACATCCACAGGTGCACCCCCAATTGACTCAAATGATGTAAATTAGCCCATCAGAAGCTTCTAAAGCCATGACATTATTTTCTGGAATTTTCCAAGCTGTTTATAGGCACAGTCAACTTAGTGTATGTAAACTTCTGACCCACTGGAATTGTGATGCAGTGAATTCTAAGTGAAATAATCTGTAAACAATTGTTGGAAAAATGACTTGTGTCATGCACAAAGTAGATGTCCTAACTGACTTGCCAAAACTATAGTTTGTTAACAAGAAATTTGTGGAGTGGTTGAAAAACTAGTTTTTATTTATTTTATTTTTATTTTATTTCACCTTTATTTAACCAGGTAGGCAAGTTGAGAACACATTCTCATTTACAATTGCGACCTGGCCAAGATAAAGCAAGCAGTTCGACACATACAACAACACAGAGTTACACATGGAGTAAAACCAACATACAGTCAATAATACAGTAGAAGAATAAGTCTATATACAATGTGAGCAAGTGAGGTGAGATAAGGGAGGTGAAGGGGAAAAAAAGGCCATGGTGGCGAAGTAAATACAATATAGCAAGTAAAACACTGGAATGGTTGATTTGCAGTGGAAGAATGTGTAAAGTAGAGATAGAAATAATGGGGTGCAAAGGAGCAAAAATAAATAAATAAATAAATACAGTAGGGAAAGAGGTAGTTGTTAGGGCTAAATTATAGATGGGCTATGTACAGGTGCAGTAATCTATGAGCTGCTCTGACAGCTGGTTGTTAAAGCTAGTGGGGGAGATAAGTGTTTCCAGTTTCAGAGATTTTTGTAGTTCGTTCCTGTCATTGGCAGCAGAGAACTGGAAGGAAAGGCGGCCAAATGAAGAGTTGGTTTTGGGGGTGACCAGAGAGTTATACCTGCTGGAGCGCGTGCTACAGGTGGGTGCTGCTATGGTGACCAGCGAGCTGAGATAAGGGGGGACTTTACCTAGCAGGGTCTTGTAGATGACCTGGAGCCAGTGGGTTTGGCGACGAGTATGAAGCGAGGGCCAGCCAACGAGAGTGTACAGGTCGCAGTGGTGGGTAGTATATGGGGCTTTGGTGACAAAACGGATGGCACTGTGATAGACTGCATCCAATTTATTGAGTAGGGTATTGGAGGCTATTTTGTAAATGACATCGCCGAAGTCGAGGATTGGTAGGATGGTCAGTTTTACAAGGGTATGTTTGGCAGTATGAGTGAAGGATGCTTTGTTGCGGAATAGGAAGCCAATTCTAGATTTAACTTTGGATTGGAGATGTTTGATGTGAGTCTGGAAGGAGAGTTTAACCAGACACCTAGGTATTTGTAGTTGTCCACATATTCTAAGTCAGAGCCATCCAGAGTAGTGATGTTGGACAGGCGGGCAGGTGCAGGCAGCGATCGGTTGAAGAGCATGCATTTAGTTTTACTTGTATTTAAGAGCAATTGGAGGCCATGGAAGGAGAGTTGTATGGCATTGAAGCTCGCCTGGAGGGTAGTTAACACAGTGTTCAAAGAAGGGCCAGAAGTATACAGAATGGTGTCGTCTGCGTAGAGGTGGATCAGAGACTCACCAGCAGTAAGAGCGACATCATTGATGTATACAGAGAAGAGAGTCAGTCCAAGAATTTAACCCTGTGGCACCCCCATAGAGACTGCCAGGGGCCCGGACAACAGACCCTTCGATTTGACACACTGAACTCTATCAGAGAAGTAGTTGGTGAACCAGGCGAGGCAATCATTTGAGAAACCAAGGCTGTCGAGTCTGCCGATGAGGATGTGGTGATTGACAGTCGAAAGCCTTGGCCAGGTCAATGAATACGGCTGCACAGTATTGTTTCTTATCGATGGCGGTTAAGATATCGTTTAGGACCTTGAGCGTCGCTGAGGTGCACCCATGACCAGCTCTGAAACCAGATTGCATAGCGGAGAAAGTATGGTGGGATTCGAAATGGTCGGTAATCTGTTTGTTGACTTGGCTTTCGAAGACCTTAGAAAGGCAGGGTAGGATAGATATAGGTCTGTAGCAGTTTGGGTCAAGAGTGTCCCCCCCTTTGAAGACGGGGATGACCACAGCTGCTTTCCAATCTTTGGGAATCTCAGACGACACGAAAGAGAGGTTGAACAGGCTAGTAATAGGGGTGGCAACAATTTCAGCAGATCATTTTAGAAAGAAGGGGTCCAGATTATCTAGCCCGGCTGATTTGTAGGGGTCCAGATTTTGCAGCTCTTTCAGAACATCAGCTGACTCGATTTGGGAGAAGAAGAAATGGGGAAGGTTTGGGCGAGTAGCTGTGGGGGGTGCAGTGCTGTTGACCGGGGTAGGGGTAGCCAGGTGGAAAGCATGGCCAGCCGTAGAAAAATGCTTATTGAAATTCTCAACTATAGTGGATTTGTCGGTGGTGACAGTGTTTCCTATCTTCAGTGCAGTGGGCAGCTGGGAGTAGATGTTCTTATTCTCCATGGACTTTACAGTGTCCCAGAACTTTTTTGAGTTTGTGTTGCAGGAAGCAAATTTCTGCTTGAAAAAGCTAGCCTTGGCTTTTCTAACTGCCTGTGTATATTGGTTTCTAGCTTCCCTGAAAAGTTGCATATCACGGGGGCTGTTCGATGCTAATGCAGAACGCCATAGGATGTTTTTGTGTTGGTTAAGGGCAGTCAGGTCTGGAGAGAACCAAGGGCTATATCTCTTCCTGGTTCTAATTTCTTGAATGGGGCATGCTTATTTAAGATGGTGAGGAAGGCATTTAAAAAAAATAACCAGGCATCCTCTACTAACGGGATGAGATCAATATCCTTCCAGGATACCCCGGCCAGGTCGATTAGAAAGGCCTGCTCGCTGAAGTGTTTCAGGGAGCGTTTGACAGTGATGAGTGGAGGTCGTTTGACCGCTGATCCATTACGGATGCAGGCAATGAGGCAGTGATCGCTGAGATCTTGGTTGAAAACAGCAGAGGTGTATTTAGAGGGCAGGTTGGTGAGGATGATATCTATGAGGGTGCCCGTGTTTACGGCTTTGGGGTGGTACCTGGTAGGTTCATTGATAATTTGTGTGAGATTGAGGGCATCAAGCTTAGATTGTAGGATGGCTGGGGTTTAAGCATGTTCCAGTTTAGGTCGCCTAGCAGCACGAGCTCTGAAGACAGATGGGGGGCAATCAGTTCACATATGGTGTCCAGAGCACAGCTGGGGGCAGAGGGTGGTCTATTGCAGGCAGCAACGGTGAGAGACTTGTTTTTAGAGAGGTAGATTTTTAAAAGTAGAAGTTCAAATTGTTTGGGAACAGACCTGGATAGTAGGACAGAACTCTGCAGGCTATCTTTGCAGTAGATTGCAACACCGCCCCCTTTGGCCGTTCTATCTTGTCTGAAAACGTTGTAGTTAGTGATGAAAATGTCAGATTTTTTGGTGGTCTTCCTAAGCCAGGATTCATACACGGCTAAAACATCCGGGTTGGCAGAGTGTGCTAAAGCAGTGAATAAAACAAACTTAGGGAGGAGGCTTCTAATGTTAACATGCATGAAACCAAGGCTATTACGGTTACAGAAGTCATCAAACGAGAGCGCCTGGGGAATAGGATTGGAGCTAGGCACTGCAGGGCCTGGATTCACCTCTACATCACCAGAGGAACAGAGGAGGAGTAGGATAAGGGTACGGCTAAAAGCTATGAGAATTGGTCGTCTAGAACGTCTAGAACAGAGAGTAAAAGGACGTTTCTGGGGGCGATAAAATAGCTTCAAGGAATAATGTACAGACAAAGGTATGGTAGGATGTGAAAACAGTGGAGGGAAACCTAGGTATTGAATGATGATGAGAGAGATATTGTCTCTAGAAACATCATTTAAACCAGGTGATGTCATCGCATATGTGGGTGGTGGAACTGAAAGGTTGGATAATATAACTACCCCCCTCCTTCTTTCAATTTCCGCCTGAAGACATACCCAAATCTAACTGCCTCTAGCTCAGGCCCAGGAGCAAGGATATGCATATTCTTGGTACCATTTGAAAGAAAACACTCTGAAGTTTGTGTAAATGTGAATTGAATGTAGGAGAATATAACACAATAGATCTGGTTTAGATAATACAATGAAAAAACCATAATTTTTTTATTTTTAATTGTTGTATCATCATCTTTAAAATGAACAAGATAAAACAAACATTCAGATATGAATATGGGGACAATTTCAGTGAAAAACATAAGAAGGCAACAGTACCTGTGCAAAGTTTCAGAATGATAACTTCCAAAATGAGTGTGCTACATGACATTTATCATGAAGTCACCCAGGTGTCCCACACAAGTAGCCCAAATGTACCCAAGTGGCCAAATTGGTGAAGGTATACATTTTGAAACAAATAACTATATACAAAATACCAAAATGGGATTCTAACACACACCCCCAAAAAATGGAGGGAAAAAAAATAAAAAACAAAAAAGGGAAAAAATATAAAGAAAAAAATTATATACATTTACAAAATAACATGGGTAACTATTTACACACTTTCAATATTTGGAAGACCCTCAGTCCTCTATCAAATCAAATCTATTTATATAGCCCTCAAATATGAACAGTTTACCTCTAGATGGCCCGGGAGGTGTGGAGCCAGAGACAGCAGGGGTCCAGCTGGATGAACCAGCTTCAGAGGGGGATGGACACACTTTGGGGACGGACACGTTGGCGGCAGACACACGCATCTCGACCATGCTCCCTCTAATCCATAATATGTAGACTGAGTTGAGGAAGCATGCGCTGGAGGAAGTATAGCCAATGTGTACTTTACACATTTCATTACATTTTTATATATTGCAAATAAAATGTAAAAACAATCACAAATAATATTTTATATTATTAATTTCAAACAACGGCATTAGCATGAGAAGAACTTACCAGTCCAAAACAATGTCCTCTCCGTTCAAAAAATATGCTTCCATTTGAGTCATGGTCGCTAACTGAGTCGTCTTCCAAAAGCATATGTTTCACTTTCACGATCAATTTCCTCTATAATTTTGTCTACATTCGTATATCTAGTCTTAGATTTAGCTTTCCCTGACTTAATCGCCATGATGTTCGATTTATAAACATCTGAAAATGCTTGTTACCGAAACAGTGCTGTGCGTAATGAGTTTGGTTCCTTCCAGTATGATTCTTCAATGGCGAATTACGATCTTTACGCCAGAGTTTACAACATGGGTTGGTCTTCCAAAACACAAACATTACATATTGCCGTTTACCTCTGCTCATTGGCTATCTACCCAGCTAGATTTCAAGACGATCAGTGGTCATTAGGTTAAAATACAGTCAATCAACGAAACAGTGGTCATATAATTGGTGCACAATGAGGTCGTTACTTGTTGTCTTCCAATCGTTTTTTTCCCGGGTCAATACGTCCCGCGAAATGACCCATCAAGTTTGGTTGTGTTACAAACAAACAGTTGATTGCAAGGAAACCAAACATGACTGGCTAGCTTCTGGGTAGCTTCAGGTTAGCTTCTGGCTAGCTTCAGGTTAGCTTCTGGCTAGCTTCTGGTTAGCTTCTGGCTAGCTTCTGGCTAGCTTCTATTGTGGATTTTCAAATTTGAGGTAAATATTTTATTTTTTTGTAATTGGTGAGGCGGGTTGCAGGAAAGCGTTTTGAAGTAGAGTTTTTGGAAAAGAAAATATATAAAAGATATGCGAAGAAAGGTGTAAATATATATACAGTGCTCAAAAAAATAAAGGGAACACTTAAACAACACAATGTAACTCCAAGTCAATCACACTTCTGTGAAATCAAACTGTCCACATAGGAAGCAACACTGATTGACAATAAATTTCACATGCTGTTGTGCAAATGGAATAGACAAAAGGTGGAAATTATAGGCAATTAGCAATACACCACCAATAAAGGAGTGGTTCTGCAGGTGGTGACCACAGACCACTTCTCAGTTCCTATGCTTCCTGACTGATGTTTTGGTCACTTTTGAATGCTGGCGGTGCTTTCACTCTAGTGGTAGCATGAGACAGAGTCTACAACCCACACAAGTGGCTCAGGTAGTGCAGCTCATCCAGGATGGCACATCAATGCGAGCTGTGGCAAGAAGGTTTGCTGTGTCTGTCAGCGTAGTGTCCAGAGCATGGAGGTGCTACCAGGAGACAGGCCAGTACATCAGGAGACGTGGAGGAGGCCGTAGGAGGGCAACAACCCAGCAGCAGGACCGCTACCTCCGCCTTTGTGCAAGGAGGAGCAGGTGGAGCACTGCCAGAGCCCTGCAAAATGACCTCCAGCAGGCCACAAATGTGCATGTGTTTGCTCAAACGGTCAGAAACAGACTCCATGAGGGTGGTATGAGGGCCCGACGTCCACAGGTGGGGGTTGTGCTTACAGCCCAACACCGTGCAGGACGTTTGGCATTTGCCAGAGAACACCAAGATTGGCAAATTCGCCACTGGCGCCCTGTGCTCTTCACAGATGAAAGCAGGTTCACACGCACATGTGACAGATGTGACAGAGTCTGGAGACGCCGTGGAGAACGTTCTGCTGCCTGCAACATCCTCCAGCATGACCGGTTTGGCGGTGGGTCAGTCATGGTGTGGGGTGGCATTTCTTTGGGGGGCCGCACAGCCCTCCATGTGCTCGCAAGAGGTAGCCTGACTGCCATTAGGTACCGAGATGAGATCCTCAGACCCCTTGTGAGACCATATGCTGGTGCGGTTGGCCCTGGGTTCCTCCTAATGCAAGACAATGCTAGACCTTATGTGGCTGGAGTGTGTCAGCAGTTCCTGCAAGAGGAAGGCATTGATGCTATGGACTGGCCCGCCAGTTCCCCAGACCTGAATCCAATTGAGCACATCTGGGACATCATGTCTCGCTCCATCCACCAACGCCACGTTGCACCACAGACTGTCCAGGCGTTGTAGTCCAGGCGCCACCTCATCAGGAGCATGCCCAGGCGTTGTAGGGAGGTCATACAGGCACGTGGAGGCCACACACACACTACTGAGCCTCATTTTGACTTGTTTTAAGGACATTACATCAAAGCTGGATCAGCCTGTAGTGTGGTTTTCCACTTTAATTTTGAGTGTGACTCCAAATCCAGACCTCCATGGGTTGATAAATGTGATTTCCATTGATAATTTTTGTGTGATTTTGTTGTCAGCACATTCAACTATGTAAAGAAAAAAGTATTTAATAAGAATATTTCATTCATTCAGATCTAGGATGTGTTATTTTAGTGTTCCCTTAATTTTTTTGAGCAGTGTATATACGGGACACGACAAGACGAGGACAAAAGGACGTCTGACTGCTATGCCATCTTGGAAGATCTAATGAGTTAATGACTTCAGCCTAAGTGTATGTAAACTTCCGACTTCAACTGTACATCTCGTTCAAATGTTGATATTTGGTTGTGTTGACAAGCAAACACAATTTAATATCACTTTTGCAATACAGTAAAAATAGCCTATTAACTTGTCGACAATTTACAAATAATATGTTGGATTCACATCTCCAATTAAACCAAAAATACAAGTTAAAGAATAGGATTAAGCTGGTGGCTCAGATGGAACTATCCAACCATTAGATACAGTGCCTTCAGAAAGTATTCACATCCCCTCACTAGCCTACACACAATACCCCATCATGTCAAAGTGGACTTATGTTTGACATTTTCTTACTAATTAATACAAAATTAAAAGCTGAAATTCAACCCCTTTGTCATGGCAAGCCTAAATAAGTTCAGGAGTAAAACTTTGCTTAACAAAGCACTTCATAAGTTGCATGGACTATAATAGACAATAGTGCTTAACAGGATTTTGAATGACTACGTTATCTCTGTACTCCACAAGTACAATTATCTGTAAGGTACCTTAGTCGAGCAGTGAATTTCAAATACAGATTCCACAAAGACCAGGGAGGTGTTCCAATGCCTCGCAAAGTAGGGCACCTATTGGTAGATGGGTAAAAAATAAAAGAAGCAGACATTGAATATCCCTTTGAGCATGGTGAAGTTATTAATTACACTTTAGATGGTGTATCAATACACCCAGTCCTTCATCAAATAAAATAAAATGTTATTGGTCACATACACATGGTTAGCAGATGTTATTGTGAGTGTAGTGAAATGCTTGTGCTTACAGATCTGACAGTGCAGCAGTATCTAACAGGTAATATCTAACAATTCCACAACAAAACCTAATACACACAATCTAGTAAAGGAATGGGATAAGAAAATATAAGTATAAAATATATGGATGAGCAGTGACAGAGCGGCTAAGATGCAATAGATAGTAAAGAATAGATAGTGAAGGATACAGTATATACATATGAGATGAGTAATGTGAGATATGTAAACATTCTTAAAGTGGCATTATTAAAGTGACTAGTGTTCCATATATTAAAGTGGCCAATGATGTAGGTCTGTAGGTCTGCAGCCGCCTCTCTGTGCTAGTGGTGGCTGTTTAAAAATCTGATGGCCTTGAGATAGAAGCTGTATTTCAATCTCTGTCCCAGCTTTGAATCACCTGTACTGACCTCACATTCTGGATGGAAGTGGGGTGAACAGGCAGTGGCTCGGGTGGTTATTGTCCTTGATCTTTTTTCCTTCCTGTGACATCGGGTGTTGTAGGTGTCCTGGAGGGCAGGTAGTTTGCCCCCGGTGATGCGTTGCGCAGACCGCACCACCCTCATACTCATAACTGAGTTGCCAGAGAGAAAGGAAACTGCTCAGGGACTTCACTGTGATGCCAATGGTGACTTTAAAACAGTTACAGAGTTTTATGGCTGTTATAGCAGAAAACTGATGATGGATCAACAACATTGTAGTTACTCCACAATACTAACCTAATTGACAGAGTGAAAAGAAGAAATTTTTCAAAATATGCATCCTTTTGGCAAAAAGACCTTAAAGTAATACAACAAAAATGTGTGAAAGCAATTAGTTGTTTGTCCTGAATAGAAAGTGTTATGTTTGGGGAAAATCCAATAGACTTGCTGACTTGCTGCACCCTCGATAGCTACTGTGATTATTATTATTTGACCATGCTGGTCATTTATGAACATTTGAACATCTTGGCCATGTACTGTTATAATCTCCACCCGGCACAGCCAGAAGAGGACTGGCCACCCCTCATAGCCTGGTTCCTCTCTAGGTTTCTTCCTAGGTTTTGGCCTTTCTAGGGAGTTTTTCCTAGCCACCGTGCTTCTACACCTGCATTGCTTGCTGTTTGGGGTTTTAGGCTGGGTTTCTGTACAGCACTTTGAGATATCAGCTGATGTACAAAGGGCTATATAAATAAATTTGATTTGAATAGAACACATTACTGAGTACCACTATTCATATTTTAAAGCATAGTGGTGGTGTAATGGCCATCGTTGCATGAAGAAGTGGACCAAAGCGCAGCGTGGTAAGTGTTCATGATTTAATAATAAAACTGAACACTGAATAACAAAAACAACAAAGAGAACGACCGAAACAGTTCTGTCTGGTGTAGACACAAAAAAACAGAAAACAACTACCCACAAAACACAGGTGGGAAAAGGCTACCTAAGTATGGTTCTCAATCAGAGACAACGATAGACAGCTGCCTCTGATTGAGAACCACATCCGGCCAAACACACAGAAATAGAAAACATAGAACACAAAACATAGAATGCCCACCGCAACTCAAGCCCTGACCAAACCAAAAATAGAGACATAAAAAGGATCTTCCAAGGTCAGGGCGTGACAGGGTCTGCATCATGTTATCGGTATGCTTGTAATCGTTAAGGACTAAGACGTTTTTCAGGATAAAAAATAGACCGAATGGAGTTAAGCACAGGCAAAATCCTAGAGGAAAACCTGGTTCAGTTTGCTTTCCACTTGGAGATTAATTCACCTTTCGGCAGGACAATAACTTAAAACACAAGGCCAATTCTACACTGGAGTTGCTTACCAAGAAGACAGTGAATGATCCTGAATGGCCGAGTTACAGTTTTGCCTTAATCTACTTGAAAATCTATGGCAAAACCAGAAAATGGTTGTCTAGCAATGATCAACAACCAATTTGACAGAACTTGAAGAATTTTGAAAAGAATAATGGGTAAATGTTGTGCAATCCAGGTGTGGAAGGTTGTTAGAGACGTATTACCCAGAAAGACTCACAGCTGTAAATGCTGCCAAAGGTGCTTCTACAAAGTATTGACTCACCCTTCCATTTCATTTTCAACAAATGTAAAAAATAATTATAAAAACATGTTTTAACTTTGTCATTATGGGGTACTGTATGTTGATGGGTGAGATGTATATTTAAAATCAACTTTGAATAACACAACAAAATGTGAAATAGGTATGAATACTTTCTGAAGGCACTGTGCATCTTCTTTAAAATGTTGATATTCGTTTGCATTGTCAACCAAGTATAATTCAATATTACTTTTGTAATACAGTTAAAAGCCTAAAGTTAAGGCTATCTTACAAACTATTGTAACAGTATTTACTCAACCTTAAAATGAGTAACACATCCATGGCTA
Source organism: Salvelinus alpinus (assembly GCF_045679555.1). Classification (NCBI taxonomy): domain Eukaryota; kingdom Metazoa; phylum Chordata; class Actinopteri; order Salmoniformes; family Salmonidae; genus Salvelinus; species Salvelinus alpinus. The sequence goes on from NC_092100.1 coordinate 22,603,535, forward strand.
GATTGAGGTTACTGTAACTATAAATGTGTCACGTTCTGACCTTAGTTCTTTTGTATTTTCTTTGTTTTAGTATGGTCAGGGCGTGAGTTGGGTGGGTTATCTATGTTTGTGTTTCTATGTTGGGTTTTTCGTTTGGCCTGATATGGTTCTCAATCAGAGGCAGGTGTTAGTCATTGTCTCTGATTGGGAACCATATTTAGGGTGGTTGTTTTCTGTGTCTGTGTGTTCCACACGGAACTGTTTCGGTTTTCGTTCGTTCACTTTATTGTTTTGTATTTCAGTGTTCAGTTTGATCCATTAAATATTCATCACGAACATGAACACTTACCACGCTGGGCTTTGGTCCTCCTCTCTTTCTCCCAACGAAGATCGTTACAAAATGTCTTTACATGTAATCATAGAACGCGTGCATGTTCAAGATAGCAGGTCGCAGGTCTGTGGAGATCTTCACAATTGCTTTAATAACCTGTGCAGAATCTCGAACAGAATTGATCAATTGCACATGTACTTTCAATGTAATATCAACTGCAATCCAGATCATGTGGTGGTGCTATTAAATGATGCACAGTGATAACACATTAATCTGTTGCATAAATAAACAATATATGTAACATAGTATTCCCATTTTATCTTTGCTCGCTTCAGATGGTTGAAAGCATATTAATAACACATTGAGAATTCAACAAACTTCTGTCTGTCCTTTTTCGTGGGTGAATAAAGGTTGAAATCTCATTGATCAACATCTCAACAAGATATTACCTAAATGTCCACGTTAAAATGAAGTGGTGTGCCCAGTGGGACATAATATTATATCACTGTGAAATGTTTTCAGCTGATAAAGAGAAATAGTCCTCATGTTGGACTAACTAATGTGATGGAAAATATTTTTAAAGACATAATGACCCACAAGGGCATGGTAATTTGTATATTAGGCGAGGCAATTTGTACATTATGTGTTTACTATGCCATTTTTCTAATTAGCTTTAAAGGTATGTTGGCAACAACATGTTGTATTTAGTCCAAATCAATAACAAGTACCCTACTTTGGCCTCATTCTATTCTATGCTTGGTATATGGATTCTGTATTTGCTAAAAATAATGGTTTCGGCATGGCAGGAGTATGAAATAACACATCAAAATCAGCCGAGCAGATTGGAGAGCAGAGATTGGCTGCAGGACAGTCAGGCGGAAACAGCAAACTCAATACCCCTGGATGCTGGAGTGATATCTTACAAAGCGACCAGATCTGACCATAAATCACTTATGTTATGTCTCTCTGGAGATAACATTAAAGCTACTTGTGAAAGAGTGAAATATCAAAGGACATGTATTTTTCATCTCCAAAATAAAAACAGACCTGCATGGTGCACTGGGTCTTATCAATCAAGCTTCCCGCTTTTACATAACTACAAGACCACCTGGGCAGTACAATCTTGCATAAAAAGGTGATGTTTGAACTATTATGTGGATTTATAACAGATAAATAGATTAATACTATCTGCATATCAACTTTGTATATTTAAAATATCTCTGAAACCCACAGCTTGTCAAATCCCCAAAATATGTAATATAAACTTTTTTCTGCAGTAGGCTAATTCAGGGTCACACAGAGTGTTTCTTGGTAGTCTTAAACAAATCTACTTTGAAACAAAAGTATACACCTCAATCACATGGTTATAAGCTTAAAAAAAAGATGACACCTGTACCATGTCAGATGTATGTATAAAATGTTGAGTTTGCATCCCAATATTACTGTAGTTGGACTTAGTGGACTGTAACATTCTTTAGGGTTAGGTTTTACTTAGCCCTATGTGTTCCATCCCAGGTGCTTGTCAAGGGTACAGATGACAGACCGGTAGGATTCCAGTTGAGGTTGTTTAATGACGCTGATTCACATAGAACAGTAACAGAACAGCACAGTGTATGGCTTGACAATTGTGTTAACCAAGAGTGTGTGTGGTTTTGAAAAGGGGGAAATGAAATACAATAGTAAATGGCAGGTATAGGCTTAATACAACCTCCAATTACATAAGATATAAATAATATGACTATAATAGGTAATCTGCTGCAGAGGGAAATACAACCTAACAACATGGCAATACAACCTAACAACACTAATGAATGACCAGAAGAGTGCAACTACACAACACTACAGAGCAGCACCATCATCCTCACACAACTGCATGAACTTGAATGTGTAATGCATCCACAAGGCTCAATGCTAACAAAATACCCACATAATCTGTACAGTATACATCCATATAACCACAGGGCATGTAAGACTAGACACTGAAATGCTAAATATCTGAAATTAGATGACTTACAGTCCCTAGCGCACGGTAAAAACCGCTAATTAGCATAACAACGAAGTCTGTCCACAACACATGAATTGTAAGAAATATGAACTCACATTTCTGAAGGACGCACACTGGCCTTGGCTAAAACAAAGAATGCTAACTAAAGGTAATCACAGGAGATGGCTGGAACTTATCACGGCTTGTGTAGGACTCTTGGGAGGGGTTACGGCATGCGTACTGTCATCGTCTTCTCTGTCAGGGAGAGCTAGGAGGACTATCAATCGAGCCACAGGACGTGTGTATGTTCTGTCCTTGATCTTGACCTCGGCAGACCTCACATGATCGTCTGCGCTTGGGTGAACTTTAATGACACATCCGATGGGCCAGAGGGCTCTCGGAAGCTGGGGGTCCACCAACATAACCACAATATCCTGTTTGAGGTCTGCAGGGATGGCATGCCACTTCTGGTGGGCTTGCAGGCTGGGTAGGTAGTGCCTGATGTAGCTGGACCAGAAGTGATCTGTCAGGATCTGGCAGTGTCTCCATCGACGTCTGCTGAGGAGCTCAGTCTCCGGGTACACCACTTAAGGTAGGGATCCATCTGACCGCCCCCTCAACAGGAGGTTAGGGGTCACAGGGTCCAGGTCTGCAATACTGGAGGACACGTAGCCCAAGGGCTTCGAATTCAGGATACCTTCCACTTCAATGAGGACAGTTCTGAGCACTTCTTCGGTCACTGACTGGGCACCCACTGTAGTGTAGAGGGTAGTCTTAACAGAGTGAATCTCTCTCCCCCAAACTCCTCCGAAGTGCGGTGCTGCAGGGCGATTGAAGCGGAAGGCAATCTTCTGTTTTGCAAGCTGCACTTGCAGGTTGGGAGACAAATCAGCGAAAGCAAATCCTTCTTGCCTCCCCGGAAGTTCGTTCCTGGTCAGAGAACAATTCAGCCGACGTCACTAGGTGGGCGATGAATCTTCTAAGGGCCATCAGAAAGGAGTCGGCATTGATGTTGGTCAGGAGGTCCAAGTATACACCCCTCGTGGTGAGACACTTGAAGATTATCCCCCATTTCTTCTCGACGCGCAGCCCCAGTTTGACATGGAAGGGCCCAAATCAGTCCATGCCCCGGAGGATCCAAAGGGTGCGGCGGATCTCTGCAAACACCTTCTCAGGGCTGGGATGGCACAGACAGTTGTCGTAATCTTGGATCAGGAGTGTAGTGGATGGATGACCAGGGTTGGGATGAACTGTAGCATATCAATGTAGTCTATCACCAACTCGGATGAGCTCTCCGGACTCGTCAAGCTCAGGTGACAAAGTAAGTAGGCGACTGCTGGATGGGACAGGCTTACCAGCTTTCAGGAGACAGAGCTCATCTGTGAAACTCTCTCGCTGGGCTCTCTTGTAGATGACGGTCTCCGCTTTCTGGTAGTCTTCCGCAGTAGGGTCACCACCCTGATCTGCCGCCCCTTGTAGCATTTGCATTGTGACTTCCAGAAGCTCCTTCCATGTGGTACACTGGCTCACATCTGGGTTTTGGGGACCAGCAACCCGTAGAGACACAGCAGAAGGTAGGCTTTTGGAGTTCAGATGTGTCCTCTTCAGGATGAGCATTTAGCTTAGCTGGCCACTCGCCTGGACTTTGAAGGAGAAATGGTGGTCCTTGACTCCATCTGTTGTGCTCCGCAAGGTCTTTCAGAGTCTTGCCTCTTGTGATGACATCTGCGGGATTCCCCGCCAAATCCACATAGCGCCATGCACGGAGGTCTGTAAGTTCTTGAATCTCGGCCACCCGGGTGTCTACAAAAACTTTGAAGCGGCAGGATTCTGACTGCAGCAACATCAGCATGGTTGTGGAATATGTCCACAGGGGGTCTGGCCAATCTTCAAGGTACAGTGGCTTGCGAAAGAATTCACCCCCTTTGGCATTTTTCCTATTTTTGTTGCCTTACAACCTGGAATTAAAATTGATTTTTGGGGGGGTTGTATCATTTGATTTACACAACATGCCTACCACTGTGAAGATGCAAAATATTTTTTATTGTGAAACAAACAAGAAATAAGACACAAAAAACAGAAAACTTGAGCATGCATAACTATTCACCCCCCTGAAGTCAATACTATGTAGAGCCACCTTTTGCAGCAATTACAGCTGCAAGTATCTTGGGGTATGTCTCTATAAGCTTGGCACATCTAGCCACTGGGATTTTTTCCAATTCTTCAAAGCAAAACTGCTCCAGCTCCTTCAAGTTGGATGAGTTCCGCTGGTGTACAGCAATCTTTAAGTCATACCACAGATTCTCAATTGGATTGAGGTCTGGGCTTTGACTAGGCCATTCCAAGACATTTAAATGTATCCCCCTAAACCACCTGAGTGTTGCTTTAGCAGTATGCTTAGGGTCATTGTCCTGCTGGAAGGTGAACCTGACCCAGTCTCAAATCTCTGGAAGACTGAAACAGGTTTCCCTCAAGAATTTCCCTGCATTTAGCGTCATCCATCATTCCTTCAATTCTGACCAGTTTCCCAGTCCCTGCCAATGAAAAACATCCCCACAGCATGATGCTGCCACCCCCATGTTTCACTGCGGGGATGGTGTTCTCGGGGTGATGAGAAGTGTTGGATTTGCGCCAGACATAGCGTTAGGTTGACTTTATTTAGCTAAATATGTGATTTATGAAGGTAATTGGTTGCACCAGATCTTATTTAGGGGCTTCATAGCAAATGGGGTGAATACATATGCACGCACAGAAGTCAACAAATGATAGCGCCTGGGGAATAGGAGTGGAACTGGGGGCTACAGGGCCTGGGTTAACCTTTACATCACCAGAGGAACAGAGGAGGAGTAAGATAAGGGTACGGCTAAAGGCTATAAGAACTGGTCGTCTAGTGCGTAGAGGACAGAGAATAAAAGGAGCCAATTTCTAGGCGTGGCAGAATAGATTCAAGGCATAATGTACAGACAAGGGTATGGTAGAATGTGGTACAGTGGAGGTAAACCTAGGCGTTGAGTGACGATGAGACAGGTTTCGTCTCTGGAGGCACCAGTTAAGCCAGGTGAGGTCTCCGCAAGTGTGTGGGGTAGGACAAAAGAGCTATCTAAGGTATTTTGAGAGGGACTGAGGGCTCTACAGTGAAATAAAACAATAAGTACTAGCCAAGACAGCAGTAGACAAGGCATATTGACATTAGAGAGAGGCATTAAGAAATCACAGGTGTTGATCAGGAGAGCTAAGACAACAACGGGTAAATGGTAATGAATGGGCAGAGCGGGTCAGTTAGGTACATACAGGACCTGAGTTCGAGGCTGGGGCCAAGTTATTGAAACAGTCCAGGGGGAATCAGCTGTGTAGCTGAGTCATCATAGGGTCAAAAGAGCAGCAATAGGTGAGTCAGGGTGCCGTTCGGTAGTCATTACTTCGGTAGTCACTACTTCGCTAGGCGAGCAGGGAACACAGCGTTCGAACAGGTAGCGGGCCGGGGCTAGTAGATGGTTCTTCAGCGACTTCGTAACAGAATAGCCTGTTGAGACCACATCGAGCGATCACGTCGGCAGTCCAGTCGTGATGGCTCGGCGGGGCTCCGTGTCGACAATAAAGGGTCTAGGCCAATTGGCAAAGGAGGATTGTAGCCCCAGAATTAGCTGGTATATGGGCCTAGCTCGAGGCTAGCTCAAGGCTAGCTGGTGCTTGCTTCGGGACAGAGGAGTTAGTTAACAGTAGCCACTCATTTACCGCTAGCTAGATGCGATGATCCAGTGTAATGATCCAGAGCTGCATGAATCCGGTGATATGGTAGAGAGAAGCAGTCCGATATGCTCTGGGTTGATATCGCGCTGTGCAGACTGGCAGGTGTTCTCCGAGCTAAGGCTGGCTGATGACTGGGGAAAAGGTGAAGACAAAGACTAGTAGCTATTTAGCTGGCTAGCTCCTGATGGAAGTTCCAGTTATAAGGAATGAAAATATTAGTTCTGTACCACATTGTGTGAGGCTTGCAGGAAAGTATATTTTGTTTGTAGATAGAAAGTCAGATTAAGATATTTCCGAAAAAGACTGGCTATTTACACGGGATAAGACACGGGAACAAGACAAAGACAAATACACACGTCCTACTGCAACGCCATCTTGGATTTTTTGGGGGGCAATTTGACCAAGAAGCAGAGTGATGGAGTGCTGCATCAGTTTACATGGCCTCCACAATCACCCGACCTCAACTCAATTGAGATGGTTTGGGGTGAGTTGGACCGCAGAGTGAAGGAAAAGCAGCCAACAAGTGCTCAGCTATGTGGGAACTCTTTCAAGACTGTTGGAAAAGCATTCCAGGTGAGACTAGTTGAGAGAATGCCAAGAGTGTGAAAAGCTGTCATCAAGGCAAAGGGTGGCTACTTTGAAGAATCTCAAATATAAAATATATTTTGATTTGTTTTGCAGTTTTTTGGTTTCTACGTGATTCCATATGTGTTATTTCATAGTTTTAATGACTTCACTATTATTCTACAATGTTGAAAATAATAAAAATAAAGAAAAACCTTTGAATGAGTGGGTGTGTCTGGTACTGTATGTAAATATGATATTTTTATATTTTTTATTTTCAATACATTTACAAAAATTCTAAAAACCTGTTTTTGCTTATCATTATGGGGTATTGTGTGTAGATTGATGAGGGAAATCAATTATTTAATCAATTTTAGAATAAGACTGTAACGTAACAAAATGTGGAAAAAGTCAAGGGGTCTGAATATTCTCCGAATGCACTGTACATCACAGAAGACTGAAATATAACACAACTGTTTGAAATAGAAACACCAGATTTTCATAGTTGTTTTTTAAATAATGTTTATTAATAAGGAAATTATGCAAAACATGAATAACATTCCACCCATGAGGATACTAGAGGGCGATTTGGTAATTTAGACCAGCATGATCTCATTGCGCCCTGGTTCTTTTAGCATCACATAAGGTGAAAGGATGGTTTCCAATAGGTTCTCAACTGGTCACTAAATGTACCACAATCTTGTACACTGATATGAAGAAATTAGGAATAGAATACTTTACCTCCTGAACTGCAATATTTGCTGGAGATCATCTGTAAATAGATATAGGACACAAAAGCACCACCATGTGGCAATAACGCATAGAACTACCATCAGAAAAGTGAAATATACATTGGTCATTTTATTATTCTCCCAAACATCTTTAGAAATGTGTCTTTTGCTCATTTTAATTTCTTAAAATATCATGAGAAAATTATATATGGGGACGGGTTACAATAGCTCAACTTAGGCCCACGAGTTAAAGAAACATCTGTAATATTCATATGTGTAAACATACTGAATTATAATTGGATGCATTTTACCGCCATATCATACCGTGCTATGATTGGTTAAGACCACCCAAATGGTTAGGTCATGGTCAGTTTGATCCTGGTTGGCGATACGTGAACATGCCAGTTATAGCTAGCTAATAAAGAGCTACGTTAAGAAATATCCTGTAGTACTGCATTTTATTATTTTGTACAAAGCGTGCAAAACAAGACATGGTGTCAGAAATGGGTTGTCTTGGCAATTGTGGACGACATCCTTGTCTATGGTCAAACCAAAGAGGAGCACGACCGAAACCTCCGCGAGATGCTGCAAAGGTCCCGCGAGAGAGGAGTCCGGCTCAACCCCGAGAAGAGCACAGTCGGAGCTACAGAGGTCAGCTACTTCGGACATCTTCTCACAGCGACTGGAATCAAGCCAGATCCACAGAAGATCTCAGCCATAAAAGAAATGGAGCCACCAAAGAACCGTGCAGAGCTGGAAACAGTGCTTGGCATGGTCAACTACTTAGCCAAGTTCGCACCCAGCCTCTCCAATGCTAATGCATCAACTGCTAAAGCAGTCCAGTGAGTTTCTCTGGGACAAGCAACACGGCATTGCTTTCCAGAATGTGAAAGACTTGATCACGAGAGAACCAGGACCAATCCTTGCCTACTACAACCCCGACAAAGAGCTCAGACTCCAAGTGGACGAGTCGAAGTATGGACTAGGTGCAGTGCTACTGCAAGAAGGAAAGCCCATCGGCTACGCTTCCAAATCTCTCACAGACTGTGAAATGAACTACGCTCAAATCGAAAAGGAGCTCTACGCCATTCTGTTCGGATGTAAACATTTCCATCAGTACATATATGGATGACAAGTCATTGTGGAATCCGACCACAAGCCCCTTGAGTCAATTATGAGGAAACCACTAGCCGCAGCCCCGCCAAGGCTACAGAGAATGATCCTTCAACTACAAATATACGACTTCACAATCACTCACCGTCCAGGCCTTACCTATAAGGACAGCAGCCTCAGTGAAGGCATGGACATGCAAGTGCACACTGTGTACAGCAACTTACCAGTTAGTGACACAAAACTGAAGGCGATCCAAGCAGAAACAGAAAAGGACTCGCAACTCGCACAGCTGGGGAAAGTCATACAGGATGGATGGCCTGAGGAGAGGAGAAAATGCCCTCAGAGCGTCTCAGAATTCTGGAACCATCGTGATGAACTATCACAGATCAACTGAATAATTTTCAAAGGAGAGAAAATCATTATTCCTACCAGTCTCAGAGAAGAGATTTTGACAAAGATCCATGCTGGACACATGGGCATGGAAAAGTGCAAACAGAGAGCACGGGACATTTTGTTTTGGCCCGGAATGTGCAAACAAATAGAGGACATTGTTGGTAAATGCGCCATATGTCTTGAACGACGCCCCTCAAACACCAAAGAGCCAATGTTACCTCACTGTATCCCAGACCGACCCTGGCAGGTCGTGGCAACCGATCTGTTTACCTGGAACAACGAGGACTACATCGTAACAGTGGACTACTACAGCAGATACTTCGAACTCGACAAGCTTCACAGCACCACATCTGCAGCTGTGATACACAAGCTGAAAGCAGCCTTTGCCAGGCATGGCATTGTAGAGACTTTAATATCTGACAATGGGCCCTGTTACAAATCAAATTAGTTTGAATCCTTCACAAAAGCATGGGAGTTCACACATGTCACCACAAGCCCGCATTACCCTCAAAGTAATGGCCTTGCTGAAAAATCTGTGCAGATTGCTAAATCACTCATGGATAAAGCAAAAGCAGACAAGAGAGACCTCTACCTCAGTCTCCTTGAATACCGCAACACTCCAGTTGACAACTTCAAATCACCAGCCCAGCTGTTGATGAGCCGCAGACTTCGCTCAATCCTTCCCAGCACCAACCAGCAGCTGCAACCTGAGGTCGTCAGCTACAAGGAAATGCATGGAAAACGCGCACAGAGACAACAACAACAAAAGCGATACTACGACAGGTCAGCTAGACCACTGCCACCACTGATCGACGGAGAGTCAGTTAGTATCCAAGAGCATGGCCTCGAAGCCAGCAGTCGTCATCCAGCCAGCTGACACTGAGCGTTCATCTCACGTCCGCACCGCAGAAGGAGCGGTGTACCGCCGCAATCGTCGTCACCTACTGAACACAAAAGAACAACACACTGATGAGATGAACTGTTCCCCTGAAAGAGAACGTGATGGACTAAACACACACACAGCACAACATACACCATACTTACCTGCAACACCACAAGAGCTGTTGACTGACACAGAAGCATGCTCAGCATCATATCGCTCAAGGTCAGGAAGAGAGGTCAAGCCCAGAGCTGTCCTAGACCTGTGAAATGTCAAAGGGTGTAGGCGGATCGCTGCCCTAAAAGAGTTTACAGACTGTAAACTTGTTATTGAAAGTTCACTTGAAATGCTTTGGTATTGTATTTGTTTGAAATGTTAAGATGTTATTTCTACAGTGAAAGCTGAGTTGCTGAGAATCCCTTGTTCGAAAAGTAACAGTATGTTGGATCATTGTTTCAGAGTCTATGTTGATTCAGTTGGTGTAGTATGCAATATCACTTACCTTGAGTTCAAACTGCAGAGCGTGTTTTCAAAATAAACACTTAGAATATGTAAACATTTTTCTTTTGTTTTAAAAGAAGGGGGATGTAATATTCATATGTGTAAACATACTGAATTATAATTGGATGCATTTTACCGCCATATCATACTGTGCTATGATTGGTTAACTTCTCATGGCTGCAGTCCCGATAACGGGACCGATATGACAACAGCCAGTCCAAGTGCAGGGCGCCAAATTCAAAACAACAGAAATCTCATAATTAAAATTCCTCAGACATTCATGTGTCTTATATCATTTTAAAGGTAAACTTGTTGTTAATCCCACCAAAGTGTTCGATTTCAAATAGGCTTTTCAGCGAAAGCACTACAAACGATTATGTTAGGTCACCACAAAACCACAATAATCACAGCCATTTTTTCCAGCTAAAGATAGCTTCACAAAAAACAGAATAGAGATAAAATGAATCACTAACTTTCGATTATTTTCATCAGATGACACTCATAGGACTTCATGTTACACAATACATGCATGTTTTGTTTGATTAAATTCATATTTATTTAAAAAATCTGAGTTTACATTGAGGCGACAAGATTCACTAAATGCAAAAACATCAAGTGACTTTGCATAGCCCATCGTTTCAACAGAAATACTCATCATAAATATAGATGATAATACAAGTTATACACATTGAATTATAGATATACCTCTCCTTAATGCAACCGCTATGTCAGATTTCAAAAAAACTTTATGGAAAAAGAAATGCACGCTATAATCTGAGACGGCGCTCAAAAATAGCATACCACAGCTGCAAAGATGGCGTCACCATAAACACAAAAATACATGATAAATATTCCATTACCTTTGATGATCTACATCAGAAAGCACACCAGGAATTGCAGGTCCACAATAAATGTTTGTTTTGCTCGGAAAAATCCGTTATTTATGTCCAAATACCTTCTTTTGTTAGCGCGTCTGGTTTACATATCCAAACGCTAATTCTGGTCAGCATTATATCGGACAAAAACTTCAAAATGTGATATTACCGGTCGAAGAAACATTTCAAACTAAGTACTGAATCAATCATTAGGATGTTTTTAACATATAGCTTCAATAAAGTTACAACCGGAGTATTCGTTCTTGTCTGCGTGAGCAATGGAACGTCAGTGGCTTACATGAAGAAAAAGCATGATCAGGAAATGGCTGCTTGATGGACACCTGACTGATTCTGCTCTCATTCTCTCCCACAACATCATAGAAGTCTCATTGAAATGTCTATTGATGGTTGACATCTAGTGGAACCCCTAGGCAGTGCAACATCATTAATAGCTCAAGTGGATTTCTTTAGGGACTCTGGTGAATACACACAGGCTCAGATTTCTGACTTCCTGTTTTGATTTCAACTCAGGATTTTGCCTGCCAATATGAGTTCTGTTAATCTCACAGACATAATTCAAACAGTTTTAGAAACTTTAGTGTTTTCTATCCAATACTACTAATAATATGCAAATATTAGGAACTATGACTGAGGAGCAGGCCGTTTGATATGGGCACCTTTCATCCAAGCTACTCAATACTGCCCCTTCAGCCATAAGAAGTTTTAAGACCACCCAAATGGTTAGGTCATGGTCAGTTTGATCCTGGTTGGCGATACGTGAACATGCCAGTTATAGCTAGCTAATAAAGAGCTACGTTAAGAAATATCCTGTAGTACTGCATTTTATTATTTTGTACAAAGCGTGCAAAACAAGACAACATCCACGTCATATTTTAAGGAACTATGACTGAGGAGCAGGCCGTTTGATATGGGCACCTTTCATCCAAGCTACTCAATACTGCCCCTTCAGCCATAAGAAGTTTTAAGACCACCCAAATGGTTAGGTCATGGTCAGTTTGATCCTGGTTGGCTATACGTGAACATGCCAGTTATAGCTAGCTAATAAAGAGCTACGTTAAGAAATATCCTGTAGTACTGCATTTTATTATTTTGTACAAAGCGTGCAAAACAAGACAACATCCAAGTCATATTTTAGCCATAAATCGAGTTCTTCATTGTTTTATGTAGGACACTGCTTAGAAACACTTAAAATGGCTAGCTAAGTTTCTTACCTATCCAACAAACATAATTTGGAAGGACATGAAGATGTTGTATTGCTAATTTGCTTGTTCTGGCTAGCTAATGAGAGAACTAGCCTAGTTAGCTCATATTTTAAACTGGAAAGATAGCTTGTAAAATCAGACTGACTAGCTTGCTTGCTAGCTAACTATCTGTATCTGATGTGCTTCTCTGTCAAAATGAGTGCAACGTTGATAGAATGAGAGAAAATGCAAATTTAGGCCTACTTCAAGATTGCATTTTTTATTTTGCTAGTTTGAATATGTGGAATAATATAAATGTTGAAAAAGATTTGAAGAGTTTGAAGTATTTCATTCTATGCGTTACGTATATTCTAGTGAGCGAATCATTCTTGTCCCCTTCTTTACTCTGTACTGTCTCCACTGTTGTCAGTAGTTACCACAGCCACAAAGTCAAAGTCAAATTGGCTATATCACAGAGTTTCTAAACTGAGAGGCGCAACGTCGCTATACTTCCGGGAACACTTGCGAAACAGAGCAAACAGACCAGGCCGTGGTTTTGGGGTTTAATAAGTAAATGTGAGAAGTAAAAAAATCTTCCTTCTTTGTTAATTTTCTCGAAATCCAACGTCACAACCTAGATTGGACCCAATGTCTTAAGTAGTTGATCTTGTTTTTTTACTCCAAGCTCGTGAATGTGATAAACTGACACGTTTTCATTTTCGTCAAAAATAACTTTATATCGAAGGAGTGACTTTGATTTGACGGCTGCACATGCGCAGTTTGTGGCGAGAAGACCGTTAGACCCGATTAAGTGTTTCTACGCAGGAGTTTAGCTAGCCAACGTCGCCATGACATCGCCTACCAGTGTGATTGGGGATTACTATTGGAGAATCATACTGTACTAACTTTGGCTATATCGTAAAAATGTATGAAAACAAACATTTGCTTTTTGGTCTTAATTTAAGATTAGGCTTGGAAATACGTGTAGCAGTATGGTTAATGTTAGGTTTAAAATCAGATTTTAAGAAGATAATTGTAGAAATAGTCTGGGTTTAGCCATAATTATGACTTTGTGGCTGTGGTAACTAGTGACGACCCTCCAACTGAATCCTTCAACAGAGAACCAAAAAAATGGCGGAAGCACCTCCATGGCCCAGACGGTTTTTCTGTCACAGATGTTCGGAAGAGATCAGCCCTCGTCTTCCCGTAAGTAACGTTGACAAGAAGCGAAAGACAATTAGTCGAGGAGAGTAGATAAATTGTTGTTGGTTTTAAACGAGTCCATAAAAATTCTAGCTAGCTGGCTAGCTAAACCCCATCATATATACAGTCATTGAGCTAAGCTAACCATATTTTCAACGTCTTGCATCTGACTGTTAGCCAGCTAACGAGAACTAGCCTATTTCGCTCATATTTTAAGATAGAAAGCTTGTAAAATCAGAGACTGATTAGCTCGCTAGCTAACTAACCGCATCTGATGTGCTTATCTGCCAAGCTAGCTATCCTGTATTGTGTTGCGTCGTTTGTAGTTAACGTAGTTAACGTTAACTAGCTAGTTGTGTGCGCGTGTTAACTAGGGCATGAAATTACCTTGACAGAAATTATTGTATACTCACGGCTCATTATTAATCTGTGCAAGATATAAATGGGAACAACATAGCTAGCTGCCTAGAAATCTGACAACACATGGGACAAACAGTCTTAGCCAAGGAATGGTTCTGAACTGCCTGTGATATCAGCGATGCTTGGCAATGGCATGTGCATCCAGATTAGTCATAAATGATGTATAAAGGATTCCATTCAGTAACCAAACATCATGTAGGCTTCAGATCAGCTAAAGTAGAGGGAGATTTGTATTTAGCTAACGTTAGTCATATGATATGTGTATTTTTCTGCATTTCAGGAACAATTTATTGTAATATTTCCATGATGGCATTTATGTTTTCTGTAGAAAGCATAGACATGTAGAGGAGAGAGGTTGTTGGCAGATTCTAATGCCAAACCTAAAATATTGTGTCTAGTGTTAATTCTAGTCACAGTGACAATGGCACAGTGCATTATTTCTTGGTGTGTGTGTGTGTGTGTGTGTGTGTTTGCTCTCCATTCAGTAAGTCACACCAGCATAGCAGTTAGGTGCTGGAATGATCTGTCATAGAATACTAAAGGTGTCTCTCACAATGAAACATGTTAATCAGTAGGCTTTCCACAGTTCGCTGGTAATGAACACTGAATTAAATACTGAACACAATTCAACTCCTTCCTTCTTGACTGTTCTTAACAGTGTAGTTCAATTGGGTTATCTCCTTTTAGTCAAATTTTTCTCTCATGTTGGCCACACACATATAGTGCCAGTCAAAAGGTTGGACACCTACTCATTCAAGGGTTTTTCTTTATTTTTAATATTTTCTACATTGTAGAATAATAGTGAAGACATCAAAACTATAAAATAACACATTAGATCATGTAGTAACCAAAGAAGTGTTAAACAAATCAAAATATATTTGAGATTCTTCAAACTAGCCACCCTTTGCCTTGATGACAGCTTTGAATACTCTTGGAATTCTGTCAACCAGATTCATGAGGTTGTCACCTGGAATGCATTTCAATTCCAAATCAAATTTTATTTGTCACATGCCCCGAATACAACCGGTGTAAACCTTACAGTGAAATGCTTACTTGCAAGCCCTTAACCAACAATGCAGTTTTAAGAAAATATCCCCCCCTCCCCAAAAGTAAGAGATAAGAATAACAAATAATTAAAGAGCAGCAGTAAATCACAATAGCGGGGCTATATACAGGGTACAATGTCAAATCAAAATCAAATCAAACTTTATTTGTCACATGCGCCGAATACAACAAATGTAGACTTTACTGTGAAATGCTTACCTACAAGCCCATAACCAACAGTGCAGATCAAGAAGAGTTATTCAATGTGCGGGGGTACCGGTGTAAATGTAATTGAGGTAATATGTACATGTAGGTAGAGTTATTAAAGTGACTATGCATAGATAATAACCGAGAGTAGCAGCAGCATAGAAGAGAGAGAGGGGGGGGATGCAAATAGTCTGGGTAGCCATTTGATTAGCTGTTCAGTAGTCTTATGGCTTGGGTAGAAGCTGTTTAGAAGCCTCTTTGACCTTGATTTGGCGCTACGGTATTGCTTGCCGTGCGGTAGCAGAGAGAACATATTTAATTAACAGGTGTGCCTTGTTCATTTGTGGAATTTCTTTCCTTAATGTTTGAGCCAATCAGTTGTGTTGGGACAAGGTAGGGGTGGTATACAGATGATAGCCCTATTTGGTAAAATACCAAATCCATATTATGGCAAGAACAGCTCTAATAAGCAAAGAGAAACGACAGTCCATCACTACTTTAAGACATGAAGGTCAGTCAATAAGGAACATTTCAAGAACTTTGAAAGTTCCTTTCAAGAACAGTTGCAAAATCCATCAAGTGCTATGATGAAACTGGCTCTCATGAGGACCGCCACAGAAAAGGAAGACCCAGAGTTACCTCTGCTGCAGAGGATAAGTTCATTAAAGTTAACTGCACCTCAGATTGCAGCCCAAATAAATGCTTCAGAGTTCAAGTAACAGATCCATCTCAACATCAACTGTTCAGAGGTGTCTGAGTGAATCACGGCTTCATAGTCGATTTGCTGCAAAGAAACCACTACTAAAGGACACCAATAATAAGAGGAGACTTGCTTGGGCCAAGAAACACGAGCAATGGACATTAGACCGGTGGAAATCTGTCCTTTTGTCTGATCAGCCCAAATTTGAGATTTTTGGTCCAAACCGCCATGTCTTTGTGAGACACAGAGTAGGTGAACGGATGATCTCTGCATGTGTGGTTCTCACTGTGAAGCATGGAGGCAGAGGTGTGATGGCGTAGGGGTGCTTTGCTGGTGACACTATCTGTGATTTATTTAGAATTCAAGGCACACTTAACCAGCATGGCTACCACAGCATTCTGCAGCGATACGCCATCCCACCTGGTTTGTGCTTAGTGGGACTCTCATTTGTTTTTCAACAGGAAAATGACCCAACACACCTCCAGGCTGTGTAAGGGCTATTTGACTAAGAAGGAGAGTGATGGAGTGCTGCATCAGATGACCTGGCCTCCACAATCACCTCTACCCAATTGACATGAGTTGGACTGAAGAGTGAAGGAAAGCAGCCAACAAGTGCTCAGCATATGTGGGAACTCATTAAAGACTGTTGGAAAAGCATTCCAGGTGAAGTTGGTTGAGAGAATGCCAAGAGTGTGCAAAGCTGTCAAGGCAAATGGTGGCTGCTTTGATGGATTCTAAAATATATTTTGATTTAACACTTTTGGTTACCACATGATTCCATGTGTTATTTCATAGTTTTGATTTCTTCACTATTAATCTACAATGTAGAAAATAGTCAAAATAAAGAAGAACCCTTGAATGAGTAGGTGTCCAAACTTTTGACTGATACTGTAGTTGAATGTAGTAAAGTAGGGATTCAATAGCTGATTGCTAGCCTGTTTTGTGGTAGAGTGAATGCGAAAATGACACTTAAAGGCGTTGTAATATTTGTTTGCAGGATTACACATGTCCTCGGTGTGAATCTGGCTTTATCGAGGAACTGCTGGAGGAGAGACGGTTTGTTGAATGTGTGACATCAAAGCAAGCATTCTGTTGACATTCTGATTAAAGATGTCAGCAACCTTGTCACTAGATTTTGTCACTTGGCATCACAACTTTTCACCTATGATTACAGCACTCTGGTCAAGAGGGTGTGCGCGCACATTTAAATCAAATCCCTCTCCAAAAATGCTAACTGTTTTCTATGTTTCTCTTCCTGAACAGCAGTGAAAATGGGTCCACATCCACCATTTCCAGCGGTGACCAGTACCAACATCCATTTGAGGTTTCTCAGCTTATTTACTCTGCTTATTGAGGAACAAAGGCTTTACCATGATATTGTTATCTTAGCAAACAAACAAATACACCTTGTAAAATCGGACCTGGTTTTTGACGTAGGCCTAGTTGGGATTTCTGTTGACTATAAACATTGAATAGTACGTACAGAAAGAACTCCAAGTAATTTATGAATGCATCTGTTTGTGAAACGTCCATTTCTTGTAGAATGTGGACCCTTCAAATATATTTACATTCCCCTCGGGTTACGGCCAGTTTGCTATGGGTGTCTTTGATGACTCCTTTGACTTCGGAGCGGGGCTGGGAGGAGCAGGGCTAGGAGGAGCTGGGTTGGGAGGAGCAGGGCTAGGAGGAGCTGGGCTAGGAGGAGCTGGGTTGGGAACAGAGGACAACCGCGACGCAGAGAACCGGCGAGAACGGGAGATGGCATCACGGCAGCGATACGGCGCCAGGCAACCTCGCGGTCGCCATGGCGTCAGGAGGCAGGCAGGGAGACCGGAGGGAGTGCCCACTTTAGAGGGGTAAGCTCAGTGACTTGTGGGACCTTTTTAAATGTTCCATGATTCACATAGATGTTCCTAGTGATAGGCTTGTCTCTTTTCTTCTGAGCTTTGATAACATGTTCTATATAGGCAATGATGCAATTAGCTCTTATTTTTGGATGCATGCAGAGCATAACCAAAATGTTTTGTCCTCTTGTAGAATCATTCAGCAGCTAGTGAATGGAATAATCGCCCCTACGGCAGTGCCAAATATTGGTGTGGGACCCTGGTGAGTTCAACTTAGTACATTCCAGTATCTTGGGACTATGACCCATTGTTTTTATGTAAAACTTTGTAGAAGTTTTCCAACTGACTCTTTGTATTACAGCTGACTTTTGTTTATCTTAATTTATAGGGGCGTGCTTCACTCAAACCCCATGGATTACGCCTGGGGTGCCAACGGACTAGATGCAATCATTACACAGGTACGTAATGACTGTTTACCACTCACCTTATTAAACATTTCTAAATTCACTGTCAAACTCAACAACAAAATACCTGCATTTGGATTGTGAAAATATTATTTGTTTGGTTAGCATGATCCACAGAGTATCAAATATATAAATATTTTTTTGTGTGTCCCATAGTTATTAAATCAGTTTGAGAACACTGGCCCTCCGCCAGCTGATGGGGACAAAATCATGAGCCTTCCCACAGTCCTAATCACACAGGAGCATGTAGGTAAGTGACCCTGAATATCAACACACACACAGCACAGTCAAGTGCATCACCTCAGGCCCTGTGGGCTGGACTTATTGTGGTCTTGCTCATTTTCTATGGAAATCAGTAGGTCATAGGTTTTGGAGGTGTTTTTAAGCCTTTGTTGAACACATTTACATCTTGAATTTGTTTTTCTGTTTTAAGGCTCTGGTCTAGAATGTCCAGTGTGTAAAGAAGACTACAGTGCTGGAGAAAACGTTAGGCAACTTCCATGTAATCATTTGTTTCACAATGATTGCATAGTACCCTGGCTTGAACAGGTAAGACCTTTCCACTCATATGTACCTTTCTTTTAGTGCTATCATTGACAAAACCTAGATTACCTTTTCCTGACCTTTTCCTGAACCAGAGTTTCTCCTGGTTAAGTTAAGTTGTCAATAAAAACTGTGGGCTCTACTTACATTCTTGAGTTTTCTGGAAAATAAAATCTTCTTGAAGATGATTGATTATATATAATGATGTCTTCTGTGTTTGTGCTCCTGTGTGTTTCCAAAGCACGACACATGTCCAGTGTGCAGGAAAAGCTTAAGTGGACTGAACACAGCCATGAATCCTCCAAGTCTATCAGGGATGAACTTTGCCTCTTCCTCTGCACCCCCGTCCTCCAGCTCAACCAGCAATGAGAACTCGGCCAACAACTCCTAAAAAACATTTCCCTTCCCACACAACCTAGTGAACTGCCCCTCAGCCATTTGGGTACCAGTCTCACCCTGTCAAGGGGAGCTGAGAGCAACCACCCAGTCTCCTCCTCGCCTGGATCACTGCCTCACACTGGACCGGAGCCAGCAGGAATCCAATTAAATGAAAGTCAGTATGTTTCTGCCACACCCGAGGCGCACCTTAAGCCTTCAGGAATGTTGCTTCTTGCTGCGTGGAAGGATGGATTCGGCCCTCTGCCTGGGGAAGATATGGAGAATAGGAACATTAGGAGGGTCACTCTGGATAACCTCAACATGCAACAAACAGAACAAGACAGTTAGTCCTGCAGTCTGAGGGGGGACTGGGGGAGAGATTTTCTGGTCTTTTCTCACTAAGTCAGTTGTTTTTTAAATAATTTTTTTGACATGTTTTATGAGCATTCATATTTGTACTGCTAAAGTTCTTAAATGAAAACTTTCAGGAGTAAAGGAGGCTGAGTATAGGCTGTGTACCTGGTTTGGATTCTGCAGCTATTGTTTGCATGGATTGGAAACATCTATCAAATTTGAAGTGCTTTTCTCAAACAGAAAAGAGTTTACCCTTCATACAATGTACTTTTACATTGAATGAACCAACCCCCAATCAGTTTCTTATTGACTGAAGTTGTGTGTGCACCATTGTTTTGCCCTTTGAATTAAGAAACAAACTACATTTGGCTTTGTGTTTTTTGGAGAACTGACTTGGGTGCTGGATTAAGTCAAAGGTTACTACATTCCTCTTTGTAACGACAGAGGTAAAGATCCAATAGTTAACCTGCTAGACAGATTCTAACAGCCTTTTCTCATTCGATCATACATAATCAGCAAGTTTCAGTGAATTGGTTGTTTCAAAAATATATTATAAGTGAATTCAATGTTTTTGTACAATTCACAGTAGAAAATTTAAGTGAAATGTAAATATATAGATTTGCAGATAATGTAAAACCCTGAACAAAACATGAACTGATGAGAAAATAAAGATGTCTGGGTGCTACCACTCAATATACAACTTACAAACATATCTGGATGGAAATCTGATGCTCAGTAGTTAAAACATGAATACATACCTCTTTATTGTCCCCAAAATACCAATACTATCAGACCAATATCTTGTTAACTCACAGGTTGTCTGGATTTCAGTCACTCAGTGTGTATGTATTTCCTCATGCCTACATGGGTTTGACACTAGATGGGAGTGTAATACAAAATGGCTACTGTTATGTGGTGGGCCGTAGCAAGCTATCTGGTTTAGTTTTTGAGATGATTGAGAGCTCTCGAAGGAGGAACTTCTGAACACTTTTTTTCAAAACGCTGTCGAGTACTAAACTGTAAACCAATCAAAACTCGTGTACTATCTCCGCCATTTTCTAGCTCACAAATGACATTCCTTTGCTGTGATTTATTTATTTGATTAATTATTGTCTGTCACTTGTCTCACATGATCTATTCAGCTCTCCTGTGTTCTACTCCCAGAGAAAATGAATAATACAAGGTGCAATTTCGGAATGGTTGTGGGTATGCAGACCCACCAGCCACTGTCCCCTCATGATGAGTTCCATTTTTTTGTGGCTCACAAAGTTTCCCATCCCTGGCATAGATGGTAAAGCTTTCATTTCTGGACTGTAAGATTGTGGCCTCAATGGCACTTGATTGGTAGGTTATACTATATTTAGAGTAACTTGCGAAAGTATTCACCCCCTTGGCATTTTTCCTATTTTGTTTGCCTTACAACCTGGAATTTAAATTAATTTGGGGGGATTTGTATCATTTGATTTACACAACATGCCTACCACTTTGAAGATGCAAAATATTTTTTGTGAAACGAACAAGAAATAATACAAAAAAACAGAACTTGAGCGTGCATAACTATTCACCCCCCCCTCGAAGTCAATACTTTGTAGAGCCCCCTTTTGCAGCAATTACAGCTGCAAGCCTTTTGGAGTATGTCTCTAAGCTTGGCACATCTAGTCACTTGGATTTTTTCCCATTCTTCAAGGCAAAACTGCTCCAGCTCCTTCAAGTTGGTTGGGTTCTGCTGGTGTACAGCAATCTTTAAGTCCTACTACAGATTTTCAATTGGATTGAGGTCTGGGATTTGACTAGGCCATTCCAAGACGTTTAAATGTTTCCCCTTAAACCACCTGAGTGTTGCTTTAGCAGTATGCTTAGGGTCATTGTCTTGCTGGAAATTGAACCTCCGTCGAAGTCTCAAATCTTTGGAAGACTGAAAAAGGTTTCCCTCAAGAATTTCCCCGTAGTTAGCGCCATCTATCATTCCTTCAATTCTGACCAGCTTCCCAGTCCCTGCCGATGAAAAACATCCCCACAGCATGATGCTGCCCCACCATGCTTCACTGTGGGGATGATGTTCTTGGGGTGATGGGAGGTGTTGGGTTTGCACCATACGTAACGTTTTCATTGATGGCCTAAAAGCTAAATTTGTCTCATCTGACCAGAGTACCTTCTTCCATATGTTTGGGGAATCTCCCACATGCCTTTTGGCAAACACCAAACGTGTTTAATTTTTTTTCTTTAAGCAATGGCTTTTTTCAGGCCACTCTTCCAGTAAACCCAGCTCTATTATCTTTTGTATTTCACTTCACCAATTTGGGCTATTTTGTGTATGTTCGTTACATGAAATCCAAATAAAAATCTATTTAAATTACAGGTTGTAATGCAACAAAATAAGAAAAACGCCAAGGGGGATGAATACTTTTGCAAGGCACTATAGTGTTAGGAAAGTTTCTGTGATTTTACTTTTTTATTTTACATTTTGTCATTTTAGCAGAGCGACTTGAGTGGATATATTTTTTTTTCCTTTACTGGTCCCTTGTGGGAATCAAACCCACACCCTTGGTAGAGCATGGCATTTGCAACTCCAACTGAGGCACGGGATGGATCATTTTTGGACGTCTAAGCTTTGACATTACCCCATTTGAAGTTGGCATTTCAAAATGATTAGGTATGGTTTAGGATAGGGACGTCCCAAAGATTCTGGATTGCACTAACCTTTTACTCATGGATGTTATTCTCATACAATGGCAGACAACCATGTTGTTTCCTCTTTTTGTGAGCATGCGATGTTCCTTAATTATGGAAGCTGTAGAGGAAAGCTGGTGAATTATTGGCAATGCCCCTATACTACATTGCATTGGAGAAAGTGACAGCTTGAGATTGTTTTTGTTGATGTTATGATCAAAATACAATTGTGGCAAGAAATAAAGGATTTCTGATCTTCAGTGTTGGAAAAAGTACTCAATAGTTTAAAAGTAAAGATACCTTAATAGAAAAGTACTCCAGTGAAAGGCACCCAGTAAAGTACTAGAGTAAAAGTGAAAACGTATTTGGTTTTAAATATACTTAAGTATCAAAAGTAAATGGAATTGCTAAAATATAACTATCAAAAGTAAAAGTATAAATCATTTCAACTTCCTTATATTAAGCAAACCAGACGGAACAATATTTATTTTTAGATGGATAGCCAGGGGCACACTCCAACATAATTTACAAATGAAGCATTTGTGATTAGTGAAACCCCCAAATCAGAGGCAGTAGGGATGACCAGTGAAGTTCTCTTAATAAGTGTGTGGATTGGACCATTTTCCTGTCAAAATGTAATGAGTACTTTTGGGTGTCAGGGAAAATGTATGGAGTAAAAAGTACATTATTTTCTTTAGGAATGTTGTGAAGTAAAAGTTGTCAAATATGAATAGTAAAGTACAGATGGCCCCAAAAACTACTTAAAACCTCTTGAGAATACAGGGGGTAATATTTTCGCATTAGCATAATTTGCTCTACAGATTAAACTGCCTCTTATTCAATTATTGCTCTTACTATATGCATATAAATCATACCATTGGAAAGAAAACAATCCCTAGTTTCTAAAACGGTTTCAATTTTGTCTCTGAGTGATACAGAAGTCATTCCACAGCACTTTCCATGACCAAGAACATAAAATCAAGATGTGTTATGCTGGCTTCAAAGCTCTGCCTATATATGGTCGTGCCCCCTATGACCAGAAACACACCTCATTCGCCTTCCTCTGGTTGTCAAGAGGACGTCAGAGGAGAAATTCTTTGTTTATCTGGGACTGACGTGAAATAGGACCCATTTCTTTGGCGTGACCGACAACTTCCGTTTTGGTGAATGGCTCGAATTTGAGCTGCGTTGGTGTACTGTTTTGCTGGCGTTATGTATGCAAACTATCTCCGTGTCGAATTTTGTTTGATACATGTGACCATATCATCGTAATGTATGTTTTTTCAATATAGTTTAATCAGATTATTTGAATTTTTCCGGGAGTTTTTCGGTGTACCGTTGTCGGATTGTATTTACGTTTGAGAAATTCGTGCCACTCGACCGGTACCTGTGCTAAATGGAGTGGGCAAGGAAGAATTCTGAACGGAACCAACGACTCATCTTGACAAAGGACACTTTGATCAACATTCTGATGAAAGATCAGCCATAGTAAGACCCAATTTACGATTTTATATCATATCTGTTGTGCATGTGAACTGGACGTGGGCGCCTAGCCGAATCTGCCTGGTAAAAATATCGTGTCCTCCGCTAACGTGGTTAGCTAATAGATTTACATATTCTGTCTTCCCTGTAAAACATTTTAAAAATCTGAAATGGTGGCTTTATTCACAAGACCTGTATCTTTCATCTGGTGTCTTGGACTTGTGATTTAATGATATTTAGATGCTACAAGTTACTTGTGACGCTATGCTAGCTGTGCTAATCAGTGGGGTGAGTTGGGGGGTGCTACCGGATCAGGGTTGGTGACTCGTGAGAAGTTTTAAGTAGTACTTTAATTAAAGTATTTTTACTTAATTACTTTACACCACTGCTGATCTTGTACTTACTCTTGCAAATGTACCGATCCTGTGTTTTATACCCAGCCCAATTATTCAGACCTTTATACATTAAAATAGATTAGCTGAAAATTACTTATGGAATTATGTGACCTCGTTCATTCTTTTGTAGGTTGCTCCTCACAAAAAAATGAAGTACCACCGTTGGATTGATCAAAAGTAGGCGCAGCTGGTGACGCTTATCAATTACAAATCAATGTGTATTTGACCCTAACATGCTGCAAGCTTTGGATTTGTAGTTGAATGTTTTTTCCAAGACATGCCCTTTGGTTAACCTCAAGTAAAAAAAATAAACTGCACAACAATTATTCTCCCGTATTCAAACACCTTGCCAAATGTAGGTGTATAGTTTCCAGTGTTGTTGATCATTAATGAGTTCATTGTATTACCCTCTGGTGAGTTTACAATTTGTCTTTAGGGTAGCAAATTAGATGTCACTGTTCTAAATAGGATAGTATGGGAGACAAGGATTGTCAATTACATTCCTTTTAAAACAATAGTTAATACCATTATGCAACAAGGCTTTGTTTTATTTAAGGTGACAACACTGCCTACAATTTGGAACTGTATTGAATTGTTGTCTCGTGGAGTAATATGTTTGTTTTTACATGCAAAAGTGATTGCTTTTGATAAGCCCTCATCTGCCTATATATTTTTATGGAAAATAGATGTTTCTGAACGAAACTGTTGTTCTGCGCCTGAGGAAGGCAGTTAACCCACTGTTCCCTGGGCGCTGAAGACGTGTATGTCGATTAAGGCAGCCCCCCCATACCTCTCTGATTCAGAGGCAGTGGCGGACTGGCCGTCAGGGAGCACCGGGACATTTTCAGGTGGCCTGAGGGTCGTTTTGGCCTGCGGTGAATAGTCAACTTGACCAGCGATAATATAGCAAGCAGGAATGAGTTGATAGAGAATCCACGCATCAAGCGCGACTCTCACTCTCTCGCTGCAGTGTCCCCGCGCCAAAAATGACATCAGCTCTCTCCGTGACGCACATAGCAACCGTCCACCTGCTTCTCTACTGATAACATTTTAGACAAGTCGCACAGCGAAATGGACGTTCAGAAAAGGAAAGGTGGAGCAGAGGGGGAGAGAATAAAAAAGAGAAAGGCCCTTGCCACAGACGCAGCTAAATAAGCGACATGTTCGTCAGTAAGGGACCAGGTCAGTCAAAAACACTAGCTAAAACACACACGACACCCAGCATGGCTAATAAAAGTGACACAACGGCCAGTAGGCTAAACAGTTTGCACGTCTTAGGTGTTCGTGGAGGGATTATATCATAGCAATGAGTGCAACATAGCGATCATAATATGACATTGAACGCAATATGTTTCAACTAGTAAAAAGTAGTAAACCTAGACTATGAACTTGCTAGCATTCGGTCATGACTCATGCCACATAAGCTAGGGAAAATACACATTCGCTGTACAGCGAAACAGGCTACAGTAACATAACCATAATACATCCATGAACGTAACACAGTAGCCTGTGTGACACACAGGCAATGACAAAGATCATTAGCGCCATTAGTACCAGCATTACAAGTTACTACAATAATATACAGCTCTGGGGGGAAATTAAGAGACCACTCCAAATTAAGAGACCACTCTTAATTTTTTCCAGAGCTGTATTAATGTAGCCTACTGGTACACTAATGATAGTGATGTATGATAATAGTATTTTCTTTGCAAAGGTGGAGAAGGAAGCAGCAGCAGCGCTAGAGCTTCAGGTGCTCCTGCAGAACTGGAGATGGTGGTCAGTTCAGATTCAGACTCAGAGCAGGAACCTTCAGGTACAACTTCAGAGCACAAACCTAAACATGTAGGCTATGATTTTAGATTAATATGTGCTTTATTTATGAGATTATCAGTAGCACTGTAATCGGGGGGCATAAACTTGTATTACTTGTGCAGTCATCGATTGTAAGTTATTTACAATGTTAATCTCATTCTGCAGAGCAACCAGATCTGCAGAGAGCGAGAGAGAGGTTCAGTGGCCAGTACAGGGAAAATAGAAAGGGACAGGGAAAGCACTGAAAACCCATTTGATTATTTTTCCCATCCTCAGTCCAAAGAGTTTGACTTATTTTTTCAGTACCACCCAAAACAAACCCCTCAGAGTCATTCCCAATGTATTCCACTCCAAAGATGGCACAAACAGAAAATGGCTGACATACAATGAAGTAACTCACTCCTTGTTCTGCTCAGTATGTCTTGCATTCGCAAAACCGTCAGCCAGTGATAGTGCATTTGTCAAAGGAGGCATGCAGGCCTGGAAACATGCCCATCAGAGAGTACAGGAACATGAGAGAAGCAAGACCCATAGAGAAAGTACAGAAGCCTTTTTCCTTAGAGCCAGCAAAGCAGACATCCGTACCCTTCTGAGTGATAAGTAAATGTCAGTTCAATGAGACCAGGTCAGAAAGAGGAGGCAGGTCATGGAACGTGTGATTGATGTAGTTAAAGTTATTGGTAAATGTGGGCTTAGGTACAGAGGACACAGACACGAAGCTGCATATAACTTGGAAAACATAGCCGTCAATCGTGGCAAGTTTCTTGAGCTTATATTGTTGCTAAGCAAATATGATGTCTGTTAGTGAATGCATTGAGAAGAGCAAGAAGCAGATGGGAAGTAAAGGAAGAGGGTCCTTGGTAACTATGATGTCCAAAACAACAGCATATAAAGTAATTGAAGTCATCAGAATGTTGATTCAGCAGACAATTGCTGTTGAAGTGAGAAAGGCAGGGATGTTCAATACAAATGGACACAACATAGGATTTAAGATCCAAAGACCAGTGTGCAGTAGTTCTGCGATTATGTCACTGATGTTGTCCACGAGAGAGTTATCGACTGGACAGTACTTTGTGGACCTTGTGAAACAGACCCTTCAGAAGATGGACACAGATATCAAACAGTGTGTTGGTAACGCAACAGACGGAGCAGCTAATATGCAGGGACAATACAGGGGCTTCTCTGCATTGCTCACAGGAGAGTCTCCTAACCAAGTACACATATGGTGTTACTCACATGTCCTCAACCTTGTGCTAACTGACACCACTGGGTTTGTTGTGGCAAGTGAATTCCTTTTCTCACTACTGAATGACATTGCAGTGTTCGTTCGAGATTCCTACAAGCGCATGAAGCTATGGGAGGACACCAGTGAGGACAGGAGACACAGACGGCTTGATGTAATTGGTGAAACACATTGTTGGGCCAAAGACGAGGCCTTGAGGAAAGTATTTGGAAGCTTTGCAAAGCCTGACCGTACACTTTACACAGATGTGGTCATCACTATGGAAAGAATTTAAAAGGATGTGACCATAAAACCTGCCATCCGAAGCAAGGCCCAAGGGTACAAGGATGCTCTCCTAAAGTATGAAACCATACTTACAGATGAGGTTTTTCTCAGGATTTTTGAGCAGACGTCCCCTCTCTCTCTAAATACTTGCAAACAAGTGGCATGGATATCGTAACAGCACAGCACTTGGTGACGGGAATGGAGGATAACCTGAGAAAGTGTGTCCGAGACTTTGAGAGTGTGAAGAGGGCAGCAGATTACTTTGTTGAGTGGGCCAATGGCATTCTGGAGGAGCAGCAGGACTGTGATGCCGAAGCTCAGACTGCTCTCCCTGAGAAGAGAGAGAGAAAAAAAGAGAACCAGGTGAGTTGGCAGAAGACGAGCCCATTGCTAATGCAGACATGGATTACAAAATCAAGATCCACAATGTGGTACTGGACACTGTTGTTGAAAGTATTCACCACCGTTATGCAGCAAATGCAGTGCTGTGTGCAGATGTCTCCTGCATGAATCCGAAGCATTTTCCTGACATCAGAGAAAAGGGCATTCCAAAGACAGCCATGAAGGAGCTCAGCAAATGCTTACTGGAATTTGATGAACATGCTACTAGCAGGCTGAACTGAACTGATCAGCCTTGCGCAACAGTGGGAAAGACTGAAACAGCCAGCATTGGAGAAGTACAAGTTCCTCCTCACCCTATCCATCACTCAGGTGGCTTGTGAAGAGGACCTTCTCCACCCTGAAATTCGTGAAGAACCGCCTAAGAACCTCCCTCACTCAAGAGAACCTTGAAGTGTTACTTTTGAAAGGAACAGAGAAGGAGATTCTTATTGGACTTGACAAAGATGACGTCATTGACAAGATGGCAGAGAGCAGTGAGTTACTGCACCGCCTACTGGTTTACTAGTGGTAATTATTTAGCATAGCTACTTCAGAGTAACCAGTATGACTCTTCCTTAACAGGCTAAAATACAATTTGCTGTGAGTTAAAGCTTTTGTACAAAGGCATGTTTTTTGGACTTTCGTATTATACTTGCAGTTATGTAGCCAATGTTCAATTTCATTGACTCAGTGTATAGATGTGTTTATTTTTGTGCTGTTTGCTTTATGGACACCAGCGAGTGAACATTGTAATCTACATTCTTTTGAAGAGAAGTGCTTTTTGACTTTTGTATTATACTTACTTACATTGTTGTAGCTTATGTTCAAGTTCAGTGAATGTGTGTGCGTGAAGTTTTTTTAAATACTTTTGATATGCTTGATGCTTGAATATAAAGATAATAATTTGAACATTTGAGCTAACTCTGTATATCTCATTATCTTTTTAAAAAGTGTAGGCTAATTGTTTTGTGTCTAGCCTTGTACATTTGTATGTGTTATGATTGGTGTATTCCTAGTGAGTTTTTGAGGGTGCACCCATAGCATAACTTAAACTCAGTGTTCATATAGGCTACTTTTTTTTGTCAGTTCGAAATGTTTGTATTTTGTAATGTGGATAACTTTCTTCCCAAATTTATAACTAGTTTGGTACCCGTTACATCAACACATAGGGTTAGCCTACAAAATTAGCGGTCTGGTGGTTTGCGTGAACAGGGTGGCCTGGGATGTAGTCAAATTCCCGGCCTGAATTATTGTTTCAGTCCGCCCGTGTTCAGAGGGGTTGGGTTAATACGGAAGACACAATTTCAGTTAAAGGCATTCAGTTGTACAATTGACTAGGTATCCCCCTTTCTGCTTTTGCCTGTTCACGTCGAACTGAGGCTTTTTGTTTTTATATATATATATATTTTTTTCTTTTCCGCACAGGGCGTGACGTGCAAGGACTTGCTTGTTCACGACGCGAGGAACAACTAGAGGACGACGACGACTAACTCGTCGATGGTGTAGCAAGAGAGTCGAGATAAGATCAAATATTTGAAAAATAGTGTAATTGACAGTATATATCTGTGACAGACAAAAAAAATGAAAGTGCTGTGGGGTTTAAGTGCCCTCCTATTGTGCTTGAACCGAGCCAATGCCCAGACAGGTAAGCTATTTAACGTTAGCTAGGTAACAGTTAACGTTACTGTATAGAGTGCGAACTGGCTAACATTAGCGGTTTTTAATTGTTGATTTAACGTTACAGTTCAACGCCATGTGTTTTCCAAACAGTCAACCTAAAAAAAAAAATCCATCGCTTTAACGGTAAATGTCGAAAAAAAGCAAAGTAGCTAACGTTAGCTAGGAAGCATAAGAGTAAGAGGGTGGTCACAACGTTCCAGGCACTATAAGGTATTTGCGTACACAAATCCTAACAGCACAGAACATGATTGATGGATCATTTTACTTGTTTTAGCCTGGCAACGTTAACTATGTAAATAGGATATGGTTCTGACAAAGATGTGATGCTTTGCATCAATATTCATGCTATATTAGTTATACAAAGTAGCTAGTGAATATAAACACATGTAACGTTAGTGATAGCTAAAAATCAGTGACTTGTAGGTAACGCTAGCTAGCTGAAATAGTTGGCT
Organism: Salvelinus alpinus; assembly: GCF_045679555.1. Classification (NCBI taxonomy): domain Eukaryota; kingdom Metazoa; phylum Chordata; class Actinopteri; order Salmoniformes; family Salmonidae; genus Salvelinus; species Salvelinus alpinus. The sequence continues at coordinate 22,633,374 of NC_092100.1, forward strand.
AAAGTTGTTTAATTTTGCAAGTAGCTAACTGTTAACTATTATTAAATGTCTGTTTGTCAGAACTAAAATCAGTGACGTGTAGGTCTCGTTTTAAAAGGGCAAGTGTCAATATTTAGTTACTACTAGTATTTACCAGCTAGCTTGCAAGTTTTTGACCAGATCCCCCACCATGACCCCCACCAGCCAATGGAGTTGCCTTTGTTTAGTTCTTCATAAACCAGCCAATGTTTTGTTGAGTTTTTAAATGAGCAGACTAACCAGTTGTCTAACAAGGCTGTAATCTTTCATATTTGAGAGTCAAAGCTATGCCTGTGCTTGTTAGCTGCGATCTTTTAAACCGGTGTTGACCATTTTGCCTACTTGAGTCATTAGAGGTTATGTGTCATAGATGTCCAGTTTAGAGGATGAAAAAAGTAAGATTATGTTTTACTACCATATGTCAACCTTTCAATGGAGATAAATAACACAATTATTTAAATGTGGTACAACATAGTGGTGTAATGATGTTATGATGTACTGTTTTATATTTGGTTTTATATGTAATGTAATTGTAATGTAATTGCTTTAATGTGTTTGGACCCCAGGAAGATGGGGATCCCTAGTAAATACAAATACCACATATCACAATTAAATTCACAACAAATATTATATTTATATGGTTACAATACCAATGTATTTACATGTATTATATAAAACGTTTCAAACAAGCAAGAACCCTTGTGTTTGCAAGCTTGTTTTTAGCAGAGACTGCAAGAAAATTAAATGACCTTAACACAATGAGTCTAAACCGACTACAGACGAGTCGCGTGACGCTTGTGGGGGACGTAGAGCAAAATCACCGACATGTTCGTGTGAGTCTCACGTTTCCATAGAGTAGACATAGTTTGTTCGGACACTACAAACGCTTTCATGAGCAGACCGGTTGCATTCTGGAGAGCTGAGCGCTTGCATTCTGGAGAGAGATGTGCCTATAGGCTATCTTCACAACACATCCCTTCCCTTCTTGTCTCATTTAAAAAAATATATATATTCGAGGCTCATTATCTTCACACATTATAGATGCTTTTTCACTGACAGCCGCAACTCAATAATCAGCTAGGCCTTTTTCCACACGCACTGCCTATGAAAGACTTCCTCATATGCCATTTCTCTCCTGTTCTATTGGTTTTCATATCAACTTTCTTTCATTGTCCAGAAGCCAAAGGCACAACACTATTCATATTAGCAACCCATCCTAGTTGTTGTCTTTAGTTTCCCCTGAGATTTTCCTCTCTGTCATATACCGCTCGCATCAGGTGCTCTGTTTAGAATGGTGTTTTCTTGCTAATCGCATTTTGGCAAGTGTTTGAAAATTACGTTTTATTGGCTGCTTCATTACAGGAGTTGCATGTTCTGTTAAAGCGGCATATGTAATGTTTTGGGCAACCCGACCAAATTCACATAGAAATTTCAGTTATACACTTAACAAAAATATAAACGCAACATGTAAAGTGTGGGTCCCATATTTCATGTGCTGAAATAAAAGATTCCAGAAATGTTTCGAAGCACAAAAAGTTTCTCTCAAAATGTGTGCACCAATTTGTTTGCATCAATTTGGCATGAAATCATTTGGTTAATATGATGATACTCAAACTCTTCATTCTCTTATTCACGTGTCCTATTAACCTCTTCTGTTTCTTTCTTTCTGCCTTACTATCATCTCGTTGAATTGACTGATGTGCTCACACCAATCCATCAATATAATACTCAAATCAATCCACCCCTCCCCCTTAATGGCCTGTTCAGCGGCTTTATCAAGTCGTCCCTGTTCCAGATGACGCTGATAGAGGACAGTGCAGCGCTGCTCTGAGGTGACAGGGAACACCATCCCCGAGGTGCAGTGGTGGTTCATAGAGGGAGAGGAGCACGAGACCATGACCCAGCTGTTTGATGGGGTGCGGGAGGACCGTGTTGGCCTCAACGCCACCTCCCTCCAGCTCCATTCACCTCTTAAACCTCACGCTCAATGACTGGCACGTAAGAGTCCCGCGCTTCCAACGATCCTGACCGCAACGAGCTGAAGAAGGCACCCAAAGTCAAGTGAATCCGCTCACAGGCTAACGTTATAGTGTTTGAATGTGAGTGAGTGCTGGTGGTGGGAGGCCCTGTGTACAGCCAGGCAGCGTCTCCCTGTAGAGAGGACAGAAAGTGGTCCAGCTCCTGTCCCACACCCTCTCCTGCCCTGTCTCGCCCAGACTCCCACTACTCCCCTCACTGAGCTCCTGTCATGTGTGGCCGAGCCTCTCTCCTTAGACGCGTCCTACCTGCCGTAGCACTACCCTCAATCTGATGCCTCTTTCCTAGGCCAATGTCAAAGCTTAGGGAATTGTTTAAATGAATGAATTAACAAAATATATTTCATATGGATAATACTGGTTAGAAGGTCTGAAAACTGCAAATGGCTGCATCATACTTTTTTTTTTTTAAGGGGTTAGTTTATGGTGTGTTTAGATTCTTGTTGGCTTTCATTCTCTATTTTGCTGTTCTGTCCAAGGATTAGAATGTGTAATAATTGATACAAACATTGGCACTGTCCTGTGTTTACTCTTTAGACCTGTTTAGGCTTTTTAGGATTACTAAATTATCTACAGAAGACCCCAACCCAGCTTTGTAATGCTTCTCAGCCATAGGCCATCTTTCTGCCTTGTGGTCCAGTATTATTTGACACAAGTTCTTAATTTCACTACCCTAAACCAAACCAAAATATCCTCTTATTTGTTCCTCTTCCCTGTCAGTGGAACACCAACCTGCCATACCTCACCTTGCTGGTTGCTTCTTCTGCTTGTGTTGATTTACAAGCATGGTCTCCTCCTAGATTAAATTCCCAGTCTAACTCCTCTTCTCTCCTATCTTGAACTCTTGGTTCAGACCGAGCTCTCCATTTAGGTGTCTTCCCATGTGTGATTGGAATGCTCTGCGCTGCCATTTTATATTGTGTTGATTTTGGCTTGAAATGTGATAGTTGATGAAAGTAAAACCATTTGATCAGCTAGGTTAGACCTTATCAGTTTTCTTTATGAAGTTGAGGCTAAAGGATAGTAAAGCAATGTCGAGCCCTGAACAGTGTCTCCTCTCCACATGTTGGTATCAAGACAATCTCCAATAGATTGCCATTTGTCCAGTAAACCCTATAAATTCCGCTAGCCGAAATAACCACAGTGCCTTTTTAGTTACCCTCAACTATTTTAGCAATGTCCTGTACTAGAAAAGACATACAATAATTAGTTACACTTGGCCTTTCCTCATAGTACTATGGTAAACTGTAATGGTCAGTGTATAGGCCTAATAGATGTGTTTATATCAAAGGATGGCTTTTTAATATATTCACTTTGTGTGTGTCTACAGATCCCTTAATTGAAGCTCACCCTGTGGAGGTATACAACCAGACCTCTGCCATCCTCTCATGCAAACTGACCGACCCCCCGTCTGCAGTCAAAGGCCACTACTGGATGAGGAACGGCAAAGTGATCGAGTCATCCAAGCATAACTCGCCAACTCTCTACACCGAGCACACGTAAGTTCCAAGAAGGCAGAGTGCATCGGCATGTTTTATCTGCATGTTTGATCCACCAGATGGACGTGACTCGATTTACCTGCCACTGAAGCTCAGCCTGTTGGTGCAGCATCTTTTGCAAAGTGACTTCATGACTGGGATGTGTTAGAAGCCATTGTTTGAGCGAAGTCTGTTGTAGTATGTCTATGTTTCCCATCTTTAGGGGTTACCTTTAGTTTTTGTTTTTTCCATTAGCTTGGCTAAAATCGATTCCCATTCCGGTGGATTGTATGAGTGCGTCTTCCTTTCTGAGCCCGAGGTGAAGACAACCATTGAAGTCAAAAGTAAGTAATCCTTTTAAGTTTCTTCTACTGACATGCTCTGCCAGTTAATTTTAGCGCACTTTGAGTATCTGAAGGCTGCAATAGGCCTATATAACCAATTGGTTTAGAAAACTGCAGATGCTGGTGTTTTGGATAAATAGTGCATATCATCCCATAAATACCTGCCTCCCTGTGTTTGTCACTAGCTGCTCCCCATGTCTCTGCATACAAACGCTCTGAGCATGGTAATGAGAAGGACAAGGGTGTGCTGGTGTGTGTTAGTTATGGATACCCACTGCCCACTGACTGGAAGTGGTACAAACTGGAGGGAGAAGATAAGACGGTATGCTTTAGCAAACTTTACATCATTGATACACATTAGTCTTAACAAAATTGGTTTCACTGAGCTGGAATAAACCCTGCTGCTGGACTAAACTGAGTGATTGAACTCAGTTTCAACCATGCTGCAGTTATTTTCCAATTTTAGTAATCATTGACTTAAATCAGTATCTTGATTGAAGCCACAGTAATTCCACACGTACTAGTACTTGCCAAAGGGGTCTGCCCTAGAAAATAGAAAAATATTGAAATCTGGAAATTGGTGTTGAATGACTTTACTCCCTGTCTGGCATTCTCAGGCCATCACCAATGGTACCGACAGGTATGAGATCAAGAGCACCCCCAACAGGACCACCCTGACCATTGACGACTTGGACATCGCCATGGACATAGGCGACTACATTTGCTACGGCACGAGTGAGGTCGGCTCGACCTCCGACAAGGTCCACCTGCGCGTCCGCAGCCGGCTGGCCGCCCTCTGGCCCTTCCTGGGCATAGTGGCCGAGGTCATCATCCTGGTCAGCATCATCTTCATCTATGAGAAGAGGAGAAAGCCTGATGAGATCAACGACGGTAAGTCGACACACCCACAGAGAAAGGCAGAAAGGAAGTACTCTTGTTTTGCCATTCATCTATGTTTTCTGAAGGGCTAAAGTAGCATACCTGGTCAAGTCCATATGATTTGACTGTGAGTGTCTGCTGCCACCGAGTGGCAGATCAGTCTCTTAGTTGCAGATGCACTATCATTCTACAAAGATTTCTGTGCATTCATTTCCTGCCATTTTAATGATATCTCTATAGTTAGCATTTTCGTAATGGTTTGGATACAGGAGGTTTACTATTATTGATAAGGTCTTGATTTTAGTAGTTCCATTCGATCTAAACCAATTGGTTTTCTATTAGAACAGGTTTTTTTTCTCTGTTCGCTGCTGCTTTTGCATTTTGGTACGTGATCAAAACCACATGTCAGATTGAAGTGGTTGACCTGAGATGACAGTAACTGAGAAGCTATGGGAGTCTGAATCCACTGCTTTCATAGTCGCCATTTGTACAAGAATGTATCTAATAAGGAATTCTTTCACTGGCCTTGCTTTCCTACATTGGACCAACCTGGGCTAAATTTGAATGACATTTTCCGACTGCAAAGGAATTGAAGTTTTAATGGTACACACAGAAGTATGACATCATACACAGGGCAGCAACTTCCTGCTTACATTCATCAACAACAAATATTGGTCAGTAAGCAGAAAGCAGCCTGGCTACTTATGTCATATTGCTGTGTATACCTTTTTAATATTTGGTCTTGCATGCATCTGCATCTTGATCTCCATGCATGATGAGTAATTTCAGCTATTTATAATAGGGATATCATGTCATCATTGATCTCATTCGTTGCCTGAGGGTACCTACTCTTTCCTGAGAGTCCCGTTTGATCTGCAGTATGCCCGTATGCTTTTGTCTATAACCATTTTATGTGTTGACATCACTAAAACATATTGTTTCCTGCATGATTTTGAGCAATGTTCAGAACAGATTGTTCTTGATAAACAATATGGTATCAGAGTTAGGATACAATGAAGGTAGATTTGTCATACCTCTTGCTGTTTTATCTTTTTTAAATTTGATTGGGATGAAGTTTATTTGATTATTGTAGATCTATGGCAGTAGGCGCTTGTTTTTTTCCATTGAGTTGTTGCATTCACTTGAAAGGCCTACTTAAAGAAATGCTTAGAACTTTGTCACCCTTTCTTTCATTGTCTGTTGAAAGCATACCTTTTTCATGCCTTGCTCTCATTGGGAGAATATTTCTCATACCCAGACTGTCTCAAACAAATTCAGCTATTGACTGCTCTTCATCTTTTCTCTTGTCCCTGTGTTGCTGTATAGATGATGACTCAGGATCTGCTCCCCTGTAAGTACACATTTCACACTGACATATAAAAAATATATATTTAATTTATCACCCAAGGAAATTGTTATTTTCTGAATGTGCTATAATGTTCGGAGTGGAAAATGTCTTTCAGGAAGAGTAATGCTAACACAGACTACAAGAACAAGGACGTCAGGCAAAGGAACTCCAACTGAGAGAAGATGAGAGGTGCGTATGACAGCTTTTGAATCAATCCACTCGACAGGATGAGCCCATTTCAAATGAATTTATTCTGATTGCAAAATCAAAGCAGTAAAACTCCTGTAGAGGTTAGCTCTCATCAATCTAATTGTCAATCCTATCTTTGTCTCCTGACAGATATCCTGATGATGACCTTCCAGGATCTATGAGGGGCATTGGGTTGTTGAGTGTTACGTAATATAGTGCACCCTGTGATTTTTAAACAACTTTTCAGTGTTATTGTCTTGAGAAATTGACTGAATTTCCTTTAGATTTTCTAATATTTCTCTCCATATTGTGCTGCCAGGGAACATGTTTCAGCTTAAGGCCATGGGATAAAAATGGCATGGTTTTTATTGCCGTTCTATAAGTGAAATCCAACGTTTACATGAGAATGATTGTTGTTTTTTCTGTTTGTTCTTATGACTTCCTCCACTGTGTGTGTGTATATGTATGTGTGTGTATATATACACACATACATATGTACATATATGTGTGTGTGTAAATTATTTTGCCTAGAAGTAATAAGCAAGCAAGTATATTTAACACTGTCAACTGTACCAAATTGCAGAATCTTAATAAAGTTATTTGATTTTAAGAGATGTGGTCTATTGTGTTAACTGTCGAATAAGATGTAAATGTTTCATATTTCCACAAGGCCACATAATGCTAAAGGCCATTCCACAAGTAAAGCTATAAAGATATTTTCCAAAGTACCCTGGATGGTCTTAGGCAATTGGTTTGTACCACAGGAGGTTGGTGGCACCTTAATTGGGGAGGATAGGCTTGTGGTAATGGCTAGAGCGTAATTAGTGGAATGGTATTGCATGTGTTGCATGTTTGATGCAATTCCAATCACTCCGTTCCAGCCATTATTATGAGCTGTCCTCTCCCCTCAGCAGCCTCCGCTGATTTGTACATCAAGGTGTCAGTCCTCTTAGGTGAATGGCATGACTTGAAGCTAAGCAAAAGGTGTGTTTGATGGGGCCGCAATCAAAAATATATTTTTTTGCTTCATTTTTTGGATTGTAACAAAATTCTTTTCACTGCATCAGAGATGGCGTACACAGGCGTTTCAGCTTTGCAGACTTCTTCAGTGTGGGACAACTTCAGGCCCACCGGCTAGAACCCTCAAACTCAACTCTGGACCTAAAAGCCAGTTCCACTGCATCATTGTTCCCCTCTAATCAGGGACTATTGTTCCCCTCTAATTTAGACCTGGGACACCAGGTGTGTGTGCAATTATCAGGTAAAACTGAAAACCAGCAGGTTCCGGATCTAAGGAACTTATCCTCTGCAGTAGAGGTAATTGGGTCTTCTTTTCCTGTTGTGGTCCTCATGAGAGCCAGTTTCATCATAGCGCTTGATGGTTTTTGCGACTGCACTTGAAGGGACTTTCAAAGTTCTTGAAATGTTCCGCATTGACTGACCTTCATGTCTTAAAGTAATGATGGACTGTCGTTTCTCTTTGCTTATATGAGCTGTTCTTGCCATAATATGTACTTGGTCTTTTACCAAATAGGGCTATCTTCTGTATACCACCCCTACCTTGTCACAACACAACTGATTGGCTCAAACGCATTAAGAAGGAAAGAAATTCCACAAATGAACTTTTAACCAGGCACACCTGTTAATTGAAATGCATTCCAGGTGACTACCTCATGAAGCTGGTTGAGAGAATGCCAAGTGTGTGCAAAGCTGTCATCAAGGCAAAGGGTGGCTACTTTGAAGAATTTCAAATATAAAATATATTTTGATTTATTTATTTTTGGTTACTACATGATTCCATGTGTTATTTCATAGTTTTGATGTCTTCACTATTATTCTACCATGTAGAAAATGGTACAAATAAAGAAAAACCCTTGAATGAGTAGGTGTCCAAACTTTTGACTGGTACTGTATATCATTGTGTTAATAAAGCTGCATACAAACATGGTCTCTTTTTTTGTTTTCTTGAGTAAGGCAGCTCAAAAATGCAGGTGTTTCAGCCTAGCTCATTGCTTTCTGTGGTGGTGGGGCAAGCCAGCAGTAAATACGGAGCGTTGTGCCGTGATTGGCTCAGTGTTCTCTCACTTATGGGGACACTACGTCACCACCAAGTCTAAGGGTAGATGTAGAAAATTCTAGCCCCTTGGGTGCTACCATAGAGTTACATTAGAAGTGTCCATCCAAGAAGGCTCAAGGTAATTAATTGGCCACAGATAAAATGACGTCAAATCATTTATATATATATATTTATATCTACAGTAGCTTTGATTGGACTGATTATGTCAATATCATACTTTCAAAATCTTCGCTAGCAGGCATCATCATGAATCAAGTCGACAATCTACTGGCAAATCCTTTTTAATCCTTGTCATGTAGAGAAATAATGAAGAGAAATTATAGATAAAACGTATCGGTGCTCATCGGCCATTGGACATAAACGTTACACAACAAGTTGGAAATCTCAAATTCAACAATGAGTGGTTTGGAAGGAATCAGTGGCTAACTGCAGGCATCGCAAAGCAATCATTAGCCTTCTATTCAGTGGAGTGGCTGTGGCTGTGTGGTCCCAGGTCTAAGATTAAGGGTCTCTTTTCCTAGTTTAAAATTATAAACAGTCAACATTGACCATGCTGTCAAAGAAGAGTGATTTGTGCCCCGCTCAAAACAACTGTTAACTTGGAACTGCAAAATCTGACTTTAATGAGTTCAAGACAACTGGGAACTCTGGAAAAACGAGCTATGACTGGGAAAATACATTTTGAACTGTCATCCAACTCGGAATTGTAAATTGGGAACTCGGGCCTCTTTCTAGAGCTACGACCTGAAGATCACTGACGTCATCATGATTCAAATTTTTTTTTCTTCAATTTCCTAGTTGTTTTGAAAGCACCATTAATCCAGAGAATGCCAGACTTTGATGACAAAGTTTGATGACAAAAAAAATGACGGTTACGCCACCTTCCTGTTCAAGTGAGAACAGCACAACAAGGTGAGTCCAAAAATGTATTGTATGCCGCCGCTGCATATCTCTCTGGTCAATTTACCAGAGAGATATGCATACTGTAGCTAATAAAGAAATGCTAAGTATATGTTGTGTAGTAAGCTGTTAGTAGCGCAATATCAACCCAGAGCATATCGGACTGCGCGATATCAGCACGATATCAACCCAGAGCATATCGGACTGCTTCTCTCTACCATATCACCGGATTCCTGCCGCTCAGGATCATTACACCAGATCATTACTCCGGATCATCGCAGCTAACTAGCTGCAAACGAGTGGCTACTGTTAACTAACGCCTCTGTCCCGAAGCAAGCACCAGCTAGCCTTGAGCTAGCCTCGAGCTAGGCCCATATACTAGCTAATTCTAGGGCTACAATTCCTCCTTTGCCAATTGGCCTGGACCCTTTATTGTCGACACGGAGCTCCGCCGATCCATCACGACTGAACTTCCGACGTGATCGCCCGATGTGGTCTCAACAGGCTATTCTGTTACGATGTCACCGAAGAACCATCTACTAGCCCCGGCTCGCTAGCTTTTCTGAACGCTGTGTCCACTGCTCGCCTAGCGTAGTAGTGACTATCGAACGGCACCCTGACTCACCTATTGCTGCTCTTTTGACCCTATGATGACTCGGCTACACAGCTGATGCCCCCTGGACTGTTTCAATAACACGGTAAACATTTTGTTTACCTGTCGGCCCCAGCCTCGAACTCAGGTCCTGTATGTACCTAACTGACCCGCTCTGCCCATTCATTGGCATTTACCCGTTGTTGTCTTAGCTCTCCTGATCAACAACTGTGATTGCTTTATGCCTCTCTCTAATGTCAATATGCCTTGTCTATTGCTGTCTTGGCTAGTACTTATTGTTTTATTTCACTGTAGAGCCCTGAGTCCCGCTCAAAATGCCTTTGATAGCTCTTTTGTCCCACCCCACACACATGCGGAGACCTCACACATGCGGAGACCTGGCTTAATTGGTGCTTCCAGAGACGAAACCTCTCTCATCGTCACTCAACACCTAGGTTTACCTCCACTGTACTCACATTCTACCATACCCTTGTCTCTACTGCCATGCCGTTCTGTACCACCACTCATTCATATATCTTTATGTACATATTCTTTATCCCTTTACACTTGTGTGTGTGTGTAAGGTAGTAGTGTGGAATTGTTAGGTTAGATTACTGTTGGTTATTACTGCATTGTCGGAACTAGAAGCACAAGCATTTCGCTACACTCGCATTAACATCTGCTAACCATGTGTATGTGACTAATAAAATGTGATTTGATTTGATTTGACATTATGCCTTGAATCTATTCTTCCACGCCCAGAAATCGGCTCCTTTTATTCTCTGTCCCCAACGCACTAGACAACCAGTTCTTATAGCCTTTAGCCGTACCCTTATCCTACTCCTCTGTTCCTCTGGTGATGTAAAGGTTAACCCAGGCCCTGTAGCCTCCAGTTCCACTCCTATTCCCCAGGCGCTATCATTTGTTGACTTCTGTAACCGTAAAAGCCTTTGTTTCATGCATGTTAACATCAGAAGCTTCCACCCTAAGTTTGTTTTATTCTCTGCTTTAGCACACTCCGCCAACCCTGATGTCCTAGCCGTGTCTGAATCCTAGCTTAGGAAGGCCACCAAAAATTCAGAAATTTCCATCCCCAACAACATGGTTAAATAAAAGTTTAAGTTTTGTTTTTTAAAGTAGCCCATGTGCCTTACCCTAATAATTTAGTCTATTTTCCCCTCTTAATTTCACCTACTGTTCTGACTTGGTGGTGCACATGTAGCCTATAACCTGTTAATGAGAAATGTAATCATTGAATATAGTAATTTATTGCTTGCCTACATTTTACTCCCTCTATGTTTAATATAACACACATACATTAATTATTCATTTTGGTTGCCTATCCTGACGTGAAGTTTGTTCTATAAAAAGTATTTGACTCTAGCCACAAAATTAAGGAAATTAGAAGGGGGGGTGGGGATTTCAGCATGACCATTTTTTGGCCTGCGAAAATCCCCCCTTCTAATTTCCTTAATTTTGTGTCTAGAGTCAAATACTTTCTGTGGCACATACTACTGGTCAACATGAGCTACCAAAACTTTAACTATACATTCATGTACATACTACCTCAATTGGCCTGACCAATCAGTGCTCCCGCACATTGGCTAACCGGGCTATCTGCATTGTGTCACGCCACCCACCAACCCCTCTTTTTACGCTACTGCTAGTCTCTGTTCATCATATATGCATAGTCACTTTAACCATACCTACATGTACACACTACCTCAATAAGCCTGACTAACAGGTGTCTGTATATAGCCTTGCTACTCTTATTTTCAAATGTATTTTTACTATTGTTTTATTTCTTTACTTACCTACACACACACACACACACACACACACACACACATACCTTTTTTTTCTGCACTATTGGTTAGAGCCTGTAAGTAAGCACTTCACTTGTATTCGGCGCACGTGACAAATAAACTTTGATTTGATTTTGAAGTGTGCCAGGCCTTGCAGTCCCAAGATGGAAGGGGGGTGAATTTCAGCAGGCAAGAAAATGGACTTGACGAAATCCCCCCCTTTCTAATTTCCTTAATTTTGTGGCTAGAGTCAAATACTTTCTATCGAACAAACTTCACGTCAGGATAGGAAATCGAAATGAATAATTAATGTATGTGTGTTATATTAAACAGAGGAGGGAAAAGCAATAAACATTTCAGAACAACTACTATTCGAATAAGACATGGGAGAGATGACGAATTTTGGCAAAGATATTTATTTATAGACTAATACACTTGAAACAAATAGCCAAACCGAAAACTGCAGACATTACTAGTGCCTCCCCCGCGATCAAACCGACATAAAAAATCAAATGAAACGCAGCCTAACGTGATCAGAAATCTCAACTAGCATGCAAATCGCAGCAATGAAGAATTGAGTGTGTGTGAGTTCACGCGAAGTGGGGAGGGGGGGATTCTGCCAGGGGGGACATTTTCGGCACAACACCGGCTCCGTTGGTGGTGGAGGTGATAGGAACGGTAGAAGTATGAAGATGAAGAAATTTACACCAGGAGGGGGAGCAGCGTCAACAAGAACTGCATGAAATCGAACAACAATGAGCTGTGGCTCATGCAAGGCGTGGAGTCCGCACCTAGTGTTCCTACACGCGCCACAAACTGCTCTGTTATGCCAGGGAGATGCTACTGGCCGTGGCGCCTCAGACTACAGGGCTGAACAGGACTCAGCCACAGGAACAGGGCTAACCGGGTTGGCTACTGGTTGGACAGGTGAAGGCATTACCGGTATGATATGCAACAAAAGCGGAGATTGCAGAAGGGACCCCAACATTTCTGGGAGCCTGTCCTCCATAATATTTTAGGCAGGAGAAGCAGACAGGAGGAATAGTTGAACCCGACTACGGGAAAAGGCAATCTAGATGTAATTCAAGAGTCGCCAGCATGGACGGTTCTATTACCTCAGTGGGGTCCTTAGCACAGGGGCAAGGGACCGAGGTGGCCGGGGCAACAACTACTGGCACTGTGAAAAAGGACCCCCGAGTTTCCTTCTCAAATGCCCCAAGTAGAAAAGCATCGTCCTCTGTGCAGAACCAACAGAAGATGAATTCTGTCTCATGTTTTAAATCTGAGGATATATCCCAGATTGTGACAGATGATGGGGAACCACATGACAATCGGACATACATGCAGCGGCAATTTAGTTCCATGCTTCAGCCTGGAGTTAACAAATTTTCACTGCGTATGTTTGGGAGCCAAAAAGCTGTTGAAAAGGAACAACAGCGTGTCAAATCGGCCGGTAATTGGATTATTCATCCATACAGCGATTTCAGGTAAGTGTAAAGTGCCACTGAGGTTGGGCGCAAGTTGGTTATCCATGGGCTGAACAAGTATAATAATTTAACCAAGACACATAACTTTAATTTAAATCACCATTAACCAAATTGATATTACGCATTGGAAGTAAACTATGGAGGAATGTTCAGATTTGTTGACATCCATCTTGTGAGGTCTGCAGTTTTTCATCAGTAATGTATTGCCACAAAATGCCAATCTGAAATTATAGACCAAAAAAATATTGTCAAAACACTGAATCTAAAACCTGAAAAAGTCGTTTACACATTCTCCTCATCATTGCGCAGTTTTGATAGATTTGTGTCTAATGACCTTTTCCATGATGGAACATAGTTGGTTTAGGGACGCGTGTTGTGTACTGCTCAAAAGTTAGTAGTTAACATACAAAGGAAAGGCCTATTTATAGTGTCTCACGTTTGTAATGAATAGTCAGGGACTTGCAGTGATCCCTCCTGCATAAATCAGCTGACCAAAAATTACTTGTTGGTGGTGAAGTTACTTGGTAAACATAATATAAAACTATTATTTAGGCAGGTAGCCTAGGGGTTAAAGCGTTGGGCCAGTAACCCGAAAGGTTGCTACATCGAATCCCCAAGCTGACAAGGTAAAAAAAACTGTCCTTCTGCCCCTGAATAAGGCAGTTAATCCACTGTTCCTAGGCCGTCATTGTAAATACGAATTTGTTCTTAACTGACTTGCCTAGTTAAATAAAATATTAGAGCTGCAATATGGAACTTTTTTGGGACCAGATCAAATTCACATAGAAAAGTGAGTTATAGATCTGTTATTCTCATTGAAAGCAAGACTAAGAAGCAGTAGATCTATTCTATGTGAGCTATTTCCATGCTTCCCGTTCTTAAGTTTCATTTTTGAGTCTTACTTTCGGTTTTGTACACCAGCTTCAAATAGCTGAAAATACAATATTTTTGGTCATGGAAAATATATTTCACAGCGGTTTAGATGGTACAATGATTATCTACACTATCCTTGCTTGTTTTGTCACATAAACTGAAATTAGCAAGCAGGAAACGGAGGAACAATTTCTGCATAGTGCATCTTTAAATACACATTAAACAGTATAACAGATTCATTAAATAATTGTCCTATAATTCCTTTATGAAATGCTTTATGGGCAATTTATTAAGCATGCTTTCAGTTTATTTTTATTACATTTTTATTTAACCTTTATTTAACTAAGCAAGTCAGTGGGTAGGCTTTTCTATTATAACACATTTTGTCAAATTCCCTTATCGTGTCTGATTGATTACAGCGTTGTACACAGAAATCTGATATTTTTTTGGTCACATAACTTGGTCAATTGAGTACCACAACCATAATACCCATAAAACCTAGCTGTAAAACCCGAAAATGGTTCCAATCGTTTTTCCACCATTCATTTTTCCGTAGGGGAATTTCAAACTACTGCATAAGGTCTGTTTTTTGGTGTAGGCTTATCCCAGCGTGACATTTTGAAAACCGCGCAAATCTCTCTCGTACAAGGTAACTTTTATCAGTATATTCTTCTGTAATTACTTTCAAAAAATAAAATGCTAATTAGCTGCTAATGTGGCTATCATACAGAACTACACATCCTGTTGCAAGCTTTGACGTAATCACTGGAAAGAACCTCCACATTTCTCCATGCAAACTCAACCACAGGTAACCTAGCAAGTAGACATTACAGCCTTTCTAGTTTCTCGTGTAAATAATTGATATTGTGTATTTCTTGTGTGTATTCTTGTTTTAGCATTTTTCAAATTACCTAGCTAGCTACCATAGCATTTTTTCATTATTATTATTATTTTAATTACCCTGGCCTTTTTAGCTAACTAGCTAACCTTAGGTCTCTCCGTCGATCAGAAGCAAGGATTAACCAGTAACGTTACTAAGATAAGCACACGTGTATTTGATCGTTTTCCATCCTCTGAGTGAGAGGCATCGCTGGAGCTGTGTGATAAGGTAAGTCCTGTTTGCTAGCTGCTAACAAGCTATTTTGGTTTGGTCAAAGAGCTGTGGTTAGCTAGATGCTTTTGAAAATTAGCTAGATAACCACCGACTGTAGTTACGTGTACAACACACTTTACTTTCCTTACAAGTAAAAAGAAAACCAACATAGGATAGCATAATGACTGTTTTGAACTTTTATTATTTACCTATTATTAAGTTCTTTGTGAGCTAGCCAGCTACATAACGTTAGCTCACAGTTTGTGTAGTCATACTTTTTCACTTGGTGACATGCTAGCTAACGTTAGCCTACCAGGGCAGATATACAGCTAGCTAAATATCGCCTGGTGAGCTAGGTAGTTAGGCACCTTGGTTGGCTAGTTAGCTACATTAGCTAATGTTAGCTAGCTAACGTTGCACGATATCTCACCGTGGTGTTGTGGGACTTTACCAATAAGCGGTGACATGTTAAATCAAATCAAATTTGATTTGTCACATGCACCTAATACAACAGGTGTAGACCTTACCGTGAAATGCTTACTTACAAGCCCTTAACCAACAATGCAGTTTTAAGAAAATAGAGTTAAGAAAATATTTACTAAATAAACAAAAGTAAAAAGTGAAAAATAAAAAGTAACAATAAAAAATTAAATAACAATAATGAGGCTATATACAGGGAGTCAATGTGCAGGGGTACAGTTTAGTCGAGGTAGTTTGTACATGTAGTTAGGGGCAAAGTGACTATGCATAGATAATAAACAGCGAGTAGCAGCAGTGTAAAAACAAAGGGTGGGTCAATGCAAATAGTCTGGGTGGCCATTTGATTAATTATTAAGCATGGCTTATGGCTTGGGGGTAGAAGATGTTAAGGAGCCTTTTGGACCTAGACTTGGCGCTCCGGTACCGCTTGTCGTGCGGTAGCAGAGAGAACAGTCTATGACTTGGGTGACTGGGGTCTTTGACATTTTTTGGGGCCTTCTTCTGACACCGCCGAGTATATAGGTCCTGGATGGCAGGAAGCTTGGCCCCAGTGATGTACTGGGCTGTACGCACTACCCTCTGTAGCGCCCAGGGTTGGGTAGGTCACTTTCTAAATGTAATGCATTACAGTTACTACTTACCTGTCCAAAATTGTAATCAGTAACGTAACTTTTGGATTACCCAAACTCAGTAACGTAATTTGATCACATTCAGTTACTTTTAGATTACTTTCCCCTTAAGAAGCATTAGAAGAAGACAAAACTGTACAGTTGAATTTGGAAGTTTACATACATCTTAGCCAAATACATTTAAACTCAGTTTTTCACAATTCCTGACATTTAATCAAAGTAAAAATTCCCAATCTTAGGTCAGTTAGGATCACCACTTTATTTTAAGAATGTGAAATGTCAGAATAATAGTAGAGACACTGATTTATTTCAGCTTTTATTTCTATCATCACATTCCCAGTGGGTCAGAAGTTTACATACACTCAATTAGTAACTGGTAGCATTGCCTTTAAATTGTTTAACTAGAGTCAAACGTTTTGGTTAGCCTAACACAAACTTCCCACAATAAGTTGGGTGAATTTTGGCCCATTCTTCCTGACAGAGCTGGTGTAACTGAGTCAGGTTTGTAGGCCTCCTTGCTCGCACACGCTTTTTCAGTTCTGCCCACAAATTTTCTATGGGTTTGAGGTCAGGGCTTTGTGATGGCCACTCCAATACCTTGACGTTGTTGTCCTTAAGCAATTTTGCCACAACTTTGGAAGTATGCTTGGGGTCATCGTACATCATTTTCCTCACTCATGATGCCATCTATTTTGTGAAGTGCACCAGTCCCTCCTGCAGCAAAGCACCCCCACAACATGATGCTGCCACCCCCGTGCTTTACGGTTGGGATGGTGTTCTTCGGCTTGCAAGCCTCCCCCTTTTTCCTCCAAACATAACGATGGTCATTATGGCCAAACAGTTCTATTTTTGTTTCATCAGACCAGAGGACATTTCTCCAAAAAGTACAATCTTTGTCCCCATGTGCTGGCTTTTTAATGGCGGTTTTGGAGTTCGTAGAAACATGTCAAACGATGTATAGAATCAATCTTCAGGATGTTTTTAACATAAATCTTCAATAATATTTCAACCGGAGAATTCCTTTGTCTTCAGAAATGCGATGGAACGCAGGTCGCTCTCACGGGGGCGTGCGTGATCAACTCATGCAAGACACCTGACTCAAATAGCTCTCCTTCCCTCATTCTTCACAGTAGAAGCATCAAACAAAGTTCTAAAGACTGTTGACATCTATTGGAAGCCTTAGGAAGTGCAATATGATCCCAAAGACACTGTATATTGGATAGGCAAACCTACAAACCTCAGATTTCCCACTTCCTGGTTGGATTTTTTCACAGGCTTTTGCCTGCCATATGAGTTCTGTTATACTCACAGACATCATTCAAACAGTTTTAGAAACTTCAGAGTGTTTTCTATCAAAATCTACCAATAACATGCATATCTTAGCTTTTGGGACTGAGTAGCAGGCAGTTTACTCTGGGCACCTTATTTATCCAAGCTACTCAATACTGCCCCAAGCCATAAGAAGTTAACCTTTTGTCAATAGGGGGTGCTGTTAGCACTTTTATTTTTTTGACATTGCCAAATTAAACTGCCTAGTAGTCTATTCTTGCTCGTACAATATGCATATTATTGTTATTATTGGATAGAAAACACTCTCTAGTTTCTATAACCGTTGGAATTATGTCTCTGAGTGGAACAGAACTCTATCTACAGCACTTTTCCTGACAGGGAGTGAGATTTCAGAAATCTTGGCCTCTGGTCCCAGGTCAGTTTTAATGTCCCTGTGAATGCTATGAGGATACAAACACTGCCTACACCTTCCTCTAGATGTCAGTAAGTGGTGACAATTTGAATGGAGTCGATTGCGCAATCAGGGCCTGTATAAAACACCAAAGACCGG
This sequence comes from Salvelinus alpinus, assembly GCF_045679555.1. Classification (NCBI taxonomy): domain Eukaryota; kingdom Metazoa; phylum Chordata; class Actinopteri; order Salmoniformes; family Salmonidae; genus Salvelinus; species Salvelinus alpinus. The sequence goes on from NC_092100.1 coordinate 22,651,442, forward strand.
AAGTAGCTTTCCTTTGGACCCTGCGCTCGACGCAAGAAGGACGTTGGACCGACCTCTTTCCAAGCCTTGGTTTAGCCAGTAATATATCGCCGGTCATGTTTTTACTTGTTATAGGTGTTAAAAACATCATAAGGTAGTTAATTTAAACCGTTTTATAGCAATTTATATCCGTTTAGTGCGATTTTGAGGCATTTATTTGTGACGCCCTTCCATGAGCTGGGCACGTTTCCTGTACATACCGAACGTTATTGGCCATTTCGACGGGACAAGAGGACATCTTTCGACCAAAAGACGATTAGACCGGAGAAAGGATACATTGCCCAAGATTCTGATGGAAGAACAGCTCATAGTAAGAACTATTTATGATGATAAATCGCTGTTCTGTTGAAAAATTTTAAACGCATATATCGCCATTTTGTTTCGTGTAGCTTCGCTTTGGCGGACCCGGTATTGCACAGTTAGGATAATTTTAGAAATGTAAGTCAGCGATTGCATTAAGAACTAATTTGTCTTTCGATTCCTGTCAACCCTGTATTTTTTAGTCAAGTTTATGATTAGTTATCGATTAGACTAGATCACTCTCAAAGATGGCGCCCGACATTTTCAGGCCAGTTTTGCTACTATTCTCATTGTATAACCACGTTTTTTTGTGGCTAAATATGCACATTTTCGAACAAACTCTATATGTATGTTGTAATATGATGTTACAGGAGTGTCATCGGAAGAATTCTGAGAAGGTTAGTGAAAAAATTAATATATTTTGGTGATCATAACGTTATCGCTCCCGTTGCCTTGGATTCATGCTGGGGTAACGTTTGCACATGTGGTATGCTAATATAACGATTTATTGTGTTTTCGCTGTAAAACGCTTAGAAAATCTGAAATATTGTCTGAATTCACAAGATCTGTGTCTTTCCATTGCTATGCTTTGTCTATTTTTATGAAATGTTTTATGATGAGTAAATTGGTAATACACGTTGCTCTCTGTATTTATTCTAGTCGAGTTGTGATGGTGGGTGCAATTGTAAACTATGATTTCTACCTGAAATATGCACATTTTTCTAACAAAAACTATCCTATACAATAAATATGTTATCAGACTGTCATCTGATGAGTTTTCTTCTTGGTTAGTGGCTATCAATATCTTTATTTGGCCGAATTGGTGATAGCTACTGGTGGAGAGAAAAAATGGTGGACAAAGAAAAATGGTGTCTTTTGCTAACGTGGTTAGCTAATAGATTTACATATTGTGTCTTCCCTGTAAAACTTTTTAAAAATCAGAAATGATTGCTGGATTCACAAGAAGTGGATCTTTCATCTGGTATCTTGGACTTGTGATTGAATGATATTTAGATGCTACTATTTACTTGTGACGCTATGCTAGCTATGCTATTCAGCTTTTTTACTGGTGGGGGGGTGGGGGGTGCTCCCGGATCCGGGTTTCTGAGGCGGTAGAAGTTAATTGTATCTCTATTTGTGGGTTTTGTGAAAGCTATCTTTGCTGTGAAAAAATGTCTGTGCTTTTTTGGATTTGGTGGTGAGCTAACATAAATATATGTTGTGTTTTCGCTGTAAAACATTTAAAAAATCGAACATGTTGGCTGGATTCACAAGATGTTTATCTTTCATTTGCTGTATTGGACTTGTTAATGTGTGAAAGTTAAATATTTCAAAAAAATATTTTTGAATTTCCCGCGCTGCCTTTTCAGTGGAATGTTGGGGGGGGTTCCGCTAGCGGAACGTGTGTCCTAGAAAGGTTAATATTATACATCACACACCAGCTGTTTTTGACAAATAGACACCCCCCCCCCCACCCCTCGTCTTAACTTCTTTGATATAGGGGGCAGCATTTTCACTTTTGGATGAATTGCGTGCCCATAGTGAATTGCCTCCTACTCTGTCCCAGATGCTAATATATGCATATTATTATTACTATTGGATAGAAAACACTCTGAAGTTTCTAAAACTGTTTGAATGATGTCTGTGAGTATAACAGAACTCATATGGCAGGCAAAAACCTGAGAAACAATCCAAACAGGAAGTGAGAATTCTGAGGCTGGTCGATGTTAAACTCATCGCCTATTCAATTCCCTGTAATATATGGATCTGTTTGTTCCACTAGATGTCAACAGTCGGTAGAACGTTGAATGAAGTTTATACTGTGTTGTGGGACCGGATGAGAGGGGAATGAGTCAGTGGTCTGGCAGATTGCCAGTTCCTGGTCCCACGCTTTCCTCATGATATCGCCTTGCGTTCCATAACTTCTACAGACATAAAGGAATGCTCCGGTTGGAGCGTTATTGGATATATATGATTACAACATCCTGAAGATTGATTCTCTACTTACTTTGACCAGTTTATTCGACTTGTAATATAAGCTTTTGAAGTTTTTGTCCGACGTTTGCCTGCATCTGCGTGAGCGTTTGGACACGTGTACTACACATGCTAGCAAAAGTAGCTACTTAGACATAAGTAATGGACATTATCGAACAAAATAACGATTTATTGTGGAACTAGGATTCCTTGGAGTGCATTCCGATGAAGATGATCAAAGGTAAGGGAATATTTATGATGTAATTTCGTATTTCTGTTGACTCCAACATGGCGGAGAAATGTTGTTAAATCTGAGAGCCGTCTCAGATTATTGCATGGTGTGCTTTTTACGTAAAGTGTTTTTGAAATCTGACACACAGCGGTTGCATTAAGAACAAGTGTATCTTTAATTATATGTAAAACATGTGTCTTTCATCAAAGTTTATGATGAGTATTTTTGTTATTTGACGTGGCTCTGCAATTTCTCCGGATATTTTGGAGGCATTTCTGAACATGGCGCCAATGTAAACCGAGATTTGTGGATATAAATATGCACATTATCGAACAAAGCATAAATGTATTGTGTAACATGATGTCCTATGAGTGTCATCTGATGAAGATCATCAAAGGTTAGTGATTCATTTTATCTCTATTTCTGCTTTTTGTGACTACTATCCTTTGCTTGGAAAATGGCTGTGTTTGTCTGTGACTATGTACTGAGTTAACATAATCGTTTGGTGTGCTTTCCCCGTAAATCCTTTTTGAAATCAGACCCGTTGGCTGGATTCACAACATGTGTAGCTTTAATTTGGTGTCTTTCATGTGTGATTTCATGAAAGATTGATTTTTATTGTAATATATTTGAATTTGGCGCGCTACATTTTTTCTGGCTTTTGGCCAAGTGGGACGCTACCGTCCCCTTTTCTCAATAGGGGGGAGCCATTTCGACTTTGTAAAAATTCGTTCCCAAATTAAACTGCCTCGTACTCAATTCTTGCTCGTACAATATGCATATTATTATTACTATTGGATAGAAAACACTCTCTAACTGAAAAATCTCAAATCGGGGGCTCTGTTCCAGGGTCAGTTTATAAATTTGCATGTAATCTATGGGTCGACATGCACTGCATACGCCTTCCCCTAGATGTCAGTAAGCAGTGAGAATTGGAATGGGGTCTCTGGGTAGTTCTGAGGCCGTATAAAAGCTCTTGGAACCGGGTGTGCAGTCTTTTCAACGTTCGCCATGACGCATGACAGACCTCAGGATTGCATTCTGAAAAGCTCTCGTTATAGGCTTTAGAAATATCCGGCTCTGATTTTATTCGATATAGGTGTTAAAAACATCATAATGTAGTTATTTTAAACCGAGTTATATCAGTTTATATCAGTATATTGCGATTTTCGGTATTTCATTTGTGCTGCGTTATAGTGAGTTGGACACGTCTTCGTCACATGGCTAATGTTTGCTGCTAATTCCAAAGTTGAAGACGACAATCTACAACCGAGCAACGATTCTTCTGGACAAAGGACAACTTGCACAAGATTCTGATGGAAGCTCATCAAATAGTAAGAACTATTTACGATGTTAATTCGTTGTTCTGTTGAAAAATGTTAAACTACTATTCCGCCATTAATTTCGGTGCGGTCTCGCTTTAACGCACGCTGTATGTCGTAGTAACGTTAATTTAAAAAAATCTAACACAGCGGTTGCATTAAGAACTAATGTATCTTTCATTTGCTGTCCAACCTGTATTTTTTAGTCAAGTTTATGATTAGTTATTGATTAGATTAGGTGCCTCTCCCAAGATTTCTCCCGACATTTTGTTTGCAGCTTGGCTACTATTCTCATTGTATAACCACGATTTGTGCCGCTAAATATGCACATTTACGAACAAACAATATATGTATTGTGTAATATGATGTTATAGGACTGTCATCTGATGAAGTTTTGAGAAGGTTAGTGGACATTTTTATATCTTTTGCTGGTTTATTCGCTATCGCTAACGTGCATGAATCAATGCTGCTGTGTGGTTGGCTATTGTAGTAAGCTAATATAATGCTAAATTGTGTTTTCGCTGTAAAACACTTAAAAAATCTGAAATATTGTCTGGATTCACAAGATCTTTGTCTTTCATTTGCTGTATGCTGTGTATTTTTCATAAATGTTTTATGATGAGTATTTTGGTAATTCACGTTGGTCTCTGTAGTTATTCTAGTTGCTTTGGTGAGAGTTGTGATGGTGGCTGCAATGTAAAACTATGATTTATACCTGAAATATGCACATTTTTCGAACAAAACATATGCTATACAATAAATATGTTATCAGACTGTCATCTGATGAAGTTGTTTCTTGGTTAGTGACTATTTATATTTTTATTTGGTCGAATTTGTGATAGCTACCTATGCAGTAAAAAAATGGTGGGAAAAAAAAGTTGTGTCTTTTGCTATCGTGGTTAGCTAATAGAAATACATATTGTGTCTTCCCTGTAAAACATTTTAAAAATCAGAAATGATGGCTGGATTCACAAGATGTGTATCTTTCATCTGGTGTCTTGGACTTGTGATTTCATGATATTTAGATGCTAGTATTTACTTGTGGCGCTATGCTAGGCTATGCTAGTCAGCTTTTTTACTAATGAGGGTGCTCCCGGATCCGGGATGAGTACCAAGTAAAAGTTAACAGATGTAGCTGTTCTGTCCTGCCGATGCACGGAAAACCTAGCCAACTGTATATTATCCGTGTCGTTGTTCAGCCATGATTTTAATGTCCCGTTGGTAGGATGGAGCTCATCCAGTTTATTCTCCAGTGACTGCACGTTGGCTAATAGAACGGATGGTGGAGGTGGATTACCTACTCGCCGACAAATTCTCACAAGGCACCCGGATCTCCGCCCCCTGTATTTAGTTATTTTCTATATGTGAATGACAGGGATTTGGGCCTTGTCTGGGAGCAACATTACCTATATCCTTTGCGTTGGACTCATTAAAGAAAAGATCTTCATCCAGTTCGAGGTGAGTAATCGCTGTTCTGATATCCTGAAGCTCTTTTCGGTCATAAGAGATGGTAGCATCAACATTATGTACAAAATAAGTTACAAACAGTGTGAAAAAAACACACAAAATAGCCCAGTTGTTAAGAGCCCGTAAAACGGCAGCTATCTACTCCGGCGCCATTCTTCTGAATTAGTGAATGTGCCTAACGTTAGTGATTAGCGATAACTAGCTAACATTATTTAACATTAATTAACATGTCACCACATGGAAAAGTGTGACTACATGAACGGCGACCTAACGTTAACTAGCTGGCTAACAAAGGACTTGTGGACTCAATGTTTTCCCATACAAAACACAAAACGGTTTTGTTCCACGAGTGCATCTGTTGTACACGACTAATCAAATGACCTGTGAAGTCACTTATACATGTCAACAGGGATGGAAATTAAACTAGCCCGAGGATAGTACTTTTCAGACTGGGCTAGTAGACAATGTGCCAAACTAGCCTGACACAACAGTGAAATGGCTAGTAGAAAATGTGCCAAACTTTACAAACATCGCATGCCACAGATTTAGGACCTGAATGTTACCCGGGCTAGTAGAAAATTGTGGTCTGCTGGCCACTGCCCAAAATCCTTATGTTCCATCCCTGCATGTCAGTCCCTTTCAGATGATCCCCCTATCACTGTTTGTCCTCCTCAGTGACATCACAGCTGAGGGTTTTAACTGCCCTCTTGAGAATTAGAATCAGAAGTACAGTTGTATAGCTCATCACAATACTAAACTTCTTCGGGCAAATAGTATCCTAGACTGTCCTGATCATCTAATTGAGCATTCCAGATAATTCCTCCATCCCAGCAGAAATGTCCCATTCTCATTGTAGGATTTTAGATGTGCAGATAGATGAAAGCCCAGTCCATTTTACAGTTACTATAGTCAAGTGTAGGTCTGTGGGTTATGGAATTTTAATATAGATTTTACCATTTTATTAATCAACTTAGCTAGCTAGTAAAAGTAACTTTTTTCCTTCTTTCAGATTGGTGGACCGGAAACCCAGTGGCAACAATCAGGTCTGTATCTGTCATTTTCTGGTGGGAAAGAGAAATGGCCCTGTATTTACCAGAAAAGGTAGCTCATCCTCCATGGCAGAAGAGAAAGATCCAGACTGTTGATTGGGAAAAAAGAACAAACAATGAGGCATGAGGATTGGGTGTTGAGGGACCACTTGTCACATTGTCCAAGGTGGGTTTGTGTTATGATAAACAATGCATTTTCTGTCCAGATAAAGATGTTGATAGGGCAATGAGAAAGACCCACCACTGACCAAATGTCTCTTTGTTTTCCAGTCCAAAAGGAGTGCATCCCTTGTGCCATCTGGTGCACGGACATCCTTTGCCAGTGTGATCCGAGTGCAAGTGTCAAGTTGTAGAGACTACAACAGATCGAGCCTGTGGACGGACAGGTCAGTAACTCATCAAATATGATACAATATTGTGTAAAACATAGAATTCATAAATGCATCCACATTTTGACTTCATGTCCCCTTTTCCCCATGTTTTAGACATGAGGAGTGACATGCGGAACACCAGGCTCACCACACGAGAAGCAGTGCATGATCAACGCCATCCTCAGCAAGGAGATCTGCTGGAAGTGATGTACTCTCTCACTCTCTCTAACTTTGGGGGTAAGACATAATTTAAACATCACAACTATAAATTCCCACTGTGCCCATGATAAAATGCAATATGAATTGTGTCGTACTACTGAATGAAACTGTGAGGAGATGCACTCAGACCAGCCTTTGTGATTGAACTTACGTTAACTACATTACTTTAGTTGGCTGCTTTGAGCAACGCTAGAATGTAATATAACCTATTCTAGGAGCCTATTGTTTGTGTATGATCTTTATTCATTGTTCACTTGTTTTTCAACAATGTCAGGTATAGGTAGGGATGACTGGGGCCTTCAGCTAGTAAGACATCGGGAGTAAGAAATTATTTGAACATCACAGATATAAATTCCCACTGTGCTCATGATCAAATTAACTACATTACTTTAGTTGGCTGCTTTGAACAAAACTTGTATGTAATATAACTATCAGGTTTCAGGTATGAGCCAGATGCAGACAGTGTCGAAGAAACAAAAGT